>NC_135059.1:5000000-5625000 GCF_051014685.1 Ptiloglossa arizonensis | reverse complement strand
ATAATCAAATTTTAATTGTAATTGGCGAAACAGGATCAGGAAAGACCACACAAATTACACAGTATTTAGCTGAAGCAGGATTTACAGCACGTGGAAAAATAGGCTGTACTCAGCCCAGAAGAGTTGCTGCCATGTCTGTTGCCAAAAGGGTAGCAGAGGAATTTGGTTGTCGTTTAGGACAAGAAGTGGGTTATACCATTCGATTCGAAGATTGTACTGGTCCAGAAACTAATATAAAGTAAATTCTTTGCTAGTGTTTGCATTTACATTATTGAACAAATTTTAAATATTAATATACTTTAACTTTATAGGTACATGACCGACGGTATGTTACTTCGAGAATGTCTCATGGATCTCGATTTGAAAACATATTCTGTAATAATGTTGGACGAGGCACACGAACGTACAATTCATACTGATGTTCTGTTTGGATTACTAAAACAAGCAGTAGGAAGACGACCAGACCTAAAGCTAATTGTGACAAGTGCTACCCTAGATGCCGTGAAATTTTCACAATACTTCTTTGAAGCACCTATTTTTACTATTCCTGGTAGAACATTTGAAGTAGAGGTAAGTAAATTAATCTGAACACCATTTAAAATGATTTTAAGACCTTATTGATAATTGAAATTATTCTGTTTAGGTGATGTACACAAAAGAACCAGAAACAGATTATCTAGATGCAGCACTTATAACAGTAATGCAAATACATTTGCGGGAACCACCAGGTGACATACTCCTTTTCTTAACAGGTCAAGAGGAAATCGATACAGCTTGTGAAATTTTATACGAACGTATGAAATCTTTGGGTCCTGATGTGCCGGAACTAATAATTTTGCCAGTCTATTCAGCACTTCCTTCGGAAATGCAAACTAGAATATTCGAACCAGCTCCGCCAGGCTCGAGAAAAGTAGTGATAGCAACAAACATAGCAGAAACGAGCTTAACTATCGATGGTATTTATTATGTGGTTGATCCAGGCTTTGTGAAACAAAAGGTATACAATTCTAAAACAGGAATGGACAGTCTTATAGTAACGCCAATAAGTCAAGCAGCTGCCAAACAAAGAGCAGGAAGAGCTGGAAGAACTGGTCCAGGAAAATGTTACAGACTTTATACTGAAAGAGCTTACAGGTAACTACTTACTGGCAAGTAAAACAACCTTACCTTGAGAAACGTTTCATTTATACGTTGTTTTTTTTTTCAGAGATGAAATGTTACCCACACCAGTCCCAGAAATTCAACGCACTAACTTAGCAACTACAGTATTACAACTCAAAACAATGGGCATTAATGATTTGTTGCACTTCGATTTTATGGACGCCCCACCTGTAGAATCACTAATCATGGCTTTGGAATCATTGCATAGCTTAAGCGCGTTGGATAACGAAGGCCTTTTAACAAGATTAGGTAGAAGAATGGCGGAATTTCCTTTGGAACCTAATTTATCAAAAATGCTCATTATGAGTGTGCATCTTCAATGTTCTGACGAGATATTAACAATCGTTAGTATGTTATCCGTTCAAAACGTTTTTTACAGGTAAGAAATACGTTGATAAGAATAAATATTTCGATCATGTGAATGTGTATAATCAATTTTATTACTGTTCTTTTAGACCAAAGGATAAACAGGCTTTAGCTGATCAGAAGAAAGCAAAATTTAATCAACCTGAAGGCGATCATTTAACTTTATTAGCAGTTTACAATTCTTGGAGAAACAATAAGTTTAGCAACGCGTGGTGTTATGAAAATTTTGTACAAATTAGAACTTTAAAACGCGCACAAGACGTTCGCAAACAATTATTAGGTATCATGGATAGGTAGCTGTTTTTTCGTAAAATATTTAAGTATAACTATATTAGAATTCAATGTAAACTTATTACTTTTATTTATCAGGCATAAATTGGATGTGGTATCAGCTGGTAAAAATACTGTAAGGATTCAAAAAGCTGTGTGTTCAGGTTTCTTTAGAAATGCTGCAAAGAAAGATCCACAAGAAGGCTACAGAACTTTGGTAGATAGCCAAGTTGTTTATATTCATCCAAGCAGCGCCCTGTTTAATAGACAACCTGAATGGGTAAATTTAAGACTGAGAACAAAACGTTCTACATCTATTATACAACAAAAAATAAGCATTTCTCTTTTAATTTGTAACAGGTTATTTATCATGAATTAGTTCAAACTACAAAAGAATATATGAGGGAAGTAACAACTATTGATCCGAAATGGTTGGTAGAATTTGCTCCAGCATTCTTTAAGTTTAGCGATCCAACTAAGCTCAGTAAATTCAAGAAAAACCAACGACTTGAACCGCTTTATAATAAATATGAGGAACCAAACGCTTGGCGAATATCTAGAGTTCGCAGAAGACGTAATTAAGACATTTATTGTATAATCTGTAAATACTTTTGTACAGAGTTCGTATTGTTTAAAAATACGAAACCTAAAATCACAAGTAATCATTTTTTTCACTTATATTATTACTTTATGTATATTATAAAATTGAATTATACTGTTCATATCTTAGTGTTTACATACTCATTCCATTCGGATAACAAATATTTTAATACTTTACAAAAATGTGAAATACACTTAACATAGAAATAATGGCATTCTATACTTACACTAAATTTTTCAATAACATTTATCTCTTATATAAATTATCACGTGTTTTATATTACGTGTATAAAAAATCATTTTTGGATAGTTATCATGTTCATTGTGTTATGAATGTAAATTTATAGCCTTTTAAATGTTTACATTAATAATGCATGAACAGGAACCACTGTTTTATGGTAAATATATTATTTTAAATTAAGCAATTCATAAAATTTCTAAAAGTACATACAATGAAATTTTATTTGCAATCAGCTATGCACTTATTTTAACAAGTGCAATAGAGATAATGTGGTTTCAAGGTTTAACATCGATTGTTTCTATATAATTAGTCATATAAATATTTGTTATTCGTATATTACGTCAATAGTATAGCGAAATAGTACGTGCATTGGCATGGTATTATTTGTGTATTGTATTTTATAATTTTAGAAAGTAAAGTACATACTTTATTGGACAAATAATATTAATCCAATTAGAATGTCAGTCTCAAAGAACAGGAGAGTGTTCAATCATTATACTTTGTCAGTCTTTTCCTCTTAATTAATTATTAAATTTATTAAATAAATACATTCTCCAGAAACATTTAATAATAATATCATGTAGGAGCAATATTCTTTTTTTGTGTATAAAGTTTTATCACTTGTAATGCAATTATATTTAATCTTCATTTCTGTATAAGAAACTCCTTAAGAGATCTGTAATTCATTCATATGAAATGTTGTACAACAGCCATGAAATATTCACTTTCATGAAATATAAATTGAATACTAATTTTGGACTTGATTGTATGGACTACACTTTTTGTTGAAGGAACATCTTGTACATGGCAGGCTACTGAGTTTGTTGCTTCTTCTTTACTAATTCCACCAATTGCCTATACCTCGTTTGGCATTCATCCTTTAAAATGCAGCATAAACCATAGTCAATTTAATTCAAAAAGAAAGTAAATTATAAAGTATCAATATTATACCTTTGTTTTTCCTTCAACGCAATTTGCAATTTTTTCCCATCTATCTACAGATGTGCCCTTGGGATATTTGATAAGTGCTGCTTCAAACACTTTTTGTTGTTCCTGACTCCATTCAGTAATATTATCTACATTTTCAACACGTGTCTTTACTTTTTTTGGACGTTCCTCTACCACAGTCTCCTCTGTGGACATGCCTGGTTTTAACCTTTCATCTTTTACCTAATAAAAGTTTATTTGGCATAAAAACGGCTTCAGCTACTTATACATTATTTAATTAAAATGGTAACCTTCTTTGCCATATATGTAACGTCTGCGACTGTACGATTCATAGCATCTGCAATTTTATCCCAGCGTTCTGATATACCACTTGGATATTTTTTTACAAGTTTTATTAACTCTAGTATATCATCATCAGTCCACAAACCCCCACCAGACACACTGGGCTTCTGATAAACATGATTTGCCTGATCACAATCTCTTTTTGTGATTTCTTTGATATTGTTAATGCTTCTTTCTTGTGGAGTAAAACCAGGTCTGCGTCTTCTAGTACGTGATACAGGTTCTGGTTCTGGTTGTTCAATTTCTTGTGCTCTAAAATGATAAATAGAGAAATTCTAAACACATCCAATAAAAAAAAAGATGTTTAATGATGAAAGTACAATATTTGAATCAGAAATCAAATGTTTGTTCACTTACAATGCTTCTTCTTCTTCTTGTTTTTTCCTACGTTTTCTTTCTTCTAAAACATCATGCATGACACGCACAAGATTAGGAATAGATAATGTAAAAGCTATTATCCACCGTGGAAATTGAAATGGAAGTGTATTCCAAATGCTTGGAGTGGGAATCTTTTCCAAAATATCTGCTAAATCTGGCACATCCATTTTCCCCTTTTTATTTTTTTTCTGCATTTTCTGAAGTTTAGTACCCAACACTTGTTCCTGAAATAAGTGTTATTAATATACTTTCTTGTAATATATATTACAAAGTCACCATCAAATTCTACAGATATTGGTTTAATGTTTAATCATTATTTTACATACATATGTATATCTCTTCTCAAAATATGCAGCCCATGCTACCAGATATTGTCCAATAGTAATAACTAAGAACAAAATTATACTTAATTCTATAAGACCCATTTTTCGTACATGACGGTAATAATATACAGCTGATCGCCAATTTGGCAATCCATTAATGAGAACATTATCATATCTTTGCCTTTTTCCAGAATCTTTCAATACATCATATACAGCAACTAGCTAAAAACAAACATATAATATTATAAATTTATTGTTCCATAATAAATTATCATTAATTTTTATATAAAAATGAGTAAAATTGTTCACTTACTTTTCTGAATTGCTGTTCTGCATCTTCTGCAGAATTTTTATCTGGGTGCAATTGGAGGGACAATCGTCTAAAAGCCTTTTTAATCTCTGATGCATTTGCAACCTAAAAAATATTTCGACAAACACAGTATTATTAACATACTTTAATTTAGAATAGTGATGATATAAATAAAAAAAGACCATAACAAGGTACAAACCTGTGGGACACCAAGAACTTCATAAAAATTTTGATTAACTTCCTCGACAACGTCGAACACTTCCAATTCGTCATTGTCCCAAGCATTTGTGAATCTGTATACGTCGAAAAAGGATAAAACTCCAAAAATTACTAATGACACTCTCATTTTCCTTTTTTTTTGATCCGCTATGTATGTACAATCATATCTGTCGACAAGTTTACATTAATTGGTTCCGACGCGTTTATCGCCGAAAATTTACGCATCGATCATTGTTTTCATCCAAATAAGTTTATCTTTCAAAAAGCGGGCTAAAATATGTTAAATCAAGAGATGCCACATCGCAAGTTTTGAAGAGGTTACGTTCGAAAAACGTAGGCCGTGTGTATTAGACGCGTTAACTATAGCAAAAGTAGGATTTAAACGTGATATCTCTACATGTATCTATTGCATCGAACTAAAGATCCATTTTAAATTTGCGACAACCACTCAAGAAGTTAGAACAATATTTCTCAACTGCTATTATCGACTGAACTATGTTGAAAATCGATGTTCCTTTTCGCAAGACATTTTATAATAGATAATTAGAATTTAGTGTGGGCACAGGTAAGCCACTTTAAAATTCTTAGTAAAATGTAAATCGATTGCGTAAAGATGTGTTTTATCATTACATGCGTGTCATACATACGTAATACATACATGCATGCATCATACACACACAAAAAAAAACAAGGTCAAAGTTATCGAGATTCTTTGCTCAAAAAGGGTACATTTCAGGTGACATTAGAGAGCAGTAACGATTAGGAAACGAATTGAACCAAAACAGGGGTCAAAAATTGTTAAAAATTAACTTAAATAATTTGAGAATTGGAAAGTGAAACAGAATGTGTATGTATGAGGTGCGTGCGTGTCGTGTGCGCGCGTGTTGCGTGTGGTGTGTATAGATATATTCATAAGGTGAACGATTACGATTCGCAAGAGACAGTATTGCCGATAAGTGTGCCAGGAGAAATACAGTGTGTTGCGTGCGTAGGTACACAGATGACTCCACCAATTTCAGTGATTTGAGGCGCGGCGTAAACTGTGTGCGTGCTTTTGCATTCGCATGCATCACCGTCCCATGGTATATTCGTTCGATCGAAAAATGTGTCTTCCGCTATACTCAAGTGCGACTCAGCGCACTGTTTTCGCGAGCTTTTGCCTATAGAAAATCGTATTCTCCGGATCGCGCGTAATATTTTCGCATTTGGATACATTAGATGCATTCGATATATTTCATGGACCGTAATCGACTCTAAACGGATACCGCATCGTCAATTCTTTGCCCGCGGATGGTCATCGTGGTGGCTGGCGAACTCGTCCGATTTCCATCGATTGTATTTATAGTGTCCCCTGGTTTATTTTCGCACGCGGTTTCTTTGGGAAAAAGATGCACCTATCCGCTGGCTGACAGCGTTTTCCTACATCCGTAAGTTTCATTTCGCTAGGAATACGGTCGAGGAAACTGTGGAAAAAAGATTGACGATACAGTAAGGTCTTATTTGCATGTATTCGGCTGTGATGTGTGGGTGTGCGATCTATTAAATATGTATACATATATGCACGTATATATATACGTCGTCGAATATGCAACTTTGCCACCTTTTATTTCTGAATTCGTGTTCCCGTGTATATTCGTATTGTACATCGCGCGACGAACGTGAAATTTTGAGAATCGTGGACGCCGTTTATCGTGATACACAAAGTGCAAGCAAATACGTAATTAGACCTGTACTGTAAAGGTGTTATTCTTAGCGTGAAAACGTTGTAACGTTAGAACTCGAAGGACCGTTTTTACCTGTGCTAAATTCATTTTGCTATTCTCTAACGAGAGCACTCTTGCGTGTTGCCGGGTATTGTCAACCTATAACTTGTAGGAAAGTACGGGACTTGTTCGAATGTTACTTCTAATGTATCGTAATGTATTTCAAATAATGCAAGATATTGTCAATTTTTATTAATTTCCAACAATAGAGACAAAACATTTAAATGTATACATGTTGTAACCGAATAAAAGAATATTAACTTGGAATTAAATAGGAAATTGAATGTTTGATAAAACAGTTTCATTAAACATATGCTTGGAACTACTTTCTTAAAAAGTTATGCTTCTTATTTGAAAAATAGTATCCTTTTGAATGGTTACACTCTGTATACGGGTATACTTTAACATTAGTATTTAGAAATATTCAAGTGCAATGTACATGTTTTGTGGTTAGCAAAATGATAACTATAATAGCCTATATGTAAAATATCTCCGTTGCATAATACATTATTGGTGTCCTACAATATGACTAACAAGGAGAGTGCAAGGCCTTGGGGTCACTGATTTAGTTCAAATTTTGCAGGATGGTAGATTTTGCTCTTTTGTTGTTGAAGGCATATAATTATATGGGCCACTACTCAATAATTTTGAGATATTTGCAATTGAAGATTCATCATTGCTTAAACTTAGTTCTGTTCAGAATGATTACCATGTAATGGTTTAGCATAGTGGTAACGGATCATTGTTTTCTTTCTTATTTTATATCAATTTTGTACATATAAAGATATATAATGAAGTTAAATAAATTAAAAATAAAATATCTTTATTTACTAGAAAACTTACAAAAATTTTGTTTGCCATAAAAAAACAAAAAAAAAAATTATAATTAAACACAAAAAACTACAGAAATGATTATTTGTACAAATATTTATACAACCTAGGTTATTACAACCTAGTCTTTCTTCTTCATGGTTCATGGTTCTGTTCATTGCTCAAGGGCTTTGCCGTACTTCCCATTTTATGTTTGTGCTTACATTATAAATGTTTATATTAACGTAAGTTAAGGGGCTTTTCTTCTGTTCTTCTTGTGTGATGTTTTTATTATTTTATAATAAATATTTATATAAATGATTGTTTCTGTAGCTTTTTGCATTTAATCATAATTTATTTTTTACATTTTTTTACCTTTTTTTGACAAACAAAATTTTTGTAAGTTTTCTAGCAAGTTTATGTGTACAAAATTCATATCAAATAAAAAAGAATTAAAGAGAGAGAAAACTATTTTCATCCTTCTCAGAATTGACCTGGGTCCTAACATGTATAAACACTGATCCATTGTCACTATGCTAAATCATTACATGATAAGCATTCTGAACAGAATTAAATTTAAACAATGATAAATCTTCAATTGCAAATATCTAAAAAATTATTGAGTAGTGGCTCAAATAATCATATTACTTCAACAACAGGAGAGCAAAATCTATCATCCTATAAAATTTAAACTAAATCAGTGACTCCAGGTCTTGTAAGTTGAAAGCTCTACCTATAACAGTCAAAAAGTTAATATAGTTTCAAATAAATTTTCCTGCAATGTTTTAACGTTAATGCTTTATAAACATCATTTTTTCATTTGTACAATACATCCGGTGGTATCAGCAAATCATTCATTATGCATATTAATGGTAATCATGCTTAAAAGCATGCTCGCAAACTTCTGGCTCTAGCATATGTCCCTTTGTCCTTTAGTGTGGTGGTTTGTCTTCTTGTGCGGTAAGGGACGCAGATCTGTCTAGTGCGAGTTGCTGGTATCAAAGTGAAAAACGTGTAATAAAGCACAGAATACAAAATGGAATCTGCTATAGCTGGACGTAGGCGGACTGCCACACGACATTCAGCAGAGAATCAAGCTCTCGATCAGATAGTCAAGGAGGTATGGCCTGATTTTTTGTATAAATAAGCAACATGGTAGAGTAAATCTTAAAAAAAAGTAGAGTAAAAAAAAAACTCTTAAGATTCAAAATTTTTGTTAATATCATAGGATTCAATTGATTGTAAAAGATCTTGTAGATAGATATTGTTGAACAAATTGTACTATCTTCATCTGTAAAAATAAATTGATAAGTGTTGCTGTACGTGTGCTTGACCTTGGTGCTTATGTGTATGCATGGTTGTGTTGGGTGGGAAATTACATCATTTGTGATAAATTTATCTTAAAGTAACAGTACATAAAGAATGAGCAAAGTATTTGCAGTTTTAATATATATGTGAGATGTATATTAAACACACACACACACACATACATTATATATTACATATTACAATTATTAATGTAATTAATATTTTACCTATTAATTGCAAATAAAATAAATGTAAGTATTTATTGATCCAAAGTAAGTCATTGGGCTTTGTACTTACGCATACACATGTTACTTTCACATGAAATTTAACAAATTTCATATATTACTAAATTTATGAGTGTTTCTATATCATACATCGATATGTTAATAATAAATTGAATGTGAAAATATGTTTTTGGTAACAGGATGGATTTTCCATACATACTTTCAGGCAGAAGCTAGATTAGCTGCTAGAAGACAGGCAAGAGCAGAAGCAAGAGAGATACGAATGCGCGAATTAGAAAGACAACAGAAAGAGGCAGAGGAGAATGCAGATAGAGTTTACGATATGTGTACAGGTATTTGTTTAATATATAAGAAATATTGTAATAAAATTTTTTATCTGTAATTGTTAAACAAATGGTGCATTTGGTGAAAAATATAAGAAAACTTTTCAGGGAAGAATAAAATATTTTTCTTTTTAATGTTTTAGCCGATGTCAATAGAACAATGAGAGTAACTCCAGATTCTGTAAGGACATCGCGTCTCCTTACAAATTCTAACAATTTTCAATCCAGTCGCAGATCTTCAGAAGATTCGTTAGAAGATGCTGGCTTAAGCAGAGATCTCAGGGTACCTTTTTTAATACTATGTTTTATAATTAAGAAACACAATATTTCTTATCCAAGTTTGTATTTCCTTTACAGTTGGAGTTGAAAGAGTTTGAGGAGAAATTTAGAAAAGCAATGATAGCTAATGCTCAGTTAGACAATGAAAAGTCTTCATATGCCTATCAAGTTGATTTATTGAAAGATAAGTTGGAAGAGTTGGAAGAAACAGTTGCACAACTTCGTAGGGAACTTCGGGAGAAAAATCGGGAGTCCGAACAATTAAAAAGAATCAATCAGAGATTGAAGGATGAATTAGATATATGCCATGCACAATTAATAGAAAGAGATACGCTTATACAAGTATGTATAATTCAAATTATAAAATATAAGCAATCTGAAAGTTGTTATTTAAATATTTTTAAATTAAAAACTAAATCGCTTTAGGAAAATGGTTTAGTAATTATTGATGATGAAGAAAGCGAAAATGAAGATAATGATATCGAAAATGGTCCACGTCCAAGACGAAGAGTACTAGTCAGTACAGAAGCAGCAGAATTATTGCAAAATGCTGGAAAGGGTTCGCTAGGTACCTGTTCATGACTTACAATCAAAGAAGTCCGTTTTTTTTTTTTTTTTTAAGAAAGTGACAAAATTATTTCTGAATATAATAATTACAGATGTCCGGCTGAGAAAATTTGCTTCTGAAAAAAAGGAATTGCAAGATGAAATACGACATTTAAGATTGGAACTAGAAGAGACCAGAAATCGTATTAGATCCGAGAGATCGCCCGGTTCAGTATTAGGTTAATGTTATTCGATATATGTACCTACTCTTTTTTGAACATGATATTTTATTGTTCCTTGGACATCGTATTTTCTTTTGACAGGTTGTTTATCAGACTCCGAAGATGTACAACGAGAAGCAAATAAACTTCTGGCCGATTATAAATTTAAGTTACAAAAAGCAGAGCAAGATATGTCCACATTACAAGCCACAGTAGCTAGGCTAGAAAGTCAAGTAATACGTTACAAATCGGCAGCAGAAGCGTCTGAGAAAGCAGAAGATGAATTGAAAGTTGAAAAGAGAAAACTACAAAGAGAAGTGAGAATACACTTTTCCGTTTTTGTTTTTTATTTTGCGATTTAAATAATACTTTTGAATAAAAATTGTGAAATCTTTTTCAGGTCAGAGAGACTCAAGGTCGCGTAGAAGAGTTAGAGACAGCAAATTCTCATCTGCAAAGGCGATTGGATAAATTGAAAAACGCAAAATCAGCTCTTCTAAAGGAGCTTTGACGGGACGACTTCTTGGGGTCTGTACAATGAGTCTGCCATTTTCTTCTATTCTGCAAAAACCGTGTGCCGATGTTGCCTCAACATAAATACTACTTAACACTTTGAATATAATTTATAAAAAATGTGAAACATGCATAGTATCTTTACACGATTTTAATTAATTTTTATGTACAATACTACGTAAGTATAATGTCTCAAAAATGATTATTTGAGATATCGTACTTGCATAATATCTAAAGCCTAAACTGCTGTGAAAGGAAGTCACTGTTGTTTTGTATTCAACGCGTTCTTTTCGACACTAACCGTTATTCTACATTTCTTTGTGAGAGAAAAAGGAAATAACAGCCTTCTCAATGCATTTTAAACGTTGAATTTGTCATGATTTCGTAAGCAGTTATGGAGTCGATTCGTAATTTGTATCTTATTCGGGGACGAAAGCTGGCTTGTACATCATAAATGTACAAATATTTTTCATACTTCTATTTACTTTATATTTAAAAGGCGACAAAGGAGTATAACAGGCAACATCAAGTAAAGCACAAAAATAAAATAGCAAAAGTTTGCGTTTATCAGTAAGATAGATAATATTTACAATTCATGATGTACATGTCAGCAAAACAATACGTATATTAATAAGTGTAATTTGTTTTACATCGAATAATTTATAAATATATTTCTAAAGATATGAGATATTTATAACTTCTATAGAAAACATGTTATAGTTAAAACTACAGATCAAACGAAAGCAATGTCTATAATGCTCGTTTTTCGTTATTAGAAAGACGAACAACGGAATTTGATAAACATTTTTAATTTTATAACGTATTTGTTATACTCAAGTTAAATTGATATTGGAATTTGTATACTGGTCGGGATAGACGCAGTTTCATCGAATTTCAACTTTAATATAGCATTTTACAACTGAATTGTCTCCAGAACTGACTTTTTATTCCTTGGACTGATGCGAAGTAAAAAAAGTAGGTGTATGATAGTGTGGTCTTTGTACATTCGAAATAAATTAAACTATGTTGTTGAAGCTATATAATATTTTTGGTATACAAATTTATTATATATTTTATGTGATATAAAACTAACGTAACCATTACAATCTTGTCAGTAGGGAACACATCTTATAAAAAGAAAAAAGGAATAATGATAATAAAAATAAACGAAATAAACTTATTTACCTCATGTTTAGCTATAAGAGTTATCTCAGATTTTGTAATGAATCGTTAAACACTTAATTAATTAAATTAAATAACAATTTTAATGTTAAAACGAGTACAGAGGTATACAAGGGGATTCCAAAAGTATGGTCATTTAGACTAAAAAAAAAAAGAAATGAATGTTTATACAAAATTATTGTAAGCCATTTGATAAAATATTGAAATAATTTCCCGGAATGTAAGCTTTTCATATTTGACTTAATTGTGGCCATACTTGCATACCTATGTATATGTAGTAAAAATAATATTAAAATTATATGCAATGTTTTTGAAAAGTTAAATCGGTACTATTAAATAGAACGGATAATTTTGCTTCAGATACAAATATCATAAAATATATAAAAGTTATGTTTATTTAAAATCCAGAGCTTCATTGCACTACTCTATATAAAGAATACTTATATCAGTAATATCTGTAAAGTCCAAATACTCCTTATATCGTAATAAAGTAGAGTATATTCACTACATGTATTCAGTATAATTATAAAGTTAATATTTTAAGTTTTATATGGAACTAGTTGAAAATTAAGTGCGTTTCGATCTACTTTCATTTGTCCATGCGGGACTGTGTGGACTGGTTGGGAGCTTCGTTGAATTTAAAACAATTAATGGTTTGTATATTGGTATTGGTCTGGCTTTCACTTTTGCCAATTTTCGCAACTCAGCTTTATTCAATTTTTCTCCCAACAATCTCATCTTTTCCTGCTCTTGTCACCTTGCTTCTTGTTCTTGCTCTCTTTTTTTATTATTTTCGTTAAATTCGTTTCGCGCCCTCGCTCTTTTGTCCGTGTTTAATTCAAATTTTGTCATAACAGACTTTCTATGAGTCATTTTTCCTTTTCCATTCTTATCATCTACACTGTTTTGAATGCTTTTTGACTGTTTTTCATTCACTTTATTGTTAACTATATGTTGTTTTGATTGTTTTTTCTTTGTAACAGTTGTAGTATTGAGACTGATATTTGGTTGTTTATTCTCTTGATCATTGTAACTTTTAGTTTGTCTTAGGAAAACGTCCATAGAGATATTTTTTACATTTTTCTTGCTTTGTACATTTTCTTTAGGTAAATAAGGTACTAATACAGATTTTCTTGCAATTTCATTAGACATACTTACACTTGTTTTCTTGTTTTGTATATTTCCTTTAGATGAACCTTGTACCATTACTGGTTTAAAACTTGGTATGGGATTGGCATGAAAGACTCTCTTTTTTTTATCATTTTCTTGTATCTGTTTAACAAGTTCTTCTTTCTTTTTAGCAAAACACTTGTCTCTTTCTGCAAAACTAAATGGACATGAAACCACTGTTCGTTTTTTCATACTTTGTTCTTTAACTGGATTTGATGATTTTAAAAACTTTGGTGCAGGTTTTGCATGAAACTCAACCTTGGTTTTATTGTTCTCTTGAACCTGTAAATTCTCTAATTTTTCCTTTTTTCTCATTTGGAACTCCTTATTACGTGCTGCAAAACTAGACAATGAGACATTCTCCACTGATTTTACATTAATATTGGTAGTCTTGATAGAACGAACATTTTTATGTTTTTGTTCCTTGTCATTCAACGCATGTGGTGTATTTTTTTGTAAAGTTGATATATGATGTGTTTTCTTTGGCTGAGTCAAATGAAATTCCTCTGTAATCGTAACTGGCTTTTTTGCAACTTTTGTTAATGAGGATGGACCTTTCAAGGTATTGAGTGGTACAGGGTTTGCTTTCATCTGATGTTTCTTCATTTCTTCAACTTGTAAGATTTCGCGTTCTTCTTCACTTAAAATATTAGTGCATCGTGCTCGTTGCTTGCTTCTCAATGCGGGAGAAATTGGATGAGTCAGTTTTAATGGAGATTGTTTTAATTTCATCAAACAACCTGGTTTTAAATCTTTTTTATTAGTGGTACGAAATCGTTGTGGAGTTCTATTTTGGAATTTGAAAACTGCCTCTGCCATACTTATAAATTGGTTTGAACATCTACGGTATTTCACCAAACTTTGTCTACGATATTGACATGCAAGAACTTTAGGCTGTGACTGTTTACTTTTAAACATTTCAGACCGTCTTTGTTGAGCTAAAACAATTTTGTAAGATGATCTCTTCTTAGCGTAACCACTTTTAACATATTCAGAAGAATAATCGATTTTTGACTTTACTATTGGATCATTTGTGGCCTTGGTCAAAGCGATTTGTTCATTAACATTCTTTCCAACACTACTAGGTATTTGGCTACATTCTAAAGAAGACCTATCAAGATCATTATTCTTTATTTCCAACATGTGAATGTTTTTTCTGCTTTTCTCAGATGTAGCTGCTTTAAACTTATATGACGGTTTTGGCATCTTAAATGCAGAAGTTTCTTCAGTTGCCCACACGTTCCATGCACAATAAAGTTTGTTAGATTTTTCATCCAGCTTCAAACTTCCCATAGCTTCGCTTATATGGTTTTCATTTTTTACCTGTTTTGTAGAATGTTTCTTATTATCACATGGTATAAAATATGCTATATTATCTTTAGTATTTTGCAAAGGTTCTAAGCTATCATCAAAATTTGTCTCTCTAATCGATGATTCTTTGATGCTTTTTTTCTTGCATTCTGTAGGTGAAGCTGACTTTAAATTGAATTTAAAATCTGCCAATGGTCTGTGCACTTCATGGTCTATCTCAAAATAACTATCAGAAGACAATTGTGGACTACGCGTAAAATCTAGCCATTGCGGAGCGCAATAGTTATCCATCATTGAAAAGTGATTAATCAGTTGACGAAATTATTAAGAAATTACAGCAAACTTTCATAAACTGGATAATAGTCCAACATAATCTGAAAAGAAAAATAATTGTAAACAGAATTAGAAATACTATTTACTTTGTATACGGCAGAATTTATATGCACCTTAAAAATATATCTGTAATAATTAAAAAATTATGTCCACTTCGCACTTTCTTGTTACCAATAGTTTGTTCGTTTAATAATTATGTCCCGTTTCATCCGTAGGAGAAGCCTATTCTTGTCAAGGAATCGTGTTTGACTTAACATTTACTCTTCGAAGACGGAAAAATCTTGTAATCGCTTAATGTATCTACTGCATATACGTTGGCGAATTTGAGTTTGAAATTTATTTAGCGTTTATTTGATTGGCTGGAGAAACTGTAAGCATTCGATGAAAACAAAATATCACTAGATATCCTTTCATTAAATAAACCTATATAGAGAACCTTAATTGGAAATAACAAACTCTATTCTCAACTGCAATTGGTGTAAGATCAGAAAGTTGCGTGTTCATTTGACACATCAAGTTATGGTTTGATACTTTTATCATGAGATTTGCCAGTAGTCACATCACAGTATTAAGTGATATGATTTGAATATATTTTAACGTGATCATTAAGGTTTCTATAATAAAAAATGCGATTTTGTACCACGTAAAAGCGGACCTTAAGTCATACATAGAATGGCTCCCTCTACTTCTGAACTTCTGAACTTCCGTGCGTTAATTTAATTGAATTTTATTTATTACGTCAGTTTTATTCGAAGTAACTGTAAATTTCATCAGTAATAAAATATTAATTAAATATTATATATTTTTGATTTGTATTATTTTATTTTTATATTTAATTTTAATATTATTTATGTGGCCATAGGATATCTGGTGATATTTTGTTTCCATCGAATGCTCACAGTTTCTCCATCCAATCGAATAAACGCTTCATAAATTTCAAACTTAAATTCGCCAACGTATATGCAGTAGATACATTAAGCGATTACAAGATTTTTCCGTCTTCGAAGAGTAAATGTTAAGTCAAACACGATTCCTTGACAAGAATAGGCTTCTCCTACGGATGAAACGGGACATAATTATTAAACGAACAAACTATTGGTAACAAGAAAGTGCGAAGTGGACATAATTTTTTAATTATTACAGATATATTTTTAAGGTGCATATAAATTCTGCCGTATACAAAGTAAATAGTATTTCTAATTCTGTTTACAATTATTTTTCTTTTCAGATTATGTTGGACTATTATCCAGTTTATGAAAGTTTGCTGTAATTTCTTAATAATTTCGTCAACTGATTAATCACTTTTCAATGATGGATAACTATTGCGCTCCGCAATGGCTAGATTTTACGCGTAGTCCACAATTGTCTTCTGATAGTTATTTTGAGATAGACCATGAAGTGCACAGACCATTGGCAGATTTTAAATTCAATTTAAAGTCAGCTTCACCTACAGAATGCAAGAAAAAAAGCATCAAAGAATCATCGATTAGAGAGACAAATTTTGATGATAGCTTAGAACCTTTGCAAAATACTAAAGATAATATAGCATATTTTATACCATGTGATAATAAGAAACATTCTACAAAACAGGTAAAAAATGAAAACCATATAAGCGAAGCTATGGGAAGTTTGAAGCTGGATGAAAAATCTAACAAACTTTATTGTGCATGGAACGTGTGGGCAACTGAAGAAACTTCTGCATTTAAGATGCCAAAACCGTCATATAAGTTTAAAGCAGCTACATCTGAGAAAAGCAGAAAAAACATTCACATGTTGGAAATAAAGAATAATGATCTTGATAGGTCTTCTTTAGAATGTAGCCAAATACCTAGTAGTGTTGGAAAGAATGTTAATGAACAAATCGCTTTGACCAAGGCCACAAATGATCCAATAGTAAAGTCAAAAATCGATTATTCTTCTGAATATGTTAAAAGTGGTTACGCTAAGAAGAGATCATCTTACAAAATTGTTTTAGCTCAACAAAGACGGTCTGAAATGTTTAAAAGTAAACAGTCACAGCCTAAAGTTCTTGCATGTCAATATCGTAGACAAAGTTTGGTGAAATACCGTAGATGTTCAAACCAATTTATAAGTATGGCAGAGGCAGTTTTCAAATTCCAAAATAGAACTCCACAACGATTTCGTACCACTAATAAAAAAGATTTAAAACCAGGTTGTTTGATGAAATTAAAACAATCTCCATTAAAACTGACTCATCCAATTTCTCCCGCATTGAGAAGCAAGCAACGAGCACGATGCACTAATATTTTAAGTGAAGAAGAACGCGAAATCTTACAAGTTGAAGAAATGAAGAAACATCAGATGAAAGCAAACCCTGTACCACTCAATACCTTGAAAGGTCCATCCTCATTAACAAAAGTTGCAAAAAAGCCAGTTACGATTACAGAGGAATTTCATTTGACTCAGCCAAAGAAAACACATCATATATCAACTTTACAAAAAAATACACCACATGCGTTGAATGACAAGGAACAAAAACATAAAAATGTTCGTTCTATCAAGACTACCAATATTAATGTAAAATCAGTGGAGAATGTCTCATTGTCTAGTTTTGCAGCACGTAATAAGGAGTTCCAAATGAGAAAAAAGGAAAAATTAGAGAATTTACAGGTTCAAGAGAACAATAAAACCAAGGTTGAGTTTCATGCAAAACCTGCACCAAAGTTTTTAAAATCATCAAATCCAGTTAAAGAACAAAGTATGAAAAAACGAACAGTGGTTTCATGTCCATTTAGTTTTGCAGAAAGAGACAAGTGTTTTGCTAAAAAGAAAGAAGAACTTGTTAAACAGATACAAGAAAATGATAAAAAAAAGAGAGTCTTTCATGCCAATCCCATACCAAGTTTTAAACCAGTAATGGTACAAGGTTCATCTAAAGGAAATATACAAAACAAGAAAACAAGTGTAAGTATGTCTAATGAAGTTGCAAGAAAATCTGTATTAGTACCTTATTTACCTAAAGAAAATGTACAAAGCAAGAAAAATGTAAAAAATATCTCTATGGACGTTTTCCTAAGACAAACTAAAAGTTACAATGATCAAGAGAATAAACAACCAAATATCAGTCTCAATACTACAACTGTTACAAAGAAAAAACAATCAAAACAACATATAGTTAACAATAAAGTGAATGAAAAACAGTCAAAAAGCATTCAAAACAGTGTAGATGATGAGAATGGAAAAGGAAAAATGACTCATAGAAAGTCTGTTATGACAAAATTTGAATTAAACACGGACAAAAGAGCGAGGGCGCGAAACGAATTTAACGAAAATAATAAAAAAAGAGAGCAAGAACAAGAAGCAAGGTGACAAGAGCAGGAAAAGATGAGATTGTTGGAAGAAAAATTGAATAAAGCTGAGTTGCGAAAATTGGCAAAAGTGAAAGCCAGACCAATACCAATATACAAACCATTAATTGTTTTAAATTCAACGAAGCTCCCAACCAGTCCACACAGTCCCGCATGGACAAATGAAAGTAGATCGAAACGCACTTAATTTTCAACTAGTTCCATATAAAACTTAAAATATTAACTTTATAATTATACTGAATACATGTAGTGAATATACTCTACTTTATTACGATATAAGGAGTATTTGGACTTTACAGATATTACTGATATAAGTATTCTTTATATAGAATAGTGCAATGGAGCTCTGGATTTTAAATAAACATAACTTTTATATATTTTATGATATTTGTATCTGAAGCAAAATTATCCGTTCTATTTAATGGTACCGATTCAACTTTTTAAAGACATTGCATATAATTTTAATATTATTTTTACTACATACACATAGGTATGCAAGTATGGTCAAAATTAAATTAAATATGAAAAGTTTACATTCCGGGTAATTATTTCATTAATATTTTATCAAATCGCTTACAATACTGGTTTTTATAGTAATCTCGTGTAAACAAGAGTAAATAAGTTTATTTCGTTTATTTTTATTAGCATTATTTCTTTTTTCTTTTTACAAGAGGTGTTCTGTGTAAGGTCAAAACTTTGCTTTTAAAAGTTTGGGAGTAATCCACAAACAGCATCCTTCTTTCCATTTTCAATAAGGCATCCATGTTTTTTTACAGATATTTGTTTCGTACATGATTCACTGTATTTATTAGTAGTATTTTGATTATTGCCACAGATAAAGTATAGGGGACCTAACTTAGCCTACATATAGTGATTATTGTGTTGAATTTTCATAACTTTTTCACAATGGTAATATTCCTACTTGAACCTATTACATAGCCGGGTCGTGTCTAGTTGCATCGATTTTAAATTGTTTGTCGTAACAGATTACTGTTGAATAGTTATTGTTGTAATGTTAATCTCAAGTTTAGTCAAATGAAGCGAAGGGAGGTTTAAAGCAAAACCGAAAGATTTTGGATGCATAAATGAAAATGACTTATTTGCGGTAAAAAGTATGAAGAATTATGTAAAATATGTAGGGACAAAACTATTGCCGAGGATAGAAATGTATTGGTTACTTCGGCTATTGCATTACAGAATATAGGTTCGTTAAGCTGCCTGCTTGTGTTTAATAAACATCCATGCTTATTTTATTAAATGATTATATTTATGATCGTAGATCATGGCTAGATTGGCACTGGATGCTTTGTAACACTCGCACTTGTTGACTAGGTTATTTGAAAGCAAAATCATTTTGCTGTTTGTCATATGATAGACACGAAATGCACAAATGATCGATTTTGTAGAATAAATGGTTGTAAAAAGAAGAAATAATTTGAACTTCAACAAAGGCACAAATTTTATATTAAAAACTAATATAATATTCTGATTTATAAAATAAAATCGTGGTCGTATATTAACTTAAAATAATAATAATAAATATATCTAAAGCATAAAAAAATATTGATTACCATGTAACCCCCTAACAGTATCACAATAGGTACCACATACTTTTCCACACTTAGCATTCTCCACGCCCTATATAAAAATATAATATTTATTAGTATAAAAAAGCAATAACATATTGAATTATCCATATTAAATTGGACATTGTTTAAACAAATGCCCAAATAAATAAGACCATAGAATTTAAAAAATGTTAAATTTAACATGGTTTAACATAATACCTTTTTTTAAGGGAAGTTTAGTTTCAGCTTTTCTTAGGTATGTTCCTCTTCCTCCTTTATAAAACACAAATAAATAGTATATAGTATATATTAAGTTAAAATTTACAGTATAATGCATAATATGTTGTAGAAGAAGAATGGCCCCCTAAAATTAATTTGTATTACTCAAATATTCATTTAAAAATGTTACAAATTATTTATAATTTTAAATACATTTATATAAATTAGAAATAAACAATTTATTTAAAATTTTATTATTGAGTCAATTCTGGCAGCATTGCAATACAAGTCTGACTCGCGACGAAGGTTTGTTCCTTTCGTAAAAATGTATGGATAAACATTTCAAATTGTAGAATTGATAACTTACCAAGTGGTGGAAAATCTGCATCTTTCAAGGTACTGCATGATGGCATGTTGTTGACGAAATTAGAATTGTTTACATCTTCGCACAAAACTCGTGCTAAAACAATATACAATAATATTTATGAAAATTACATGTTACATTATCTACAGATGCATACATAATAATATAAGAGTATATTTACGAGTGGTTCTAGGAGTTCGCAATGGCCGTACAGGCAAGTTACAAAGTAACTAAAAATGTAAAAGGAAAATGAATTTCAATTAGATTATAATGCTTTATAACTAAATCTGGAAGTACAGTATTAGTACGTACAGAATTAATTTTACTGTGATCAATTATTTCCAATGCTTTACTGTTCTCACGACGACGTTGCTCGTCTTTATATGTTCGTTCGGAGACATTTTTTCGGTGATTTTCACTTACCTATTTGTAATAATCGATAAGAAAAGCTTAAATTTGTGATAAACAGTTTAGATTCTATTTAAAAAGGTCATACCGTCAACCGTACTACCTTGCTTCATTAAGTATTTCGACATATAAAAATTATAAAGTAATTTTTTTCTATGTAATAACATTTTATCAGAATGTATTATAATTTACTGTTACTTACACCAGTCATCGAGATTGTTTGAGCCTTATTAGTAATACTGAATTTGTTCATTTGGTAATCAATACTATCTTTATCAGTACAATTAAAAGGTAACTGAGACATAGGGTAATGAACACCTTCAACCATTGGTATATTTAAAAATTCACAACAATAATCGCATACTGTGAAGCCCCATCGTTTTACTATGGACATACTACAGAACTGTGATGAGTTGTCTATATTGTTATGATACTATACAGGAAAAAGCATTAATTTACATATTACTTTCGTTTCTATTTTCACATTGTTGAAAAGTGGTACAGCCAAATAAGCATAGTAAAAGTATCCTTAAACCAAATTCAATTTGGTACATATTAGTGTGTAGGCCTCTCAAAGAAAATCCTCTCTGCAAAGTACCAACCCGGTATCCCTACTACTAAAGTTGTTACAGTGTAAAGTGTAACTCATACTTTATTTAATAAATGACAAATTATTGAGTGATCATGTTTGTACTTTTACAGTTTTAATATTTTGTTATGGCTAAAAAAGTTAAACACCAATATTTCTTACCGTTTGATATACAAAAAATAGTTGTTATATGCAATCCTAAATATTTTAACTAATATATATTAACTGAGTGAGTGAAATTAATTTATTATTTTGATAAATGCGAATTCTTAAATAATTGCATTAAGAATTACTGCAAGTTATTAATCGCTTAACTATTGCAAGCTATATTTATGGTAGCATTTGCATACTCATAGAAATGTAATTTGATTTCACAGTAACTTATTAAATTTGGTACATCGTTTGTGCCATACTTATAGATTTTGTTATTGATATTTAATGATTGTATTTCAAATTAAATGATGTTGCTGTTTTCGGTAATTATTTAGAATTACATTTATAATTGCGTTTTCTTTAAAGAGCCTACTGACTAGTATGTAGCAAATTCAATTTGATTTAAGAGCACTTTTACCATGCTTATTAGTTATACTTTTTATCAATGAAAATAATATTTCTATTCTTACCGCACATCCAAGATTACATACAGAAGAAAAAAAATCTTTTCTAAATTCATTTTCTGCAACTACAAGGGGTATACTATAATCATTTACATTCTGTGCAGCAACATTTCGTAGTACCCCAAAAAGATTTTCTAGCGAATATATTACAAAGTCATTCATACTGGTATCTGAAACGTAATTACATATTAGAAATATTTTAAACATTCGTTGACGTTTCTACAATTTTATGTAAAATATTACATAAAATCATATTACAATATTCAATCAAAAGATAAATAAATGATCATTTTAGAAATAAACCTTTTTTTTTGTCAACCTATATCCGTACTTACTGGTAGCTTCAGTCATTCTATTCAATAATGATTCAACAGCAAGAGTTACATCCTTTGTGGTAAACAGGGGAGGGAACTTATTTCCACTCATGTTGGATTTTAGAATTTCAACAAATTTATTGTACATAAATGCAAAATCACTCTGCCCATCTGACATATTTATATTTATTTTATGTGATTCTTGACTGGTCTCAATTGCATCCCTTTTCCATCCCAAGGGAATATTTGCATTGATGATTTCACTATATACATTTTCAATTCCATTACCTAAACTAAACTCTGCCACTGCAAATTCAGCAGGACAAAAGTCATATTTATTAATCCCAATTTCTCTTTTATAAAACCAATTCACATGTATGAATATGAACTTTAACTTTTCTAAGTCTGTAACAAATAATGATACGACTTATTATGTATTTGTAATTAGTGAAGAAGTTATTATTCATAACTATGTTCTTTTTAAGAAATTCTGATTTACCATTTACAACAATATAATATTAAAATAAGAGCATTAAGGATTTATTTTTGTCAAGTATAATTTAATTAACAATTACATTTTACACATAGGTGTAACATGTGACTTACTTTTATGCTGGATACCAAGTGAAATTATAGAATCTATATACTGCGACATATTTTGTTGAAATTCTTGTTCCTTTTTCTCATTTGCCATAATCTCTTCTATGTTTTCACCAATTGTTGTTTTTTTATGTGCTGTTTTTTGATTTTCAATCTTACTTTTTTTTGCTTTAGCTACGTAAAGCCCCCTTTCTTGCGAGGAGAGACTCTATAATCAATTATAAAATATATTTACATTAGACAATTTTTTTTATAAAAAATGTAAAAAATGTTTAAAATTTGAAATTTAACCTTCCAATTTTCATTACACTGCGGATCTTTCATAACATCGTGAAGACCTCCTGGAAATGTTTTTCCTATTTTTTCTTGTTTTATTTTCCAATCAAGCATGAAGAAGTAAAACGCGTTTTTTCCTTTATTGTTTTTCGACATTTTCCCTTACAGGAACCTTCTCAGATGATGTCAGAGAAACAACTGAACAAACCGTAACAACAGAGGTACGTTCCTCTTCTCTATCCTGTTATTATTATACTTAGAAAGCAACAATGTATGTCCAATCCAGTGCCATTGGTGCTAATTCATCCTACGTTGCGACGTAACGTTAAATTTCCCTCGCCACTACACACAGAGAAAGAAGTAGAAGGAAGTAAATCAGAAAACGCATTTAGTAACCACCACGTGGAATACAGACCACGTGAAATTGTCGCGCTGTGTCCAGGGTACTGGCTAAGCGTCTTCAATTACGGTGATAATCTCACGCATTTCTATTCATTTTGTTTGTTTACACCATAGTCTCGTTGTAAGTCGTTTTTCGTGTTTTGTTGCAACTAGTCTCGCTATTCTTCCGCTGCTTTTGCAGTTGCCGCGGCAAGTGTGACAGAATGCGATTGAGCGAGACAGCATGACGGCGGCAAACCATAAAGTTTGCTCGAGTCTTTGACGGCTTTAATAACTAGCCGCCAATAGATAAACTAATCGTTTATAAATTAGAATAACCAACGTCGATAATATTTAAAAATAAAATTCATTTCTAATAAAAACAAAACCCTTGTTATTTGTAATTACCTGACTGCTATGGGATAATCTGCGCACACACGTGCAATCAACGTGACGCAGTATTTTCTTTGCGTGTCGCTCGACAATCTGTTTATGCTAACGGTCCGCTTGTTATCTTCTGGATCAGTTTTCATTTCTATGAAATACCGCACACATTTCGGTACTTCGAAACGTCAGGGCAAAGCCGGCAAGAGTTATCAACTTCAAACGGTTTCGCGAATGTTCGATGGAATATTTTTAATTTCTTGCGTGATCGACCTTGACGAAGAGGGTTTTTCAGTCACGTTGAACGGGGTTTTTTCAGGCAACCGTTCTCAAAATCTTGAGAACAGGACGTTTACAAACATTACGTTTGAAAACGAGTCGCTTGAAATTTCGAGAACGGAATATTACACTGTATGGAAACATCGGAAGTACCACGAATTGGAAACCGAAACCTCAAATGTATCTTAAAACTAGACGAAAAAATACAATAATGACGTTTTACAATTAGAAACTGAACAATATGCGTATATGTGCATGATCGTAAGATAATACTGTTAATATTTTTGCATAGATACATACCTATATACAAAACGTAAGATAATGTGAGATCAATCTTTATTTTCGCCCTGCATCGGGATTTATTTTGCTTCGAGAAATATCGACAAGTTGGATGGTTCCTCGAAGTTGTGCGGTATCGCTGCTAGATGTCGCCTCTAGTCTAAAACGCATTTTTGTAATAACGTTTATGGTCTTTCGCCGCTAGAGTGGCGTATAAAGAGCAACGGTGCATAAAGCAGTTTCGCGAGACGAACGGTTTTGGCACTTCGTCGCTAGATGCCGTTACAAGGACTTAAATGGGATTATTCGTAGATTATATTTTTTCTATTGCTATATCTTTATACAGCATAATATATTGTACAATATTTAGCAGATATTTCTGTATAGAATTTGAAATGTCTTAACAAAAAACTGAATCTTTGGAAATGTTTCAAATCCTTCGTTACTAATTGACGACACCTCGAGTACAAATACAGTTCTTATTGTTTACCTTACTATTCAATTTTATTACTTTTTCAACTAAGGATATCTTTTTGCGAGCAATAAATATTTGACTATGAAATAAGATATACAATAAATGAATTTAAAACGTAATGACGCAAAACATTGCTAGTTTAATTTGACACGAAGTAATTCATCTGTCTTAGAAATTATTTAAATTAGGTGTAGGTATGTAGGTACGTTTGAACTTAAGAAAATCAATGATTCTTTGTTAAACATTAACGAATTAAATATTACTTTTCAGTTGATTAACTTTCAATCGCTAACATTTACAATAATAAAAAATGAATTGCTCCAAGTAATTTATTTATATCTCTTGGATTATAAAATCTAGCTGAATATACATATAAATTTAAATTGTGCCTCCTACGTGTATGTATTATACATACATATATTCTTTCCACTGTATCTTCATTTCTGACGATGAAAACAATACTTTGCGATGCTTGTTACATTCGTCTCTGAAAGATAAATAAATAAAAATTAGATGGTTAAGACCGAATCTGGAAAATTTCAAATAAGATTACTTCATAAAGAATACACATACTTGTGAATTGGTTTGTAGACCTGTGGTCACAATTGGATTGGCCTGTGAACACTGGAAATAATAAAGATGTATCGAATTAGGGTGGGTCCAAAGTACTGTTTTCAAAATTAATAAATAAGTTCTAATGAACATCGTTCGTTTTTTAAATAAGGTCATTCTTCAAACAAGAGTTACGAAGAATTTTATAATGGTCGTGACTCGAAGAAGCGTGCTTTAAACGAAACTTATTGAACAATCTAGTGTATATACATATATATGGAGGAGTTCTCTTTCACGTATTATACATAAAAAAATATATATATATATATATATTAAAACTAAACCTAATTTTTATATACATTAAAACTAAGCCTCTAGTGATTAAAAAGTTTCAATTTCAGTGGTGTTCGTTCGCGAGAGACGACAGGAAGATCGTTTATTGAGCTGCGCGCGCAAATGAAATGGCGTTGCCGGTACTGTTTCTACATCCGACGTTAGCGTGTGAAACAACGAGCAAAGGGACCGATGCAACAACAGCCTGGGAGTGCCTTTTTAATGTCACGGAAGGAGTTACCTTTAAGTATCGCCGATGTCGAATCACATGAATCGTTAGATTGGGGAGAGACCGATAATAAGAGAACGGTCGAAGATGGCCATTGTCTCGATCCTAATCGTTTTCTATACAATAAAACGCAGATACGGATACGTTTGTTTAACAACGATACGTTAAATATCTTTCGACAATTTCTACCCCGAGTGTCTGTTACCATGCAAGATGTTCCGCGAACGCGGTGTTTCCACGCGAAAGAATAAACAAAAAGAGAACCGTTTTCTCGAAGAGAGAAAATGGCGCGCGTACGCCATTTTTTCTTTTTCGACTCGATTTTTCTCCCAAATGAAACTTCGCGGTTCGAAAACTTCGTTCCACGTTTTCGATTCGTTTCTCGACGGAGAATTTCGTTCTTCAAGGTTCATCGAAACTCTCGTGGTCGAGAAACGCGACAAATGGAACCGTTTTGGTACCGAATAAGGGTACAGGGTGGCCTATGACTCTCGTCCCGAGAGCTGTGGCAATTTCAACGCCGCTTTCACATTGCTCTCGTACACGTGGCTGTCCTTTAAACGAGTTATAATCGTCCAGTAACCACGACCGACAAGGATATAGTGACGACAAACTGACGAACATCATACGGTTGCCACACAACCGTATCTGCCCGCTGTGGACCGACTTTTATTGCGGTGGAACTTTTATTGTTGACCATCGAGCGAGTCGCGGGACTTTTTAAAGTCCTCGCGCATTCGTAAATCGGATCGTTGCGAAATTGAAGGTCCGTCTCTTGTTTCTCATTCACTTCGGGAACTAATTTTCGTCTCAGTGTACTTTCGATGGGCAATGTTTCGCCTGAAAAATGATCAAGAGGCAGCTCTAAAACGTTCTGCCAGTTTTTAGATCTACAAACACTTTGAGAAGTTTCTACTGGTTTTTATATCCACGTGTACGCATATGCTCGAAATCGTCGTGAAATTTTCTCCAGAAATTCAATGTTTTGGCATTCGGTGAAAACAACGTTTGCTCTCAATAGTTCGAACAATGTCTTTCGTTCCCGATGTTCGGTCCAATCTCTATAATTGTTCGAAAATTCGATTCCCCAAGTTGTACATTTTTGTACATATATCTCTCACCCTTGCATTTCCATGTTTTTAACGTTAGAATTCCGAATTAATCATTTGGAAATGATTCTTCGCCTCGAGTCACGTTCCAAATCGTTTTCTTTTTTTTTTACAATGGAAAATCGTTCGCTGGATTCGTATTTTCGAACCGAGCGGGGGGACGCGGAAGTGAAAGTACTCCAATCAGTTTGACGAAGTCTTCTTCTTTTTGTGCGTGGTTACACGAACATGAAACATCGTTAGTCGATGAATAGCGAGACTCTAACACGTTGGTACGTTGATCGACGGTCGAACGAAAGCTCGATATGCGTTCACTTAGTTATGTTGTTAGCATCAGAACTGAACGCCTTCTGTGAAAGTCGTGTGCATCCTTGACCTAGTATACTAAACGAAGGAATCGATGGGTAGTGAAATGTAGTAACCCTTTTGCGGCTGAAGGGGACAATATTGTCGTGCAACATCCGCTGTTACACAGTAGAACCTCCATTATAATAGGGAGACGGTTGGACAAGAGAATGCTCACTTTCCTGACGTTGATCATTTTATATTTCAGGAGCAACGACAGAGATATGGACAACAAAATCAACAGCTACGAACGGAGGACACTTCGGTATTATAGGTACAAATTGAGCTAATATAATAGAATGTTCGAGAAATTAACATAGAGAAATTGGTTACGATTCTTTACGACGGTTTACGAAAACATTGATTCTCTGTCTTTTTATATTTCCTCGATGTGTACATTTTAGAAAATATCCGTGCAAAGTTACCTCGAGTATTATTTTTCAAGTTTCGCGTAGGCGTGTAATATTTTTCAAAATTGCTCGCCGAGAGTAACAAGGAGAGTTTCACAGAGTGTTGCTCGGAAATCTATTTATAATGCATATGTATGCTTCCACTCCACCGTATTGTAGCAACAGAGTCCTAGAATTACACAACGATTATGCCTTATTGGATAATCGCTTTGCTACGGTATTATTAATCAGGCTGTATCTTAATTAAACACGTTTGTAAATCTCACTTCTAACGACATGCCGCATTCCTCTTCCGCCGTGCGAAATACAGCGAGGATCACAGTCGTTCCGACCCAATTTCGCGTAATTAAGTGGTTATACGGTCCGTTGAGAATTCATTAAGCTCGCGCGTCTAATTAGCAAGATGCACCGCGGGCGATTTTCTTTCTTAAGCACACGGACAAAGCTGCTCCTCTTTTGCATATACCGCGATCGTAAATGCCTTATCTTCTCATGGACGTATGAAACGTATTCGTTGCACACTCGGTATTCTAATGAATAAATTGTTTCGATAAACGTAATTAAGAATTTCGAGTATTTTATCGTAAGTGTTTAATGAATTGGGGTTAACCAAAGACGATACTTCTTTCAATTGAGTTCGTATTTTGACAGAAAAGATTTTGCATTGTACGAAACTGAGTTTCTTGACCGATGAAAGAAGATGGAGCGGCATATACACACGTACACCGGCATCTAAATTGGACGTTGAGATGACATTGAGAAGAAGAAAATGTAAGAACAGTTTAAGGTACTTCAATGGTGCAAGTTAAACGGAAAAGGAGATACTATAAGTGTAAATAAGGTTTCGATTAGAGAACAAGCATCGCGCGCTTACGTTAATTAAGACTGATGATATCGAGGTAACAACTGTGAGAGAAGTTACGTTAGTGTTCACATTTTTAACAGTATCGATAAATTACTATAATGGTACTCATTATTCGGTAAATTTTCCTTTATTGCCCTTAATAAATTATCCAATTGCCCTAACCAAGCATTGAACAAGAGTAAGGATTGTTTTACATCGATACACCGATTCTTTATACCGATCTTTCGTCGATTAATTTCCTCGTGAATCAATTTTCTCGACACAAAATCGGATTGATTTTCTAGAGGATCAACTTTCGATTTCTATCGATTCTTCAAATCGATTTTCTCAACGAGGAATAAAAAATCGGTATCCCTGGACAATAGTGGCCGTAAGTCGAGAAATGGAATGAAAAATCGGTCAACTTTTCTTCTCAGCTTCTTTCTGGCATCCTCCGGTATCAACTACCGTACACAGTGTCAAACAAAGATGTCAACGTATCGAATAAAGTAAATAAGGGTATCTCCTCTCGTATACACGCCAAGGAGTTCATTACACATACGTATTACTTCTATCGACTCTGCAGACATTCTTGCCGCGGTCTTATTAAAAAACGTTTGCCCCGACAGGTTCGATCGAAAGGGTGAATCCGATCCTGTTCTCTAACCTTCCTCCTCGATGACCTTACCCAGCCGCTCATCATTCCACAGCACGTTGTGCCCGAGCGATTTGCATAAGACCGGAGTACCGAGCGAGCGCGAGGTCGAATCCCGTACAGCAACATGTGCTTCGACAGAGTTGAGGTCTTGCTTTACGGCCACGATCCGGGTAACACACGTATCGCTGGCTATAGAGCACCGAGTAAATTTTATTCGCATCCTACAAAGATCAAATTAGCCTCGGTTACTCTACACACACGTAGATCCTCCCGTCTTCGCGAATCGTTTGCTCGTTAATGCTTCAACATTCTGTCGGTGTTACTTTCGAAACGCTGATCATCCAGCAACCTTAAAATTTATCCCCTGCGAGTATGTTGGAAGACCAAAGAGAAATATTATTCACCTGACGCCCAGGCTTCGTTCGGTCTCGGTCGAAATTGAGCGGGAGATTTACACGAACCGAAGGGGGAGAAATAAGTTCACATAACCGGGTATTTCGTACGGTAGAAGTATACCTATTTTCTCTTCAACATCTACCTGCTTGAACGTCATCCACTACTGTTATTCGAAGTATGATTAATCTTAAAACGTTCTTCCGTTTGACTACACTGTAGTATACCAACGTTTGTTTTCGATAACAGTATCTCATCGTAAATTATCTTTCCTAAACAACCGAGAATTCTTCTCCAAATCCATCACCTCATCTTATTACTCATCCGAGCTTCGAACTAGCTGTCTCATCTCTGATTAAATTCAAGTCTAAAGATAACCCTTACCTTAGTATTTTCCTAGAGTGTATACATTTTGGAAAAATATTTTTAAAAGTATTTTTACATATTGTTAGTCAATGAACGTCTATCGCAGTTGCAACTTTGTACTTTGTTATTGTATACGGAAATAAACCAAGTGTTACAAAATACAACACATAAAAAATCTTCAAGTAAAAGATATCCCAAATGTATGGAACTGGTGTGTTTAACTTTATAATATTATATTAGGTTGTTCGGAAAGTGATTTCGTTTTTCAAAATGGAGAATATATAATTTAATAAAATGTTTATACACTCTAAAAAAATCGTGTTTCATTTTCACCAAAAACCACGTGAAGAAACTCGTGAAATAAATTGTAACAATGTTTTTGCGTCTTTGACAGTACTATTAGTTTTGTATTACACTTGTTGTGTATGTTATATTATTATTTTCACCTACCTTAGTAGACAATCCTGAAGGATGCGTGTTCTACTTGTCCAATTTTATTACTGGCCGACATTCTCCATTATTATCTAGTTTTTCATTTTCGGGACAGGGTCTGAGCTCTCCGATAAGAATGTTGATTGGCTGAGGTCTCGCGATTATCCTAATAAATAAATTATTTTAATACAAGCAATCGAGAACTCGGAATATTTTTTTCCAGATGTTGGATGAATTATTTCTGTCGAAGAAGAGTTTGCATTACGCGAAACTGAGCTTCTCGAGTGAAAAAAGAAGATAAACTAGCATACACATACATGGACGTTTAAATTAAAATTTGAAAGTGTCGCGAAAAGGGTACTTATACGTACACGATTATTGTCAGGGTGTTTAGGCGGTGTACTATTCTAAACATACTATTACGTTGTTCGGAAAGTTATTTCGGTTTTTTTTTTTTTTGGTGAAAATGAAATACGATTTTTTCAGAGTGTACAAACATTTCATTAAATTATATATTCTCCATTTTGGAAAACGAAATCACTCTTCGAACAACCCAATATATATAAATATATATACATATATGTACCTGTTTGAAGGATCGAAAAGAGGAAGTGTCGTCGTAGACGATTCTGCAGACACTGTAACTGGCGGAAGTGCTTGTCGGTTAAAAAATAATGGTATTGCGGGTTTAGAAATTGTGTTGACTGCGGTGGTCCCCGTTGTTGAGACAATATCCAGTGTCACGGACGATACGATTATCAACAAAATACACTTCAGGCTCCTCATTCTCTCGGTCGTACGGAAACTCGTGTCTACTTGATTAGAAGTCGGACTGTTCACTGCTACGGAGATGTTGGGTGACTTCTTTTAAGAGGTTCCTCAATATGTAAAATTTCATCCTTCGTTAATTTCCGCGAATCACTGTACCGGTCAAACCGGTTTCAATTGATTTCTGCGTTGATTCGTCGTTGATTACAGACAATAATACCACTTAATTTGCATCAAGGATGCAAGGTGCACTGTCTCCCTCATTATCGCAGAAAGGAATACAAAGAATCTTTCAGATTCTTCAATTTCCGTTATGTTTAATCGGATTCTTTTAACCTTGGTGCTCTTAACCGGGTATCCAAGTACTCGTTTCTACGTTTCTTCCAATAATTAACTGTATTCCAGTAAAAGTATCGCAAAACAGTTCCAGATCCCTCTTTGGGCGTATTTACGTTGATCGATGTTTCGCAAAGTAAAATTTATAGTAGAACGTTTATTCCAGATAAAGAAGAATACTAGAAATTGGCCAATTTTCAGCCACGTTGACAATAACATCTTTTACATTTTAGGATACTCCCCAACGAATGGAGCAACGAATCAATTCTTTCATATCGTATCGAGTTATATAGCTTGCCATAGAACCATACAGGTACGCCTTCTTCTTTTCTATTTTATTTTGGAATATGGAGTTTTATTAGCGTCCAGTCTTCGACAAAGTGATTTTACTTTGTATTGCACTAATATCGAGACACACCGTTCTCCTTGCATCGTCGAAAGGTTCCCTTTCAGCAGTGATATTTTACTTTCACGGAATCAAACAACATTCGTACAGTTGGGATTCAGCTTAAAATCGGTTTTGCTCGGAGAGCTATAGTTACCACGTACACAGAGAAGAGAAAGCAGATAGGGTTGAAAGGTAAAAAGGATGATACGAGTCACGGTTCACAGCTATCGAAATTCCGTTTCGCAACGGTTGTGTTTGGTATTGTGTTCCTGACGCGAGAGATCGGCCGATTGCAATTTTAACGCGCGGAAGGCAATCAGATTTCAGCGAGACCTTTTGGAGTATCCTGTGAAGGTGCAGAACAAGGCACACACGCCGTGGCATCGTTAGAGCTTGTTATCTTGAGCAATTTGTTCACGAAACAGAAACGGTTTAAGGTATAGCGGTGAATGTTGCAACAAGTTTCGGCGTCTCTTTGTGCTAGGTGTTACCACATCGATTCTTTGCTCTGAAATTAGATTGAAACCATCGCGAAGGTCAAGTCCGTGTACCTCAGCCTTTAGAAGATTCGTGTACAGATAAATTATGGGTGTCGACGTTCGTGTAATGTATTTCTTAATAAAGAACGAACAGATACAGTCAATTTCCATTATCATTCTGCACGGTAATCGAACGAGAGAAAATGAGAAATTGTGCGTTCAAAATCAAGCAGACACTTACAAATACAATGTTGGCAAACGTAATTAAGTTAGAGTCTTTCGCGCTCCGATCGATAGACGCTTAAGCTGCTCGGATAATAGAACACTTCACACTTACGATACAGTGGAGATTTCCGTATTTATACTACTTGAGGGGGTAAAAATGACGTTTGTGGATAATAGAATAATTACTTTTTCTTATACCAAACTTTATTCGTTCAATTAGTTTTCTAACTAAATTAAAATTGAATCCATACGAAAATTCAATTCGAATTAATTTGCAAAGAAACTCTTACAGTCTCTAACTCGTTCCAAAACAAACCTATTTTCTGATTAACAAATTTTCGTATATATTGTAATATATTGTCCAAACTTTTATCGTCCAAAAGGTGTACTACGTTGGACCTAAAAATGAACAAATTTTAAATATCTCGACACACGATTCTGTATAAATTAAAAGTTCATTTCTTCGCTTTCCAACCTACGAGAAATAGTAGTATTCTAATCGAGACAAATTTTCGAACAATATTCTTTTTCTACAGGTAAGACGGTTTAATTATCGATCGATCTACCTTTGACACCACAGAGCCCGTAACTTTGTTAATTTTACGAGCTCGGGGGAACTGTTTCGCCCGGTCTTATCTTTCTCCTTGCTCCAAGTGTTCGAAATTAATATAAACACCGAGTAGGATAGAATGGAATTGAATAGACAGGTACATATGGCGCAGAGAATATATTCCGTTGCGAGAAAAAGTGTCAAGTTCGTGCGAAATTAGATAGTTTATTAGATACCTTTCGATAAGGGAACACAATGCCTGAATACTGACAGCGAGATACTCGAACGAACCTCGCATAATGGCAGGATGTTTATGCTTCGCGCGAGTCGTAAATTTAAGGGACGCGTACACGATAAAGTTGCCACGCGGGTACTTTAACGGAAAACCATTAAAACAGTGTCTCCCAAACGACAGTAATTTCGATCCGATACCGATACCGTTATCACCTTAAATATCTTCTTTTCGCGCAGACATCACCGTCTCGTTGGCTTCGCTCGCAATTTCGGAACCGTGTATCGATACAATTTTCCTTTTCTTGCTCGCGCAGTCTATCGAAAATAATTTCCATCGTTTGGATAACTTTATCGAACGTTTCGGTGAAGATTGATGGGTGTTCGATCCTTTAGAACCGAACGAAACGATACTGATAGTTTGGACGACTTTTATCGGGGTGAGTGGAACAATTAGAGGAAAGATTCCAAATCTTCGATGTCGAGGTTGATACCAGAGTAGAAATCTATGGCTGTACAGATTTCTGGATAATTGTTTACCCGGTGATACTTCAACGTTGAAATTGTACGACTCGATGGATCCGGGGCAGCCGTGGACGATTGTTTCTTAATTTTTTGCAACGGGTTCACTTTGTTCAGCAGTAAAAGCCGGTTGAGAAACACTGCATTAGAATAATACGCAATAGAAGAAACGAGGATTATCCCGTGATATTAGATCTTCTCAAACGAAACCTCATTAAGACTTCTCGTTCTGATGTTTGAGCTCATTAAACTCGATTCTCGATATGATTGCCGCCATAAATCATTGTTATTGAAATTTACATACGTAAACGCGCAGGAAGGAAATGGGGGAATCCACCATCCGGTTAAGAGACACGATTAAATGTTACCCGATGCCACTTCCTCGTATCATCCAGGTGAATTGTTGGCTCAAAATTCTCCTAAACAAATTTTCTGGACAAAACTCTTGGACAAATTTTCAGACAGAAAATGTCTGGTAATAATCGGAGAACGTAAGATAAAACTATTTCTGTATTGTCGTACCTGCACGATACAAGTTTCAACTCTGCTAGTTGATTCGCTCTTTTCAATTAAGTAGAACCTTCGTATTCTTTACTCGTTTCGAGCAATGTACGATTAATTGTATTGTAATATCACGTATAGTAATTTCTGATTTCGAGAGACAATTATTACGTATCGAATTCGAGCGAGGATACAAATTTTTATATTTATCGTTAGTTCTGTGTAAGGATTCGCCTTATGAAAAGAATTTTTCTTATGAAAATACATACGAATACGATCTTATTATTATTTTATTTATCAGATCCCTTGTTCGAGCAAAAAATCTAAAAGATGGCATAACTTTGACTTAAACTGAATCGATCTTCGTGGAAAATCGAACGATAAATGTTCAAGGATGCGTGACTTCTTTTCGGAGCAGATTTGCGTTCAAATTGGTCCGAATTTGACCTTTGAATTGACCTTTGCTCGGTGGATATCCTTTACTTACGTTATTAGCACTCATTATTTCCTTTTTCGTCAGCCACGTTTACACGGTTCACAAATGAACGTCGACGATGATGTAACAGCGACGAATAATAAATTATTACCCCGCGTAGTTTTGTTTCACGGTTTCAATATTGCAGTGTTTTCCGCTAAACGCTTTCGAAGGTGGCCAACACGTTGCGCGACACACTTTAATCGAATCACCGTATAATTTTCTGCGTGAAACCGAAGACAGGAAATTTTCATCCCGAAGTGAAGGGTATTTTAACACGATACGTTAAAAATATTTAATAAACGCGTGACCAATTACGCTATTTATCTAATACTCCTCGCGCCAGGAATTTACTTCATTAAGCGTAACTAAATTATTATTAGCGTGTCGTTTATTATCTGCTAATGGTTACCGTTGAATATTTGGCCCGCGTAGAATGGTCTGCGATCGATAATAATGTTGTACCTCAAATAGATATTCCAAACAGTATCCTCGAATTAATGACAGATTTTGTAACATTGAATATCGATGAAAGCTCTAGGCAATATTATCATATTTATTGCCTAAATTATGTTGTATCGTCGGTGGAAACTCGAAACAATCTTTGACTAAATCCAAGCCTAAAGATAACTTTTACCTTAGTATTTTTCTATGGTATATATATTTTATAAAAAATATTTGAAAAAAAAGCGTAATATGATTAGTATCAATCGAACTGTCTGGAATTACTATAATTCTAAGGCTTGAAAGATACTTACTGTTAAACTCTTTTTAAAATTACACTATTCGCTTATTGAACTACCAGACTCTTTTTAAAAAATTTGCAATTTTCATATTCCATCCACGATTGCAGCTGTTAGGAATCAGGTTCAGATCGAGAGTTTGATTCGACGGATTACTACTTCGGTATGGAACAAACGACCATTTGAAATCAGATGCGTGCGCGTTACGTGCTCGCGGTTGCCCGCGACTGGTTGCCTCATTTGTATTAACATACAATCTAGTAATATCAGTGACGATTCCGTCTCTCCTAAGCCACTACCAATCCACGTGGAAATTGCACTCGCAATAGGGCGCCACGGTGCTGCTTATGCGCCGACCATCCTCGTCGTAATTCTTAATTAACATTATCATACGACACGTGGGAGAGGTTGCACCACCTATCTCTGCCGTGTGTCCGCCATCGTGCCGATATAGTCGCGGGGATCCCGACGTTTGCGGCGTAAGACTGGTTCGATGGGCTCTCGTTGATTTGCAACGTAATCGAGTCCGATCGAGGCGCGAGCCCCCGGCAATTACACACATCGAACAAGATGTACGCCTTTGGTTCGATGACTTTTAATGATGTTCTGCGTCGCCCGAGAAATATGTGTGCGCTCTATGCGCGCCGCGGAACGCCGCGAGCTATCGTAAAAATTAACGCCTACGCGTCAAGGGAAGCTCGTACTTGATTTACAACCGTTGATCCCTTATTCGGTGATCGTTCGATGATTTTTAATCACCTCTTATTCGCGTACCCAGGGAACGCATCAAAGGTGAACAAAATTTGTAACCAGGTTGAATCATTCGAGGCCCAGATCGAAATAAACGAGCTCTCGAAGAAAAATTAGAATCTCGGTTACGAAACGAAATAGAGCGGAGCTCTGTTCATTCGAACGAAATTTTAGCAAGCTTCTATCGGACTTCTATTATCCGAACCACCGTGAAACGTTACTGCACGAACATTTCTTACCGAATGAAAATGAAAACACTCTGGAAGAACGTGATATTTCAATTCCAATTTCAATTCCAAATCACGAAGTTTTCCCAGATTGAAAATTGTGTACACTGAATTAGGTGGCGATCGAGGATCTTCTCTCGAGTCGAAAGTGTCAAGAACGAAGACAGGTACTCGTTGCAAAAATTCGTTCGCGATCGTGGCGAATTCCACAGTCGGTGGAATTGCGAACGAAATATTCAAGTTCAACGTTCTCCGGTTGCAAGTTTTTCCTCGAGAGTTGCAGGTGCAACAGGATCCACTCGTGGAACGTGTAATCGCAAGCAAGACTCACGCTCGGGGGTGCTATCAATGAATGATACGCCGGAGACGATCGATCATCGGTTTACCTGGACATTTGTCCGGATTTGCATAAACGAGCTTGGCAGACGGGGGAAACGATTAGTTCGGGAATCTATCGATCGAGGCCTCGCTGCGTTACGACGTCTCAAAGCTTCTCCACTACGCGGGAGTGGAGTTTTCGTAATCCCTCGAGGAGATATATCAATGGAGGTATCGTTAGCTGGCCGACAGGGATCTATCGTTGAATCGCGCAACGAGCGAAACCAGAAGCCTCGGACGAAATGGCATAATTTACAGGCCAACAATGAGATTATAACCGGTACACCGTGACGGATACCTATGCCGCGTATGAAACCGAATGAAATATCGAATTGTTCCCATCGCTTTGTAGACGGACGAAAGATGGGCCAGAAACAAAGAACCCAGGCTAGACATCCGGTCGAATTTCGACGATATCCCGTTCGCTATTAATATTACGGCAGATTTCATCGACGATCGAGGTGGGACCATTGAGAAACTCGACGCGTCGCACACTGGTTCGGAACGTCGTTTTAGGAGTTTAGATTCTTCCAATTCGTTTTCAGACTTTTTTTTTAAAGTTACTCGATTATCGACTGTGTAAAGTTTCACTTTGTCTAGAATATTTTTATGAACGATTATCGAAATAGACAACTAATGGCACTCGTACGTTAATTTGTCCGTAGCTCGTTTAACTTCGAAGATACGTGTACAGTGACGAGCAACAGAAACTTTTCGAATTGATACTTTTATACGTGTGCAACTTGGAATTAGTGCTACTATTATTGTTTTACAAACTAATAAGTAAACAATTATTATGTCGTAAAATTATACATACATTTTGTGCTGTTACTATAAGTTGGTTAATTATTTGTCCAAAGAAGAGCACATGGATAAAACCTCGAAATTAATACATATAGTGTACTAATTTATTTCGTTAATTTATTACGTAATTTATCACATCATTAATGTATCAGACACGTACGCCTACGAAATCGAGTATCATTTGCCCTTGTAACCAACGACGCGATTATTTCACGTTTAACTTTGCCCTTTATGTATGTATATTACCACGAGCGATTCAAGTTTACCTAGCAAGCATAGTGATCATAGTTGACGCCATTCCTTTGAAAGTGAGACCCTACTTTGCCCTTGCCTTGTCGTCTCGAGGCAAAAGTTCAAGATGAATCCGTGCATTAGAGGTTTTAATAAGCACGAAGACGACGCACAACACCGCGATATTTTGTAATCGCTTTCTCCCTTTTTTTTATATCGGCTGAAAGTGGGTCAAGGAAGATCCATTTAACCCTTCACAATTCACAGCTCGAGTTATATTAAAGAGCCATCTCGTTACTAATGGCTACCGACCAGAAATTGACGAACGATTGCGATATCTTGCCAATGGCGATGACGAACACAAACCATCGAATGATTTTAGCGAGTTTCGATCGGAGCGTTGTCTTCTTCGACGCGTTGCCTTTTTACAAAAATCATTTTTACAAAACTCGTCTCGAGTTCCAATTACGCAATCGGATTACCGTAACCCTTTAATGCGTGCTTGATGTTACTCTCTTTAAAGTTGTGTAATTATAAACGGTGAACGTGCACAAGAATTAATTGTCCAAGTTTCGAAAGCTACCCGTTCATTGTTTCGCGCTCGTGTTTAATAACATTGTGACGCCTAATCGATTCGACGAAAAATGTAGGTTAAGTGTCCCCAGTTTAGATTTACGTTAAGAGATATATTATTTTACAACGCAATGTCTTTTGGCGACGAGTTACGAAAACATAATTTAACGTTCGTTTACGTTGACAAAAAAGTGCCGACGTGTGCACTATGCTCGTGGAATCTTCACAGATCCACGTTTTACGATTGTAATGTTTATATAAAGATGCTTATTTAGTTTCGTAATCTCGAGTACTTGATTTATATTTCCGAAGTATAAAATTATCTGGAATTTTTCTTAAAGACTTTTTATTTTCATTGAGAAAATACAATTTGTATTTTCCATTTTTTTAGTTCATTTCTGTGAATATTAGTTAATGCTGAAGAGTAAATGTAAAATGACTTTCAAAGACAGGAGGAATTGCAGGTTGTGTTCTTCATCGTTATCTTTGCTTTAAAAATCAATAAATAAATGAATAAATAAGAAAGTAAATAAATAAGTGTGATATCTGATAATAGAGTTCGAAAAGTAGGTATAGTTTGTGAGGAAATTTTGGTCGTGAAAAATCTTGTAAACTACTTAATTTATTACTCCTACACTGAATCATCTAAGCGAGCAGAAGGACAGCAAGAGGGAAACAGAATGTATTCGCGTTGAAATGTTTTATTATACGTAACAGGAAATTCTGTTTACACACCTTGCTTAAATTAATATAAGTCAGAAGACTAGCCAATTTCAATTTCATTGTAGACATTATTCAAAACAATGTAACGTGAGAGTGGTTCGGTCTGTCGAGCGTAGCAGTCGAGCTCGTGGATCAGTTATCTGAAATACACTGTGCCGCGACCTTTAACAGTTCAATGAAATGTTAATTATGAAATGCCCATTGTAAAAATTACTTATTTCGTAGAAGAAGCTTCAAAGAATCGGGACGTACTTTTCGGTATTTTTAATCGATGCGCTTTGACCCGTAATTTGCAAAATAGAAATTTCTTTATACCTTTCACGGTGCTGCTGCACGACCATATGGGTTAAATAACAATTTCTTCCGAGAAGTTGATCCTTCTTGAAAAAATGAAAGACGAAGGAATTCAATACGACTGACAGTTGTTGGAATTTTAATCCGATTTATTAGTTCGTAACGTTAATCAAACGATACATTAACATTTAAAAAGAACACGGTGCGCAATTGCAATTCAAATATTTTAAACAATGCACTTTTTTACGAATACATATCGGAGTCACTTACAGTTGCGAACAAGGTTTTTCAATTACGAACATGAATAGAAACAAAAGCAGGAGCGAGATGAAAGATGAAAATCTGAATTCTATTATGCAACCTGTTGCAACTTCATCGAGGCTAAATGTTAAACAGCTTGTGTTTAAGATCCAAAGTCCGTCTTCGTGTACTTTACCAACATCCAGAAGACAATAGAAGGCAAGGTACATTAACAGACCTTTAAATATATGTATTATTACTTTCTGATCCATAAGGAAAGAAAGTATTGTAAACAAAAAGAATTTCTTCGGTGGAAAAATTTGTTTGCGAAGAGACACCCTTTAAGACCTGATCACATGTGGACTATTACAAACAAATTTTCTCACTGGTGACCGGCGCTCCAAACTTACGTTTCTTTGAATTGTTTACAAGGAACGAACCCTGACACTTACAAACGTTTCAGTATTTTTATATTTTTACAAAGAATAAACTTTAATACTTGTAAACATTTCAGCGCAGTCACTGAAAATGATCGACACTACAAGCCAAACGATACATCTAAAAACTATCGAATATTTCTTTACGTTCGACAAATCAAACATCTTTGAACTCAATTACTCTTCGCTTTTACAGTTTGAGCAAACATCGAGGACGTTTTCAAATATGGAAAACTGGCGTAGAAGTCGACGCGTTTTGTTACCTGGACGAAGGATTCAGCATGTACTGAAAGCGATTTCGTTCCTTTCGGGACCGTCCCTGATCGTTCGTAACTCACAGGCTGAGAAACATTTTCCCTAAAAGATGCGGTCCGACAAAAGACTCGCGGCGCATTCGAAGAAAACGTTCTTTCACGGCGACCAGAGGAAAGAGGGCAGTAAAGATCAAGGTTCGTTGAATTAGATTCCATCTGATTTCGAAGTGCGTGACATTAACACCTCGCTTCTGGATCGAGCGCGGCGGTGCTCTCCTGAATGGATGCCGGCATTCTTCTTTTCCTTCTCCTGGCCGTCCTACCTCTTCCACGGCCGTCCTCTGCCCCGTTGTCCTTCCCTCTCTTCTGTGCACATTGTTCGAGACATTCGTGACATTTCATCCTCCCCGATCTTAAAGTCTATGCTCCGAGATCGTTCTTCGTAGGTTACGTGATCCGTAATCCGCTGCCTTGATACTCCGACCATCGATCCTTCGTGCAGCTCTGCGCAAAATCCGTACAAAAATTTTCCAACGATCCCTCTGCTCGACTTCCTATCATCGAATCGGATTTATCATTCTGCAGAGAATAGAAATTAACTTCCAAGCATAATATCTTGCAAATAGGGTCTGTGGTCCTGTTGTTAATATTTGTGAACCATCCTGCTTGTCTTTCTATTATCGAATCGGATTTATCACTCTGCAGAGAACAGAAATTAACTTCCAAGCATAATATCTTGCAAATAGGGTCTGTGGTTCTGTTGTTAATATTTTTGAACGATCGAACGAGATAAGTATAAAGATAGTTTCTTTATAATTTTGTAAAAATTACAGCGGAGTTACAATTCCAAAAGTAAACGATTCCCCATCCTTGAACGAAAAGGTAACAATGTTCAATGCCTTCTTTGTTTCTTTTTAAATTTTCAATGGGGTTCCAAGTCAACCTTTTTCCTTAGCGAACGCGGTGCTCTAGAAGCGTGCAATGCTAATGGGCCTGCTGTTTATGCGAGATATTGAACTTGAACACATGGATAGAAGGCATAATCCATTCCACGGTAGAGTTTCAAGGTACAGTCGGTTTGTACTCTGAATTACAGGGTGAAATAATTACGTGACTGGTAACTTGAAGCAACTTCACTCGTACAGGAATTTCACATTGTGAATCTTCAGACACAGAAACAACGTAACACTTGAATTCCATTCTAATTAAATTAAGCTTCAATTAATTACATACCATTGTACACCTTCAACGAGCACGTTCTGTGCACGTTTGTACTCTGTTTTAATCCATTTGCATTGTTATATATATATATATTTTTCTGTGCTATTAGTAAGTATCATTATTGTCAAAGCATATATGTAAATACATGGATTCACATTCTAAGTGAATAGTTGTGGCCGAGAACAGGATAATACAGTTCAATTAAGTTTTTTAAACTTTCCACTCCAAAACTGGGGAATTCTTCTGATTTGTTACTAAAATACAAGGACCGTATTTTATGACTAAAAAAGAAAGAATTTTCTTTTAGTAACTTTTCTATGTAAAGAAAAGTACAAAAATAACAGGTATAGTTACTGTGGAATAGATCAGCAATATATTGCAGTTTGTTTATGCAAGTCGTGTTTACTGCTTAGGTTGAAACCACCGATATTAATTTCAACCATTAGTAAGTATTTGGACTTCGTATCGAAATGCCGCGATTATTTACAAGCGAGGAGTATGCAGATATGCACTTTATCTACGGTTTCTGCAACAGGAATGCTTGTGCCGGAGTGAGGGAGTACCAACGCAGATTCCCTAATGGAAAAGCATCGTGTTGCAAAGTATTTACAAGATATTGTGCACAATTACGACGGAGAGGGTCGTTTAAATTACTTTCCGAAGAAAATCAGTTTAACGGGGGTACACAACAACGAGAATATTCAATTTTAACGCTACGTCTATTAATCGATAAAACATCTCTCGTAAAACTGCACTATACTCGATCGTTCCCTTCGAATTTTCTATTCTTATTTATAACTTTTCAACGAAGGATCGAATAACCTACAATTACACAACATTGTTTTTTTATTCGCAACCACAGAATATATCTTAGTAAACATCTAACTCTGATTCAGATTCAAGTGCCACGAAACTATAATAAACGATAAATTGAACGATAAAAATTACAAAGCCCCGAGAAAATGTCTCGAGACCGGATTCCATCATTTGATATATTAATTTAGGTTCTTTTGACATCGTCCGACGATTATTGAGTAAGTCTTCTGGTGCTCGTGCACGGGATACATTCCTTGCTTCTTTTTTCTTTTTCTTTTTTGCAGTAATTGATCATTTCGCGTTTCAGGTAATTCTAGATTCGGAACACACGATAACTCTCGCAACTTAATTGGAGGATTCGTCGTCCAGGTTGCGCGGTTTCTTCCCAGTGGTGGACGTCGGTTGATTCGTCACGTGAAATTCAATATTTCATAAATCCGAGCTGGCTGACGTTCGGGGAATGTCGAACAGTCGTTCCCGTATACAATTTCACCTCTGTTTCGCATAAATTTTACCGAGGACGCGTCCACGTCCGTGCACAAATGACGATAAATTCACGGGGGCTGGATGACGCGCGTCTTCACCTCTGTCGTAAAGCAATTACGGTGACATCGATAATGACTGGAGAGACGACGATGACGCACCGATGCGCGACGCGTCTAGGAACAACGATTTTACAAACTTGGAAATGTCGGTGAGATTATTCGTGGGATGTGCAGGCAGGCGAGACCAAGGAATAGAAAAAAAAAAGAGAAATAAGGAATTTCTGTAAAGGAATTTCAAAGTAAAAGAAATTACATCGATACGAGGTACACCGTGTGCAGAATTCTTAATCTCGCCGAAAATATTCTTATATTTGTATTTAATCGTTGTATTTCAATTTCGTGTGCTAAACACAGGAGGAAAGAACATCGAGAACTGTAAATATGTATAAACATTTTTGCATTAATTAAATTAGTTCCAATAGTAATGAATTACGTCGTATATATGTATTTATTCGTATGAAATCGCAAGAAAAAAAAAAGAATAAATTACATAGTATTGGCGACTGTAAATATGTATATATTTACATTTCTGCATTAATTGCAATTTGTGATGTTCCTGTCTAATTTAAGTTAATTTCAATATTAACACCGTACGTGAGGTATAAATTTATTTATCTATTTTAGATAGGTCTCATCTAATTTCGAAAATACGTATGCAATCCGATACAAACAGTAATATGTTCATCGCCGGTAGTTCTAGCGTTAACGTGTTCATCGGTCTGTACTTTTAACAAAAAAGAAAAAAAAAAACTAAAAGAAAAGACGTAAAAAAAACTGAAGCCGTTATTCCCGACCTTTCTTAATTTTTTAACCAGGAAGAAATCCCGATCTCGAGAATTTAGAACGCGAAGGAAGTCGAAAGAAGAGTGGAGTAAGAAGAACGAGTATGAGTGAATCGCGTGTCGTAAACTATTACCCAATAAGTTAACTCAGAGTTTGTTTTACTATCAAATAAACAGGTTTACTTAAACGCTCTTACGTTTCACGTTCGCTTTTTATTGTTCCCGGTTTCAGGAGACTCGTTAATTTAAAGAGCAGACCGTGCATGCAACGTGCGTAAAACTTTTACACCATTTCCTTTCTCGTTCTTCGTGAATCGGTACGGGTACATAAATTGGAATTCGCTCGAAATTATAAGCGGAGACGAGCTGGTCGTCCTCGCTTTACGCAACCGTTGATTTGAAGAAACGCGAATACCGAGAGAGAAACGAATTCTGGTTCCTTTTGACCATAATCGGATTTTATTTATGGACATTTAACGAAAATTAACGAAGAGAAGGAAAAAAAGAAACCATCCACAGATCCTCGCCTCCTGAGTGCAGAAAATTGTAAAGATACAAGAAATAATATGAAAAAATGTAAAATAACCGTTCCGTTTATCTCTTTTTATATAATTTTTTATATAAGACGCGTAGAAAGCCCGTCGAGCACCACGGTGGGGGAATGAGTACTTTTTATAAGGAAAATATCGTACGTTTGCTTTTCAGGTGGTGTCTCGTGATGTCATCGAGCCCGGCGAAACAAAAATAATACAGAAACGATAAACGACATGCACAATTTCAAACTCGATTTCACGTAGCCAGGCATCGAAGTCGCTTAATTACCCCGTGTAAGACTGATTGACGATAACCCGGCGAACTATAATAGCATTCCTCTGTTCGCCTCCTTTATGAGAATAAACAAAGAGACCGGTACGCGGTTGCACTGCTGTGCTTAAAGTTTAAGGCGAAGTAAAAGTTCACCGCGGCGTCGTTATTAACGAACAAGATCGGAATGCAAATGCAAATCTGCGGTAGGTAGAAACGGAAGCGACTCGCAATGGCGTTCGTCGATCCCGCATGAGTTGACCTAAATTTAACGTTCCAGTTCTCAATCGTTGGACGAAGTTTCGGTCGAGAAATGCGAGAATTATACACATGCTCGAGCAAATATTTGAATGTTGTTTCGTTTTTTTTTTTTTTTTTTGGTGAAAATGAAACACGATTTTTTTAGAGCGTATAAACATTTTGTTAAATTATGTATTCTTTATTTTGGAAAACGAAATGACTCGAGGAACAACCCAATGGTAATGATATTTCATTTGTAACGCGGGAAAAAAATAGTCGAGCTTTATTCGCATTATGTTATTCATTATGGAGCATTGTAGAAATATTTGCACGTACGAGTAAATATTAATAACACGTATTGTATAAATACAAATAAGCATGTAATTTTGAAAGAAATTGATATAGAATGCAAAATAGAAATGGAGTGGAACGTCAAATTTGTGAACTTAACTCGTGCGTGATTGACGAATTAAATAAACAGGCCACTTCGCATCAGATTCCCCAATTCGAACACTTTGGTTTTCCAATTAGTTCGTACAATTCTACAGTGAATCAAAATTCCCAAAGATGAAATAAAATCAGTTGAAAAATCTCTGTGGACGTTATCCTGGAACCATCGCTCGCGAGTTTTCTCCAACTTAGTGTTCCAATCGTCGTAGCCCTTGCCTCGCTGGAAGAATCTCCCTTTTCTCAAGAATTTAGATCAGCCGTTACATAAGAGAGGTCACGCAAACGACGAACCACGGTCTCGGGTGGCGAGACTTTAAGGTTGAGGAGAGACCGAAATGTCAGGAGCGTTTCGAATGATCCGAGCAGCAGCCGATTGGCGAGGGTAGGAAAGAAGGCGCACGCGCACACCAGACAAGGCGAGGATGAAGATGTCCTAGATGCTGCCCACGCGGGGGAAAAGGACGAGGAGAACGCGTTCTGCTTTTGCGTTGTCTAGATGCTCCACGAAATATGCGGACCGCTCGTTCCACGCCTGAAAAACCGCGTTGGGCTCGTTGCGGATTTGGCAGAACGATCTAGGAGCGAGAGAAACCTTCTGGCGGTCAATGACGAAACCCGTCGGCAGATCGAGCGAGAAGATTAACGCGGTTTCTTGTTCTAATTGACGTTCAAATAGTATTTATGCTTTGCAAAACTGAATGGATTGTAAAGTATAAACCGGACGTTGCAACACCCGGGATTATAGTAGTCCGTAAAATGGAAATGATCCACCGATAGCTGACTGTATGCAAATAGTCGTGGTGTTGGTTTCAATTAGCGACTATTTCCAGGCGCGCTTAACTCTCGGAGAACGGACCTCGTGGTGGCCGAGGATGGGTCATTTCTGACCGGTGAACAAAATCGCGCGTAGATGGATATCGAAGTGTAACTTTTTCCTCGAATTTTACGAATAGTAAATGTATGTAAATATATGATTATTATAAACGTATCGTTGACAATCCCGCTCCAATCGCGAACGATTTAATTACTATTATTATTATTCTTGTACGCGACCCTTTGGTAATGGTAGTGGAAAATCAAGACACGTCCGGACGTGTCAACAGAGCTTCGATAATGTGAACAATTTGTTTATCGTTTTGATATATTCGATCATCGATTCACAACGTGGCCAATATTACAGCCAATATTCGACATTGCATTATAAAATTAGCCGTGTGCGAGTAGCTTTAGTATGTGTAACAGAAATGCTCTCCACGGGAAGGAATATTCCCGTTTCTATTACTCCGATGAGCGAGCATACTATCACAATGTTAACGACGAAGTTTACCGCGTTCTGTGTATAATGCTAATGTAAGTTATGGCATTATGCTGTACTACTATAACGCGCGATGCTATTAAACGAGCGTCCTGTCCCCGTTTCAGTCCAGTGTTCCATGAAAATCACCGGTTTCCTTTTTCGTACCCGGTGATCAGTCGACTATTTTGACATTGACATTTAACGATTAATGGTGTAATCACCGTCTTTTAAGATTAAATAATACGGCAGCCTGCTATTAGAATGCCTGACAAGTTGGAGGCGTGAAGAAATCCGGACGAAGATGCATACGTTTTGTTCGCAGCTACTTGAAACCGAGCCGAACTCCTAGAAAACGAGGTTCGGGGTCAATTCTCTCGAAACGGAGCTGAACTCGCAGAAAACGAGATTCGGTTCTCTGGAAACCGAGCCAAACTCGTAGAAAATAAGGTTCGGTTTCAATTCTCTCGACACCGAGCTGAACTCGCAGAAAACGAGGTTCGATTTCGGGAGAAGGTTCCGTTCGACGTAACGCTCGACGAAAGATTCGTATACTCGTACACCAGTATTCCGCTCAGTGTACAAATAATCCTCCGATCGTATACTCGGCGAGCAAACGATCTTCAACTTGATCCGATTTCAGGTTTCCGATTTCTAACGGCTCCGATGAACGACCGCGGCCAAGCCGGTGTTCCAGCGAACACTTGGAACGATGGATCTCAGTTTCACATCGGACACCAAGAGGAAGAGGCCAAGTGGAACACAGAGTTCGCACGAGTGCGCGAATTCAATGGAAGGTTATGAATATCCGATCTTCTGTCGAAGTTGCGTGTCATACTTAGCCACCTTATTGCCGCGACGCCTTTGTCTGTTGCGCATCCAGGTAGGCATTCCCTCGGTCACGATGAAAGTGAAAACTTGGTTCTAGTCGTAGATGACCTACTGCTTGCCAAGAATCTGGGTGCTCCGTCACACCACCGTGCTGTGTGTTCGCAGCACGGTTAAGCCGCTTAGGAAACTCGACCGCCAAATTGGATGCACTTTTGGGCAATCGGTCCAAATGGATCCCGGTTGCGTCGAACCGAGACTTTTACTATTTGGCATCCGAGAGGAATGGACTTTCGTGGAACTGGACTCTCACAGAGCCATCCTCTGATGCGTCCGATTGCCAGTATCACGTTAGGAGAGCCACCATGTTTTCAGGGACTCGCATCCCTGACGATGTCACTTGTGCAATCTATTAGGTGAATAGGTTCTCGAACTTTTCGAAATAAATCTAACGTTTGTTTACAAATAAGTCGAGTATATACCTTGGATGAAGTTCGAAGGTATCTTTTAGTCAAAGTTTCCAGGCATTTCTGTTATTTTTCAGGCACTTGGTAAATTCTTTCTTTTCTCGGAAAAGTATGGCGATTTCGAGTCGATTAAATCGCACAAACAATGCTTTTGTGGACGAAGCTTTGAGAATCCAAAGCTCGAGGACGACGTACAGAGCGTGTTGGATCCGAGCCGAACCCTTGCAGGATTTTTGCAATAAGTATCGCAAGAAAATTGTCCGAGAAGTTCTCAAATGCAACGAAACCTATCGCTCACCGCACCTGAAACTCTTTCAACACTTGACGATATTATTTATCGACTCGAATGAGAAACAAATGAAGAGATTGCCGAGTTAACATTTCACTTTAACCGTATGCGTGTAATATAGAGACACGGGAGATGGAAGATGATGAACTGGGAGGGTTTACACAGGAGCCTGAGGAGAGAGGACTGTCACTCCTGTCACTTTGGCAATTAACGCGCGCGCGTTTAGACGTTTTACAAGTCATGGCCGGACTATTAACCAGCGCTACGGTGAGAGATCCATTAACGTGGCACAATGGGGAATCGAAGAAACTATTTTCAGAAATCGACACCCCAAGAAATTGGAAATACGAGTCAAATTAATGACTCGAGTAACCTGTTTACGCGACCTTTTGCTCCGTGATCGTTTCAATTCATCGTCGTTTTCAAACGTTGATAAGAAGTACTTAATCGTATACTTCTTACATAAACCAACAATCTAAAATATATATATTAATTCACTGTACCGAAATTAATCACACAGGCTGTCCCGCGATGGAGAAATCTGATCAGCTGATCTATAAAATCGACCGAAGGCTATCACCTCGAGGTAATTACGCGTTTCTCAACCGATATTTGCTCTTCGTCTTCGTTCGAGAGCTTCTTCTACTCGATAATTTCGACAACTAATGCAACCAAGATCGTTATAGCAACATGAAGTACTGTACGTATCGTAAACAATCGTTTACATAGACAGTGTAGTAACGTAATTTTAGCTTAGCGTAGGTTTAGGAAAACGTAGCTTTCATAGTTTCAAGGATCGTGTCTGGTAGAAGGCAATAAAAGAGAAACTAGGCAAGGGTCGAAATCAGGCCCAACGAAAAGATGGTTGACGATACATTCTTTGGTGAAATTTGGCGAGCAATGAACGAGGGTGCAAGAGTGGTGGGAATGAGGGAAAGAGGGTAAAGACTTTTCTTTCTTTGGAAGAAAAGGTAGTATTGAGTCGAAGAATGTTGAGTCGATGAGTGTTGATCCAAGAGGTGTGTTAAGTCGAAGAATATTGAGCTGAAGAATGTTGAGTTGAGGAGTGTTGAGCAAAAGAGTATTGAGTCAGGAAGTGTAGTATAGAGTTGCACCATAGTCACGTTACTTACTGCGATCTAGCTACTGTCTAAGTATTAATTATTTACAATTAATAAATTATTCCACGATCCTCCTACACTTTCCAGGTATATTAGGATTCTCGTAGAAAACATTGATCGAGGACAACGAATGCAAAAGTCGACGGACCCGATGGGATAATCTCTAATGGATACATCCCGCGGTAATAGAGAGTCCAGAGTCATCAGTGTCCAGCGTCAACTTCTCCCAGAAGTTTAATCCTCCTTAGGGTACTCAAGTTTCTTGACAAGCGCAGACGCGACTACGTAATGGTGTCCAGGGCGTCGAGGGGTGTCCGCACGGCGGCTGACACCCGACAGATTTCATACTCGATAATTAATTGGCGCGTTAAATGTTAGGTCGGATCGTCGGGTGTGCCAATATCTAATCTTCTCACGATGGACTCTGTCGATCGGTTCTGGGAACAGAAGGTTATCCGAAACGTATCCGAAATTTATTCGTACTTTTCATTTCTCACTTCCTTTCTCTATATTTTCAACGGACAAATTTTCACGCGACGCGTGATTGTTCCCACGAATAAAATATCACGGTGTCATTTCTTCTTCTCTCGCTTCGTGGCACACTTCTTTTTTTCGTTCGAGCGAGCCCTCGAGAGGAGAATTCCTCGTTTTAGCGTACACATTTGCAATTAAAGTGATCGATGAATGAAAACACGTTAACCCGATCCCCACTTTCGACTGAAATTCCAACGACATGGGATCCGGCCAATGGACTATCGCGAGAAGACCATTAGAAAAACACCGCGCGAGGTGTACCTTTCCCATCGAGTTCAGGGAGTGATTCGCGGGTGAGCGACGCAGCCTTGGTGACTATGGAAAAATTAAGGTGGAAGAGAAAACTTTCTCATGAAAGCGGGGACACTACGTCCCCCATCGTAGCAATTAGCCCGCGATCGAACGTTCGATTACGAATCGAACGATCTTAAAGTTTTTCACTTTTAAGTTTATTACGCAAACCCTCGAGCGCGTCGTCTCTTTCCATCCTTTTGTCCTCCTTTTCTACCTAACACGAGGATCGGTTCGGTTCCTGGTACCGGCATGAGAAGAAACACACCGATTGTTTAATCTCAATTTCACGTTTCATAATTTTTATACACAATATTGTATTTCACGTAACGTACCCGAAATCCTTCCTGCGCTTTCACCGAAAGAGCCGAGACCGTTCCTTTCCACGAGGGAAAATTAATTTTGCAACGCGAAACATTGTTTTCCACCGTTCAGTACTTATTTACAGGGAATCGACACCCACGACCAGTGCCGACCTTAGAGATTGCGGGACCCGGATCAGTTAGAAATCGCAGGATCCGATATTGTATTCTAATTAATAGACCAATACGAATGAATAATATAGAAAAATATATATGGGACGTATACTGTTATTTTACCATTGTATTTACTTCTGTTTTTTTATTTTAAACATACTTTTGCATTTGAAAGTGGTACTACAGAAAAAAATACTACTTTATCGACTTACTCAAAACTCGTTCCGTTGAAAAGATTTAAGTAATTTGTTTAGTATATGTGCGTATCGAACTTTAAATGTGTCCCCTGCGTTAAGGGCAGTACAGCCCGCAACACGTTCGAAGAATGCCATTCGCGAGATTCTCATTGAGGAACTCGTTGATGAACTTCTGAGTGAATCGCAGTGGGCGTATCGACGATTTGCAATTATCCAATAATTCGTGCAGCAACATTCCCCCTCCCCCTTCTCTCAGTTTCGCAATTGAAAACGCGTCCTACTCACACTGGATGTTTCCTTGTTCAAAGCAACCGACTGTAGTTCGTCCAACGAGACGAGATACCAAATGCAACTGCACGTGATAAGTGCATGATCAGATCAGAGCCGACTTCGCAATACTCGGACCCAATGATTACGTAGAACAATTTTTTCTAAACTTTATCGTTACGTTTCTTGTAATTTAAATTACTCAACTTAAAATTAAACAACTTGTACAATTAACGGTACACGTAATAAAAAAAACTATGTTTCCGAGTAATCGCTTCTTAATGAAATATAAGATAAATATAGGATAATGGGATAAATGAAATAAGTTGGATGAAATAATTCTTTTTTATTAAAGGTTTATTTTGAATCATTGTTTAAACTACTGTTACTACTACTACGACCACAAATCACTGTTTAAACAACTACTGCTACGACTTGAGGGAATTCGAATGATTCGAATTGAGTCAAGAGGTTCGAAAGAAGATGTGCAGTGTGAATTTTGAAAGTTTTTTCAAATTGTTCGGTTTATTCCGACCAGAGATAGAAAGCCTCTATAACTGAGTGAGAGTTGTTCATGGAGCTCAAGAAAATAGACCAATAGCTACAGACTATTACGCAGGCGTTAATGTAAACATTGGTATCTCGTCTCTTTGGATGAACTATAGATACTTATTTCACAACTATTCTCGCACCACTTCCCACGGACAGCGACGACGAGCATCTCTTCCTTCATATTTATCCGACTTGAAAGTGGACGAAGGTGACGTTGAACTCTAGAGGAAAATGTTTCTTAAAAGTTGAGTACATTTTATTCGAAACAAGATACATAACCGGTCGAAATAATTTTCTTTATCTGAATTTCTAACGCAACAGAATCGTCTGGACAGTAATCGAGTTAATAAATGTTAACAACAGTAACAGAAAGGTAAATAATCATTTTCGAAGTGTGACGTCTCGAGGAAGAAAAAGTAAACGAAACACGTGGAACGAAGTTTCTTTTCCAAAAGGAAAGCTTTCGCGAAAAAAATGTTCTACCACGCTTCTGAATGATTTCTTCAAGAGGAATCGTCTACTTGCGAATCGCAACCGCTTACTTTGTGCAAACCGGTACTATTTATTTATTTCTACCGTTATTAAAGTAAGTGTAACCGGTGCCAGTCACGCGATTCACCATGTACAACATGTAAGTCCAATCGAAATTGTAATTTATTCAGGGTTAGGCTCCGACGATCTAAATGTCAAGTCGAATCGGACCTAAGGTCTCGATACTTTTCTATTTTGCAACAAAGCTCGCTGTTGAGTTGTTTATGGATTAAACGGCCAATTACCGGATAGGTAATTAATAACGTTTTGACGCGATGAGCGTTCAGAAAGTATAAACTGGACCAAACAGCGCACGTTGATCCACGTTGGATTTCATAGGAAATAACCAGTTTCGATACGTCGGGAGGCGAAGGTACGTATCGATAAATTAAGCGAAGGATCAAGTAACGTGTATTTAAGCACCAATGATGGGATCAAGAATAATGCTTGCGTGGAAAATGATGAAAAATAAATCTTTTCTTCGAGTGTTCTCCTCGATGGTAATACTAACTCGATATCGTCGTACGTTGTGTAGTAGAGGGATTCGAGATATTATGGGCACCATTGTTTGAATACTTTGTATGTTTTGATAGAGAATTTTTTTTATTCTTCTACTTGTGCCTGTCATAATTGTTGACAGTGTTACGACAACGGTACGTTCGGATAATCAAGGTTTTGCTGTAATAGAGAAAGTTCGTTTGGCTAAGATAATTTACACACAACAGGGTAAAATACCATAATCGTTGATAATAGAGATAAAAAGATTAAATAAAGGAAACGATTCTCTTATTCATTTACGTATTTCGCGAGCACGATCCTTGACTTTCAAACCGTACAAATTTTCGTTTGCACAATATAATTGCGCTCCATTTTTTCCCTACATCTGACTAATTAATCATTCAAACATTACGAATGCTACGAAGACCGTTACACGCTCAAGACTTTTTCAATAGTCGTGTACGCTTTCTTGTTTCACCTTGATTTTTCATTTGCGAATTATTTCGTCGGTACGCTAATAGTATTGCGGTAAATCGCGACGATAAGTCACTGTTTAACGTTGTAGTCGAACATAAGGATTCTTCTGAAACGATCTGAAGAACTGTAGAAGGATTCTTCTGATGAAGAACTGTAGAAGAATTCTTCTAAAATGAACTGTAGAAGGATTCTTCTGATGAAGAACTGTAGAAGAATATTTTCTAAAATGAACTGTAGAAGGATTCTTCTGATGAAGAACTGTAGAAGAATTCTTCTAAAATGAACTGTAGAAGGATTCTTCTAAGACCAACTGAAGAAGAACTGTAGAAGGATTCTTCTGAAATGAACTGAAGAAGAATTGTAGAAGAATTCTTCTGAGACGAACTGAAGAAGAACTGTAGAAGGATTCTTCTAAGACCAACTGAAGAAGAACTGTAGAAGAATTCTTCTAAAACGAACTGTAGAAGGGTTCTTCTGAAATGAACTGTAGAAGGATTCATCTACGAACATAAGGATAGGAGAACGGACATTCCAAAAAGAAATGTTCTCCGTTCGTATAACAGAACGTTCGAAAGGGTGTTCGGATGTAAGGGCATTCAAATAAGGTTGGTTCGGGTACCTGAAACCGCCTGAAATCTGCCATCGTTAACTTCTGGCCCCGTCATTGTGCGAAACCCCGTTAAAAAGTGAGCGTCACACCTCGGTGAACCCCTCTTTGTAAGATTCAGGACTCTCCACGGCTTTCAAAACCATGCTGTCGTTGCGTTCAAGCGTAAACGCAGAAACTAGGCATCTCCTCGGCCGTGAAAGGGTTGAAGTAACGATCCAAGTACTCTGCCCTGACCTGGTCTTGCTCGGTCTTGTTGGATGCACGTAAGGCTGGGCGAGGAGGATTGCTCGCCAAGCAATTCCGAGCGTGCGTACCCGCGCGTGCCTTTCTCCGCTTGCCTGCTGAAGCTATGCACGCCGAGGATGCAACTGTGGTTCGCTAAAATATTAGGTCATCCCACGAGTAAGCGTTTTTTTTTTGTTTTTATTTTTCTTTTTCTTCTGGAGGATACGTATCCAGGAAGCGAATCCACTGATGTCTCGTCACCACCGATCGATCACTTTTGACATTCTACTGTACGAGGGACGAACAATTGAATATTGCCTCGTAACGAAAAAGACAATCGCGCGAAACATCTGGTGTACGGTTCGTTTGGAGAACCTTGTACACCTCGAGAGTAATAATATCGTTTTTTAGGACGTAGGTTTCAGAAGATTCGATTTACAAGCTCCGAAAGCTCGCAACCTATGTTTCTTTGGAACATCTTGCGCAATATTCTCTTTCTATACCTTCCAATCAGGATTGTTGTACTCGAGCACGTGTCCTTTAGCGATGATTGTTTCCCGGTTGGTGCTTACAGCGCGCAGTGGTCCATGATTGGGTTCTCCCGAAGATGGAATAATATTAGAAAAAGAAAAGAAAGTATTTAAATATGTATTAATTCTATTAACGTAGATTCATACGCAATGCTCTCGATATTAAAAAAGAAAAGAAAATGTTTGCATACGTATTATTTGTATTAACATAAATCTACACGCAAGAGGCTGGGTATCGAACAGACTTTCCTTCGTAATTTTACAACCATATCGCGCCTTGTTCCGAGAGCAATTTATTTTTCTTTAATTAAAAATCTCTACTAATTAACCATGTACCCTAATTTTCGTTATATTAATTAATGTTTCCTTCGAAGATTTCACTTTGATGGTTCACGGTTTCCCAAACTTCTTTGGACGGATCCGTGTAATAAGCTCGTTATAAAAGTGAGCAATTGCATGGGAATACACGCGGATGAAAATTATTTTCCTCGTTACAGCTGCGGTCTGGGTTACATCCGTGCTCGTGGTAACCGAGCGAGATCGTTCTTGCAAAATCGAGTTAGTTTTTCGTTGAAAAACGCACCCGTTACGTCGATACTCCGACGTTCGACCAGCGGGAGGGAATCGACTCGCCGAAAGGTATCACGAGACTCAACGCGTCAATGAAACCCTCGATCGTTCGAGAACAACTATGAAATATCAAATTCTTTCTGATACGTAGCACGATAATCGATGGAATGACTTCTTCATGCTGCACCTTCGAGGCTAGAAGTCAGCGCGCGGCTCGAAAGATCATTTGGATCGCATTGATCCGGATTAGCCTTCCCACGATGCGAACGAAACGCGCGAGTCGATTTGTCATGTACGTTTCATCGGGTATCTTCGGCTCGAGGCTCCTCGCTTCTTTTTTTTCTTCTTCCTTTTCTTTTTTTCTTTTTCACCGCCAACCACGCCGTGAAATAATCTTCGGAAATTGCTACAGCGAGCCTTTGCTGCGATTTCTATTCCTGTCCTCCGATGTCTCGATTACTCGACGTTGCGAGAATCGCGTACTCGTTGCACGATGCGCCCCTTGAACCGTTTCTTCTTTCCGTTAATGGTTTCCGTGTTCGACGGTTCAGATGCCGCGCACCGTGGCCACAGAAGCGTTATCGAATCGTTAATAAGAGATCCTTAATGAGAGATGCTGGGTAACCTGCGAACCACTCTAACACAATTACGCTCGAAGATTGCGAGTCCCTGGCAATTATTAAAACCACTGGAACGGCATGTTGCGTTAAAAGACTATACGCTTGAAAAAATCTTCAAGCAGTTAACGCGTCGACTACCAAGTAGATTTCATAAGGGTTCTCGGTGTCCATTGATGATACGTGGTTTTTTCAACGTTTGTAACTTTTCACCCGATACCTTTACCTCGATCGTATTTCGCCAATAATTTTCACGGAGAACGCGTTTTCGAACGCACGTTGTTTTTTTTTTTTTTACGTAGCGTTATTGATATTTAAACGTCACGCCTTAAACGATCAGGTCGCGTAAACCGAAATGGTGTTGTCATTAGTGTACAAAGGACACGGCGATGCGTTGAAGGTGTTTATTAACGTCGCGGTGGTCACCGATGACTGGCGTTCTGAACTTACAACGAACGTACTCTAACGTGAATTTTTTAAATTAAGTTACGCTCGGTGATAATGGTAAAGTGATGAGTATTGTTATCGAATCTTTTTGCGTCACGCTTTGAACAAATTTAGAGAACGTTGCTAACCCTAATCTCCCCCGTGATCGTTTAACCTGCTGGTATTGCGCGAGTTGAATATGGAAAAGTGGCGTGTCAGTCCACGTGTTGATATTTAAACTCTCGAAGACATTGGATGCGGTGAGTTAAACAATCGTTATAACCATCTATCAACACTAGAACTACCAATATGGAACGTGTTACCATTTGTATATACCATATTACATATCTTCGAAGTTAGATAGGTAAAGTAATTTACCATTCGTTGTCCATTTTGATAACCGTCCAAATTTCAAACAAATGGAACACTGACCCTTTTGGCAGTTCCAGTGTTAAGATCGTCGAAAGGTGTGCAAATATCGACAGTTCCCAGCAAAAGGTCCGTGGATTGCCGGAGTTGTGCCAGCAGACGTTATTTTTTTTTTCTCACCATCCGGCGGACAGCTTGTATACATTAATGAACCGTAATTACGAAGTCTATGAGGACACACCATCGGTAATCTCGAGATCCACGGATAAATGAACGTGCCACGGTGGTGGGTGTATCGGATAAGTTTCGGGCCCTGCTCGACAATTTGCCAAGGGAAACTCGCGAAAGAGGTTGCTCGTAACGGGGCAAAAAAAAGTGGCGCAGGATTCGCCTTCTCCGGGTCAATCCAGGCAAGGTTCTAAGGCAAGGTGAGGCAAGGTGAGACGAAGCAAGGCAACGCGCATCACATCGTCCCCCCTTTCTGTTCATCGGGGCCCCGGTCCCAACGCGTTCAAGTATCATCTTATTAGAGCCACGCTATATAAACCCATCCTGCCAGCATGCCCAGCAGTTACGTACTGACTTTATTCACAGCCGTGTGCCGGAGTGCAACGATATTGTATACGAGGAGACACGTGCCTCATCTGAACCGTATCCGTGTATTCGACGTAGGTCCGATCCTAAGGGCGGCTCGAGAGTTCGTCAGACCTCGGCGACATTTCATCGAACCAACCCCTCTTTGTATATACACCCCCCGCGAACCCTCCCCGTCGGTGACACGGTGCTCCTTCGATTCCGATTCTTCGCCAGGAATATTTTTTTATCCCTTTGTCAAGTGATAACCCGTGGAAATCGCGTGTTACGTGTCCTCTGTGACCTCTTTGTCGAGAGACCAGGGACTGCTTTGATATAGCTTTGTCCGAGGATCGTATCGATGATTCGTTGACGTTGTTTTGTGACAAGGGAAGCTTCTCGGGAGGATACCGTACTCGTGGATACAACACACGCAAGGCGATCCTAGATGTAAATTTTCCTCGTTTTTTTCACAAAGACGTGTACACGGTTTCGATATAATGTTGTCGTTCTTTGACAAAGAAGTATATACGGTTACGAATTAGTAGTTTGATGAATAGTTGTTTCGATGTTGGGAATTTGTTGAATTTAAATTACGCGATGATACTTTCGTAATCTGTATAGAGAATTTTGTCCAATGCTGTATAAAAAAAATGTCTGTATAGAGAATTTTGTCCAACGGTGTATAAAAGAATTTCGATATAGAGAATTTTGTCCAACGGTGTATAAAAAAAATTTCTGTATAGAGAATTTTGTCCAACGGTGTATAAAAAAAATTTCGATATAGAGAATTTTGTCCAACGATGTATAAAAAAAATTTCTGTATAGAGAATTTTGTTCAACACTCGATACAACAAATTAAGAGTTTTTGGTCCCGAGTGAACGATCGATCGATCCGGTCGGCGAAGATTTTAAAGAGGATTCAACAACAGAGAACGTTAAGTTCCTGTACTCGTGATTCCCAACAAGGAGTGGTGTGTATGCATGCAATGCTACGAACAATCGTACCGCAGTCAGGGTGTGGTTAACCGTGAAATGTCGTTGAGGTCTATTCAACCCTTTATGTCGTAAAGCGCGCATTAAATCGGATCGCGGTAATTTATGTCTCCTTTAATTGGATGCACTTGGAAAATTATAATCTTTGTACACTTTCGCACGATACACCGGTCCTCGAACCTGGCAATTCTCGACTCGTCCTTCTTATTCCATTAAATGTTATTACAGTGCGTCTATAAAGGGTTGGTTGACTTTCTATTTCCCGCAGTGCACATTCCGAAAAGCGGTGCGCGAGTTGATTTCAGTACGCCTGGGTCAACATTGTTGCCCTCACAACATGTTTTACCTTCAGGTACGTGCCTTGAACCGATTAACGTTGTAATTACTCGGACACGCATCTGGTAATAAATATTCGTCGTTTGTTCGATTATAAATAACAGGAAAAAAAAAAGAAAGAAAAATGACGGTACTTCTTCCCTTCAATGCGTAAAATGATCGTGTTCCTTTACCTTCGTCAACTACTCTCGCACGTACGACGAAGATTAATATTTTACAAAAAATATTTGACTCTCGTCCACACGAGAAACATTCTCCTTTCACGGATACGAAAAGTATTCAACTCTCGTAGACATCTACCCCCGAAATTGAAATTTGGAAACCTCGGGAGCCAAGATACTCGATTCCAGAGACCAATGACACGTTCACACACGGTAGACACGGTAACGAGTTTATCGCGTTCTTCGAAACCGTTAACGATAGAATTTGTACTTCGCCAACTACCGAAGAATAACCCGAGAAGTATACAGATCCACCGCGGTAGTCCACCGAGTGAAAAGTGATAAGCAACGCCGACACAAGGAGTGTCTTTCCAATCCACGAACACCGATTCCTTTGCCGTCTAATTATTATAATTAATTACAGCCTCCCAACCGGCGAATCTCGTGACGCATAAATCTCAATTCACGTGTCCAGAGGGGAGAGGTGTCAACAAATTATCGCGAGTTATTCCTCAGTGCCGCATACTCGTCGCGGATTCCGCGATTAATCAGGAGGGACATGAATCACGCGGCAGACCCTCGTAATTGATTTATCGATATGCATACGTTTGCCAATCGCCTCAGGCGATGGGGAATCCTGGTGTTGACTATCGCTAGGGTTGGAAATGAATCCTGAATTCAATTCGACGGAGTCCTTGGTTGGTCGATCGAAGTCCTTCGAATGCTTCGATCTATCGATCGTGGTCAACAAGTACGAAAAGTAATACCTTTTGGTGTTACACAAATGTATTGTAACAATATTCCATGTATTGTACAGCTCAAGTTTTAGGACACCTTGTACAATTCGGAAAAAGGGTATGAAAATCGTTTCGGGAACAAATATACGGTTCTCATTGTACAATATTTTTGTCGCCAAGGCTGCTCTTTCGATGTGATCCTTTTTTTTTATATTATTTTTAAGAATTCAAACTGTCGTTTTACGTAAGGAAAATTTCGTTCTTCTTCCCACAGGTGACGTAACCCCTTAATATTTCGTTCCAACTGGTCCATGCAATATCAAACCGAGAAATATTACTTCGATAAGTTCACAACAGTTTTACGTTCACTTTCGATACGTGTCCCGATACTTCTGAACGTGTACGCGTACAACACGGTGTTCAAAAGTGTGCAAAGGGTCGATCTTGAACGTAGCTTTTTATTCAAATAAACGCGTGGTCGAATATAATCTTCAAGATTTTCAATTCTCGTAGCCATTGAAAAATTTCAAAACGACAATACTCATTATTTACTCTCAATTGTTTCATTGGACCGGTAGACGTCTTCGTAGTACTTTTTGGTGGTATTTCCTAAAATACAACTCTGGATCTATCGATTCCTAATCCCAACGGTCTTGAAGTTAGGAGTATCGTTTAAACGTGATCGAGTGTCGTCCCAAGCCACGACCAATTGGACAATTCAATTCTAAATTGGCGTCACAATGAGTTGGTCTAATTAACCGTGATAGAAAGCGTGCTTGCTGTTACGTGACTCCGTAGAACTCGCCTCGGTTTCGTTACTCGCCGCTGCAACACTCTATTCTTCTTCTTCTTCTTCTTCTTCTTCTTCTTCTCCATCTTGGCACCTCTGTCCGGTTCAAGGAGATCCTGCAGCGCCTCTTCTTGGAAGTCCAAAGACATCCGATAATGGAAGCAGCATGATCCTTTTTGCGCAAAGGTCGTAAACGTTTCAAGCAAAACTCGATGGATTCACGGATGACGGTGAAGCTTTATCGTTGGTGATCGTGTCAACGATATAATAATCATTTTTTTTACGGAACAATTCTCTCTTTCTCTCTTCGAAGGATCACTTTAGGTATTGTAATAACCTGGTCGGAAAGTTTTATCGATTTAATCGTTCGATCGTAAAAGGATTCCATTTTGTAATATTGGGTTATTCGAAAAGTAATTTTGTTTTTTTTTTTTTTGTGAAAATGAAACATGATTTTTTTAGAGTCTATAAACATTTAATTAAATTGTGTATTCTCCATTTTGGAAAACGAAATGACTTAAGGAACAACCCAATATAATCTTTTTTTTTTCATCTCAGGATGTTTCACAATCTATAATTTCACGGAGGAAATTATAAATAAACACACGATGACGTTGTGACGTAACCTGTAGATTAACCCTGGTGCATACGAGTTGTTTTAGACCCGTCGTGCGCTCGTATATTATTTTTCTATAATCGAAGCTATCGTGATCGATAGATTAGATGTTCCTGTATCGTTCTAGTCTTGTTCTTTTGAAGTTAAGACCACGAGTTTTATACACTTGGAAGATTTTTTATCCAAAGATCTTCGTTGTATAGAAAACACGCTTTAAGGTATACTGTTACATTTGATAGACAAGGAAGATTAGAAGCAGTTGCAGCAACGAAGAAAAGTGTTTGCACGCGTATCGAGATAAAATCGAATTTATTTTTACCGCGGGACATTTACAACGTTGATCTACGATACAATTTTCCGCGAGGAGGTCTTCGAGCGTGGCACTTTTTCACGCTCGTCTTCGTTGAAAATCATTCTGTTTGCTTTCTTCAATTTATCGTGATTTTGTTAATCGTGCTTCCAGCCGTGTGACGCAATTCGGCATGGAAACTGCAGACCTTTGAGATTTAAAAGGATTTGCATCACTTTGGCTGTGACAATGAACAATGAACGAAGATGGATTTTTCTGCTGTTAGTAAATTTAAATAAGCGACGGTGCTAAGTGAGAGTAGCTACTTAACATTCTCCGCGAGACTGTGAATTATTTCGCAATATTCCCATTTTTCTTCGCCTCTGCATCTTTTTGGTTGGCGCCGATCCAAGGGAAACTCCCTCAGTTTCTCTTCGCACGGAAACATAAAGATCCTGAAATTTTATCTAAATCAATGTACACAATATCAACGACGAGGCTTTAAAACTGATCCTCACGCTATCGATAACTTTGTATTTGCAGAGCACGTGATTTCGAAAATTGGAATAAAATCACTTTGCAAAGTCGAAAGTTACGAGTCGAGACCAATGATATCGAGAAATTAGCAACTCCGATCGTAAAGGGGGAAAAAAATTGAATAAAATCGAGTATACGAGAGGATTATTGTGAAGATCGTTTCTTATAATAAATAACACGAGTAATTTAATGTTTTCATCGCGTACTACCATTGTGACGAACATTATGGTCTTTATATTTGCAAAGTACGTGATTTTAAACATTTTTTCTAACGTATATATTTTTATAAGTTTTATTTTCGACTACGTAATTTCTACGTGTATCGTAGTTTACTGCTTATACTGATTTTTAGAGAAAAACTGGAACTCGGAAAGTGCACTCGCACTGGTAATCCTAGCCTCGATCGATAATTTTGTAAATTATGTTCATTCAAGGAAAGAACACCATCGGATCGTTGATCGAAACTTCTTGCATGTGTTACGTTCGCTATCGACGATAACGTTTGACGTGGAATCCTTTTAACATAAAACTGGTCCCAGCATTTTCGTACGCAACAATGCTTCCATTTCGTTATTCGTGCACACCTCTCTATTAATTTCGTGATCTGAAACCGGATCCCGTGTAGACGAAACGCGCAGAGGAAACAGTTTCGCACGCATTTCGTTGTGCCGGAGCCAGCGAAGAGGCGAATTAGAAATGAGGCGGAAGACGTGTAATTAAATCGTTGCGAAACTACTGTAAATAAGTGACACATTCGCAGAGTGAAACAACTCCACGCAATTATCTCGCGCTTTAACTATTCTTTATTCTTTTCAGTGACTTTTGGTCCCGATGATTCCTTTCCTTCTGGTATAACTTTTGTTCATTGTTCACGCGACGTAACGATTATCGGAACAGATTTCGACTGTTTGAATAAAACGATCGTTGGCCACAATTCTAGCTGCACCGAATTGCAGTAGCACCGAATTGCAGTTGCGTCTAATTGCAGCTGCACCGAATTGCAGTGCACCGAATTGCAGTTGCACCGAATTGCAGTTGCATCTAATTGCAGCTGCGCCGAATTGCAATTGCACCGAATTGCAGCTGCACCGAATTGCAATTGCACCGAATTGCAATTGCACCGAATTGCAATTGTGCCGAATTGCGAGCACTTTATCGGGACGGGTAACCCCATCGTGCAGAAAATTTCTTTCTCACGTTTTCCAAAAGTTTAACCATACGAGTGTATATTCCCAAAGTTTTATTTCGAAGATTCGAAAAAGTTACGAAGCTATGGAAATATTTCCTCGAAGTGGAAATCAAGATCTGTAAAAAGAAAAAGAAATATACACGCAAAATAGCACAGCGATCGATAACCACCTACGAGAATGCAAATGGAAAACAATTATGAAAGAAAAAGTAAATGAAACTAAAAAGAATCGATTAAAAACATTCAGCGCCCATTTAAATACAGCAAAGTAGCACGAAAAGAATTTTTATTCTCATTCTATCGATAAATTGCGAGGAAACGAATATTACCGAACCTACGAATAAATTACAAGTATAAAACCGCTGTTTTTCCCCTCGAGGCGTTGATCGGATGCTTTGATACGCGTACAATAGGCTAACGGTCGCTACCGCTTATGACAAGTGTACTAACAGGCCGAACTTGCGAAATACGAGAGCACGTTCTCAGTTTCTAATTGAGGAAGATGTTGTCCGTGTTAAGTCTAACGATTAGACACTAATCTCATCTCGACGGTCGCATTATACATCTGTCGTCCTGTTACCAAATCCGTTGTACATCAGTTTGCAACACGCCAACAGTTCATTACATTCTCATCATGATTATCCACAGCTGACACGCGTTTTGTTAGCGAGAGGAAACGCGGTACCATTAAAAGTTGCGCGTCAAACGATTACCGCACAGTAATTGAATGCGATTGTGTAAACGGGAGTAGGAGGATAGAGTGGGAGTGCATTTAACTTCGAGGAGACACCGTCTCCGATGATTGCGCTTGTAGGAAACCGACGAGACTCGGTTGTTCTAATTTTTCAATCGCTTCGAATCGATTCGAATACTACTATGGAACAATACTAGGTTGTTCGATAGATTTTCTCGTTCAATGAAACGAGAAACGATTTGGTAGGAATGAACACAAACGACGAAATTCGTAAGATTGAAGAAGAAGTTGTAAACGAATGGCAAATTAGGTGGAACAATGATACACGTGGCAGAGAAACGTTTAAATTTGTAAACGAGGTTACCAATTTCTGAATGAAAATAAATGGTACTCACCGGGAAGATATCTTGGGTAGTTACAGGATATGGTTCTACAAACGATACATTATACAAACGCGGGGCTGTTCAGTCCCTGAAACGCGAAATGTGTAGTAAAAGCAACGAAATTATTTACCATGTGCTTTTCGAGTATGGAAGATGTGATAATTAGATACGAACAATTGAGAAGAAACAGAGGCAACTTTGTGTATTTAATAAATACCGAAGAGAATTTCAAGCAATTTACATATTTCGTAAAAGAACTAATTGAGGTAGGAGACACTTACCTGGAAAGTTTAAGAGACTCGGAGATAACTGCTGTTGACCCGAACATGGAAGTAGAGGGAAACAGTGGGATTTTTGATGATATCTGAAAGAAAGAAGGAAGAAGAATAAAGAAGAGGAGAAATATGAAAGAAGAAAGGAGAAGAATGTAAAAGAAAATGACAGAAGTAAAGAAATGAAGGAAGAAGTGGATAGAATAAGGAAGAATAAAATGAGAAAGAAATTAATTTAGAAACGAAAATGCTTGAATTGGATCGGGTTCGATCTAAATAGTCCAAGTTATAACTTCAATCAAGTGATAAGAGACAGTAATGAACGAAAGCTCGAAAACTGCACCCCTTAAAGGAAAGATTAACACTACGAGTAACTGTGGAAGGGTATCGAAAGTAGTAATTTTAATTTTTAATAATTAGAAAGAATTATTCTTGTTCAGTATCTAATTATAAAAAATCGTTAAAAATAATCGTTGAAAATGGTTTCCGAAAGTATTTAATTTTTAAAAATATTCTTTGCTGAATAAATCCTTACTTTCACATCATACGAGAGATAGGTTCTTTTCAAGTGTTAAAATTAGTGTTAAATTTTAATACGTTACGTATTAAAAAAATAGGAAGGAATTTTCCCGTTGATAGTTTCCTGAAAATTCAATCCTTTTTGAAGTATCGTGCACTGTATACTACAGCAACCAACACCTGATAACTTTTTAACTATATTGAAATAATTACACAAGCAATCTCTAGAGCGATCTCTAAAGGTGACATTGGTCTCGAACAAACTCCTTATTTAAACAAAACCATACGTACCAGATGTAGTAAGCCTTCTTCAACATTCGAAGCGATCTGCAACATAAAGAAATACAAACTTTCGTTAAATGTTCCATTACAGATAACGATACTTTGCATGGCAGTGGTTCACGTAATTTGCGACCTACCTCCTGGAACAAGACGAAACACGTACCTGCCCCCCGAGCCTACAAAAGGTTACAATTACGATACACCACGGATACCGTTCCCCAAACCCTCGACTCCACGACCCCCCTTCTCTTCGACGACACCTTATCCAAGTAGACCGATGCGTCCTTATCCTAGTCCCAAACCGAGCACGAAATTCCCCACGTCGAGACCAACACCTGGCGAAGGATATCCACCTCCAGGTCCAAGACCCACTCCAGAGTTCCCGGATTATGGACCACCGACTGGGCCACCTGGGAACAACATTACTCCTAGTGGAGTAAGTATCGCAGAGTTGGGCATCATTTACTCGAATATATAAATTCCAATAAAATGTTTATCGACATTTTGGAAACTAATTGTTCGGAAAGTCATTTCGTTCTTTTAGTGAAAATGAAACACGATCTTTTTAGAATGTACAAACATTTGATGAAATTATATCGTCCATCGGGGTCATTTCTTAGTCGTTCCTTCGTTTCTGTATCGATTCCATTTATTAATTAATTTCAGCACGATCATCACCACCATCACGAGCCAGGCATGCCGTTCGACTTCAACTACGCTGTGAAGGAGGACGCGTTCGGCAACGATTACTCCCACAACGCCATAAGCGACGGTGATATAGTCCGCGGGGAGTACAGAGTCCAGCTACCGGACGGTAGGCTGCAGATCGTTCGTTACACTGCCGATTGGAAACACGGGTTCAGTGCGCAGGTCTCCTACGACGGGAATCCCCGTTTCGACGTTCCTCGGCCGCCTGGCACCTTCGCAGGCTATTAGGCGTAGCGTCGAGCTCAGGGTTGCGAACTCGTACGATGTTAACACACCGTGCGATGTTAACACATCGTTAGTTCTCACCGTGCGGTATCGCTGTCTCTCCGCCTTCAATACGTTGCCGCTAATATAGCCGAATCGTCCCGGATCGTCGAGATTTTATTCTGTTTTTTTTTTTTTTTTTTTTTCACCCCCAATCGTTCGGTGTCGCTTCATTCGCGATCGCCCCTGTCCAGGTAGATCCAGGAATCGGTACCACTGGAAGTATCGCTTCGCGCTCGGTTTGGACCGTGGTTGCATTAGGGTATTGATAATACGGCACAGGTATAAAAGGAGTAATATTTCGCGAGACAAATCTCCAAGGAGAACGAAGAAAGCGGGTGCTACTCGTCGTTGCGAGAAAACGATCGAAGGAGTTATCACGTGAACACGTGAATGAAGATGTTCCGAAAATGCCGAGGAACAGAGGAACATCGTTTGGGTGGTACTTGTTCGAGATTATTTCTCGGTATGACTACTCGATCGTGATAGAATTGCGAGCACGATGCTCCTAAGATCGAGATCAAATGATCATCGTTGAACGTAAGAACGTTTTCAGAAAAATAGGAATCGAGTGGATATCACTTAACAACTTGCAATCGAAACGAGATTCAACGAGTAGCGCTCGCTTTCGATATCTGCCATTTGGTTCGCGGATCACGAACGAAAGAAATTGTACACGTATTTTCAAACGCGAATTGTTTAACCGTAGTCGGCACCGTCGATTTCTTCAATTCCCCGCCGGTGTGAATTCTAGATCTAAGTAATCAAAGACAACCCCTTAGCCCCAGAGTATATTTTTTATTCTTCAGTTAGATGCGTCCAATGGACGCGAATATATAGGAGGAACGAAATAAAAAATTGTTAAAATGAAAGTGTACTTCTTTATGAAACACGAAACACCAGCTAAGGAGCAACTTGTCGGGGTAACGTTTAATTTTAAGGGCCGCTGATGAAATAATAACATTGACCTTTTTTGCAATCGCGCGTCACCGCTGGAACGATCGACCCTTCGAGTATCCGGTCAACGATCTGAGAAAAAATTTCGGATAAAATAATTTCGCAAAATCGAAAGTTACATCGATAATCAACGATTTCGAGCAATCGGCAAGTCCAATCGTAAAGGGAAAAAAAATTGAATAAAATCGAGTACACGAGAGGACCATTGTGATCATTTCTTATAATAAAAGAAAAAAACATGAGTAATTTAATGTTTTTATCGCGTACCACCATTGTGGCGAACACTGTGGCCGTTGCGCTATTGATAACTTTATATTTGCAAAACACATGTGCCTGATTTCGAAAATTGTTTGTAACATATGCATATATATTTTTATAAGTATTACTCGTAGCGTAAGTTTCGACTACATAATTTCTAGGAGTTTTTACGTGTATCGTAGTTTACTTTTTACACTGGTTTTTAGGGAAAAACTGGAAGTTAGAAAGTACACTCACATCGTTAATCCTAGCCCCGATCGATCATTTTGTAAATGTATTATAAAGAATCCAAGGAAAGACTCGGCAGTCTATATTAACAATTCGTTCGAATAGAATCCATTCGAATAGAAGGTCCATGGAACGTGTTTGTAACCTAATATAAAAGAAAATCCAATGTTTTTAATGCACACACATATGTAAACATTTCTTCTTTTCCCAAGTGTATAAATATTACTTTCGTTGAAATTGTACAAGTATGTCTACCTTCTTTTACCAAGTGTACTGTCCTTTCATTTCTCTCGTATACAATGATTTCTTCTCTCAATTTACATATCAAATATTTGAAATATTTCAAATATCAAATATTTCTTCCAAGCATTCACTTCTGTCGCACCTGTTCTAAAAATGACTCTCTCCTCCGAGTATACTACAATTTGTTGCGGTGGCTCGTCGCTATGGTTAAATTGATCGTCGCGCATGTGCACTACTTATTGTACGAAAACTTATTGTTACGAAAGGTATCGACGATCGTTGGGTACCACGATGGTTCACCGTCTTTCTACCATTTTCGAAAATCGTTTGGCATTTCACTGGCTCGAGAAAAGAAACTCGGTTACGATCGGTTGATATTTGAGTGTTTTAATATTTTTACGGTGACGTTAAAAATTGTACTGCTCAAAATGACTCTACCATTGTCGAGAACGGATTATGCGGCCGTGGGTGTCACATCTCGAGGCACAACGAGGATATTCTCTGCAACGGAGCACAAACAAACGCAAAAGTTTGCAGTCGCTGACCACGATGGTGTTCTACACGTGTACGGTAAGTTCCATGGGATAGTCTGCGTGTCGCTCGATCAACATTGGTAATTTTCATCGATCGACGAATACGCGATTAACCATTACTTCTCTCTTCGTAATAGGTGTGAAGAAAGGCGAGTTACAGGTGACGTTTAAATCCCTACCAGGACCAAAGATTAATAAACTGGTCCTAGGTGGTACCGCGCGTGATAAGATTTACATTGCACACGGAAATACCGTCAAGGGTTACACGAAGAAGGGAAAATTGTTCTTAGATTTCGACACGAATCTCATAGACCCCATCTCAGCGATGTGAGTTTGATCTGACATATACAGGGGTGTGAACTAGTCCTAAGTGAAACTTGATCTTAGATTTCGACACGAATATCATAGACAGTATTTTGATCTTTAGACATAGACGGTATTTTGATCTTCAGACAAATTAGACCAAATTGGGTGGCTAGAATCTCCACTCGAGCGTAAAGAGTTAAATGTTTATAGTTCGTAATATTTATTTCGGACCTCGTAGGTGCGTGCTCGGTCCAGATCTAGCAGCGTGTGCCAGGGACCTTTATCACAGATACCATGATTGCAAAGATGCCGATTCCTACTTAGCAGGCGAAATTTTATACGATATTATTCTTTTGCCTGCCGAAGGTTCCACTGTGTACGCGATTCTTGCCTGTGGAGATTGCGCCGTAAGCAATTGCATTCGTTCCAGTATTGCAACGATCTGTAAGGTGTACAAATTAATTCTCAGCCTTTTTAAAATAAATTTAACGTTACCAGTTGCACTTCAATCTTTGCGAGAAACATTGGTTTTGTCGGAACGATAAATAATTAGACTTTTCTATTATACCAGCGATGATTTATTTTAAAGAAGGTATATCTTTTGTGAACTTTTTAGAGCGATTGTCTTGCACACGTAGAAAACTGCTACTATAATTCGTCCCACTGATACTTATCTCAAGAATGACAATTAAACATTCTGGATCCCAGGAAAAGAAGTTTCAAATAAAGACTAATATTTTGTTACCAAATTCTACGCTAATTTATATTACTTTAACAGTTTTAAAGTTAATCTTACGTACGTTCTTTAATACTCTAACGTGACTGAGATAAAGTTCAGTTTAAATAAGCACTACAATTGAATTAATTCAAAGGCTTGGAATTAATTTTAAATATTTATAAAAAATCGATAAACACGTATCGATGAACTTCGTTTCCCTTAGGTGCGAGTTCTTCACGGCACGAAGAGTCCAGCAGTGCTTAGACTTCCAAGTGTACCTACAGTGCTAGCTTTATACAGGTATCATCAGCCTACAATTACTATACACACATATACCTCGTATTTTTATATCGTTCCTTATAGGGAGGGTGACGTCGAATCCAAAGATCGTATTCTACTTGGAACCATGGATGGTAGGATAGGGTTATTGATTCTTCAGGGTAACAAAACTCTGAGAATCACTTGGTTGTTGAATGTCACTGGCTCTGAGGTTTCTTCTTTGGATACGTACGAATTACAAGACGGTTTGGATATACTTATCGGTCGACAAGATGGTACCGTTGAAGTGTACACATTCCCCGATGAAGACACATCACCATCACTTCGCTATCGTTACGTAAGTACATCACGAATCTATTTTTCCGTGTCTTCTTCTATAGTTGTTGGTAACTCATTTTCTGTAAAGTGAGAAGTTTAAGAAGAAAACGAATCGACCTGACAAATCTGTAGTATACTTTGTAGAATGCCAGCGAGAGCATCAGTTCGGTGGTAGGCGGAATAATCGGAGCTGCAGGATATCCGGAAGTTCTAGTCACAACGTATTCGGGACGAATATTTGGTTTAACTACCAGACCACCTGGACTCCTAGAGGCCGATCAAAATGACGGTTTAACGAAACTGAAAACAGAGATTCAACAGTTACAGGAGAAACTTAACGAAGAGAAGGAGGCAGCTAATTTTACCGTCGATCCTTTAGCACCTTTAATTTTATCGGTGAATCACAGGTAATACGATTGTTGGTTTTGTATGTGTATTTTAACGATACGATAAATATTAAGGAAATTGCCCTCAGGATGGTTTTGAACAAAGAGGATGCATCGTACTCGCTTTCCATCGAACTCGATACTCCGATCGATAACATTTTGGTACAATCGGACACACCTGTGAAATTACTGGACGTTGAAAGTAACAGTGCAGTGGTCAGCCTTTCGGCTTGCAATCCTAGAGATGGCAATTTTATTCTAGCTACCTATCGCTGCCAAGTAAGTATAACTTATAACGAGTCGTTGCATGTAAGAGAATGTGATATAACATAGAGATTCGTAACAGAGGTTCCCGGGTATCCCGAATGTAGAACAATATCGACAATTTTGGTCATCGATAGAAGATTTAAGAAGCTTCGTGTCATAGCCACGTATTCTTTTAATCTGGTTATTGTCTTCACAGGTGAACACTAATCATCTTGAAATGAGACTAAGAACCATTGAAGGTCAGCCAGGTACTTTACAAATCTACGTGACTTCGCAAGTATGTTTACAATTCCTCTCGTAGATCTAATGTTGCATCAAAAGTGCATACAAGGTGTCTCGGTGAAAATTAACCCTTGAAATGCTTCTTAACTATAAGAGCAACAGAACAATATTTCGAACACAAATTATTTAGTATTAAAAAGATCATCGTATGGTCGTCTCGATTTTTTGGTAATTTTGCAGTTTAGTAATTTTGTCCCATATTCGTTTATTTTTCCAATTTTTCGAAAAACAAAAATACCTACAATTCAAAAATCATCTTGTAATAGGAAATCTACTATTCGTGTAATAAAATGTTCACATAATGGGTGTTCGTACAATGAAGGTTTTACTGTAAACGTTTACTCGCTTTCGAACGCTTTATTTGTGTACTACAATGGAACGCGTAGCAAGTCATCGCGTTGGAACATTGGTGTACAAGGAATCATCGACAACACGCGAAGGTACGAAGCAACGAATTATTGCAACACGTGTCTCGATAAGATCTGAGACAATTCAAAGTGCAATTGAATCGGTAGCGACACGTGTATAGCTTCGTATCGATGTCAATGGACGACATTTCGAACACATCGTTTAAAAACAAGTTGGTTTATTATACACGATTATGGTCTTTCGCACCACCTTGACCGACCTTGGGTTACAGGTATTTGTACTCGTATAGCAAACTAACTATCAGAAGATAAATTGGAATTTTCCAAGTTTATTATTCTATGTTTATAGACTACTGTTAAAAAAAAAAAAAATAGAAATAACATTAACTTCTTTCTGATCGTTTCTTTTCGAAGAAATTATAAGACTCTTCGATGTGGAGTTTCCGTACAAGTATTTATCTATGTTTACGTTAGATTCACGATTTTTTATAAAAGAAAATAATAAAAATTTCACGAGTTGTATAATCTCGAGTGTGTTTTGAAAAACTGTGTGTTTGAGAAAAGATACATAAAAAAAAATTGGTGTTTTCGATGCTACATTACCAGAATACCCCCTTAAACGACTCCATTCACAAAAAATTGATACAACTAACTATAAAATGTTAATACCAAATATTAATACCAAATCATTTTTATTTAAAAATTTGTTCCGTTACTCCTATACTTTAAAAGAAAATTACAATGCCAACGTTTACCAAGACACCCTGTATAGTAACAAATAGTACAATTTAACAAAGTTCTCTGTAATTTAGGTACAGCCAAAGTGTTGTCGCAGAATATTGATACCTATATGCGCCCTTTCCCTTCATTTAAGGCAACACGAAAACGATGGCATAGAATTCTCTGGAAAGTCTTTCAACGAATTGAAATTAATTGGAAGCTTCACCGTTGCGGAGGTAGAATTACAAACATTGAAAATACATTTTACCAAAAATCAGTAGATTGCAGAGTACCGGAAACTCTCATTCATTCGTTATGAATCCCCTTCTTACAATCAAAATTTCGAAATAAATTCTTAGTTGAAAATATTCGTATGCACCTTAGATGCACGCCTGGCTCTCTTTGGCATTGCCCGATGTTCCCGAAAGGCCTCATTTGAAAGAAGGTGAAGCTATTTTAATATACGTTTCGTCCTTCGTGGGCACGATCCTGAAATGCACGTACAAGTAAGTTCTTCGTTGAATCAACGACACGGCTACTGTGTTCAACGTTTCACTTTAATTTCTAGAAAAGGAAACGCCGTTTTCCACGGAGAGAACATCTCGAGCGTTATAATTCTCCGAGACATATTGACGAGGGAAGCGACAAAGAGGAAAATCAAGTTGGATGTATTTTGCGGTACGTTACTTCGATGCGAAAGCGTGAAATATTTTTTGTAAATCGAGTAAGCGTAAAGTTGGTAAAAAAGAAAATCTCCACCTTTGTAAACTTTATTACATTTTCAATATGGCGGACTTGATCGAGAATACACTGTTACCGTACGGGGCATTTAGGACGCGAACGTACGAAACAATATCGGTAATTGTGGAAATAACTGTGCTGTGTTCCGATAAAGTTACAAATCGATGCAAAATTTTAACGAGTAACTATAGTCAGCTGTAAGATACAATAGCGTGAAGACTGAGATAACTATAGTCATCTATCCTCACTGTATCCTTATCCTCTCGTTGTATCTTATGGACGACTATAGTCCCAACATTTTAACGAGTAACTATTTAAACTAACTATGGTCTATTTACGGGTAACTATGGTCACCCGTAAGATACAGTGAACATGTGACGATGGGTGATTAGAGTCACTGGTAAGATACAAGTAACGTGAGGTGTTTATAGTCACTCGAATGAAAAGTATCTCTACAGACGTTTCAGAGGGCAGTGTATCCAGAGTATTGGAGTTGATACTTCCGCGATTGAACACTGCCGATGAATTGATCACAAAAGTGAAAATTTTAAACGCACTAGAGGAATGGGAGTTGAAGGAAAATCCGAAACAGAATCTGTGCTCCGAATACCAAAAGTTGCTAAAGGAAGAAACGGAAATCAAATCGCAATACGCAAAGGACAATGAAATTTTAGACAGGCTCCACGGAATAATTACCGATCTTTATGTCGATTGGGAGAGAGCTAAACGATCTCGCAGGTAATGTATAAATAATATGACATATATTGACATTATATTACAATTAACAATTGCATTTCGTTCGTTAATTTGTAAAACACAATATTTCTAGTTCAACAAATTTTGCAACACGGTTTTTCTTTTCACTTGTTTGATCGGTTGTCGATTTAAATTTAAGTTAGTATTTAATGTTCCGGACACTCGTGTTTAATTGAAAAAAGAAAATAACAAATTTTCTTCCTTCGGATTCCTATTTAAAATATCGATCGTTAATTTTCTCTAACTATATGATATTATATAAATTATAATAAAAAATGTTTAGGAACATAATTTACAACATAATATAAGGAAAATAATTGATACATAATTTTATTAATATCCTTCGATTATTCTATCGGTAATAAAAATCGAAGGATTTCATCATTCTCCATTTTATATTTACAATATCAAAAATCAAAATTTATTTAAAAAGTTCATTTCTTTTAAAGTTAGAAACTTCAAATTAATTGCACCACTTTCTATATACATTCCGTATGTTTCAGGATTAGTAGCAAAGATGCGGCTGAAAAGCTCAACGCAGCTCTCGAATCCCGAGAATTGGCTCAACTTTTACATGTTTTTATTGATACAAATAACACGGTGCCTGCACCATCGTCAACACCTTCCATTATCTAAGATTGAACTACAGACTTTTTTGTGGAGAATGCAATAAAAGTGGACCACAGTGTTTCTATAAATGTTTTCACGTAAAAAATATATTTTTCAACGACGATTCGCGATACAAACGACTAACTTACCTAGACTTAGAAATGTACATACATGTATACAAAATGTAAATGAAATAAGTAACTAAACTGTAGGAACGTATTTTGTTTATCGTAAGGGTGAACAAAAATCGTGTAAAATATGTTCGAGAATTTTCAATTTACGAGATATAAATACTTTTTGTTCGTTAACTTTGTTAAAGATTCCAAATTATTGGAAGTGATTTTCTTCGATAGTATATTTGCGTCGTTTCTCATTGACTATCGAACACTTGTCGAGGAAAGAGTGGTTAAGATTCCAGTTGTTTAAAAAACAGTAGTAAATTTTGTTCAATAAATTATAATGGTTGAACTGGAAAACGCATACGAATAAGCTTTTGAGTGTGTACAGCGAAAATGTAGTAATACTAAATACATCCAAATGTCAGCAAAATTTGAAATATTATATATAGGACTATAGAACACGAATTGTGCTATCTATTCCCATAGATAAAAACGTGACATCGTAATCAGTTCTCATCTGCAAATTCAGTAATCAATAAAATTATTATTATTAAGAATAATTATTAAATATAATTTATTGAATATAAATACTATCACTGCTTGATTTTAAAAGAAAGCAAACGATAAATCGCAAACAAATTATTCATGTTTAAAAAAAGAATGGTTTCCGGATCCATATGTGTTCGATCTTTGTTTATCCTTAAGATAGGCAGAATATGTTCCTAAAATTTTATTACCTATTTCAATTATTCCCTGTATTTATATATATATATATATATATATATATATATATATATATATATATATATATATATATATATTTATACATATATGTATCTTTATGCAAATAAACTGATATATGTTTTTAGGATTTCCTTTCCGTTTTGTACTTTCACGAGTTTCCTGCTAAAAACAGTCTTAAGAATATTATTTAAACAATATATCCATTGTGATCGCATTTCCTTAAACGTATACCGCAGAGAAACTGGAAAGTACACTATGCACAATTACATAGGCAGTGCGTTGATGCGTAGCACTTCGATCAGTCATTTACAATAACGGTCTGTTACTTCACAAAACACAACATCTTTGTGCAACAGACCTCTCACATTCTAATTTCACGTTGCTTCACACGCTGGATCGCGCATTAAAGTACAAAAACAACTTTTAATTTGTTTCCGAATAAACGTTACATGAAGAAATACTGCCTGTAAAAATAGTAACACAAGACATTAAGTTTCCATATAATTTGCAATACGATAATGTAAATTAAAACAAATAAACTTACATGTTATCGGTAGTACGTACAACTGCCTCCAGTGGATCTCTGTCTTGATTCGCATCTGGTGTAGTTGTTACAGTATATTCTAAAGTTTGTCCTCCTGTGTGTGGCAAAATGCTTTCAGGATTATCGTCCGGTGGAACAATTTCCACGACTCCTGTTGCTTCCACTTCTAATTTTAGATCTCTAACGAGATCTTGAATTGTTTTGGCTTGCGCTCCTTTATCGTTTTCATCCTCTATGTTCTTCCCTGATATAACCCTGTTCAAAGGTCTATCTGTTCTTCCTCGAGTATGCGTGTGCATATGCCTTTTCATGTCACTTCGTACTCTAAATGGTTTTCCACATACTGTGCACGGATGTGGTTTCTCCCCAGTATGTATACGGCGATGATTTTGCAAGTAACTGCTCGCTCTAAACGTTTTGTTACAGTATTCACATCGATAGTTCTTTTCTCCAGTATGGATTCTTCTATGAACTATTAAGGAGTATTTCCGTGCAAAGTCTTTACCACAGTATTCGCATTGATATTGTTTTTGTTCCGAATGAATACTTGTTGAATGATATTTCAAGTCACCCCATTGACGAAAATGTCGTCCACATTCTTCGCACTTGTACGGCTTATCACCACTATGAAGGCGTTTATGAACCTATATTTTGAATAATTTGATTAATAGACGCAACGTACATATGACTTAGTTATATCGGGTTAGTATCCATGTCACCTTTAATGCACTAGCTGCAAAGAAACTTTTTCCACAAACTTCGCACTGATGCGGCCGTTCTCCACTATGAGATCGCAAGTGATACACTAAACTATTTTTATGGTGGAATGATCGATCACATTGAGGACACGATAATTCATCATCTACGATTATAAACAACTTTATTAAAATGCATTGCTCAAAGACGAAATTTTTATATAAAAATATACACACTTGATTTCCGCGCTTTCAGTACTTTCTTTTTTTTCGTTGTTTGTGGAATGTCAGTCTTTTCTTTTTCATGTAAGCCTTGCTCATTAACAGTTGGCGGTTTTACATGGTCCCTATGTACATGCTCCGTAACATCGGTAATTGTCCATAACGGTGATTCATTGTTTACTGTAGAGAGTGGGGATTCTGTTTCATCATCTATGTGAGCACCAGTTTCCTCCACTATAAATATTTCAAATATATAAGTTACAGCATACTACAAAATAATATCGCGTTTCCATTCGTGTACACTTACCAACGCCTCTGATGCCTTCCATGAGATCTTCAGGTTCACTGAATTCTTCGATCACAGTGTTTTCGAGATTTTGTACAGACTCTGGTACAGATATTGTAATATTAGTATTTGTTGCTTGTGCTATTCTTGTTTCCTGTTTTACAGGCTCATAGTGCACCTACAATATGAACAACTGTTGTAAATGACATTGATCAGATTGCCATAATTTAGGATCAAGATTATGGTTTAAGCATGAAAATTTAAACTGCTCACAAGATACACAATTTGGACATCTGAATATGTAAAAGTCAAATTACCTTAAGATGCTCGAAAAATTTTAATTGACTACTAAATCTAGAATTACACAGTTCACATTTGAATACGTGAGTTTGCATATCTCCGGATGACTCTATATTTATGGCATCCGAATTCAGTCTACTGCCATCTTTCCTTGAAGAGCTTCTTTTACTTTGTTGCTTGAGTTTACGTGGAATCCTCTTTTTATGAGGTAAAGACCTCTTTGGTCCAGAACTTGGAGCTGCATCTTCACTACTTTCTGCGGATACATCAATATCGTACTCGCTTTTAACATTTATGAATTCTTGCTTTACATTATGCGTGATTCTTTTAAAAGGTTGCAAAGTTGGATATACTGGTGGAGCATTTGGTTCTGGCACAGTTTGAATAGAATAAGTATTAACAGGTGTTAATGTTTCTAAATGAGAAACATCTGGTAGAGATGGATCTTCGTGTTGGGATTGACTATGAAGTTGCTGTTGTTTTTGTTGTTGCTGCAGTTGAACAGCAACTAAAGCTGCTGCCAACCTACGATCTTCCTATATAGAAAATAAAAATTTAATTTACCATATGTGGATGTAAAAAAATAAAATATTACCTCTGTTAATTCATGTTGTAACAGATCATCTGCTTCATAATATTGCGTTGCTGTGCCATAATCTGTACCAACGCCAGCATTGATCATATCAACGACCATTCCTTCGGAGATTAACTCTCCATTTAATGTTAAGAGAGGAACGCTCTTACTTAGTGGCTCTCCATCAGCCCTTTGAATGGTAATATATTGCGCACCTTCCATTCCCTCCAGCAGCACTGCTTGAGCTTCTTCTGTTGTAACTTCCATAGTTATTTATTTCTGCTGCTGATGGGAGAAAATTTCTTTTATGATTATTTTCTTTCCATTTGTAAAAACTACTTGTTTGTGCCTGCAAACATAAAATATTTGTCAAGGCTTATATAAAGGATTTTAACTTTGATAAGATATGTGTTAAAATTTGAATTTCAGCGTGTAATAAATCTAATAACAAATGATAGTATTATTTGAAACAAATTTAAATCGGTAACTGATCAATTTCGTACGTACATCGATCGTTTGAATGAGAAATCGCGATTCAAATTTCGCGCGCTCATGTACTTTAGAGATGACAGCAGTATCAAGGTCACTGCACCCGGAGCTTTCAGAAAATTTCTCTGGCGGCTTGATTCACGTTTTAGCAGAAAAAGCGGCCTCCTCTCGCCTTCTTCTACCGACCTTTGCAAGTCCAAATGGATTTCTGGTCTCCTTTTTGTAGAACTTGAGCGACATAAACAAAGCAAAATATTGAAACACTGTAGGACAAAATGTGACAACAGTGCTTGGGTCCTGACGCCATTAGAACGGATGTTCCCTTCCTTCCCCACCTACGAGATTGGGCACCAACGCCAACGTTAAACTTTCAAAAACACTAGAATTTATTTCATTACGATCCCTTCTTTGAGATATTTTTTGTTTTTATCGTTATAATTGGATACATTCAATTCTTTCTTGCTTTCGCAAATATATTGCGCGATCTACAATACGAATATTTTTTTCAGCTTTTTAATTTAAATGACATTGAAAGATTCGTTTTTTGCAAGAGTCGAATTCGCCTCTTCGCTTGTCAAACGACGAAGAACACTTCCGGGTTTAATGCTGTACGATACGTAAATGTCGCAAATGTCAAAATAGCGTCTATACTGATGTAGTTTTGCACTGTCGCGTATAGTGTACTACATATTTTAAGTAGTTTTTTCAATGGCCTTTTAATTAGAGTTGACTAAAACTCAATTTTCAAGTAGTATAGAGTAAAAAGGTTACTTTATTTCTAAGTCTCAGATATTTTAATTGTAATAAAATACTACTTTATTTGCATTGTATTTCAGAAATTGAAAGAAGCATTTTAGTGATTTAAACAAGTTTCAATTGATGCAAACAAATTGAACTTGATACTCGTACGGCTACCGGACGCATAATTGAAGACACGGGGTTCAAGAGGAAGTTTCCCCTTTTCGTACTGTCATCGTCAGCTGACTCGTCGTCAATTCATCGTGTACGACAAGGTTGTTATGACTTTTTTAATACCTTGTTATGCCATTTATTATGTTTACGATGTCGATGGCATTGCTACGTTAAGCGTTGTGAAACGAGCTCGTCAAGTAAGGAATCGTACTGTGCATATTCAATGAGACCGTTGTTTAAACCCACCGAGACCAGAAACTTTAGCTAGGTTTGTCATAACCTAAACAGACGATTCATGCACGCGCGATGTGACTGAGAAATTGTTTCGTAACAAAGTATTGTTTGTGCTTATAGGAATTTCAACATAGACTATTTAGAAAATTATGTGATACTACCTTTCGAATTCTTCGAAGTGATGGCTTCATTTTGTCGCCGCTGGAGGCTATGGATTTTACCAGTTTTAACGTGTCTCTACGCGCTACTCATTGTAATTGTCGTACCTATTCTATTGGCGAATTCTATTAAGAATGGTTTCGAAAAGCATGATCAAGAAGCTCTCGTGGGTGGTGCATTTGTGTTGCTGGCACTGCCCATAGCTTTCTATGAAATTGTACAACATATGATATGTTATACACAACCTAAGCTGCAAAAGTATATAATAAGGTAAGTCAATGATTATTTATTAAGTCTATTTTCAAAATAAAATTGTTGATTTCAAGGACCTAAAATAGCTTAAGTGATCAGGGCATTGTACAGATAATAAAAAAAAATATAGATATCCTCAGTAGTTTAAAAATAAACAATGATAAAAGACAAAATTTAGAATAGCAAAAAAGTTAAATTTAAGAGTTTTCTTATTTTATGTTTCTCATTTTGTATAATATTGTTTAATTATATATATATCCTAATTTTCTTGCTTTATTAGACAGCAAATATTATTATATGACTAATCTTTGTGCTGTTTCAAATGGCCATGGCAAAGTTGAAGTGGCTCCAGTTTTACACTTATAATATTTAATATAAATTGAACATAGTGAAAGATTTTCAATTTGTGAAATTACATGTCTTTGACAGACAGAAGTTACTAATAAAGTAACTAACTAATAATAAAATATGTACATTAGAATTAAAAAAGGTTAGAAAGATGGTCTAATTAAATTTTGTTTCTACACATTTGTAAGGTGAACATTTTTAAGGAGAAATTTTCCTAGTACATTCATTTTTTTTCCATATTTGTATAATACTTACATCATAACTTTGCATCGTTAAAATCTTTATAGGTAGATAACAACAGGTAAACATTGTACATAATATATCATAAAGTAAATATCTGCATGCCTGCAATACTTATAAAAGCATATCTAATGAGGTACAATCTAAATAATCTCTGTTGATTATGAAAGGTAGAGCTACCTCTTTTTTTCTAGTGAGTTCTTCTTCAATTATATAAGAAAATTTCAATTAAAAATTAATTGATTCTTTTTCATACGTAAAATGTACCAAAATCCTGGTTACATAATAATACATAGTACTATACACTTAATTATAAGCACATATGTTATATTCATCATTAAAGAAGTAACTAAAACATTGTGCATCCAAATTAGGATGATATTAGGAAGTTAAATAAATAAGGTTTAATTAAGTAAAATATAAACCTCTAATAGTAAATAATACCACATCATTCTTCATTATATCTTACAAACGTTTATAAAATTTGGAGTAACTGTACATTGTACATAAACAAAAATATGTTAAAATTTACTTTTTAATTAATCCTTACACAATTTTCTTACTCTAAGCTGTCCAAGTATACAAAGTTTCTCAAGGTTTTAAATTTGTGCATGTTTTATAAATTCTGTAATAGTTATAAATAAACATGAAATAAAGAAAGTTAGAAGTTTTTTGTCCATCTGCTGAATCAAAATAAAATATATTTACTTAATTACTTTTACAACTTAAGTGACTAAAAAAAGAATAGATATGTAAAAATATCAATTTTAAATCAATTGATTGTAATTAATTAAATTTCTTTGTTCATTTTAGGATATTATGGATGGTACCAATTTATGCAGTAAATGCTGTACGTGTACACCTCTAAGTTTGTTTCAATTATACAATGATATATTTTGTCTGTTTTGTATATAATGTTGTTTGTACTTATTCAGTGGCTTGGTCTGGTTTATCCTGAAGGCAGTATATACGTGGATAGTTTGAGGGAGTGCTATGAAGCATATGTAATATACAATTTTATGATGTATTTATTGGCCTACTTGGATGAAGATCGTCAGTTAGAACATAGACTTGAACTATCTCCTCAAGTACATCACATGTTCCCTTTGTGTTGTTTGCCTGACTGGGAGATGGGAAGAGAATTTGTACATATGTGCAAACATGGAATATTGCAATATACTGCTGTTAGGCCTATATCAACTTTAATATCATTGTAAGTGTTGTGTGTGGAATCTGTAGAGTTTGATATAATAATAAAAGAATATACAAATATTTTTCTAAATTTTAAATATTTTTAGTATTTGTGAACTTAATGGAGTATATGGAGAAGGTCAATTTAGAACAGATGTCGCTTTTCCATATATGATTGCTGTAAATAACTTATCGCAATTTGTCGCCATGTATTGTCTGGTGCTTTTCTATCGTGCCAATGCAGAAGCTTTAAAACCTATGAAACCAATCGGCAAGTTCTTATGCATTAAAGCAGTTGTCTTCTTCTCTTTCTTGTAAGTTTGCACAAGCATAATCTGTTAATTTGCGTTAATTTGTATATGAGACTTATGTGTAATATCATTTCTTTATTTTACAGTCAAGGTGTAATTATTGCATTGTTAGTATACTTCAATGTCATATCAAGTATCTTTAATACAAGTGATGTGGAGGATATCAGAAATATATCATCAAAGTTGCAGGATTTCCTAATTTGTATTGAAATGTTTTTGGCAGCAGTGGCTCATCATTATAGTTTTACTTACAAACCTTTTGTAAATTTAGCGCAAGGACAAGCATGGTGGGATGCATTCAGGTAATTGAAAGTTTTATGCACAGTTAAAAAGTTGCATTTTTTGATCGATACTCTATGTATTTATTCTCATTTTAAATATCAATTAGTTATTTAGTAAAAGAATTTTTGTATTTATGTAGTATCTTTATTGTATTATTTGCAGAGCTATGTGGGACGTTTCTGACGTACACAATGATATAAAAGAACATCTAGGTGTAGTAGGATCGTCGTTGAGTCGTAGGATACGTGGTCGCAGTGCTTATCAACAAGCCTGGGGAAGCGCGACAGAACGTACGTCTCTCCTTCCTGAAGCATTGGTGATCACGGCCAAAAGCGCGCCCTCGGGTTCCCTTTGTGGATACAATACAGCGGAAATTGGGCAAAACGACGGTGTGGCCGGTTCCGTCGACCTAATTCCAGATATGCAGGATACCAGAAACACGGTAAAAACGTAACTTAGTGATAGTAAGTCTAAATTGAGAGCATTGAACAAGACTATTTTGTCTGGGACAACTTGGTCAATATTACTCTGTATAGCTAGCATTATACCTTTAAGCAGAAGTCTAATTTTGCAACGAGCATTCTCCCTGTACTGTACAAATTCTCATTGTCCCGTTTGTAACGATACACTCATTCTGGGAGACAACGCGACACATCAATATGAATTAAGGATTTGATACAACACCACGTCACTAATAAAGTGTCGTTTACCTCGTCCAGTTTTACGAAAACGCTTTTTTCCTCTTGATTTGCGGCTAAATCATCGCGTCTCAAGTTACCAATGTTGTACTACCAAATAATTGTATATAAAATGTTTATACTTAGAACAATATATCGGTACAGTCCTATTTATAAACGTGTTGCGCTATTTATTGCTGGTTATCGACCCTAGAAGTGCACAACACACTTCTCTCCATTCGTGTTGAACAGAGTTAGGCATTAGTTCTATAATCAATTTTCATTCGTGTAAAGATTCGGATAAATTTCACGGTACTTATCTAAACACTATTGTTTGTTATTTATTATGTCTTATACTATTTCTCAATCAAATAGAATTCTGCCCAACTCTAACATCGAGTATACCGTAAATAATGAGGAAAAAGAGATAAAACATTCCTGCCAAATGTATATCGTTGTTTAATTTTATATTAGTTGCGTTGGATATAAAATACATGCAAGGAAAAATACTCAACATATACGACTTTAATACACCGACGGCTAGCGAAAATTGAGCTCACATTTTTAACCATGGATAATGGATAAACCATTTAAAATGAAAATTTTCGCCATGTGTCGTTGATGCGTTAACTCACACTAACACATAGGTTTACATTATATTGACATACTTTTCGTACATAAGTGGTGTTAATTATTACAGAGAGACATTTGATGCAAACATTTTATTTGATGTATTTTCAAATTAGCCGATAATTTTTACAAAATTGTCTTATTTAGTCAATAAAAATTTACGAACGCTAACGGGTATTGCGAATTTATATACAAGATTTGTGCGGAAGCGTGCACACTTTAAATATTTTATCAGATGTTTGGACCAAAGATAGGGTATATTTTATGTCAGAATTAGTATTTACAGAATTACGAACGGATTAGAAACACTGTAGTTTTTTTTTGGCTGATCTAGTGATTTATATCGTCAATTAAACCTCAAAGAAAAGAACAATATTTTTAATATGTTCCTACCATGTTGTTTGTAACTTTGTAAATATTTGCAACCATTAGTTATCTGTTAATATGAATTGATGAATAATATGAATAAATTTCACTAAAATACGTTATAGAACTTAACGTACCGTGAGCAGAATCGTAGATACTGATTGCGTATTTTAATAATCTCTATCACTTTTGTACAAAAGCATATCTCAATTTAATAAGTACTCAAGCGAATTTATTGAGCGTCAGTGACAAACTTCCTGGGCGAGCAAAGATTATACAATAAAAGGAACTTTTAAACCATGTCTATAAAGATAAAATATGTCTCCATAAACGTATTCGTCAATATTGCTCCGTATCAATATTCGTCAAGTTTCCTCAATTTATGTTTGTATTTATTTTATTCAACAAATTAGGACGACCAGTTTTATTTTCTCATACAAATATTTCGCTCTTATAATATACTTTAGTTTCATTGAAAAGTGCTTTAAGAAATTTTCAGTACATATTATACATCTAAAAAGCGTTTAAGAACACTTACTATGTATATTCCATCCGTTTATTTATACCATTTTCCTGTCCACACAATAACGCTAGTTTGTTCCATCCGTTCTATATACGTAGACGTACATACAAGAAGACCATTATCTTCCTACTCATGTGAAACGTGTATAAGAATTAAATACATTTTTTTATTTTATATCTACAATCAATGGCTTATTATATATGTGCATTATTCAATGTATATATGAAGTAGTATCTGAAATTTTAAGTTACTTGCTTTGGTATGATCAATCTCGCACGCTAATAATATTGTTGCCAAACATGCAGTTCATGAAATATAGATATTAAAAATCGAACCGCGATTTTGTATGTCAAACTGTGTCTTTCAATTATAGTTTCTTATAAAAATTGACGATTGAGTAATGTCTGGTTCGTCGCTCAGAAATGAGAAAAATAATATCTAAGCATTAACACCTCAGCCACCAGGGCCATTGTGTTGTTTATCACATATTATGCACCTCTGGCTTAAAGTATCTACATCCTTCGCTTATTTGTTTCATTTTTCTTTCTTTAGAGCTTGAATGAAATCCTCAAGCTTCTCTTGAATTTGTTTAACGCGTTCTGAAATAAAAGATAAGTGTAATATTATCTAAACTTTAATTTTATTTGAGCCACAATATTTAAAAAACTCACTAATTTCTTCTGCTAATGTGATTCGTCTACCCGTTAGCAACGTCTGCTTGACATTGGAATCTTGACTATAATCTTCCAACACTTCCTTAATTTCGTTGTCTAACCTACGGGCTTCGCGATTCATGATTTGTTGTCGAAGTGCGTTCGCAGTAACTTTCAACATTTGTTGAATCCTCCAAAACAGGACAATATCGTGACACTCCGCCTGCATTTCAAATTTAAAAAAGTCAAAAAAACAAAAAAACCATTAAAATGTATTATTTAACAGCATATTAGAAGAAAAAAAATTAAAGAACTTGTTTTTAATTAATTCTTATTTCGCATACTTCAATCTCATGCCCAGCATCATATAAATAATATCCTTTTTTGCAATCGTATGCCCTGGTCAAACTTTGCTGTAGGAAGAATTTTCTATAAACAGGATGCCAAACTTCATGAATACATTCATTATCAATTTCTAGACCAGTATGTTGCAAGTTTTGTTTAATCATTGTGAGTTCGTCTTGCGTCAGAATGGGACCGCGTTTCTGTCAACACAAGATACCAATACTTTAAATCTAAAATCAAACTAAAATAGTAAATAATTAAAAATTTTCACTTCCTCCTCTTACTTTATCCGAATTCAAAATTTTATTCAACTCATTTTTCACTACTCTGTTATTTTGTTGCTCTTTAGTTTGATTCCGCCAATAAAACCATTGTTCTATTCGACCAGGGCCTAGCATTTGGCTTAAAATTTTTTCGGTAGTTTTCAGTTTATCCATGATAGAGGTTTCTGTGAAACGTACTGCCTGATCCCAGTCCCGTTTATCGGTCACATTTCTGTCTTCCAAAGTATTAAGTTGAATAACACGTAATACTTGAGACGCCTGGAAATATTTATGTATGTATATATATATATATATTTATTCAATAGAGCGCGAATAGTAAGATGCAGACTGCTCAATGAATTTACTTTCTCTTCCCAGGAATGTCGTTGCATCGCCTCGTGAATGACTGCATTTTTTAAATTATCAAAAATATCGTCGTGATGGGGTTTCAGTTTTGCTTGATTTATAAAGTTAAGAAACTCTTGCTGTAAACATTCCCAGCCAGTTTCAACGCTCTGAATTGGTAATTGTTGTTCTGCCCACTGTCGAAGTTTTATGTCAACAGTCGTATTAAATGTACCTGAATTGAAAAAGTATTATTGTTCACGTGCATAAGGTATTTCGTGACATTGTCGTGTAATTCATATACCAGGATCTCCACTTTGAGCAGCGGGCAAATAGATATTCTCGAACACATGCCCACTAACTTTGTCCCAAATTCTGACCATCAACAATTCCTCCCATCTTTTCGGTGAAACTTGGGACAAGTTCACAACTTCGTCTAGTATCTCTCCTCGTGCTTTCTCAAAGAGTTCATCTCTATCTAATTCCCTCAATCTACAAAAAACGTAGACATAAAAATTTCCTTAATTTAAATGAAATGTAATATAATTTTACTTCAATGTGAACTCGTTTGAAAAACTTTTGTTAATGATTTACGACTGAATTGTTCACCTTGGGAAATTATTTTTCCATTCTGTTTCAAGATTAAATCTAGTTGCTTTGAAAGCATCTGCTTGCTGCTCGACAGTTTCACGAACCATTTTCCAAAAGCATTCTGCAACCGCAAGGCTGAGATTTTTTGTAGTAACTTGACTGGACACGGCTAAATCATTTCTGATCAAAAGTAATTAAAATGGTGAAATAGGTAAAGATTTACTATATATTTACGTGACTGAACATGATTACATACTTGAAGAGCTTCGAATTTCTGAAAAAATTTTCTTCGTAATCTTTGATCATTTGTATACTATCATTCTGTCTACCACGACCAGTGACGACAGCAAAATAACCTAACGCTTTCATTGGGAATAATTTACCAGACAATATTTTGCGAAGTCGTTCAGGCTTGGTCAAATTTTGCTCTGCCAGATCTGCCTATTAATATTAATGTACTATAAAATTAATCAATTTAAATCTAAAACTTTTCTTACAAGGACTAAAATTTAAAAAAAATTAAACTTTTACTTTAGCTTCATTATACCTTTGTTAAAACAAAAATAGTTCGTTTGCCAGTGGGATCCATTTGTGCCACAAGGTCTGTTACATTACTTCTTTCAGCATCTACAGATCCATCTTGGATGCAAAGAATGATCGCATTAGGATTGCTCATATATTGCCGAGACATTTGTTGAATTGCATCTCGAGTATCTTTCGCCATGTCAATTGTAACTGTCTGTTGCAAAAATTTTATAAATTCTAAACTTTTTCTCAAAAAATAGAATTAATACAAATATTTGAAATCAAATATGTATTTTTTAATTATTTTTTGTTCAAATGATCCTCTTACACTAATTATACCAGGCAAATCAACTAAAACCATACGCTGAAGGCCCGGCCCTTTTACTGTCATTGAAATTACATCCTGACTGACTGTTTTCCCATTTTTTAAACTGTTTTTCATTCGTAACTCAACTTCACGTCTGAGTTCAGCTAATTCTGATTCTTTTGTCAAATCGAATTCTCTAGAACTGTCTTTAAATTGAGCTATATGATAGGGACCTTCGCTTAAAGTGACTTTAACTGGAGCTCTTGTCATCATTTCGCCACCACCTCTAAAATAAAATTATCATGATTTTTATTGATACCTTTCAAAATAAAATGTGTTAGGTTACCTTGGAAATATCCTTGCCTCTGCAATCATTTCTAGTACAGATGTTTTACCAGAACTCTGATCACCAACAACTACTACCCTTGGTAAATGATCAGTCGTAGAATAGGCACTATCATAATCACTAAGTTCATCTAGAACATCACTGTACATGTCGATTAAAGATTTCTAAAAAAATGTTTCATTACAGAATTATGAAACACATGTCAAATTTTGTATAGTACATCAAAAATATACATTATGGTTTAATTACTTTTATTTTTTTGTTGCTTAGTTTTTGTTTCCCAATTAGAAGCATGCTTTTTCGGAGCTCTTTATTTTCTCTCTCTAATCTTTCGAGTTCACGTTGATATTTTAATTGTACTTGCATTATTTCTTCCTGCATAGTGTTTACTCTTTCTTGTGATTTTTCTTTAAAACATAAAAACAACATGTATAATTGTAAGTTTCAAAAACTTCAAAAAAATAGATTACAATACACTAACATGTACATACGAGCTTTCTTACGTTCCTCTTCAACATTATCATTAATTAATGGTCGGGCAAATACTACTGTTCTGTTCAATAGTTGGTCCTTTGTTTCTGATTGGGAAGATATTTAAATCTCAATAATGTATTAGGACAACTAGCAAGAAAGCTGGTAATTAATAACACTTTGCTGATTAAAAAAGAGATTTATAAATGCTATTGAGCAATTATAATAATATTTGTAAAACATGATTTCTATTTAAATTTAGCTTAGTCTTTTATGGATGAGCATTTTGAAACCCAAATGTTAAGTAGGGTAGAGCAATGTATAAATTTTAGTTTAATTTAATAAACTGTTATGTAGGTATTAGAGAAATCAAATTTTGTTCATTTATAGTGATTGTTTTATTAGGAATTGCATATCAAAAACCGTAAAAATAGGTTACTTGATATATTCAAACAATGGTAATAATTACTTAATTTTGCAGAAATTTAAATAGTCACATGTGCAAAAATGTGCAAAGTGTTAACATTAATGTAATATAAAGCAGTTATGAAACATAATCATTCAATACTTGTAATAAAATAATATATAATATATTACATTTAAACTATGCTAGGAATTCAAGAATAATCTTGATTTTGATAAAAATAATATAAAAAATTAATGAGAAAGAAAAGAATAAACGGGTCTGTCCCATTCAGTATTTAAATTTAATACTTTCATATTTACTCAAATAATAGAAAACATAAATGTTAATTTCTTTTTTCTGAATGTATTAGAATTATTACATGAATGAAATCTATTTTAAATTTATTTACAAAAAAAAAAAATGCTGAATGGTCAGACAGTGAAATACAGATAATTTCGAATTTTTTACACACCTGAATAAAGTTGCTTTATTATTGCTGAGAACGCATCAAATATACCTGAACAGAACAGACCATAGTGAAATATTTCTAAATAAATATGCAATGGAATTTTGTTTGATATACAACTGAATGATCTTTGTGTTCTCAAGTGCTACAAATTGATATATCTATATGAAATATATTACAGCATGCTAATTTTATTAGTTTTACTAATCTATGAGTAGGACGTCATTTAAAATATTCTCATTGTATTATTAAGAAATTGAAGGCACTTATATGTTACAATAAAATAAATACTATTATAAATTATGTAAAAGTTTGTAACTTTAATTATTATTTTTACGATGAATACATTAAAATATAAAATTTAATATGAAGATTATGTATCTTTTATATGTGTTGTTCACATTGAAAATTTGTTGCACTAAATATATATCTCACCATAGTATTTACACATTGAAAATAAAACTAATTGAAGCATCAATACATTTGATTAAATACAGAAGTTAAAATTAAGACATTTCCTCATTATTCTTTTTGCAATAGATATTACTGTAAATTACCATTTTTTTTAAATGAGATTAATTATGTAATAATAGGGTACACATTCAGTAAGAATTAAATTTTTCTTTATTGGATAGTAACTAAAATATCTTTTCCATGTTGTTATAAAAGATAATTATTAATCCAATTGTGACAGTGTACAAAAATTATACATGAATTTAAATTATAATGCTATATATTGTTGTAGTTAAACCATTAATATAATAGTGCAAATATTGCAGTTAAAGTATAGAGAAAAATCATAATAATAATTGGTAAATGTTTGAGAAAAAAATGTTAAGCAAATTAAACAACTTAGAGAAACATAACAATAACATCAAAGGTAGGATTTTCAACATGCAATGGTATAAAAATGAAAAAAAAAAATGCTATATTTAACTCACGATTAGGAGAACTGTCCACATCTGGTTTATTTTGGTCAACTTCTGCTGCTTTTATAGCATCATTCAATCTTTGATTAAACCACAGTTTATATTCTTTATATTTAGTTTCCCCATACTGTTTCATACGTGGATCTGTTTACGTTTGTCCATTTTTTATGCCTCCAATTTTTGTTTATCTTATGTATTTATGTACATACTTAAATATTCTTGTAAGTTCAGATACTTACCAATCTGTATTTGATCACTCATGTTATTCGTAATTGTCATTAATGTTTGACGAAAATCTTGCCATACACTTTCTTTAGGAAAATAATCATTTAACCAGCTCATATCAGGAAGAATTTCTTTCCATTGTTCGTATTTCTTAAAAAAGAAGAAAAAGAATATAAAGATGCATCTTATATATATCAAATTACCTACATATTTTTAAGTAACATTATTATTGTTACCTTTTGTAATGTCATTCCACCACCAAGCGCACTACCCAATAAAAGATATCGAACTCTTAATGCTCCTTTTAAAACTTTTCCAACAAGCATTACATATGTGCGATTAGGATTTCCAAAATAATGTATATGTGGTGATGATAATAATGGTTGATAAACTCTGGTCATTCTACCAGATGTTATGTTTCTTGTACTAGCAATGGACAGTGGATATCGAGACTTCATTGAGACCAGTAGAATACTGTCTCTGAAAAGAAAAGAATGCTCAATACTTCACAAAAGAATATATGCAAATGGAGCAAGCATATGTATATTGATTCAATATAATTTCTTTTGAAGCAAATAAGAGTTTTATAGATTTGAACTAGTGTTGGAATATAACCTAAAAGTTGTAAAACTTAGCACATAAACAGACAGTAAAAGTCATTAAACTTAATATAGATCGTAAATAATTCAGAAATTAAATTTTTCCTTTTATTTAAGTGTGACGTTTTAATAATTTTAATAGTTTTACCCTATTTTGCCACAAAGAATTTGTTTCATCTTATGGAATACTGTTCAGCAGTGAAGTATAGAAAATGATTATTAAAATATAGTTTTCTCGGTGATATACATGTAATATATCAAACCCAAGATGTAAAACTTGTACAAAATCAAATGGACTATGGAGTTTAAATTAACAATTCATCGTTTCGCGGCTCGATCTCTTTTAACGATGCTCACGAGCATTGCAAAACGGGAGAACTATTTTACGAAGCACATGCGTAGAAGTATTTAATGTTCTATGGCTGCGAATTGAATGACTTGGTTCTAGATTCGGCCAATCGTGTTGCAGCAATCGGAATACTTGGTTTATAATTTTAGATATCTAGTATTAGTAAAAGTACGTTTTTAATGTTTATTGTATTTAAAAGACTTGTTTGGCACAATTAAAATAGGATTTACCTCATTTATGAATGTAGAAATCACAAATGCGTTCTCATGTACATTTAGCTTATTTCCCGCATTTCGGTGGTTTAAAATTAGGATTCAAAGTTGACCTATAGCGATCACAATAATCACTTGCGTGACATATATACCAGTTAAATTTGAATTTGTTATAAAAATTATTCAAATATATTAAAATTTTGCATTTATTTATGCTGAAAGTTGATTATTTGGCAAATGTTAATTAAAAATTGATAAAGAAAAACGACAAAGATTCAATATTGCAAGAAATTTTAAGGCTTTAATTCATAACTGTTAAACCTTCTATGAATTTAACTATAAAGTTAATTGACAACGAGCTTATCTTTATCTAGGTAAGTGAACAGTTCGCAAGATTGTGTTAAATTATTAAAACTTGTGATTATTTAAGTTTCTATTTAATAATTTATCATTGTTTTTGCCTCTTATTTTTTTTAAAAATCTGTTCTTGTTTTTTTGAAAGACAATTTCAGCATATCAATTTAACTAAGTAATAAAATATTTTAATAAGGCACATACCAAGTTTCATATAAGTTACGTGTAAATAAAATTATTCATATTTATTAAATGCATGCATTTAATTTTGACTTTTGTGAAAAATAGCTGATGATAGAAGTTAATTAATGCTTGAAATAGCTCATTAACAATACGTTATATTAAATTTTGTATATTGTCTTAGAAAAAAATAACAAGTAATATCTTCAAATTTAAAGAAATAAATAAAACAAAAATTTAACATTCTAAAATAAAAATGTCTATCCAATGTACATTGGTATGACATGGATATAAAATATTTATAGTATATTACTATTATAAAAGGGATTTTAACAAATAACTTTAGCAACTTTTCTTTTTGTTTTTAATAGTATGTATATATATGTATGTATTAACAAGTTTTTTTCATTTCTATCTAGCGTTGACTATAATTACTTTCAAGAAGAGGACTCTGATCAATTCAGATTTATTTAAGTTCACTTTAAATTTGCTACATCAAAGCTATTCCATGTACCACAACTTTGAGATACCCTGTACATACACATTACAACGCAGAATAATGTATAAAATTCTACAATTCGCCTCTTTAAAGAAACGAGTCTCACAAGCAAGGTTCCTCATTCATTCTATAACATGTACCATCAGGAGTGATTCTTTAATGATTTTATTTTCCTTTGCAATCCTTATATTACAAAACATACTTTTCCAGACACATTGAAAATATGCTCTATGTACATCGGATTGTTGTCTAGTTTTTGTGCTAAACATTCTTTTTCATCGCTGTTGTTCTGGTTGTTCATCTTTACAGGAATAATATTAATAACTATTCGCATAGGCTTTCGTATATAATAATATGATTATGGCAGTACATTTACATTAAAGTCTATGTTTTTTTTAATCATTTCTGTTATACATTCAATTATCCTCTCGTATTTATATTCATATTTATATATATATCTTTATTCATTTATTTATATATTTATATGTGCATATATATACATATACATATACATATATATATATATATATACATATACATATATATATATATATACACACATACATATACACATATATATATATATATATATATATATATACACATGTATATATATGTATACATATATACATATACACACACACACACATAAATCGTTATATATATACATATACATATACATATACATATACATATACATATACATATACATATACATATACATATACATATACATATACATATACATATACATATACATATACATATATATATGTGTGTATATATCATATGAAAATCTATCGTACTTAGAATTATGTGCATCAACTAGGCATACGAAAGGAAAGTTTCTGTTTCTTCTCCTTGCGTTTATCATAAGCTTCATCCTTAAATACATTGCAATCATCAGGCTTCTTGATGATGCGACATGAGATCTAGGAATTCGAACGCATCAAACAGAAACAAGAGGCTTTGCATTGAATGGTCAATGATACGTTAAGCAGCTTCTCGAAAATGGATTTCGATTCTGGCGCTTACAAGGAAAACTTGTCGGTCATGATATAACCAACAGTTTTATTTTTCAATTTCGCGATATGTACGAATCACAAAAAAAGCCGGCGAAAGCGCGTTACTCGATTGGACCCCAGTTTTACATCGTCCTTCAAGAGTTAAAATCAGCCGTTATCACCTGTTCTCTTTGTTTTTCTGTTTTGTACACCGCAACATGTTTTCCTTTCGTTCTTTTTGTTTCTTTTTTTTTGTAATTTTGAAGATCCGCTACGTTAACTAAAATGTTACAAATGTCCTAGGTATTGTCTAAAGGTGCTCTTTTTCATACATTTTTTCCATTTGTTTTAATTTTCGCTATTTCTCACATTCAGTCTAATGTTAGATTATATTTATAGTATTTATAAGAGCTTGGAATCATTATATCCTTAACATAATAAGAGTTTGCTCTTTATTTTTAACGCCAAGCTGCTATGTACAGGTTGCCATTTCATAACGCAACTCTGTTGCCTCGGTTTCGTTTTATAAAAATGAACCTCACGACGTGTCTACTTGTTCCAGACGCACAGCAACAATGTATAAACGAAAGGTATTGAATTTATCCTTGGCAGTACGTCACATTTTGTTCATCATTCGATAGAACAAATAAGCGTTGATTGTAACAATTTAAGCGTCGCGTTTCTACAACTAAGATCATCTGCCATGAATCAAGGAATATGAAAAAAAAAAGAGAACTAAATTCACGCGAATGCTTTAATGCGATCGCTTCATGTCGTATACTTGAAAACGAACATGAAGAAATCTATTAACAAATTGCTCTGGCCTCTACAATATAGTTCCCCTAACTGTTCCGATTCTAATCATAAACATTACAGACACTAACTGATTACAAACTGTTCCATTGTTGTTTGCTACTTAGCAAAAGTTGATGATTCAGACTCCTGTTGCAGCCAGCAACGGACTCATCTGCTTCAATGAACCTAATTTCTCTGTTCACCTCCACAAACCTAAGACTAGTATCAAAAGACCTAGTTATGCTACTTTTGTTTAGAAAAGTCTCTCTTCTATTTATTTTAACTGTAGTCCTGGCATGCATGTGTCAAGAAATCCAGTCCTGATTTTACAAAAACAAATCAATGTATTCTTCTGAGTATTTCTACACACTGCAGTAAAACTATAATCTTGAAATGTATATAAAAAGTCCCTGTTTCTTTTCTTTCTGTTTCTTCATTTTTTCAAGCAATATTCTTCCTTCGTGAGTGTCATTATTATTCTTGTTTGAGAATCATTGATAATCCAGTCATATTTCTGACCTATGAAGAAGAACAGTATATTCTTCAGTTGTTCCCAACTGCTTAATTGAACTTTCATATAAAACACGTATCAAGAATTGCAGTTTTTATGCTATTGTTCATATTCTAGAAGAGCCAGCCATGTTATTTCTGATTTTAATAAAGGAACTTTGTACACCCTCAGCGTGTTCCTGGTTATCTCAAGAAACTCAGTAATGAGATACATATCAGAGGTTTTTTCCATTTCAAGTATTGTAATCATTGTTCTTTGTGAATCACTAACGAACGAGTCATGTTCCCCTGGCCTTAAAGAATTAGTAATACGTTGCTCAACGGTCTCTAGTTACTTCAACGAGTCTAATCATGAAACACGTATCAAGAAGTGCTGTTTCTGTGCTTTTTGCTCTTCGCCTTGCCGGGCTCGAACTCATCTTCGCTTCTCCGTCGTTTTTCCTTTAGCTGCTTCTCCATGGCGAGCATGGTTATCATTCTCTTGTGAGAATCACCGACGATCCAGCCGTGTTGTTCTTGACGGTCGTCTTCCTCCTCCTCGACTGCAGGAACTACCTCGAGCATCTCCTCTTCGTCACTCGAACTGGACCAATAATATAACTGATTGGCAGCAGCACGTTTTCGTCGACCGATCGCCACTCCAACTCCTTCCTCGACTTTGTTCCAAGATTTTGTTGTCTTCAACTCCTCGTCATCGGAATCTCGTTTACCGCTGGAAGATCTGCGTTCTTTGTCTTTCGACCCCTTTGAGTCTGTTCGATTTTTGAACTTGTCGGCCGTTGGATTTTTGGACTTCTTACTCGTGGTTGAGACTTTTGCATCCCCTTTTGGATTTTTCTTCGGTTTCGTTGGAGACTTTGAATGTTTCTTCTGTTTCCCAGAAGACTCTTGGTTGTTCTCGTTCTCATGGTTGCTCTCTAGATGTGCGGCGGATTTGTTGCAGTCGTTCTCTAGGTCGTTCAGACCATCGTTGTTTTTCTTAACGCAAACATCTTCCTCCACCTTGTTTAATTTCTTTTGCTTCTCCTTTGTCTGATGCTTCCTCTTCTGTGCTTGTTCCTGGACAGTTTTGTCATCCGGTAATTCCGCGCTTTCTGGTACTTCTGTACCGTTGAATTCTATCTGTGCGTCTACAGAATTTTGCGCAAGTGATTCTTTCTTCTTCCCGAGCTCCCGCAGAATCTCCTCTTCTATGGCTTTCTGTTCCTTGGCTATCATTTGTTCGTGTTTCTTCTCTATGTACCTCTCTTTACGTTTTTCCTTCGATTCCCGTTTCTGTTTACGGGGTTTCTCGTGATCCAGCTTTTCGTTGGTCTTCCTACTGTCTCTTGGACTCGTTTCCTCATCCGAACTGCTTATTTCTGCCAGCAGTCCCTGCTTGCCAATTGCGCACTTTCTCTGTCTTCTGGTCGGTTGAAAATCCATAAGAATCCTTTCCTGTTCCTCTTGCATTTTTCTCAATTGCTGTTCTTTTCTCTTCTTCGACTCTTGTACCTTTCTGCTCAGGAATACATGAAGCGGAAGATTGTCAGACTCTTTCTGCGGTTTTTCATTGGTTGACAATTTCTCTGGTAATGTGAGGATATCATCGTCTGGCTCCTCTTCTTCCTGTTCTTCCACAGGACTGGGACACTTCTCTGTCGATTCTTCAACCGGATCGAACGTTTTGTTCGTGAATTCCGTCGGTGCAACTGTCTCAATATCTTCCACAGGTTTCGCGTCTTTGTTCACATCGTCATATTTCATTCCTAGATCGGTGTCAGCTTGATCCAAAAGATTCAATGCTTCTTCCAGCGGAATTAACTCATCGTCTTGCATGTAGTCCGTTTTGCAATCGATCTTCTCTTGCGGCAAACTCGTGTTATCGGCTTTACATTCGTTTAGAACAGTTTGAGATTCTGTAACGGTCGGCTCCTCAAGATCCGACTCGGCAACGGAACTATCTTCCCTGTACAAATCATCCAACGCGAAGTTTCCTTCGTATTGATTCTCAGTTTCGTCATCGCTGTTCCTCTGTTCGTCCAAGTCCTTCCTTTCGTCGATGACCAGAGGTTGATCCGACATCTCCGACTCGGACTTCTTATTGTCGCAGTCGTTTTTATTAACATCGTTCTTTAAATCCTGGTCCTCCCATTCGTCCACGCGATCATCATTTTCCGAACAGTACTTAGTGATCAGTTCCTGGTTCTGTTTAACGTTTTCCAACTCTGTGACCTTCTTCGCGCACTTTTTCGCTTTTCGTTGCCTCTTCGCCTCGTAATCCACGTCCTCGTCATCGAACTCGCTCTCGGACGAGGTGTACAGCTCCGCGAATATGTTCTGTTTACCTTTAGAACAAGTTCTCTGGCTCTTCGAGATACCAACACCAACCCCCTCGGTCTTCACCGCGGTTCTGTACTCGTCCGAGCTGTCGTTCTCGTACCACGCGTTCCTGGGCCTCTTCTTCGAGTTTTTGCTACGTTTCTTCAGCTTCGAGTGTTTAATGTTCTGCTCCACGGGACGTTTCAGTCGCGATTGCTTTCTCTCAACGAAGTCGTCCATAGGTCCGGTAACCTGTCCCTGTTGTTCCTCGCTCTGGAAGGATTTCAACGCGCCTTTGGTCTTTGGTGCGAATTTCTCCAACTCCTTGAACTTACGGTCAATCATCGATTCGAGTCTGGTACTCAACGCATCACCGGTCTTCCCATTCTCCAGACTGTCGCCGATGGCTTTTGACATCAATCCGGCTACGTCGACTTCTTTGGTCCTTAGACAGCTCACCTCGTAGCCCGGTCTGCTTCTGTAGGACATCACGCTGCCCAGATTTGGCTCCATTTGACTCTCCTCTTCGTCGAAATCGTAAACGTCCTTTATTCTGTCCGATACGAACTCCTCCTTGCGTTCGAAGCCATCGCGACGCTTCTTCCTCTCAACAAGGCCTCCGTGCTCGCTGCGACGGATCAGAGGGAAATCCTGATGTTTCTTGGACTTTTTCGTCTTGCGTTGCCTGTGCACGTTCAACTCACGAAGCGCAGCCTCGGTCTTCGATTTCTCTTGCTGTTTCCTCTCGTTCATCTCCTTCTTTTTCTCGAACAGCTCCTTGATCGGGTTCCTGATCTTTTTCTGTTGTTCTTTGGGGACGATCAATGGGCTTGGTTCTTGGACCGAGTCCTTGTCCGGTGAGGAGGTTTTCGCGGCTTGAACATCCGGCTGAGACGTTGGATCGCTGGCCGTGGACGTTGGCGCTCGTGCACATGCTAATTCTGCTAAGACTTTCATCGGTGTTGACCCACTGTGAACAGAATTATTACGTTGTACAATTGGTATAAATTATACAGTTCCTCGATTCGAAGAGGATATATAACGAAAAATGATTTAATCCTCGACTGGTCGGGCGAGGTCAATCAAAGACCTTGATTGTGAATTCGTAATACGTATTGTTCGTTGAAACTTTACGAAACTTTTATATTCATTTTATTCCGTGCAACAAGTCGATTGAACAAACATACTGTTTCAAAAGATACCTTTAACTAAGTATAAATTATTATTATTATATATAAATAAATTAACTAAGTATTCGAGTAGTTACGTCTGCTTCACTTTCTGACTATTTGTCTATCATTTTCTCTATTTTGAAACTTAAGTTTCCTATTCTACCGCCTCGTACAGGGACCGTAAACGATCCATGAAAATTATTGCAATGAAATAAGTATTTCTATTTCCTGTTTCGTTTTTGAATCTTATTTAATGTATTACCGATGAAAAGCATTCAGCGTTAACGTGTACACATGGTAATGGATTTACAGCCACCTGGTACATATTTATTGTTCTACATTTCCGTTCAGGGGTTGCAAATTGCTAGACTAGTCTAGCAATATACGAGAGAAACGTTTCACCCGCTAGCATTTCCATCGTGACTGGATTGCTGTTTGGGCAAATAACGAACGTCAGAACGTATATTCTCGCCACAATTACGCGGAGTTATCCTGTCGTGTGTGGGTGGAGTGACGGGTTCAGATCAATACACAACACGAACGAATAGGAAACCGTTTAACGATATTAGAGTTATTAGCTTCGCTTCTTATTTACAGTGATCTGTGTCGCGAATAGTGTTGGATTGTTGCTTGGTCGGGTCAGAAACCTGACGAAAGTTTACAAATTTTAGGAGTCGTGGTCTCGTGAATGGAATCTTCGAAGCTCGTTAGCGGAATTTTGGGATTTAGAATCTTTACTGGTACAAATCTAAAGACCTTGAAATCCAAGGAACTAAAAATAGATTTAGACGTTTATGCGTCTAATTGATATTGAATTTTCCGAAGACGAATTTTGAGATTTAGAATCTTCGTTGATAGAGATTTAAAGATCTTGAAATCCAAGGAACTAAAAATAGGTTTAGACGTTTATTAATTGCAATCGAATTTTCTAAAGACAAATTTTAGGATTTAGAATCTTTAGTGGTAGAGATCTAAAAACCTTGAAATCCAAGGAACTGAAAATAGATTTAGACGTTTATTAATTGGGATCGAATTTTCTGAAGACGATAGAAGCGATTCTATAGTTTGGAGGCCGAGGAAGCTCAATGTGGAGTTTGTTGGCAAACAAAATACGGATTTGGCGGAATATTCGTCAATTTTTGAAAGGGTTGCGCGATACCAGTAGCGGTGTATCGACTGACTGAACAGAAACAAGGAATCACGGTGCAGTCGAATAAGGGTGCAATCAACAGGTGTGAAAATGAAAAACTAGTTATTCGAGATTTGATCTAGCCGTGTAAATTGTATTTTTCGCAGGTGGAGGTATTCGTACATCGAAGAATTCAGTGATCAGACTGAAGTTGTAGGGAACAACTTGTCAATGAGCGTGAAATGATTTTTAGATGGCTCGAAATTGATCAGTCTATCGAAACCATTCAAAGTTGGGGTCAGTTCGGTTTTTAATTTCGATAGTCGGATGCACCGACGGTTAGTATTTTTTAAATAATTCGAAAGTAAGAAACTCGTGAAGATTTCTTCTCGAGATCTACTCGAAGCACCCAAAGATATTTAATACACGTTTAAAGAAATTTCTATGGAGAAGTAACTTCGCGGTATACGTCAAAAGAACCAAGTTCAGACTTCTTTGGAACTTTCGCTGACTGCGATTCTACGAGCCTTCTAATCCGCTAAATTCTTCTGAACCTTTGCAAAAACTTTCGCGACAGTTCTTGGATATCTATCGAAAATCCAATCTGAAAGGATTCTAGCATTTCGCGAGTTTGAAACGTTCACGAATCTACGAAAGATCACCAAGAGTAGTGATACTCCTAAAAGATACTCCTAAAGGATACTCTTCAAAGACACTCCTAAAAAGAGGATCAATTGATAAAATACGACTATACTAGCAACGAGTAAATCACTCACTTGTGATCGTGCTTTCCATTGCTGTGCAGTAAGTTGGACAAAGCTTTATCCAACAAACCACCCAACGCTGAGTTCATTTTGCTTTTAAATCCAGGTGAATCCAGACTCATCTTTCCGGTGCTCTGCTGTCCCTGGACGTTTTTCAGATGCACGTCGTCGTTGTAACCACCGTTCGATAGATTTCCACCCGACAGGGGTCCCTGGTCTTGCAAATGATTGTAAGTGTTCCTCAGTATCTCCTGTTCATTGTTCTTGGATGGACGTTCGTCACCGATCATCATCTCGTTGCTGCTCTTCTGTCCAAAAGTGTTCGCTATCAGGCTTTCGCTTTCCCTCATACGCTGTTGGATCTTGTCCCGTAGTTTGTTGTTGTGCTCGAACGCGACATCCAGGCTGTCCTCGTATCCGAGATTGTCAGCTCTGGACATGTCCGGGCTGGCTGACCTGCTCGATTGCTCGCTTCTTAGGTTCCGACCTCCTCGTTTTGGGTAATCCCTTTCTCTGGTGCTGTACATCTCCTCGCCCAGTAACTGAAACGAGTTCAAACCGTGAACATCGATCGTTTCGAGTTGACGTGTCTTGAAATGAAAACCTGACCACCTTAGAATTACATTTGCCGTGAATGCACAAAGTGGACCATTCGAGATTCATGGAACTAAAAGAGATCGGAGGTTGCTATTTTAGGGATTATTGGATCGAGCGATCGTTCCTTTCGCTAACCAGTGTAGAATGCTTTTAAATTGTTTAAACCTTCTACTCGGGGTAGAATGTAACGAAAATGCCTGGTCACGGAGGAGGATATTTAACTATTTTTAATCTTTGATAATCGTTTTGCGTGATGCAAAGGAATTGGATTGAACTAGTCGGTGTGATTGTCGAAAGGTAAAAATTCGAGGTGAAATTCTACAAGCATCGAGTTCACCGTTGTGGTAGAGGCATGCGTTTTGAATTATAATGGACCACTTTGTAATACGTAATATTATCGTTTACAACGACTCGAGGTATTTTCAGGTACGTGTTAACGGATTGAATCGGATTTTCGGACAGCAAAATTTCATCGTGAAAATTTGCCGAACAAAGAAATTTCAAGGAAAAATTCATTTTTTTTTTTTTCTTTTTTTTACGGACTAATCGGACCAGAAACCCTTTTATCCTGGTGAGTGTAATGTTAAATGAACGAGGTTGGTTAGTAATGCCAAGCTGAACATTCTTTTCTACTAAAAAAAGAAAGAAAGTTTTAATCATTTGAAAAGAATCGATGGAATGCGTAGAAAGAATAATTAATAAATTATAAAATGTCTGAAACTAGTCACAGAGAGAATGCATTTTTTACTATAAGTTTCAGGAGAAAGTGATTAGAATTGTTTAGTAATGCCCAGCCTTGGTTACTCGTAATTGTCATCGAACAATTTTATCTGACAAACACTAAAAATTGTCCGAATGGCAGACAAATGTCATAACTACCGTACACACTAAGAAATGTCGAAGGAATGAGAAAACTACCTTTTGCATGCATACTGAGAGACATTGTCTGTATAAAGCTGGTTCATAGGTCCTGCAAACATTACCACAATAATGTATAGAGTATTCCCTTCCTGGAATTCCATGTAAGGGTGTAATCCATATTGTTACAGAATCTTTAATTCTGGAATATTTAAATAATAGTTTAAATCCGTTTCAGAATGATTGTAAGTAAATGGAATTTTATTTGAAGACTTTTGTTCTCTTTGTTGAATCTGCTTGATAGTAAAGTGCCATACGAAGTTTGTAATGTAATTACAGTGTTCTTTGTCCAAATATAATTAATCTTCTTTGATATATTGAATCGTTGTATATTTTTGAATTGATATTTCTTCGACTTAAATTTACTTAAAAAATTTTCATCAAGGTAGTTGAAACCGTCGTTGAGAAAACACCCTTACAGATAAAAATTCCATGAGCATGTATAAAAGAAAACGAAATCTGCAGAATTAAAAGCGTTTTTTTTTTTTTTTTATAACTAGAACATACAGTACACAGTGTAAGATTACAAAGCAACAGCGTAGAAAAAAAAACCAAAAACATAAGAAACATTAATTGTGTGCATGCAAGGTGAAGAGTTATTGTGAAACTTGTGTCAGATCGTTTAAAAACCATTCTACAAACCAATTTGAAAGCTTCCGAGTGTGATTGTTTATTGGAGTGCAAAACCTTTTGCTAACTTACCTTGTGTGTTTAAACTATAAGAACGTTTTAAATACACATTTATTATAGTTACACGCATAAAAATAAATATCTGTATCGTAGAAACTTCTCATTTGTTAAAGAAAAACATGTCCACACAATTTGTTAACTTCTAAAGTTACCATTCTCATTAATCGTTTTTAATTACTTTCAATAAGATCGTGGTACCAAGTCGATACAAAAAGAGTGAATTTACTCCAAGCATAGTGTATATATTAATTTTCCGAACTCGTTACTAGAAGTACATCTTGTAATATTTGCAGTGTACACGTAAAAGTATATACTGACTCCACACTGTTCAAATTTAATACTTTATTCGTCATTGATTTTCAATTATATCCAACTCTCTCTGCATCGACTCAACACCAATCTTCAAACATTATCGAACCTTCTTCACCACGAGCCTTTACATTTCCTAAAACAAACAACAAAACTCGAAATTTGTTCAAAGGCATGCAAACCGAACGGAGCACACTAAACAAATACTCACCTGATTCACGGATTCCAGCAGGCTACCCAGACTATTTTGGCTCTCGACGTCCCTCCAGCGATCCCTGGGCCCTCTGAACCCTTGCTGTTGCTCGTCCTTTCTGTGATAGCCCTCGTTGTGGTCCAGCTTGATCTTCTTGGCTCCCCTGAGCTCGTTCTCGGTAGTAGCTTTCAACCTAGAGCAGCACTCGACGAACAACTCTTCGTCAAAATTTAAAACCTTTCCTTGTCGTGGCTTCGTTGTCTCGATCTCCTGAGGAACGTCCAAAGCGTTGTCCTCGATGGCGTCAGTTGGCGCGATGGTGACCATTTCAGTCTTATGGGTCGACGATGGCGACCTGATCACGATCTTCTCACCGGAGAACTCGCTGGAACTTCTTTTACGTGCTACGGTTTCGTTAACGGTTAGATTCTCGTCCTCGTCCTCGTTCTCGCTGTCAGAACTGCTATCGATGGAGCTTCTAGGTGTCCCGCAGATAAAGAAAGGCGATATCTTCCTACGTTCCATCTCCCTTTTCTCTCTGTCCCCTTCGTCCTCGATATCGGAGTCACCGGTCGTTTGTGAACATCGGTCCAAACTCGGCGATCGGTTCCTCACGCTATCGACAATCGCGCTGCTGCAACTGCGAGAGGACTCTAGGTCAACGGACAACCGATTGGCCACAGCTATCTCCTCGTGATCATCCTTCGCGGAACAATTCTCCTCGTCGGATTCTTTGGCGTTCTTCTCGTTTCTGTTCTCCACCACTAAGTTTCTCCAATCGTCGTCCTCGTCCTCGTGTTTGCTCTTCACTTTTCGAAAAGCCGACGGTTTCCTTCTCTTCGTCAGTTTTTGATCCTCCTCCGTTAACTCCTCCGACGAAACCAGCTTCAAAGTGTCCTCGTCGTAGTTGAACGACCCGTAACCGCTGTCCTTGATACTCAAATCCGACTTGCCCTGGTTCCTCAGTTCGTAATTGGCTTCCTTCTGTTTGGACAATCTCTGGCCCTTGGTGACGTTGGATTCCGACAGTTCGTCCTCGAACGCCTTCGAGATCCTCTCCTCGGCCCTCTTCTTGCTAGGTCTGCAGCTAGTGGGTGGTAAAACCAGGAAGTAGTAGTTGGCAGCTTCCGTGTCGTTCTTCTTGCGCGTGTGCGAGCTGTTCTTCGACTTGGTGTGTTTACCAGAACGATGCTCCTCCTGACTATCGTGCACAGAGGCTCTCCTTTCCCTGGCTCTGTCCGAGGATGAGCTCTTCCTCGACTTTTTGCCCGATCGTTTCTTCGGACTGGATGGTATGGTCGACGAGATGGAATGCCTTTTGGTGTTTCTCTCCTCGTTCTTCGCGTCTGTAACGTCTTTGGTTCTTTGTTCATCGGTGCTACCGGATCTGGGCTCTGTTCTCGACGCGTCCGAATCTTCCTCCGACTTGGACACCCAGTCGTTCAACACCTCCTTCACCTTCTCTGCCTTCTCACCGCCGAATACACGACCGAACACACTCTTCACGATCTTGCTTTTGTTCTGCGACTCGATCTTGTCCTCGTTCTCGCTGACGTCGCTCTCGCTGCTCAGATCGGCGATCTTGCTCCTCACGGATGCCTTTTTACTCTTCGATCGACGATGACTGTCTCTGCCAACGTATCTGTGGCTCTTCGAGGTCCTCTTGCTCAGACTCTGACGATCGTTGATGCTCGATTTCCGAACACTGATGATTTGTTTCGTCTCTTTATCGTCCGCGGTAACTTTCACTTTTGCCACAGTTTCGATCTTTCGATATTCCAACGAGATCGTCGCCTCTCTGTCAGAATCCTCCGCTACCTTCAACGTTTCCGGTTCGCAGTCTTCCTCGGACCCGATTCGAGACTCTGACTGTTCACTGTTGATCAATCTCTTCTCCTTTTGACCGTCCATCGATTCGACAATGTCCACGGAATTCTCACCCACGTCGAACCTCGTACCCTTCGAACCAGTGTCCTCGATCGTCAGGTTTTCTTTCTGTTGCGATTCTTCGCGATCTTTCAGAAAATTCAACACCGATCGTTCCTTTTCCTGTTCCTTCTCCGCTTGGAGATGCTCGTCCGTTTTCAACAAAACCTGCGACAGAGGTTTGTCCGCGAGACTCGACGACGACGATGCCTCTTCGTCCTCTTCGAGAGGATGGAACGACTCGATTTCATCGTCATCGAACCCTTCGTTGTTGTTCACACCGAGTTTGCTTTGCATCGTCTCCGTTGTTCTCTCCGACGAGGTCTCACCTCGAGATTTCAAGCCAGAATAAAACGTCTGCTGATCGTCGACAATTTCCAATCCGTTGAACTCGTACTCAGCCTCGTCTTCGGGTTTCTCGAGACCGATCGAATCGTTAATATCGTTGGAACGGTGCTCGAATCGCGAGTTCGAAAGAAAGTTCGCCCTCTCGGTTTCAACCTGATCGAAAATCGTGCTCTCGAACGTTTCGGAACAGTCCGTCGATACTCGGTGGTTCTCCGTGAGCTTCGCAACTTCCTCTGGGACTTGCCTGTTTTGATTACCTTTGAATTTAGACGTTTTCCGAGCGGACAAAGGGCTCTCCACCTCCTCGACGCGCTTCCTCGTTTTCCCTTTCTTCGATTTACCGTGTCGCGTCGTCCTGGTCGACTCGTTTCGCGGACTGGTCGCGTCCTCCGTTTTACCCTCGACGATCACCACGGGCGTTTCTTCGTCGTACCGATCATCCAACACGGAACAAACCGTCTTTGTATCCACTTGAAGATTTTCCACACTGGAACGATCCACTTGTTGCGCTTCCTTCGTTGAAACATTCGAATCATCGACGAGTTCCGCGTTTCGTTTCGTTTCCTTTTCCAAACCTTTCGAGAGATCGGAACTCGAGTCTTCGTCGACGTAGTCGTTTCGGGATTTGCAACGATTCAGTTCCTCGATGGAGTCGTTGACAGAGTCCACGTTCTCGAATTTGTTCACCGGTTCGCGATCGATGTCCTCGAGCTCTCCATCGTTCTCGATAATATCGGTGCTCTCCTTGGTACGTTCTATGTTGCGTTTGTGTATAACGAACTTCAGGCTCAGACGTTCCTGCGGCTGATTCTCCTTCGTAGGAGCCAGCGCTCTGTCGTTTGGAACTGTGCTCGAGAACTCGTCAGTCTTGTCGTCGAGGTCTCCTTTCAATTCGTACAGTTCGTTACCGGAACAATCAGCGTCCTCGCATCGATTCTGTTCCAGCTCCGGACGTTTGCTCGCTCTGGACCTCGACGTCGCGTTCTCCATCTTCGTGGACAAATCTTGATCGTCCTCTCGGGTCTCGGGTGCATCGGTTCCGTCCGGATACTTATCCTGAAAATCGTCCGTGTCTACGAACGGGTTGGTTCTCGGCTCTGAATTGTTCGAGGAGTCTGCGAGCAGAGAATTACCATCCAGACGTTCCAGAGCAACCGTGGCGGTCAAAGGAGTCTCGGAAGCGTTCGAGCACGAAGCTCTGGAGATTCTGATGGACATACTGGTCCCCAGAACGGTCAGACGACTGGTGTCCAGGGGAGTTTCCGGATCGGGTGTGTCCAGAGCTAGTTGTTCGTTGACCGCGTGCTTCTTCTTACCTTTCTCTTTCCTCTTCTCGTGTTTCTTCTTCTTGGTTGGTTCCCCGGTTTTCTTGATCACCGCTTTTATCGGTGTGGAGGTGGACTCCGGGGCAGGACTCGAGTGTTCGGTGAGCACGTATTCATCGTGGCTCATGTTCTCCGTGATCTTGCAGATCTCCTCGTCCAGGAGTTCGTCCTCCAAGCTACGTTGCCTGGTCACATGCGAATCGATCAAGAATCCCTGTTCCATCGAAGTCGCGTAACAAGTATCGCTCTGAACAGTCTTCAGATCACTCGAGTTATCGAGGATCAAATCGTCGTCCTTCTGGTCGTCTTTCGATCCACGTGAAACACTGGCCGACTGGTCGGGACTTTTATTCTCGTCGCTGGAGGTTTCGTTCTGACCGGATGTCTCGTTCTCCCAAGCGACGTTGCAACCCTCTTCCGTGCTGTCGTCCAACGTTTTCTCCTTCCTCGACTTGGCCATTTGTATCAGGTGCGATTGGGACAAGTTGTGCTTCTTCAGGGAGCTCTTCCTGGTGAAGCTGGTCGCGCATACGTCGCAGAAGAATCTCGCGGCTTCCTTCGTCAGTTTCTTTCGTTTCTCGACGATCAAGATCTCGCCGGTCTTCTTGTGAACGACCACGAAGTTCCCCGCTGCTCGTTTCTTCGGGGTCTGGAAGTCCTCCTGCATTTGAGCACCACCTTCCAGCTTCGCGTCCGCTCTCTCTCTCTCCTTTGCTTCCTCGTCGTCCTCTTCGATGGACTTTTCATGATCCTCGATCGATTCGTTCTCCTTTGTCTCGGTTTCTTCCATCGCGTTCTCTTCCGTCGCGTTCTCTTCTATCACTGTTTCTTCTGTTACGTCCTTTTCGATCACGTTCTCTTCTATCGCATCCTTCTCGATCACGTTTTCTTCTATCACGTCCTTTTCAATCGCGTTCTCTTCTATCGCGTCCTTCTCGATTACGTTCTCTTCTATCGCATTCTTTTCCATCACGTTTTCTTCTATCGCATTCTTATCTATGACGTTCTCATCTATGACGTTCTCTTCTATTACATTCTCCTCTGTTGCATTCTCCTCCGTTGCATTCTCCTCCGTTGCATTCTCCTCCGTTGCATTCTCCTCCGTTGCATTCTCCTCCGTTGCATTCTCCTCCATTGCATTCTCCTCCGTTGCATTCTCCTCCGTTGCATTCTCCAGAGTCACCTTCTCCTCGATCGTACTTTCCTCCGTCACCTCCTCCTTTCTCGTATCTTCTTCCACCTCGACGTTAGCAATCTCTTGCACGGTTCCCGTGTCGTTCGATTTATCGACCACAGTCGTCGATTTCGGTTCCGGATCCACGTTCTTCGCGGTGTCTTCCCGCTGCAGGCAGTCCTGTATATCCATAGGTATGTCGAAATCGTCGACGAGATCGAACTGATACTCGAAGAAGGATATGTTCTTCTTGGCCCTACGCTTCAGGCTCTGTCTCCTGTTCTTCTCGACTTCGACCGATTCCGAGTCCGTCACGGAGGTGTCCGTGTGCGCGTCCTCCTGGCGCTCCTCGAACCCTTTCTTCCTCTTCGAGAACCGTTTCTTCCTGAAGTAGCTGGACTCGCTGACGCACGATGTCTCGGACAGACTGTCCACGCTCTCCGCCCGATGGTTCAGAGCCTCTTGACCCGGTAGATCCTCGGAGGACAATTGTTTCTTCCTCGACGATCTTGTTCTGCTGGACTGGGCCAGGTCGATGGACCCGGACGAGCTAGATCTCTCCAATTCCAGCTGGTCTCTGTTCGAATTTCGAGAGGAACGTCGTCGACCCTCGGACGAGTCCTTTTGGCACGCGTGTTCCATCCGTTCGTCCTTCTCGACGATGGTCTTCCTCGCTTCTGGACACTCCACGTTCGTTTCGGATTCCAAAGACTGAACACTAACCACGTCCGAGTGTTCCTCAGTTGTCGACTTCTTCTTGAACGTTCGCTTCTTCGTGTGCTGCAACACCTCCGTCACCTCTGGTATCTTGAAGTGTTCCAATCCTGACGGTGTACTCTGAGAATCGACCAGGTCGCTGGTGTGCTTCGTCTGGTCGATTTCTTTGTTCGATCGACTCGTTCTCAGTGACTTTCTACTGGGAGTATGATCGAAAGCGACGATCGATTCGATCACGGTGGTCTGCGTGCCCGATTTTGTATCAGGGTTCTCCCGAGGAGGATCGTTGGTTAGACATTTCTTCTTACGACCACGTTTCTTGGGTATTTTCACGATCGGTGGAGTGTCAAGTGACTTCTGCGATTCTTTCGAATCGGTCTGGGGAATGTTCTCAGCTGTGCTCTCTTCGTTAGTCTTTTGATTCTCTGGATCGTTTCCACCGGTGGTATCTCCTCCGGCTCTGTTCAGATCCTCGGTGGCGAGTAATATCGTCGGTTGGAAAATAGAAGCGTCGCACTTCGATGGCTGACAGTCTTCTGGCGAGTGATTCAATGGCAGTTTCGTATTATCTGCTACGACCGCGTTATCGGTATCGAAGTCTCCCTCGATCGCCTTGTGAGATTTCTCCTCGTACTTCGGCTGAACGCTGGATCTCGTCCTCGAAGATCTTCGTCTCGTCGTTTCGGACGTTGCTCCGTTCGCAGCGGACTCGATCTTCGACGATGTCTCTTCCTCGGATAATTGGTTCAACTTTTCGTCCGGAAGCGACTTTCTCTTCGAGGACCTTCTGACCGGTGACTCGATCTCTGAACACTGTTTGGCCGCTTCGAGGACAGGTTTTCTCTTCCCTGTCACTCGCGGAGAGTCCTTCTCCTCGCTGCTCGAACGAACCTCGTCGACGAACCGCGGAGTGTCCTCGATATTTTCGTTTCGTGGATTTGTCGACTCGTTCTCCTCGTTCTCCGTTTCACGATTCTCCTCCGCATTGTTCTCAGCGTCCGTTTTGAGCTTCTTCGTGCCATCGTCGACACTCGTTTGCGCGTCATCGTTTGCTTCAACGTTCGTTGAATCCTTGTCAGCCTCGTCGTTCAGAGTCTTCCTCTTGCCGGGTCGAGTATGCTCGATGACAGTCTCCGGAGACGAGTCGTTCTCTTTGGCGGAAGGCACTTCCTTCGATCTGTCGATCAGCTTCATAATGTCGGCGAGATGCAACACTTCGGGTACCAGGTTTTCATCGGCGCTGTCGTCCGGCTCGATGGACTTCCTCTTGTTCTTCTTCGGCGAGTTCCCCTCCAGCGAGCGTTTCTTCGACTTTCGTTTCACCTTCGTCTCTTCCATCGTTCCCTCTCGATCTTGCTTCGCGGATTTCTCCGTTTGTTCCAGCGACTGCTCGGAATTCGGCACAGACTCGACGATACTTGCCGAGATCGGTAATGAAACTTCATTTGGAAGGGAGTCGTCGATCGACGGTACGTCAGTCTCAGTGGATACCTGCTCGTGAATTTCTACATCGTCGTGACACGCTTTCTCCTGGACCTTCGAAGGATCGCTCCCGTCCTTGTCGAGCGATTCGATTTTCACGAGTCGATCGACAACTTCTGTATCCGGAGGATCGGTCGATTCGTCCTTCGTTTCCTCTTCGTCGATCCTACCCGTGTCATCGATCGTTTCCTTTAACTGTTCTTCGATTCTCGGAACCGATACCACCTCCTCGTCGCTCTTACTCGCGCGCGTTTCGTCGATTTTCGGCTCCTTGGGTTCCGCGTTTTGGTCAGGATCGGTACCGATCAACAACGAGGACTCGTGGCAGTTTTCATCGGACGATTTCTCCTCGATCTCTTCCCGATTCCCCCGCGCTTTCCTCGCGAGTTTTGATTTACCAATCGCGTTCCTAGCTTCGACGGAATTCTCCGTGGCCTCCGAGAGTCCAGGACCGACCTCGTCCAGGATACTCGTCAGCTCGTCGGCAGCGGTGTCCAACAGAGAACCGACCTCACCCTCCAAGAGGGCATCCTTCTGTTTGGCGATCTTGGAGACGATTTTCTCCAAAAACGAGCCCTTTCCTTTCTGTTTTCTCCTCGAGAGGTCCAAGATGATGTCGTTGGTCGGTGAACGTCTTCTGGCATCGTTCGTGGAACCGTCGACCTTCTGACACTTGGTCAACGAGTCCTCCACGTTTGTTTCTTTCACGGATACCTCCGTGGTTTGCGGTTCCTGCGACTTCTCCTCGGTATTCTGAACACAGGGACCCGTTTCGTCGACTACCCTATCGGGATCGTTCGCTGTCTCGGTTCTATCGGTTCTCTCCAAACTCAGGGACCTGGAACCACCGTCGTCGGACTGTTGAGCGTTGCTCTGTAGAATCCCTTCGGGACTGGCGTTGTCCAAGGTCGTTTGTACGGTCAAAACAACGCTCTGTTGCGACTCCACGGGAATGTTCATACCCTCCGTAAGTATACCGATCACGTTGTTCAATGATCTTTTCGAGGTTCTCTCTCGTCGAGCGCCCCAAGACTTCCTCGGCCTGCCAACCTTTAACTTCTGAACACCGACTATGGTCTCCAAGGAGTTCTCCTTGCCGCTGTCTATCGAGTTGCTCGTCTCCAGCTGCAAATGATTAAGATTCGGGTTCGCGTTCCCCGTTTCGTTCGAATCCAATTGATCGACTTTTACCAGATTATTCTCCTCTTCTTTACCATCATCGGCGATGTTATCGTCCTCCTGTACCGTGACTCTTTTGCGAACGGAGCTGGTCTCCTCCGTCGTTTTATCGAGGATCTCGGTCGAGTTGTTCTTATCGACTTCCTCGCTCCTCCTACGCGAGACATCCGCGGCGTACTTCTTCTCGGAAAGGTCGTTGCTCGATTTAATCCTGCCCCGTCTCTTCCCGAGGGAAGTGTTCTTCTTCAGGGACATGTCGTTCGATTCGCTGGAGGTCTCCTTGCCGTGTGTATCCACCTCGTTCGTGTTCAACGAGAACCCTCTCGTTTGCCTCTTGTTGCTCGTGTTCTCGTTCTCGGCGATCTGCTCCGCGAACTCGACCGCCATCTTGCTGTGAAGTCCTTCGGACGACGAGGCTTGATCCGCGTCGTACGTTGATTTGTTCTCACCGGAGGAACTGCTGCTTCTTCTGCCCCTGATCTTCGTTTCGTTCGTCCCTCGTGTTTTGTTGCTCTCCTCCGTCGCCAGTTTATCCTCTTTCGAAACCTTCTCCAGCCTCTTGTCCGTGTTCCTCGACGATTTCCGTCTAAGATCAACCTTCTCCTTCCTGGTGGACGCTGTAGCGACATCTGAAACCGATCCCGAGTCAGCGCTCGTTCTCCCCGATTCCCGATCTTTTCGAATTTTCCCCTTACCTTGGTCAGTCTTCGTCTTTGGCACGGGTTGTCTCAGACAACGCTTCGAAGCGGCTGCACGAGACGTCAGTACCAACGTGGTCAGCAAATCGTCCTTGTTGTCCGAACCGATCAGCTTCTTCACCTCGAACGGAACGTTCTGTATCATAATACGACTATCGGCGTCGAGACACTTGACCAGCTTCGCTTTCGAGTTGCTCCTGGTCTCCAGTGTCTTCGTCGTTCCCTCTTCTTTCTTCTGTTTCGGTTCTTTCTTCGGGCTCGATTCCTCGCTCGTCTTCCCTGTACTCACCTTCTTCTCGTCGTTCGCGATCCTCCCGGGGGCACTTTTCCTTTTAAATTTCTCCTTCACGCCTTTCGTTCTCTCCTTGAAAGCGTCAACTTTCGCCACGATGTTCTCCAAGCTCTTCTCCAAGTGTTTCGCGTCGCTCTTCGCCCGTCTGGTCTTACCCAGCTTCTGATCCTTGTCCTCTTCGGACAAATCACTCCCGATGTTCTTCGTCTCGATTTCCTCGCTCTCGATCCCCTTTTTCGACACCTCGTCCGAACTCTTGGGGAACAGATTCTTGCCCCGTAAGATCTTCTCCGAGCTGGAGGCCGGGGTAGCCGGTGATAGGATGGGTAGGTCGTTCGTTGAAGCCTCGATGTATTCCTCAGCGGTGAGTTGAACAGCTGGTTCCAGAGTGGGCATTTTGTCGCTGTCGGACGACAGTCTGGTGGTTCTCTTCGACAGTTGATCACCGTGTCTGCCTCTTGGTACCGTTCTTAGCTTCGACCTGGTGATCGAGGACTCTTGTTCGATACCTTTCCCTTTGAGTGACTGGCGATGGCCAATCGGCGAACGAATTTCGGGCGACTTTTGGGGCGACGTAGCTTTGTTCGGATTTCGAGCAAATTTCCCATCGTGCGTCCTCAGTTGTGACTTGGCCTTGATGGAGGCGTTCAACGATGCTACAGGGTCCACGGGTCGTTTCTTTTTCGGTGTGGTCTGCAAGGACAACTTGCTCTTCGTCGACAGACTGGGGGATTTCGATTCCACGGGACTGATCGTCGATCCTGTCGCCTCTGTCTCCTTGTCGTTACCTTTTGGTTGAAGTTTCACGCTCTTGGGTGTCCTAGGTGTCTCGATAGAGTCCACCTTCACCTCCAGGTTTCTCATTGCTTTGGCTTTGGCCTTCCAGTAACCGGATTTCTTCGGTTGATCCACGTTCCTGATCGCTCCCTCCTTCGGTTTAACGTTTCTCTTCTTGCTCAGTACCCTCGGCCCTCCTCTTTGGATCCTGGTTTTGTTGCCCTTCTCATCGGAATCGTCCTGTTCCGCTCTGGCGTTCTCCAGCTTCTTCTCTTTGGCATCTTTTTCGACATCGAATTTTTCCGAATCGCGTTTCTCGGCGTCGGATCTCGTGTCCTCCGCGTTGTAGTTCTTCACCACGCTCTCGATCACCGCCGATATGTTGTCGATCCGGCATCGGTTCCGTTGGATCGACTTCGCGTTTTTCAGCAGCTTGTTCCTCAGGACAGCTTTGTTCCGTGACATTCGCGACGCGGTGGATATGTCACCGACCATTCGACCCGGTCTCGATCTGGTTTGCACCTGTACAGATAGGTAAAGCCTTCGTGGAGCTGTGCGATCAACGATGCTCGGTGGTTTCGCAGTAGCATCTTCGAACATTAGAAAAGTTTGTTGTTTCGTACGTCCTTTAACGACGTTAACGTTCACGTTTATAGAATGAAAAATTGTAACTTAAGCACGGAACTTCTTAGCAACTTCTACGACTTTAACAAACCTGAAATAATTAAGAGTTACCAAGGTAACATTCTGCAATCCTCAAGAATTCTTAATAGCTACTAATCCTAACTGGTCGTTAACCTTTTTAGGATCAATTGTTATGTGTACGTTCTTTCAACGCGGAGACAACGACGTTAACGTTTATGGAATGAAAAATTGTAACTTAAGCACAGAACTTCTTAACAACTTCTACGACTTTGGCAAACCTGAAATACTTAAGAGTAACCAAAGTAACTAATCCTAACTAGTTGTTAACTCTTTTAGGATTAATTGTTATCTGGAACACTTTCTGTTTCGCGATTCGACCGCGTAGATCCCATTCACCTTTATAAATTTTAAGTAACGTTCGTTTCAGAGACCAATCAACGTGTGTGAACCGTACATAATGGTTCAATATACTATGTGCGACGAGTAAAAATTTCGCAAATTTCTTTCGGTTAAATTTATTTCTTTGCAAGTGAGAAGACACCTCAAGGTCATTAAGCATCGAGCAGATTTTCAAATAAAAAAAGAGCCATCGAGATTACTTAAACCGTTCGAGTTTTACCCAAAAAGTAAATCGACCGGTGACGATTGGGACACTCTTAACTTGCTTCAATGTCACCAGCCACTCGTGTCTTTTTGCTACGTGCAATGAAGTTACTTGCACAACTCGTGACAAGATCACGCACTGTATAATTCATTTTCGGAAAAAAATTGAAAAACTTCTTCCACTCCGGTCTATAAACTTACCCGGAACCGTTTAACAAGCATCTCGAACACCGCATCATTATATTCGTCCCTCTATTATTTATTCACATCCCTCGCTTCGGGGATAATTCCCGCCAATTTCGTAGCATTTCAATCCAATTTCGAGGAAACAATCCCCGACCTGTCCTCCAGGTTGGAAATCCACCTCGATAATCGATCGTTCGTATCCCACGTCTGTGATAGCTATCCCAAGGTCGTATTCGACCAGTTACGCTTGATCAGTCCAAATCAGGACGTTGCTTTTCGATATGAGATTTCCGCAAAAAGCTCGAGGGAGTGTCCAACCGTGAGGGGTGGGGTGGGGGTGGTTGGGGGTGGGATAATCGTGCTAGTTTTCTTGGGGTTGAACCAGGCTAGGGGACTGACGTCGCCCAGAACAGGAAAACCATCTTGTCCGTGTGATTACGCGATATATATCCAGAGTGTGCCTCTGTGTGCACGTGCCGTGGGTTATGTGGTGGTCCGTGTGTGCACGTGCGGACGACCGTGTTGGGTAATCAATACTCCACTTATATCCGTGTCGTCCGAGCGGAGCCGGTCTCCGCGTTATTGCCTTATCATTATCGAGTTTTGTCTTTTTCGTGTCGACCCACGACGGACCAGGATTCGGGTCATCGGCCAACTGCAGTCGCTGTGACTCGAGTGCAGTTTCCTAGCCTGGCTGCCCTCCTCGTTCACCTAATTTCCCAACCAGATACGCGGAACTCTGACCGCGAGCTTCGGGGTCACCTTGTGCATCGCGAGTCAGTTTCTTGGCACTCGGTGTCGCATTTCTGCGATTTCTTATCCCATTTTACGAGCCGTACGAAGATTCTCTCATCACGGGTCAAGGTTGACCATCGACGAGGAAGCGTTCCTCGCCCTACCCTCGAGGGTGACATTCACTCGAATTTTCGTTTTAAAAATTCTTCTCGAACGAAGCGTTCTTCACCCCTTTCTTCGTCCACAAGGGTGAAATTTTTGAATTTTCGTTTCAAAAATTCTTTTCAAACGAAACATTCTTCACCCTTTCTTCGTCCACGAGGGTGAAATTCGCTCGAACTCTCGTTTCGAAAATTCTTTTCGAACGAAGCACTCTCTGTAGACAAGCATCTCTTTCTCTCTTTGTCGATTTAATTGTTCTCCTTTCGTTGATTTAAACGGACGAAATACTTGCTCCGCTTTCTCCACGATCAATGTCGAACTGTTCGAGTCTAATAACGTCCCTCGACGAAGGTCACTCGGTTTTGAATTAAAATCGTACAGGGATGGAGAATGTTCGTTTCGGAGTAATTTTTAACGAGTCGTTGGGTGAGACCGGATGAAAATCCGCGATACATGTGGAGAAATAACAACATTGATGGTAGCATGCGCTAAAAGAAAAAAAAAAAAATTCGCTTCCTGGATATTCTCTTGAAAGTCTAATTTTCACACTCGCTGCCACATTGGAATGGCGTTCTTATAATTATACTGTAAACTTTCTCGGATTCGCTGCTTTGGCGTGGAAAGAGTGGCGCTCGAGGCACGTTTTGCTCATCGTTCGAAAATGTTCTTGTTTTTGGGTATATATTTTGTTAAGTTTCAACAATGCGAGACAATTGGTAATTAATATTTGGCAACGTTTGGTTAAGCACAATGGGGGATCACAGAGTTATAAAACAGATGGAAATGTGGAGTTAGTTCTCGAACAAGTGACAAATGCGAGCAAAGTTGCAGCTTGAACGGTGCAACCGTCGTATAATCCTGCAGATTGTCAGAAACCTAATTAGTATGCATGTTTAGAGTTTCATTTCCTTTTCTAATAATAACCATCTAACGTTGGAATTAGCCCAATGGTGTTTAAAATGTATCGGGTGATTAGATATGCAAATGGGGTAATCTAATTTATTTCACAATTAAGGCAAAGCCTCTTATATGCTGGAATTATTGAGAATACTGTGTCTGCTCCTATTTGAAATTCTTCTATGGTATTTTTTCTATTAATCTATGCTCGTAACGTTTAACATTGTTCTATACCGTTTAAATAGTCGGTGATAACGTTTCGTACTTGGTAGTCTCTGGATGATATCGAGGACAATTCGATATTAAAGTTCGATATCGTGTAGAAAAAAGATCGTACTCCTCGTGGCGGAGGTGGTAAAAGTATTTAAATATTTAAAACTCACATTGCGGAGTCTACCCTGTGTTCTCAGCGCGCTATCCTGCATCACCTTCCTAGTGGCCCTTTTGGGAGGTAAATTTGCCAGCATTTTCTGAATACTTTCACCTGCAAGCAAAATTACATTGTACATTATTAAAGAACAACAATTAAAATGGCATTTAAACCCTATCCAGTACTCGGAAGCGTCGACGAAGAATTTTGCCTAAACAAATACATCACAGAGACGAAATTACTGATTCGTGTTGACTGGAAACGATTCAGGATGCGATCGATCGTTCGAAAGACCTATAAAGGGCACGTTGTAAACCGTAAACGAGGTTCGAAAGGGACAGATTATACGATCGTAATTTTAATTCGTGGGTCGTTTAATTTTTAAACACTTCGTTGAACCGAGTGTATAAATTAGCGTGGCTTGTGCGCAGCGTTTTAACGAGGTACTGTTTCTTCGCAAATTTGTACGCCACGCGCATCGATGTGTTACTGTTAATCCAGATGCGATTAATACAAGTTTCAAGTTATCGTGCTACGGCCGGTCGTCGTAATTATTGCGTGGCAAAGGGAAGTTGTTGGATAAGTGAATCAACTAAATGAAACAAAGTTTTAATTAGCGCAGTAATTAAACGCTTTTCTAACGTAGCTTCCTGCGGCCTCGTGTACGGATATATACACTCGCTTTTTTTTTTTTTATTAAATCCCTTATACGTACAATTGTTCATCGAGCATCGAACCAAAGTTGAAACGAAACGAGAAATCGTGAATTTTCTTTCGGTTGTCCCTCGTGAATTTTGATAAGGGTAGGTTGGAGTAAGGGTCCTCGATACTCGACTGTTCGACGCATTGATAAAATATAATTAAAACTCGAAGTCAAAGGGACAGTGGTACTCGCACTCCGTGGATGCATCGATGCATCGAACGAAAGTACAAGGGCCCGCACAGGCTTTTGTCAAGAACCTCTCGTCTTCTCGTTTTCCTTTGGCTCGATTCGAAATAGGTATCCGTGACTTGTCCTGAGCATTAAATTGTCCCGGCACTTTGTACACTGTTGTCCCAAGAACGAAACAAAAGTGTTCCTTCGTGCGGAACACACGACTATTGAACACGTCGACGGTAACGGTAACAATTCGAACTCGAGAAATCAAAGGACCGGTGCACTCGCGCTTCGTGGTTGCATCGGTGCACCTAAACGAAATAGCAAAAGCCTCGCAGCGCTTTCGCGGAGGACCTCTCTCTCTCTCTCTCTCATATTTTTCTCTCTCTCTCTCTCTCTCTCTTTCTCTCTCGACGTCACGTTTTTTTTTCTCTACCTCAAATCAAAAGTGATTTCTGTGGCCGGTCCTGCATATCAAATTATTCAGATCTATTTCATAGAGCTTTATCTAAAAACAAAAAAGAAAAGGAATAAAGTATCGGGCGCTGGTGAACGTCGTTCAACGAATTTAGTACAACACGATCCGAAGCAAAACAAGGAATGATACTCACGATCGCTGGGTCGAACCCTCGGACCCGTCGGTTGCTTCTCCTTGGGAGTGTTTACCCTGGGTGTCTGCGAGTTCTGTATGTTCCTCTTCATCCCGCGTTGTCTTCGTCTCCTGCTGCGGCTACCAAACGGTCTCCACTTGCATTTCTTCTTCCCGTTACCGAACAGTCCCAGCAGCCACGCCTGGTCACCTCCACACTCCAACATGTGCCTGTGCAGCTCCGGTAACGTGTTGCAGTTCCTGGTACACTTGGTGCAGACCTTCTCCACCAATATGGCGGCTTTCGCTTTCGCGGTAGGCACATCCTTACCAGGCAGAAACAGGTGCTTGTACAGCTCCCGTTGGTCGCCGGAGAACTCGAAGTGCGAGCACCAGACGTTCGGGTGCATTGAGGCCTTGTGATCCTCCATCTCCTTCAAGGTGACCTGCAACGGAACAACCAAAGACCCTTGATTAACCGAAACTTTTGAGAGAAGACGAAAGAAGGTAGCTGCAAAACGAAACGTCGGACTTGTAGCGATAAGAACGATGAATAGAAACTGCGCTGTGGTCGAACAGCTTCGTAAATTATTATTGTACATCTCTATTGAAACTGGTCGGAAGATTGGAAAGGCTACGCGTTACGATTATTTATGCCGTACCGAGTAACCGAGTTTAATTTATTTATGAAACGCTCGGCCGTGTCCTCCAACTTTAAACCAGTATGGCGCAAGAACCGACGCGCTAAGTCCTCTATGAAAGCAGGTAACTAAGTAACTTAACCATTTAGGAACTAAAGAGTAATTCTTTTTAAGCGAAGCTCTGCACTTATGTAGCCGGTAGCTATTGCAGCTGAATGGTGTGCAGGGTGTTTCTGAAACGATGTCATTAAATTTACAGGCCTGTCTCGAACATCGAAGTTACTGGAAAAGTCTCGATAAAAGTTCACTCGTGTTTCTTATTGTTAATAATACTTGTATCGAACAGAAGTGACCCGGTCACGTTATCGATAGGTTTATTGTTACATCGTAAGGTGTTTCATTAATTTTCTTTCGTTGTGTAAACATTCCTGGCTAATTTTAACGTCGATTAATCATTTTACAAATCGTTGCTCAACACGTGAAATATCTTGGTGAATCGAAATAATAACCAATGGAGCTAAACCTTTGCTCCAACGGACAAATTTCAAGAAGTGAATCTATTAATTAGTTTCGTTGGTTGTAACAGGTGACAATACACGTACACACATTTGAATCCAGCCAGTAATATTTAGCAGTGATCAATGGAGATTCGTTTGACAGCAACTAATTGTCAATCAAGATCTGGAGACGTCGTTTCGTTAGTTCGCGATTCGATCGATAATCGCCAATCAAGTGGTTGATTAATTAACACTTAAAGCGTCGTCTATTATGTTGGAAACATTACCGACAACCTCGCAATGTTTACGAGTTCTGCGAAAGTACGAATTTTTACAAAGATTGCAACGTAAAATAATACGCGTGTGTCTAACGAAAATGAAATTCTTGATTCGCTATTAAATTATTCGATTTATATTTTTTCAGTAAATTCAAAACTTTCAAAAACATCATGGTCAATTTTATATTTATAATTTTCACCCTCGCTAGAAAAATCTTTATCGCACGACAAATTATCTGGATGTATTTCCTCGTCGTTTTCTACACTCGTGGCTCGTGAAATTGTAAGAGGAATACATAATAAAGTGAAAATAAATTTCACAATAAAAGTCAATATTTAATTACAAGAAAGAAACATACGTCAAAAGACAGAAACCAAATGAGTATTCAATAATATTAACAGTGTACCCAGGTGCTGTTCGAGATATACATTTCTTTCTGCCCAAACATATAAATACGCAATTAGGCGGGCGTGGTGTTCTACGCCGGTGCATATAATGCATCTTAAAGGGTTTGGCGCTTGAAGTGTTAACTAATCGGTCGTAAATGTCAGTGGCGTCGAAAGGGGTCAACTATCTTAAACGAACCTTTTTTCGCAAACACCTTTGGTCTTGTCATTTGAGATGCACGAAAGTGGCACAATTGTCAACCGACTCTTGCTTCGTGGTTCTTTTTTCAAATAACTTCTTGATGCCTTCTGGTATTTTCAGAAACATCCATCGTTTATATTCTCGAAGAGGTATTTATTATTAACTTGTAATCTCGGGTAAGATGTGTACAGAGAGATAAGAGACTATTGCTGCAAATGTTTGCTAGTTGAATGGAAAGGATCCGTTGAATGAAACTGAACATTCCGGACAATAGTATGCATTTTACGCGTATACCTTTTTGCAAGAAGTTGTCAACTGGTGGTCAAAATAAATGGAAATTATTTCGTGTGCTTGGAAATATGTTCGTGTTTTCCGAATAGACGTATCGAACGCGTTATACTTTTCTGCTGTTCCCTTGTATCTCACAAATGTCAAAGAGCAATTAGTTTCACGATAAAGTATCTAGTTCATATTGGCAGTAATTACTGGAATACATTAGAAGAACAGGATCAGTGTGTCAACATAGATACTTCGTTATGCGTTTCATTGTAAATTTTTTAGAAAGATTGTAATCGAGTTAACAGTTCTAAATAAAACAGCAAATAATTCTTTCTATCTTTGGTTTGTGGCACATAGAGTAGATACGTTCTGAGTAGACATGTTCCGAGTAGATACTTTTGTGACATTTGATACAACAATAACACCTGTGAAAAAGTTCACTGTTCTGTTCCATCATGGATATCGTGTTTCAAACAGAAATTTGTAATTTTCCAAATAAAGTAACGAATATTAGTTCAGACTCTTCACAGCATTCACTTTCGCATACAGAGTTGCAAACAAAATTCTTTAAATAGTTGTCCCACGTACCAATGAACTACGATTAATTAAGACAATCGATTAGTCGAATAACTATCAAGAAACAATGGCATGCAAAGTACTTTCAAGATTTGATTCGAAACAATCCACACGGTCAACAAAAATAACTTCAAGTAAAATAAAGTTGAAGTTATGAAAAGAACTGAATGAAAAGATTCTTCGATCAATGGCCATTTATATTGGTAGATTCGTATCGGTGGAAATAATCAACTGGTTGAACAAACATCTAGAAACATATTCGTTCCAAGAACACTACAGATCTCTTTCCATCTCGAAACCGATCCACCTAGATACCCTTCCAACAACATACGGAACAAAATGACGATAAAATTCTTTAATTTTGTGCCTCGACGTTGAACGACAATCAGCCAAGACGATCCATTGGGCGATCAACCATCCAGAAATAATTCCATTAAAATAACAATCGAAAGTGTGTTCCTGGCCCAAAACCAATTTACCCAATCAACCAAAATAGCTTCTGATCCAATGAAATCGTTTGTTTGACCAATCATCCCGAAATAGTTTCATTCGGACAGTGTCCAGATCCGTTCCAGGCCAATTAAATCCATCCAGGACCGATCCCGTTCGAACTTACGTGTTTGGTAGCGCAGGCGCCGCAAATGTAGACCCGTGGCCTCGACCATTCCCCGCTCAGCTCTGCGTAGACGACTTCCTGTTTCTTCGCCGCCTCGTTGGACGTCTTCTCGTCCCATTTCCGGAGCCTGAGAAAGCTGCCGAACTCCAGCGTGAACTCGGTCGCCTGAGAGTTCTTCGTCTCGTCCACCTCTCGTTCGTTCGACTTGGTGACGTCGCGACGGGTCGCGGTGGTCCTGTCGACCTCGGTGTTGTTGTTCCTCGCCGTCAAGGTCTCCTCGAGGTTCTCAGGATCCTCCGACTTCCGTGCGACGAGGTTCTGCTCGTCCCGCGAGATGTCCGTGGTCCCTGAGGCGGCGAGGATAGGTATCTGATGGAGCCTGTTAAGGGTGATCCGTTCCTTCAACAGTTGTTGCTTCTTTCTAAGCGAAAGCTGCGTCGAGATATCGAACTTGCTGAGATCCTTGATGGAGCAGGTCCATTGCTCCTTGCCGTCGTACTTCCTTGGGAAATTGTACTTCTCGAAGGACACGCGTCGCGGATGGGACCTGTTGCTCTTGCCAGGCTTCTGCGCGTACTCGCTCGAGTTCTCGTACTCTTCGTTGGTGTACTCCTTCGAGTAGACCGGTGTGGCGGCCGTCAACGAGATGTCGATGGGGAATTGGATCTGGCTGACGTTGTGCTCGTAGAAGGACTGCTGTTGCTGCGGTTTCGTATCCACAACTGACGAGGAGCCGGTCGTTGTGGCGATCGTTGCGGAGCTTGTACTCTGCAGCTTGCCGTCCAGATGATGAAGAAGATTCTCGCGGATGTTGCAGCTGACGCTGCTGTAGAAGGAACTGTCGAACTCTGGACTGCCCGGGTTGCTGAAGGTGTCCTTCGCTGGCAGGATCGGTTTCAAGAGGATGGGGGGCTCGGTTCGGTGCTCGTGGTCAGGCTCTTCTTGTCTTCTTTCTTTGGGGCTCGACGACTCTCCCTTGTCGCGAGGACTTTGGTTGCTGGATTCTTTGCACGGCGAGGACTCCTTCATCTTTTCCTGCGGGAAAGAACGGGGTGGTCGTGAGCAACGTGTTTTCAAAGACTGGGGAGCGTGACTTGTTTATTGGGTTCTTCGGAAAGTCATTTCCTTTCTTTCGGTGAAGATGAAACACGATTTTTTTAGAGTGTACAAACGTTTTATTAGATTGTATATTCTCCATTTTGGAAAACGAAATCACTTTCCGAACGACCCAATAGTTCGTGGTGACGATTGACGTTAGCTTTCGACACCTTACTTTCTTCGAGTAATTTGCAGTATTGCATGAAATTAATTTCATGTTAAATATGAATATAGTACGTGATTTATTCCAGTTGGAAATTTCATCATTTGTTTGTGAATTCGAATCGACAAATATGAAATACAGTAAAGAAAAATATGAAATGATATTATTTTCAATAAAAATTTAAATCGTCTGGATAATATATTTTTTTATCACACAACGATCCTAGTAAAACCATCCAACATCGTAGATCAAATTTGGTTCAAATTCTAAAAATAGGAGAGCATGAGTGTACCTATAAATGATCAAGTACTTCGAAATAAAATACATGTACAAGTCTCTGGAGAAGGTTTTTACCTTTTAATAAATGATTTTCATCTTATCCGGTTTCTTTGACGTGAAAAATAATTCGACATGATTTTCGACGTCGTTAACTAATTGAAATATTGTTTCGACAAGGGTCTGAACAAATTAAACGAAGCTCTTCGAAGCTCTATCCAATACAAAGGACGTTCTTCAGGAGGTGTTCTTTCCTCGATTGTTAATTGCAAATTTTGTAATTTCCAATAATATCGAAAAGTAATTTGTAACCTTTCCGTTTTTTTATCGGTCCCATTATACAATACATCGACATTAAATATTAGCGTTTCGATTGTTTTACGTGCACTTGTTTTTCAATTTAAATATTGTTTATTTTTTCATTCGCACATTTCCAAAGGAGACCAGATACCAAATATATAATAAATAGATAAATGTATCGATAATCGGCAAGTTTGCTTCAATGACCGAATAGAGAACTGCTCCTAAAAATTTATTGTTTTATATACAACAACAACAGAGAGAAAATTCGTCTCGTTATAATATGGTGGCTCTGACAAACTTCTCGCTCCTATTCTTTCTTGATCTTCGCTACATGGGGCCTTGCATTATCATGTTGCAAGGTAACACCTTTTCTGTTGACTACTGCTGGCCTCGTTCCCAACAGCTTCTGGTGTAACCTGTCCAATTGTTGGCAGTAGACCTCAGCTGTTACCGTTTCTCCAGGTTTTAGCAATTCAAAGTGAATCACTGCATTGCAGTCCCACCAAGCGCACAAAAGAATGTTTTTTATAGTTAAGTTTGATTTCGATGCTGGCTCTTGATTGGGCGAAAGTTGTTCGCAAGTCCCTATATTGTTTCGTCAGCAACGATTTGCGTACGATATATTGTCGTTACTCGTTAAAAGTCTGTAAACTTATCCAATTTCTTAAAGATGCGTTCGCACTGGTAATGCAATTGGTAATGCAATTGGGCCAATTTTATCTCATAATTGTCGAATGGTATTCTTTAGATCGAATTCCGCTAAACGTTTTAAAAGTCACGTTATCGAACTGTACTAATCTTCTTGGCAGAGTACCAAAAAGAATCACCTTCGACGAATATTCTAAATTAAAATTTTCCTTCAAAGTATCGCTATAGAAAAGTAGATCTTTTCTTTCTGCAGCTGTTGCATTTAATAAACCAATATAAAGCGTGATACGTGTTTCTTGGTAGGTTGAAATCTTAACAATTGACAGCAAATTGAATTCAAAGAACGGTTAAGCACTTACAAATAACAATACTTGGAAAATACTGTTTGCGCAACACCGATAAGAATAAGTCTTGCAAATACTTGATTACTTTTAAGAACGTCTCTAACATTTCAAACGACAATGGTAAGACAGTGTCCTTTCGTTCTAAAAGAAAGTGGAGTGGTGGTTAACGTGTCGATAGTGGGAGAAGATAGGATTTGTATAGTTGTGAAGAAGTTTGTCAGGCCTGTTCTTCAACATAAAGTGTCTCATGGTTCCAAGACAGAGTAGACGTTGCAAGTAGCAGTCCATGTGGTCCTATAACCAACAGACTGGTAGGTACCATACAGGAAAAATTCTATTGGTTTCATACACGCGTTGCAGTATAATAGTACTTTCTTCTCTAATAAGAATTCTTATTTTTATTCGACAGGTGAATATTTTTTTTTTATTTGTTACCCGTTGAATAGAAATTAGAACTCGAATTATAGGAATGCGACGCGTTGCAGTGTAACGAAATATTGGGTTGTTCGAAAAGTAATTTCGTCTTTTCTGGTGAAAATGAAACACGATTTTTTTAGAGTCTATAAACATTTTATTAAATTATATATTCTCCATTTTGGAAAACGAAATCACTTTCCGAGCAACCCGACATTTAGTCGTTCGTACCCAACGAAGGTACCGTTTAATAGAAATTGCAGAGACCAGAAGTAGATCTCTTCGTTTCCAGCAACTCTAAATCTCTGAATCTCACCTGAATCGGCAGGTTGTTTCTCTCAGTGTTTGCCCCATGATTCTCGGTCATGTGCCCTGCGAGAGCTTCCCTGGTGAGGTACCTCGTGGAGCATTGTACGCAAGCGTGATACTTGTCCCCGTGGCTGCCCACCATGTGCTGGAACAGACCCTCTAAACTCTCCGCGCATTTGTCGGAGCAGTACTGGCAGTTCTGGGAGGGTTTCCTCGAGTTCCTTTCCGACCTTCTACCGCCACCTTGCTGATGAACCCTCTCAGTGTGCCGTTGCCTGAGAGATATCGAGAGAAACTTCCTGTCGCAGTAGAGACAGAGATGCCTGACCGTGGGTGACGAAGGTTTGCAAGGGGACTTTGATCCCTGGGAGGACGAGGACGACGAGGATGGGGACGAAGGCGAGTGAGGAACGGTCAGTTCGTTCGATTGGCAATTCTGAAGTACGGAAGCTACTTTGTCCAGGGGTAGACTGCAGTGCAGACTGGTCGTGGATACATCTTGGCATCTAGGATTACGAGCCTCCTCGGTGTTACACGACCTGGCCTCTTCCTTCTCCTGGTTGTTCTCGTCGATCAGCTGATTGATACCGTTCAGAAGATCGTTCAGGAGATCCCTGCAGACGTTCCTCAACTCGACATTCTCGGCGACGAAATCCCGTTCCTCTTTACCAGAATCGGTGTTCCCTTTCTCGTCGGACTGATGATCGCTCAGCCTCTCCATGATGATCGTTCCCAGCGAGCGGTTCTCCTTCTTCTCATCTTCCTGAATTTCGTTTCGCGTCACCTCTTGGACCGACTGATCCACGTATCTCGTTTCTTTGGAAGAACACCTGTTACCTTTCGACGTTTCCCCGTCCCCGGGTTCGGCATCACGAGACTCTTCGTCGCCGTTGGGACCGTCTAACGAGCATTCGCGACTGTTCGCGACCACCGAGCAGCAATCCTCGTCGCGTTGCAGACCGTCGTCCCTGGTGTCCGTGTCCCTGCACTCCAAGGACGATTCCTTGGTGTTCGGGAGTACGTTCAACGTGTTCTCGGTTTTCTCGGTCTGGTCCGAATGGAGGACAGCGGTCTCCGTTCTGCTCTCGTTGGGCTTCGAGGGCTCGAACTTGGCTGCCGGACCCTTGGAGTCCTCGTCTTCCTGATCGTCGGTCAACTTCTCAGGCTCCTTGCCCTTCTCGGCCTCCTTCTTCCTCACCGCGTCCTTGTCGTCGTCCTCCTCGTCCTTGATCACACCGTTCAGCACCGTCATCACGTACTTCTCCAGAGTCTCGAGATTCCTCTCGACGCTGTTCCTGTCATCCTCCTCTTTCCTCGGCGAGTCGGCGCTACGCGAGTCCGGCACCTTTTTACGCAAGTTGTTTATCACGTTGCTCAATCTGCTCCGTTTGTCCTGGGCAGTCTGCGCCGATCTGTACGCGTGGCCGTGTTTCTCCTGTTGTTGCTGACGATCACCGTTCGCGCTCGCTAGATGACTGACACCCAGATCGTCGAGATTGTGCGTGGACGCGACCATTCTGCCGTCGACGTTCGGTGGTGACGACGCTGACGTCGTTGTCGTTGCGGCCGTCGTCGGTGACGCCGTCGTTGTCGGAGAAAAATTCGCGCCGCGGAAAACGTCGACCGTTTCGCTGCTCGTCTTGCTACCAGCCACGTCCGTTGAGGCCGCTTCTGAAAATTGACAAGGACGATCGATCAGTGGTCGATAGATTAATTGTTATTGTTGTTTATCGTACAGAGCTGTTCGTGTGAAAGTTGCTCGTTGTATTGAACTTCGATAGAAAAATTGAAACTATCGATACAAGCATAATTTGAATAATATTGTTATATTTAAACGTTTCGATGGTACTTTGGTCCTCTTCAATGAGAGTGTTTGTCTAATTATTATTTATTATACAGAGCTATTCGTACAAAAGTTGCTCGTTGTATTGAACATCGATTAGAAAAATTGAAACTATCGATATAAGCATAATTTGAACAATATTGTCATATTTAAACGTTTCGATAATAGTTTTGGTTCTCTTCAATGAGAGTGTTGGTCTAAAGTATAAATTATAGATGTCACAATACTTTTTAACGAAGAAATATGGTTTAAGTATGGAATGTAAAAAATTTCACGTGATCTTCATTAATGAGGATAGAAAAAAAAATGTTATTTAACGTAACTTATGTAAAATTTAATTTCTTTTAAGAGTTATTTAAAAAAAAAATTTTTTTTTTTATATATTTACGTATAATAAATATTTATCGGACGAAACCGAGAAACTACGAAAGGTAACCATTACTATTCGTGAATCGATTTTGCTTGTTTAAGCCATCGTAATTTAATCAGATTTTAAAATCAAAGTGTAAAATTTAAATATGAAGTTTCATTAAAATTCATTCCGCTGTTTAGATGCAATTCTATCAACAGAACACATCTGTGCGACATGTAAAGTGTATAATAAACTATCGATTCAAGGATAAAATTGTTATTTAATAAATATACATATTGTTATTTATTATATATATATTTGCATTTTAAGAATACATTCTGATTCATTTAACCTACACGTCCTGCGTACATACTACGAGTCGCATAAAAGTTTTAATACAGACTATAAATCCAAGGATTGATCCACTATTTATTAAATATTCAGCATTGTATTTTGAGAATTGATTCCGATATATGTAATCCTTGTTTTACATACTTTATTTGAAGGACGTATACACAAAATATACGAAAATGCTACATATGTAAAATGATACATATTTGACAAATAATAACGCGTTTATTGGTGATCATAACCTATTACAAAGTTTAAATAACAAATTCAAGCTCATCGAAAAGGAGGAGTGTGTGTATGTGTGTGTGTGTGGTGGGTTGTATTCCCCTCAAACGATCGAAATTAATGCTACCCAGTGTACCATTCGATGAAAAGAGTGAACGTGATGTACAGAGGACGAGCAAGATAAAGTAAGAACGAACGAGTCTCGGATTACCTACGTCCGGTGGTTCAGAACCAGGAGTGATAACGCACGCGGCCAGGATGGGTTTTCCACTAATGAAAATTAAAATTTTTTGTTATACTTTTCGCTACATCTTCATAAAAGTATTACCAGGAAGGACTAGTGAGGTTTACCAGGTGCAAATGAGGCCAAACACGAACGAACTCGTTCAAAGGCATACGTTTATTCCAGTACACTCGCGTTTGTATACGTTGGAGACAAGAGCCAAATACAGTTAACATTTTATCGTTGGATATATTTCGTATATCTGTATAACGACGACTGCTTGCAATTTTAATCGGAGATGGATAAAATTCTCATGTGAATAGATAAATATTTTCGAAAAATGTGTAAAGAGAAATAAACCCCGAAACATTGTGTGCTCGTTAAAAATTACAATTTGAATAATGCAATTAAATTGTATTTCACGTCGAATGCGTAAAAGCTTATCTGAATAATTGTCAATGGAATTTTGATTCGTCGTATATATTATTCGAATCAAATTCTGTCCGTCCTTGGTTTTAACATATTTTTGCGGAATGTAATGCATGTCATTGACTTTTAACATATCTCGTAGCTTCTGTATTCGATATTATTTGCGGAGCGAGATTTAGTTTGGAGCAAAACACAATTGCACAACTGAACAATAAAACCGAAAATACGGAATATGTATTCTGCTACCCGTGGATAAAGTGTTTTGTTCTTTTAAAATAATGATATTCATAAGAGACTGTCGTAAAGTTACAATCAGCATTTTTTTATGAAATTTGTACGAAACAATTCTTAGAAATATATTTGGCACGTACTTTTTTTAATCGGCAAATATCAATATTAAAATAACGAGGTGGTACAAAATTTATTTGGCACGTAAACAGCTTCCAGAAAAATTCATCTATTTAAATAACGATATTAAACATTTATTGTAATACTTTTCATACATTATTTTTGAATGTATTATTTCAATCAATTATATATTACAATACCTATGTATATTACACTCTTGCTTAATCCTTTGCTAGGCTACATATTATTCGTTTCACTCAAAATTATTCAAACACGATTATTTGTTTTTTTTTTTTGCTAAGATGACTCATCAGTTGCATTATCGTCAATTGCGAAACGTAGATAAGGCTGGATGCTCACTTTGTGCCAGCAGTTTCAAGAAATAGTAGAAATAACTCTGCGACAATTTAATGGACAATACCGTAATTAAAAATAATCCAAATAAAGCCAAATAAAGTAATTGGACTCCAATTGGAATCCATTTATTGATAATACTCTCGCGAAGGTATAAAACGTAAAATATAAAAAAATTTCAATTTTCAATCGTGGTGTAATACTGGATTAATTAGTAGGGGAATACTTCGATTGGTTAGCAAAGGATAATTATAAATTATTTTGAAATAATGCAAAATTTTTAAAATTATTAATACCGTACACGTAGAAATTAATCTTTCTAATGCACGAGAATACGTGTAATTAATAACTTCCAAACCAATTAGACAATGGATTTCATAATTAATGACTCTGAACAAGGAAGCCAGGTGATTTACCCGCGTAAATGTCAACCTCTGTGTTCTAACAATGTCGTCGTATTACAGGCTTCAGGTATTACAGAATGATTGTTAGATAGAACCTATTTACACGCAATTTATATTCAACAAATATATTATTTAAAAGCCTATCTAAGAGCATGTTATATTTGGAAGAAGTAGAAGATCAAAAAGGTGTACGTTTTTTATGTAATTTTTTGGATACTTTATATTTACGTTTAGTTCACAGGCAGTTTCGTGTTTTATTTCGTTTTTTGGAGATCGGTGACTCGGGTTTGTAGATACGATAAAATATTGACGAATCGTTTGTCGTTGATGGGTACAAAAGAGAATGAAAAGCACTCATCGGTTTCACAGCACGGTAAACTTATTATTGTAACAACACGAGCCTCCAACGATGCAACAAGAAACGATTGTTTCAAATTTCAATTCTGATCAATAATCAAGATGTTAATTTAGAAATTGTCAATAATATTTTCGACTTGATTACACTTGTTTACTATTTTATTTCAAAAGTCCCCACATTCAGGGTACATTGACTCGTTATTGCACCAAAGATGCAACGATATCTCTGCGAAAGAAATTGTTTATATTAAATCTAAATTCTGACCTACGACAAGGGGATTAATTTAGAAAAATCTTAACAATACTCCTCATTGAATTACAATTATTTACCGTTTTATTTTAACAGTCTCCACGTTTAGGGTACAATGACTCGTTATTGCACCAAAGATGCAACGATATCTCTGCGAAAGAAATTGTCTATTTTGAATCTAAATTCTAATCAACGACAAGGGGGTTAATTTAGAAAAATCTTAACAATACTCTCCACTGAATTACCCTCGTTTACTCTTTTATTTTTGCTTTCCTTTGCAATCGAATCTAATCGTTCGTTTATTTTAGACTGCATCGTTACCCACAAAATGCAACGTTCAAAATTGATAGTTCGTCGGCTCGTAGATACACGTACGGTAAAATAATCGAATTCACGACCGAATATGTAACAGAACTAAAATACCTACGCTGCGCATCCAGCAAATGGGATATGCAGCCTACGCAAACAAATGTGAAAAAAACAGGCCGGGTTATATAAGCACTGGGGAGATCAATAATTCCCTGGTTGCCTGTAGCAGACGTAAACATCGACGGACCACCGAAGAAAATCGTACAAGGCTCTGCTATATTTTTTTTTCTCATTCGTTCGTTCGGAACAATCACCATTTTACCCGACTTCTTTAACATTCATCCATTTCGAACACACTCGTCGAGCGAACTGTTAAGGGACAACGCCACCTAACGAAACGTGGAACAGCTTCGCGATTTTCTTTTTCTTTTTTTTTATCATAATTTTACACCCTCGATCGAAACGAATCATTTACAAGGAACAAAGCATACAATCAGGTTGAAAATGGAATATTTTATGTGTACAATAGAAGCGAGCAAACAAAATGGCGATGATCTCATCCGCAGCGTTCGCGGTACCCTGGCGTCCTTGATTCCGGCTCCAGTACTGTTTGACGTACGAAATTCTTTTAATTCGAAAGATTGCAGAAATTATGGTATTTAAAAGAAAACAGGCCCTCCTCGCTAAACATTTATTGCGAAAGAGGACGAGGAATCGTATTATCGAACCGCGCGCAACGCGATTGAGGATATTGGTACCAAATTTTGAGAAAAAGAAAACGTTTATTTTAGATTCAGACTTTACGGACGTTGAAGTAGCGTTTTTTTTTTTTTTTTTAAATAATTTTGTTCGCCTTTTAGCAGTTCTAGCTTCCTTTGTAGATTCTCGAGCTCTGCGTGTGAACATTTGCAATACACACTATCGGTACAGGCTTCTTATTGTCGTATCAACTTTTTTAACGGAACGCCTATATTATTTTTCAAAGTCCGAAACAATCGTTTCGTGAAACAAATTTTTCGATTCTTTTCACCTTTACGACGAAAAGCTCGAAATTTGAGAAAACTACGCGACAGTTATCCTTCGATCGCATGAATATTGGTACTTTTTCACGGTATTGTTGCAACGTGCATCTAATATTCCTTCGATTCGTTCGTTTGTCAGATCTTAAAGCTTTACGCGTTTAATGGAGGCACTCCTACAGATAACAATAATGTATTCTCGGTACTCACCACCTCCACTCGATCGATCGACATCGGATTGCGTTCTGTTCAGGTGTTGCTAATATGCATTCTCCAAAATGCATGTTCTCGGTGACATCGAAAATGGCTCCGGTTCTCACAATGGAGTTTCGGTCTGTCCCGTATTTTTTTTTCAAACACAGATGCACGGCACTTTACGTACAAAAAATTGGAAACGATTCGCGCTCGTTTCCAATCACACTTCTCGTTCAGCTTTTCCATAACGGAAAATTGTTACACTGCGATTCACCATCTTGGATAAATTCACTCGCGGATTTCATCCGTTGTGGAAACGGTCACGCACCGTACGAAACTTTCCCAAAGATTGAAGTACTTTCAAGTATGATACCTGGTAATGTATAGCGCTCGGTAAGTACATTTTGGGCAGAAGTTCTCGTCAGGTAAAATCCCTGGTTTATTGCTCCTGTGCCGAAAATTCTGGCCGAATGAAAGGACGAATGGGTTTTCCCTCGAAAACGGACCATCTTCGCGTTAAACTGTTTAACTATGCGAAAATTCGGGTACGTATCGTGCTTAAATTAATCCTACGTTCAACCGAGGTTTCTTTCGGTTGGGTCAGTACAGACCCGGCTCCCCCTTTTCTTTTATTTAGTCATTCTATCGATCCCTTCGTTAGTTCTGAAGTAAACAATTTCAGGCTTAAATTACTCATTATGACGTAGGGGTAATATAAACTGCGGGGTTAATATAAATTGTATCGGTGTTAAGAAATTGCATCATATCGCTACATCAAACGTGGTTTTTGTAGAAAACAATGTAAATGTCGTGGTTAATAAGTATCATGAATTTTACAATAATTTACTCGAGTTACAATCAAATAACTTCTTTCGATACCTCTTGATAGAAAATTAAAGAGATCGCGTTGAAAAAATATATTTTTGTCTTTTTTTATGTTTTCTGTGCTCTGATATTCTTAGCAAGAAAAGATACTGTACGTGTAAACTTCTCTACAAATACAATTCTTTTTTTACAAATTCGTATACTATTAATGTAAGAAATAAAAAATGTTGTAATGTTTTTAAATGGTTGTAGTCTTGGTAACATTTAACGATCCCGAGTAAATCAAATTGTTTTAACAATTTAAAGTTAATGATATCTTCCTTTTTTTCCTTTTAAAAAATTAGATTCTTGCCACGTATATTGTTTTCTGTAAAAACTCTTCAATTGTACCCACTCTAGAAATTACTCTACTTATTACGTTAAGAAAATTCTACTTTACTTAATTTGTAGAAAAATTAGGGAACGTGTCCTGATTCGCTGAACCAAGTAAAAATCAACGTCCTGTATTTTTTAAACAAATTCAAACTTAGCAAAATGATGACCTACACCCTTTTTAATTTCACAACGACTACAATATATTTCAATTTCGTCAAAGTTCTCGATCTCGATCATGGAAAGTGATCGATTTAGGACGAAGTAACATATATCGTGTACTTTCTCGTGTGCGTAGATTCATCTCCGTGAGCCGTGCAAACCGGCAAAATATTTAGTTTAGATCGCGTAGATCGTGAAATCCACACTACGTCGCTTCCAATCGCTCGTTCGCGATGTTTCTTCACACCGTTGAACAAGATTTCCAAAGAAATCGTGTTTCTTTCCAGGGGAAACAGATTTACACGAGCCCAAACAATCCTCCCAGCAACACCGCGGGACTAAGTTCGGCGTTTCTCGTTTAATATCCTGTGTAGAAGTTATTAAAGGTTCGCTGTAAGCCGATTAAGTCGTTTCATGGGCGGAAACCCGAGCTCTGCGCAGACGAAAAAGCTCCTGAAGGATCTGCTGTTGTTCTCTAGAGGTAAATTAATTCTTCGTGGTAGAAACTCTTACGAAAATCCTGAGCTTCGTCACCAACGTTGTTTCAATGTTTACGGTAGGTTTTGCGTTTAACTTAACAAATCGAGTATACGGTTGTGATTCTTTGACGAAGAGTTTTCTCTAGTTCCGTGACAAAACAAAACGATTCCTTGTTTTTTGTACTCTCTTCGAGTTTCAAGTCTTGAGAATATAACGGTAAAGCATTACGGGGGCATTTAGAAAATGGACAAGTTTATAAGACTTTGGAACCGAACTCTCTATACACTCGAACGACACTGTGCGCCAAACTTTCGAGCCACGTTTCTTCAAACAACATTTTTCAAACTCGTTCGTGTAACATCTCGAGAACAAATGAACCGTTTCACCCGAAATTTTACGCATCTATAAAATAAATGTGTTTCTTTATCGTTTGTAACAAAATCAGCTCCGTCTCTGCGAAGGTATTTTTCACCGCTGAAAAAGTCGCAAAACTTTATATGAAAATCAACTTCTTCGGAGTGCTGTGATTTTTTATTTATTTTATCACGGAAGGTCGTACTTTTGCGGATTTAAAAACTTTTCCATTTTTCTTTCCGACGAGCAGAGAAAGAATTGTGCCCTTGGTGCGTGGATCATTTGTACTTGAACAAATTCTTACAATTGGTTAAAACATAAGCAAATTTATCAACAATATTTGAAATTGGTAGGTCCAAGCATAATTTTTAAAAACAAAATCACAAATACCACCCGAGTCAAGAAGTAGATTGTGATGTCTTCACTATATGGTAGTATTATATATCCAATTGGCACTCGTACGTTTGACAATCATTCTCAAACACAGTCTCCATCGGTGACAAACACTCTCAACAGCAATTCAGAACAATTTCACTCCCAACTGGACACGTAGCCTAACAGTTTGCATTGCAGGAAATAAAATACCCCAGATGGATTTTTAAGAATTATAGAGTTTGACAATCACCCTCAAACATAGTCATCATAGTCTCCAGCGGTGACAAATACTCTCAAACAGTAATTCAGGACAGTTCCACTCTCATATGGACATGTACATATGCCTTAGTACATATGCAAATTATTCTTCCATTATCAAACATTGTCCTTCGAACAAAAGCATTTCTTCGAACGTTAGATCTAACAAAGGGGTCAATTGGATCTCTTTCAAACTTCATTTTAAAATTACTTAATTATTAACAGTGTCTATAATATCGATGAACAATTATTTAAATAGACGACTAATGGTACTCGTAAATTAATTTAACCTTTCCCCACCTAACATCGAAGACACTTACGTGATCCGAGACAAATAGGATCCATGTTCACCACGGATAGTTCTAGTGTTAGGTCGATCAGTGGTTCTGGATGAGATAGTTGAACCCGAGAAGGGTTCGATGTGTCCCGAGGGGACTGAAATTGAAATTAAAGGGTGCTCCTTTCGAATATTGAGTTAAAAGCTGGGTGGTCGGACTGTTGGTAAGACCAAGAATCCTCTAGGAATAGCAGTCTTGACGCCGGAGGATCGGGATTAGAAGAAAACTTCGGACTTGCCTTCCCGTAGGTCCAGACCGGCAGCTGGCCCGGTACAGTCGAAAGTTCATTGAGATCGGAATGTCGAAGGGTCCGCTTCGGTCGAAATGCGTTTATTTTCACGGGCAGGGTGCCAAGTGGTGCGGAATACGGGACGCGACGGAGATGGTGCGTCCAGAAAATCGCGTTCACGAAACGCACCGGATCCCGTTACCGGTTTATCGACATTTTCTGCATCTGCAATCTTCCTGGCAAGCTGTAGCGGACATTAATAGACACGAAAAAAGATTTCGATCGCGTTTTTCACCAATTGGAAGTCTGCGTGTGCGCTGTACAATATCCACTTAGCAGAGTGAAACTGTCCTGAATTGCTCTCGAGAGTGTTCGTCACCGATGGAGACTACGTTTGAGGGTGATTGTCAAACTTCAAAATTCTTAAAAATCTATCTCGGGTATTTTATTACCTAAAATGTCAACTGTTAGGTTACGTATCCAGTTGAGAGTGGAACTGTCCTGAATTGCTGTTGAGTGTTTGTCACTGATGTAGATTATGTTTGAGGGTGATTGTCAAACTCTGAAATTCTTAAAAATCTCGGGTGTTTTATTTCGTGCAATGCCAACTGTTAGGATACCTGTCCAGTTGAGAGTGGGACTGTCCTGAATTGCTGTTTGAGAGTGTTTGTCACCGATGGAGACTATGTTTGAGGGTGATTGACAAACTCTAAAATTCTTAAAAATCTATCTCGGTTATTTTATTTCGCTGAGTGCCAACAGTTAGGTTACGTGTCCAGTTGAGATTAAACGTGGACAACGTTCATAGGTGTCCTAGAAAAATTGGGCACAGATGACGTGACTGAATGGAAGGAAGGTATAATAGATTCTATGGAACGAAAACTGACTTTTGTCACAAGTGACATCAGGTGAGGTACATCCGGCCAAAGATATGGTTTTTGTAGCGTTGGCCGACGTTCGATGAAAGATACTTCGGATGAAAGACGTCCGTGGACATCCAAGGGAAGGCTCGTCGGTCTCAGAAGTTACAAGGTACCACCGAACGTTACAAGGTACGCAAGTACAACCTTCTGAACCGAGAAGAAGTAATTTTTTAAACAGATGACATCGAAAAGTCCACGTCCAATCGAAGATACGATAAAAGACACTTCGTTTAAGCGATGCCTGCGGAGTGTCCAAGAGTAGATTGGTTCGTTTCAACGAGTGACTTCTATAAATGTTAGAAAGACATCGGTACACTTCAAGTGACAAATAAAAGCGGACTATTCAATATCAAAGCGAAGACGTTACGGTTGTTTATCGATCCCGGAGGAAACATATCGCGAATCGTAAAATAGGACGTTTACGACAATCGTAACAATTACTCGACGAATCTAACAAGAAGACGTAGTCTTGCAATTATGCGAGTACAGTACCTGTAACGTTCATTTCGTAATAATTAGAACGATATACGAGCACGTATCCACTTATCAGACAACTGAAATTACAGAGACTATGTTACACACCTCGCTAACCGCACGCAATGAGAAAAAAGTTAATCTCTTGCCTTATCGCGGTAATTATAGTGATATTTGCTTTTTCTGGCTACCCGTAACGGACGCCATGGAAGTTCCTCCCCATTGATCAAACGAACAAGCCGTCCCAAGGATATAAATAAAAGACAACGTGATATCTTGCTTGGATTGCGACGATATGGTAATGAAATTCGTACGTAATGCTAGTTTGCAGAAGTGCAAAATTACACGGTGTGATTCCGTTTAATGATTTCACGGTGTCTCTGCCGCAATTATCTTCTTTCAGCAATGTGTCTCGTCCATTCTAAAGCATCATTCTACTCTGAAACTTCAGCAAGTCGGCGTGGTAGCCGGAGAAATTCTTTCACACTGATTTAAATGATTTTTTTTTTTTTTGTTTTACGAGTGAAAGAAAAAATCGACTTTTTTTTACATTCTCCAAAAGTTAGAAGCCTTAAGAATATTCTCCTCAAAGTTTGAGTAGAATATCAGAGAGTTAGCGGAGTTTTGAAACTTTAACGTAGATTGGCACCGACTTTTAAAAGTGCATGTTCGATTGGGACTGAAGATTATAGAGAGTGTATTATAATTATAGTAAAATTCTAACCGGTGGAACGTACCAAAAACAGCAAACCAGTTTCTCGTATAATTACCGAATTATATGAAATAAAAAATCGAGGAGATTTTATAAATCCGCGTTAGCGATTTATTTTTATTTTTATTATCTTTGTACAGCCTCGTCGTTGAACACGAGACTTTTGCTCTATATTTTTAACATTGCTTTGACAGTAACGTGAAAACCGTTTCGAAAACAATAGCGTCATTAATATAAATTATAAAAATTCCTTGAATTTTATCTCTCTCGATTTATCGATTAAATAGAATGTTTGCCAGTTCGGGTGACTCGACACCTGAAATCGAAACAACTTCTCGATGAAATTTAGGAAATTTCTCGTTTAACATTTTAACTGTGATAAAAAATTCCACGATAATACAATACCGTTATTGCAAGATACGAAAATGATTTTTTAACGTAGTATTTCTATCTATTTATCCTAACAGGTTCTCTGTATAATTAAAAAAAAAAAAAAAAAACGATGAATTCCCAAAGTACGTTCCTTCGACAAAAATTTCCATGTCACAGTTAAACGATCGATACCTTTATTTATACGCAATAGAAGAACATTGAAAGATTGTGTAACCCCATAAATTTTCTATTTATTTCTAACATTGATACTACTATTCTAGAGTACTCTACTACGATCTACTCTTCGTAAAGTGCAACCTTGTAAAGGTATTCAAACGTCCCTAAGCATTCATTAGACCGAGAAGTTTAAAAAAAAGAAAAGAAAAGAAAAAAACAATAGACATATTGATCATTTTGATATTTCGGTAAAAAGTAGGTAGGCGGTGCAGTACATTAACTGTAAAGTTCTTCTTTCAGCATCAGCGAGCACAATGTTCATCTTGAGGAGTTAGCAACGTGCCAACGAGAGCGTCTCTCGCTTAGGGATGCATAGAATTTTACAGAAGCATCGTCCTCGCATTCATCGACTCGCGCGTCTTGAATATTTTTCCAATATTTTTCACTATACCTACACGCGATGCCACACTCCGCCGGCAGCTGCGCCGAAATTCTTTCTGTGTAGGTTTATTTTCTGCCCGAGACTTTAGCTAAAACCTACTTTTGCTTGTCTGGGCTCGCTGAGAAAAAAAAAATCCTACCTCGGTCGACCGACACTTTATCAGTTCTTGGTAAGATAATTGTTATCAGTTGAACAGAGTCTTGTACATTTTGATCGGCGATACAGGGAGCTATAGTATTTTAAAAATAAACGTTCGGTTAATCGATCGTTGGAATTTAATATCGGTTTTGTTGCTCTTTTATACGATTCCTCCTTTTTTAATACGAAAGAGCTAAAAGGAAATTGGAGAGTATGTTTGGAGAGTGTGTTTTCCTGGACAATGTTTCGAGTTTTTGTTGGTGTGCAAAAAGTTGGTAATAAAGAACACCGGGGGAAGAGAATAATTACACGGGTATAAAAGTATAAATAACGAGTTGGGAGTATGTAGAAAGTGATGAAGAAGAATTATGTAATATTAAAGTTAGAAGGAAGAAAAAATACATAATTTTAGGTATAATAGCGAATTTTAATTGCCAGCAGATACGTGAACAGAGAAACGAAACGAGAGCAGAGCACAGTTACTCTTTTTACAAGGGGAAAAATTAAGTTAATCGATCGTGATTATTGTCCCAAATAAAAGTCAAATAAGATAATGATTTTAATGTCTTGTTTGCAAGCACAAGTGAAAAGTATTGATAAAAGAGTAATAATGCAGTTATATGTTATAATACATGTACATTCTCGAATCAAAATATCAAAATATAATTTTCACTCCTGTAATATATATTTACGTAAGTTCATCTACTGATGTATCATTGATCTTTAGAAAATCTTTAACTTTTGTCTTTCGTCATTTTCCAACAAATTAATATTTATGAAAATTTGTTTTTCCAACTAGAAAGAATCTCAACATTTTGCGTAAATACTGTACTTTCTTTAAAGATGGAGCCATTTTCTAGATTTTCGGGCTTTTTTTATTTTGGTGCAGCCAGTAGCCACACGTGTGCGTTTTACGAACCTCTTTGATTGTTTTGTTTCTGGCGCCTCGAACAAGAGTTATGCTAACCGAGAAGACAGGTTTTTCATCGACAAAATCGATCATTTATTTTCACAAGTAAATCGTTTGAAATTAACATGATCGATAGTTTTCGCAAGAAGAGTCCCAAATTTGAACAATTTACATTAAACAGCCCCCTTAAATTAGTGGTTTTCAAACTTGTTGAAAATATTAAGAAAATATAAGAAAGATACGCAGCTTGTTAAAGTTATTCAAATTTTTTTATATTAAAAGTCCCACACCATCGTCATCATCACCATTGAATTGTAAAACGTTCTAGGGCTTGTGTTCTTTACTTTGGAAAATATCATTTTAAATGTTAAAGTGTTTGACTCGTGTTAGACAATTTTCTTGTAGAGGATGTCAACGATCGTAAAGGAAAGTGACGTACACAAGATGCTGGAAAATAGTTAAGTGTTACTAACAAGCGAGGTGAACGTAAAGTGGCATTACTCCAGCGAAAGCAGCGTATCAGTTAGTGAACTTTAACACGAAACAACAATCTCTGATGGTCAAGGGCATCTATTTGATTATGTTTCACTAACTTCGAACTCCATCTTGGGTAGTTGATCTTCGTTGGTGGTACGTAAGCACGCTAATTACGTTAATACAGTATACGATGTACTTCATTTTTCCATCGTTATGCTGATTAAACTACTTAATGGTTATGTTCTCGAGTCTGGCTCGTTCTCTGTCTGTAATTACAACGAAATGTACGAAAAATAAAATCTAAAGAAATACAAACTTCCCTGATACTTCGTTGCCCGACAGAGTTCTAAAGCAGCGGTTCTCAATCTTTCTTTTTTTCGCTGTAACATACTCGCGAAATGTATACAATTATCGTATACTTGTTGTACTGCTTGTAGAATTAATTTTTACCGAAGAAAAAAGAAACAGAAACAATAACGATACAATTTTCGATATTTGTTACACGCGATGGTACCTTTTCAAATACCACTATTTACTATATACGTTCGCGAACTTGTAGAATTAATTTTTACCGAAGAAAAAAAAAACCAGAAACAATAACGATACAATTTTCGATATTTGTTACACGCGATGGTACTTTTTCAAACACCACTATTTTCACCTAAAAAAAACTAAAGTGGGAAAAAGTTCTCAATATTCGACGTGCCTTAGTTTTACAACAACAACGAAAAGGTAACATTTTTCGTATCATTTTTGGATATTTTATTATACATTAAATGTATATACGTTCAACATACTTTTTAATAGTCTTCGGTAGCATCTCCACGTAAATCTATTCAACAATAATTAATAGAAATACCGTTTCTGTTTCACGAGTGAAACTAACGAACGACGAATAAAGAAATCTCTCTTATCTGCAATGTAACATAACAAAGGAAACTTTTGTGTTATCTTGCTAAGATTTTATACTTTGGAGAGTCTTCACTCAGTTAAGGTACGCTCTGGAAACTGTACAGACTCTTCCCTGTGAACTCGTTTAGTGCTCGCAACGGATAACCGTTTTCCTGGAAAAGGAATCTCGAAAGTAAAAAGAACTCGAATAAGGAGAATAACAGTGTTCGGGTAACAAAAGAATAGGACATCGAAACATAACAGTTTGCCCTAACCGCACTTTCTCGCAGATGAGAGAAGCTGCGAACATTAGAATCTTTCCTTTGGTTCCTTACACGTTTTTAAACTTGTATACGAATTTTCGAACGTTGTAAAATTCACTGCTAGCAAATTTAAAGTATTTATCAATTTCGATGTCTTGGATCGTTTCCAGAAAATTTTCGACAAAAAATATACATTATTTTTCCCCAAGTATCTTTCTGGTATCTCTTTAATCATTAATATTATTTGGATACAAATTATCCAAGTGAAATTCTTACCATTTATTTCCTCGATGCCTAAATGTTCGGTTTTTGTTAGTGGTTTTCTTAGAGTGATAGATTACAGCTTAAAGTTTAGTTCTACTTTGTATCGATGTACTCTGGAATGGAATGGTTTTATTGATTTTCTTTGCCTAGTGTATTTCGTGATATTGTGGTCAGTGAAGATGAGTATGTAGGTTTGAATGTATAGGTTTGAGTGTATAGGTTTGAGTGTGTAGGTTTGTTCAAAGTCGTAATTTTTATAGCCTGGTTACTGCTGAGAAATTTCTTCCTGTATTGAGCAATAGTTTTAGTTTGCCTCTTAGAGAATGCTAAAAATGAGGTTTGTCTCGAAGATTTGTATCATGATCTTTAAGGCTGTGTCACGCTCAAGATTTAATTTCTTTAAGGTGGTTTCTCCTGCTGATCTGTCAATTACCGTAATTTATTTAACTCTTTGCATGTACATATACATATTCTATATCGTACATATCAATATGTATAAACATTGTGTACATTCGTTTCCAAGAAGTATAACACGAGAGTTTTGTATAAACTTTTTGTCCCATATTATGGTTAAATTTTTGACAAAATTCAGTTCTTCGAGTTCCATATACATGAGGTAGAATTTGATTTTCGGTGGTCTTATGGAAAAGGAACACATTTCGTTTCGATTTCTGTAAATTCGAGCTCCAGGGCTCTCTCGTGTGTACAAGATTGTTAGATCGTCGGTAAACAAGTAGACTTTGGCTAGATACTTTTTTTTTTATTGCCGATAGAACCCCGTACAAATATTGAAAGTGGTATTAACAGTTCAACAGATCAACGACACCTGTGAAATTACTTTTTCCGTTCGGTTGGATATACGGGATTTACAGTCAAATATTATAACATTTCATTTAAATATTTGCACATGACCTGGAGGCAACAGCAAATTGAATGATCGCCAATATTTCCGCGAATATAAAGATCCGAGTTCTGTTGCGAGAAAGTCGGACGAGTTCGTGCAGTTTTATTACACACGTAACTCTGTTCTTTATCGCGACGAGCAACCTTTTCCTCCGATGGAGTTTCTGGAAGAAACTCTTCCCATTTCTTTACTTTTCTCGAGAACACCTTGACCCGTGATATTTCCACCGGATAGAGGGTAAAACGAAAAAGAGTTTTTACTCGTCGAATGTTGCTCCACGAATGGAAAGGAAAATAAGAAAAATTCAGTGCACCTCACCTGATTCGCGGTATTTTTCACTGACGGAATTCGAAGTCACTATACGTTAATCAACCGCGAATTAAGATACCTTTCGAAATTGTGCGCGAATATTTCACGTTTGAACATTTTTCATGCTCATGGAAATATAAAACGTTTATAATTGGACGTTCAAGTGGAATATCCAAGTTAAGTTAGCGTCGAGGTGATATTTTCAATAAAATATTGATCCGTGTATGTACGAATAACGAGTCATTAATTTTAAAGGTAGAAATGTGTTCGAAACTTTTGGATATCGTACCTCATTATGACCATGATGGGGTTGTATTTTTATCGAAGCTTTATACCACACAAATTGCACACAAATCATAGTTTAGTTCAGTTAAGGAGAATGTCACGATTGGTATTTTGATGATTTTAAAAAAATCTAAAACTCCCTTGCTAAAATATTACATTTTTAAATAATAATTGAATAAAAAATACGAAACATTACAACCTTTTTCTATCTTCAAAGTAGTATTCACCTTAATAAAGATTTCAACCCAAGATTTTATATCGAAAAATCTCATCGAGGAATCTCTCGATATAATTCTTAGGAGACATAGTTTCAGCACGAACAACATTCTTCCGTACAGTATATCAGCTTTACTGGAAGTATCTCATAAATTCGATAGTATCTAACGTTTAATCCACGGTTGAAGAATTATTCGAAGCTTTCGATCATTCGAGAACATAAACATTGTTCTTTCTCAAAAAATAAATTATTGTTCCTATTGTAATTCCTACTACATTTCCTATTATAGTTCCTATTATTATTTCTTTTATAATTCTTCTTATATTTCCTAGTATATTTCTTATTATAATTCCTATGATTATTCCTTTTATAATTCTTATAATTCCTACTATATTTCCTATTATAATTTTTCTTATAATTTCTACTATATTTCCTATTATAATTTTTCTTATAATTCTTACTATATTTCCTATTATAATTTTTCTTATAATTCCTACTATATTTCCTATTATAATTTTTCTTATAATTCCTACTATATTTCCTATTATAATTTTTTCTATATTTCCTACTATATTTCCTATTATAATTCCTATGTTTATTTCTTTTACAATTCTTCTTATAATTCCTACTATAATTCCTATCATAATTCCTATCATAATTCCTATCATAATTCCTATCATAATTCCTATTATAATTCCTATCATAGGATATTAAGCAACCTGAACACGAATCGTGTATTTAACGATTTAGCAACGTGCGGCTTTAATCGGTTTGTTTTCAATCATCGTAAACGGCAGTTCCGCGAATTTCTAGTTTGCTACTTAGCAGAAAAATAGTAAAAGTTTACGCCAGCGAAGTCAACTCGGCTTTAGAGCAGCCAAAGTGTCCATTAATCGCTGTGCACGCGACGGGCTGCAATAATTAATGCTTTGCCATCAAGCATGCTGCGTCGCGTAATGGAGGACGTTACAAATTGAACGAGCCAATGCATCGATCTCAATGGAATATACATTAAGGGGATAATTTTCAAAGCAAGAGTTCGTTACCACCTGAGTGATAAAGCTGCATAATTTTAGATTTACAATTGCGGCGCGAAATGTAAACAAATTTATGATTTTTTTTCAACGTCTCGCCGCGCGTGCCACTTTTACACGGAATTCTAACTATATAGGAGATAATTGCGCAAACACAGAGCGGGACATTGTCGGGAAGCAACAAACATAATCGAATATCGGTGTCGCGGGTGCATTGCGCACCCAAACACTCTGATTGTCGGGCTAACAACGAGAAATCGGAGCGGTTGGGAGCGAACGCGTTGCAGTATAATAGTACTTTCTTCTCTAACGAGAATTCTTATTTTTATTCGACGGGTGAATTTTTTTTTTTTCATTCGTTGCTCGTTGAATCGAAATTAGGACCCAAAATTGGATCGTTTACAATTATAAATAATAATACGCTTGCATCGACCCTTTCCGTGTTTTTTGGTTGTTCGACTTACAAACAGTGACTGGAATTTTATTTTTGAAAGTAAACTATATACAGTCTCGGTTGTGAAACTATTTTACACAGTAATCCTAAATACGTTAACCGTATAATTACACTGAGAACGAGATGGTTAGTAAACTCTACCGAGAAAAACACCGAATCGAATCCGAATCATCGTTACACGTTGAATCTGACTTCCCATCGGTAGTATCCGTTGCTTTGGCTACAAATTTCCAAGTTTGTTAGTAGAGAAAATCAGTATAACAGTATTCGGACTATCTGGTAGCTCATGTAAAACGTTTACGTAGCCGTAAGGTGCATCGAGTGGAACGGTCTAACTTGCATACTCCATTTCCGGTGGACGTAGAGTTTGCACTGGGCTCCGCAACTTGTAATTGGGTCATTTCGATGATACTATACGGAATATTCGATTCGTCCGCCCTCGGTGTGTGTACATTCGTTATCTCATTATTGTGTAAAATTCGAAAACAACCGAACTATCTCAGCCCGGAAAAATTGAAAGATTAATTATCGACAATATTCTCGGGGTTCGTTGCACCCATTGTTTTTTGAATTTCATCGAATTGAATCTGATTTTTGGACGTAAGTGTACCACGAACGAGAAATAAATTACAGGATCGTCGAGTATGAACGGACCACGAGGGACGAAAAAAATATTGTACAACCAAACGAATAAAAATAAATATCGTATACCTGAATGGATAAAAATAAATATCGTATACCTAAATGGATAAAAATAAATAATGTATGCTCGAACGAATGAAAATAAATATTACATGCCCGATGGAATTGGATGCAATACATTATCGAGGGATGCAGTTTCTCAAGCAGGTGATTCGTCAATTTCTTCGAAAAGTGCATTTGGAGCAGGGCTTGGAACGGTTTCGAAAATAATTGTCTCGAACTGTTACACGTATATCGGTTTTATCGAGAGAATCATGAGAGAAAACGCCACAACTGTTCTAGATACGATTACGATTCCTCAGGATAGTTTTTCTTCGACGAAAAAATGTAGAAATAAAGAACTTTTTCGATGGCAACGAACAAAATACCTGTTCCTGTTGCGGAAGAATTTTAATTGTTGTAAATTCTATCGAAACTGAAAACTCTTTTATACGTCTGTTTTCGTCGGAAGTTCTTTCTTTTTTTTTTTTTTAAATTCCGTTCAAACGCAATAAACGGAACAGTTAAAAAAATCCACAACTGTTCTGTTTTCGTTGAAAGTCTTTTTTCTTTTTAAAGTCCCTGATCGAACCGTGTAAATATAACCATTGAAAAAAATTCCACAACTGTTCCGGCCTCTGCAATTAAATAATTCGCGATACGTTGGGTATTCTTTAAAGAGTGTAAAATTCGATGATGCGAAAACGTCCAATGCGTGCAGTAGAACCTCGATCATTGCATGAGAGCCTCGTTCCTTGCATTGTGCTGACAAGTGGAAGGGATGGTTACTTAGCAACGAGCGAAGTTGGATGGGGAAGTGACTGGTAGTGGTGACCACACATAGTGGAGATATATAGTGTATGTGAAGCTCCTGCGCATTGGATTGGTTGGTTTAATTATTGCATAAACCTCGATCGTGGTAGGAATTTTTAACTTCGTTCTCCAAGACGATATACAAAATAGACGTATCCTGCAACGATTTAAAATAATAGAACGATTATCAAATCGTATAGATATATCCTGTAACGATTTAAAATAATAGTACGATTATCAAATTAATAAATGCGGATAAAATTACTTTATCGTTAAAAATAGAAAATCTCTCTTTATTCCGAAAGAATAGCTCCGCGCGTCAATGTCAATTAAACATTTTCTCTTCGATTCAACGAGTATCGTAAACTTGTAAAATTTTAAAATCACCCTATGTATACGTATGTTCGTTAACACCGTGTCCGAAGCAAGGTCTACTCGAAATACAAGAACGAGGGAAAATTCCAAAAGTTTTCGGTCGGATAGATAGAATGAATATTCCAAAACGAGCGAAAGTGAAAAATGTTGCACTTATCGTGACAAACGACGCGGCACGATAAAAAGAATTTCATGTTTAAAACGCGAGCAAGATTGAAACGTAACCGAAACGTTATTCAATCCTTCCGGTACTCGTAAGATTTCGATTCAGCGTAAACCGTGTACGGAGATCTTGCAGTTACACTTGTTAACCATATTCGTGGGAAGCTGAACTGATCAACCGGAGGGACTCGTAGGTAAACTTAACAAGGGTCTGAAGCACTCAAAGGATTCATACTTTAATTCCATTCGATGTTCCTCGTGTTTTTCAATTCACGGTTTCATTTACTACCAGGATTAACCCTGTTTCGGGTACTTGATCGATGAAACGGCGAGCGAAGAATACAAGGTAGTCACGAGTACAAGTGCGAGCAATTATTCGTTTAACCGTGATATAGGATCGAACTGTTATAAACTGTTTATCGATCTGATTAAAAAAACTTCGAACGAAACGGACGATTTATTATTCGTACAATCGTCTTGAAACAAATCCATTCGAATAATACCCCAGGTCTGGTTTAAACGATTACCTCCTCTGTTTGCGTTCATTCGTACCCAAGTGTGCTTTGCATTTCGCTTCCCTTGTTTCCTGCTCGCTGCACGTGACGCGCGGTATTGTAAAACAATTTTTATCGCTCGACAAACCGTGTACGTGCGTATTTCCCCGCGTCGCTGCCCGGGTTTTATTTATCACAATATTTCACCTGCACTTTTGCAGAGCTAATTTGACAGTGTTGTTCCAGCACGAGAATTTTCGTCGAGGATTTTTCAGGGAAAAAAATGTTTTCGAACAACGAGAAACTCCAACTCCGATTGGCTTTCTCTAGCGAAGTATCTCTCACGAGGTTACGCGTTTCGAGGTTAGGGATACTCCTTTTCAAGTAAAAAGGCAACAGTCGAGTCGACAGACTTTGAATTCATCGTTTTAAAAGTATTATGCAAATTGGAAGACAACGATAGGTCACACCAAGAGTAATTCCATAGCTGCTTGAAGGTGAACTACCGCAGCTGGTTCTTTTTTTTTAACCTAACCTCACTTAATCGGGTGTACTCCGTGGTTTTGGGAGCAATCTTTGCGATACAATTAAGTAATACTAGTTTAACGTTTCCGTCATATTGCTAATGCTCTACAAGAACAGCAAACTAAAAATATACGATGTACAGTGTCAACATTTATTGAATTAAATTTCACGTAATTGATGTTATGTGAGTAATTTTTAAGAACATCAAAAATGTGCCATGGTATACATACTACCCTGTTTGTCGTGTAAAAGAATATTTCAATGTAAAATTACAATCGTTTCTAATATTTTGGAAAATGTTACGAAGGAAGCAAAAAATACGATATAGGAAAATTTGTTTATACGTAACAGACCTAACCTCCCTTTGTTTCGAAAATGATTTTTGTTCCTTCGTTCCTGTTTATGCGTCCTCTCGTCCCCCCACCCCTCCCACAATCTCGTAAACAATATTTCCGCTCCTCTAGCTGGCCGGTCGTCCTCGTTCGACCAGTTTCCAGGGTGAAACGAGAGGGACAAAGGGAGAGACAGGGTGTAGTGAATGATTAGAGAGAACCAACGCGGTGAAGAGAAAGAAAGAGTGTCACGCGACGCACGAGACGAAAAGAGAGAACGAGGGAGAAGCACGAAAAAGAGAGGGACCAGAGAAGCTAGAAGTAAAAGGGACGAGAAGGAGGACACGATCGAGGGGGAGAGGGACGCGCGGAGTGAGAACCGTGAGGATAGAGTGAGGAGGCGGGGCGAACAAAGAGGGAGGGGTGGGAAGTGCGTATACAGGGTGTTAAAAAAATATTAAAGACAAATGATCGTTCATAGAAGGCTCGTAGTTTCGCTGAAATTAAAGTTCTATTCTATTAGAACCAAAAGTCTTCCAACTTACTTCGTTTTCCAAAATGGAGAATATATAATTTAATAAAATGTTTACACACTCTAAAAAAATCGTGTTTCATTTTCACCTCCCCAAAAAAAAAACGAAATGACTTTTTGAACACTTACGAGCGTTCTAGTCGATCGGTGCATCATACACGGTGAATGTACACGGTCCGCCGAATGTACTCGATAAATGTGACTATTGGGATCTCCGCACTGGGCGCTGTTTCCCTTTCAAATTTTCGTACCGAAGGTGTTAAGTGTATCGAGTGATATAATTTTGTTTTTGTCACTCACGTACTCAGGTTCAAGGCGGGTAGTATCGACGAATGTACCTGTTAACGATCATATTGTTTTTTCCGAAGCCATGGTATCTATAACGCACAGGTATGTACACTCGGTGACACGGATTCGTGCTACGTGAGGGGCCAATGCCTCAGTTCAAGCTACCCTTTCTCCTTTACGGTACGTTTCTTGTTGTCGCGTGGCTGCAACGCTAGATGGCGTCACTCCCGTTTGCTGTAAATGCACAGAAACACTATGCCACGATCGCAAGACAGGTAGCTGATAATCTTTCAAATCGTACGAATCGATACGAAATAACAATGTTCGCGTCAACGACTTTACAACATTTAAAACTTATAACAGACCATCGACTCGTGGAACAAATTATCGTTCGTTAAATACAACTTTATCCCTATTCAGTACATTTCATTCGAACGACACTGGAATACATTACATTGTACGTTTAATACACTACAATTAACCGAATTTTGCATATACCGCGTGTATTGCACATTTCGCTGCATTCGTCACATTCTATCCACATATGTATATTCTAATATATTTTGCATTTCTTAAAAACACTAAATACGTTTAATATATTTATATTTGTCGTATACGTTGAAAGTAAAAGCTATTGGTTAAATTTTCTTTTCAAAGTGCATCGATACGTGTTCAATAAAAAGTATTTGCTCGTTCGTTCGCTAGATTATATAGAATTTTTACATATTGCGAAATCGCTGATAAAATATTGTTCTTAGTTTCTGAACACTTTTCGTATATAGGTTATATATGTAAACTACCGTTCTCGAAACGTAATAACAATCTATTCCAAAGTTTAAATGTCGCGAAGTTGTTTACGGAACATTGTTATTTCATAGTAATGCGGCTAGTTGCACATACCTTACCTTGGTATCGGGTTCAATTATTTTGCAGAACGATATTTGAGCAGAATGATTCTGCGTATATGTTATACGATTGTGGCGCCATCTGGCATTTCGACGATGCGACAACTGCAAAAAAAAAAGTAGGGATGGACGTGAACCGAGCCATTGGCCCCTAATATGGCACGAATTCGTGTCATCGGCTGTACATTCGGATCGAACGATTTTGTTCATACTATTACCACAGAAGTACACGGAAAGTGTGAGGCTTCCGATTGCTCGAGCGAGATCGGTTACGTGGAGTCTATCAAACGGAAGTCGCAATGCACTCGCTGCGTGCACTCGGTGCATCTGTGGTAGCACGGACAGAATATCGTTTGAGCCCGGTGTGTAGGAAAAAAGCAGCCAATGGTGCAACAGAGTCGAGAAACCTATGTTGACGTATTTCGAAGTATATATAATAGTATATATATATATATATATTATAAAGTATATATATAGTCTTCCGTTTATACAAGAATGGTAAATTGAAAATTATGAAATTTAATTACGCGTATTGCACGATAACACTGGGGAACTACTGAAAGAAAGAAGTTACGTAAAAAGAAAATCTTGCAGGAGGATTTTAATCGCGACCACAAAGATACTGCCACCTATTATTAGTGGCAATATTAATTAATATGTAATGTAAAGTATCTTACAGTTGAGCGTTCGCAACTAATATTCCAAAACTTCCTTCTGAGCCACAATTGTAATTATATTATAGAAGAGATTGAAATATCGATTCTCAAACAGATGAGAATCGAGTCGAGTTAATCATTATTATGCGTAATAGAATTTTTGGTCGGGCTACGTTATAAAATTTCGAGAGTGTGGAATTGTGTCTTTTCACGGACTGCCGTCGATTATTTATCTGTCTTTCAACTAATATATAAAAGAAACGTATATTTTCAGTATTGTACAGTGTCATACGATATTGTACCTAACATTAAACGTATCCACTGTTATCGGTGAACGCGAAAAGTGTTACAATAGCAACTATTACTTACATTACGCACAATTTTGTGTTCCTTATCTCGCAATGAGTGAACATGCGGAGGAAGAGCAATTTAACAAGATCGATGACCTTTGGTTGAGAGAGCTTGCAATACGCATAAAAATGTTTCCGTTGTAAGACCAGAAGGCTACCTCTAATCGTAATGTTCCCTCGATTTTCGTTACGTGCTCCAACGACGAGGAAAGAGCGACTGGGAAAACTTGCGCTGAGAAACGAGAAAGAGAAACCAAAATCTATAACGAAAACATGGACAAGGTGGAAGAGACCCGAACGATAAAACCAAAGAATGAAAGCGACGAAGACAAGGAAACGAGGGAACCAGAGGAAGAAGAAGAAAAAGAAAAAAAGAAAGAAAAAAAAAACAGGGAAGAGGGTGATAAACGAAGGCCAGAAAGAATGATAAAGCTGCACACACTCCGGCGCGCTTCTCGTGACGCCGTTTCATCCGGAAGTCGGGGAAGAGGGAGAGCTCGAGAATCGATAACCGCCCCTCTGCCACGTCGAAAGGGGTCGCCACGCCACCCTCCTTTCAAAAGAGAGGAGGTTCGAACACCAGGTCGCCCCCCAAGGGGGAAAACCGGCTGGCTGGTGAGCGATGACGCCGACGATGACGATCATTTTAAAAGACTCCGACTACTTCTAGCTCAGAGATGATACCATTTTTTGGGGGAACAATTCGAATCGATCTCTTCTTGATTTTATATCAAGAGACTGTTCTAGTTTTCGTTTAATGAAAATTTGGGAGAAAGTCTTCTTTAGTTTTGGTTTAATGAAAATTTGAGAGAAAGTCTTCTTTAATTTTGGTTTAATGAAAATTTGAGAGAAAGTCTTCATTCAGTTTTAGTGTAATGAAAATTTGGTCCCTTCACAGTGAGGTATTGAAAATTGACTGGCTGGGGAGTGATAACGTCGTCGATGATCATTTTAAAAGACTCGAAGCGCTTCCAGCTCAGAAATACCATTTTTAGGAACAACTCAAATCCCTCTTTCTTCTTAATTTTCAATCGAGAGACCGTTTCAGTTTTCGTTCAATGAAAATTTGGAAGAAAGTCTTGTTCCAGTTTTGGTTTAATGAAACTGGCCCCTCCGCAGTGAGCTATTGTTCCATATTCGGTCGAAATTTGCGTTGCGGAACGATGATTTAATTACAATCCTTTGTCACAGGTGAATTGTCATTTTAATTCCACTACACGGTGTATGCACGATGTAGGAGCTCCGGTCAGGGTTCTATTTCAAATTTTTAGCACGGAATATGAATTCTCGTGACACTGTACCAGTTTTTCGTATGTTTATTGCTTAGAAAGATGAACACTCTTTTTCCACTTTTACCGGGCGTTGTCATTACGAAATGCAAACCCCCGTTCCAGTTTTACTTCAAACTCTCGTGAAATCTGAATTTTAATTTACATTCTTTGTTGTAAATAAATCTCTGTTCCAATTTTACCCGATGCTTTGTCCGTGAAATAAACATTCGGGACGATTCCGTGTTTCCGTTTCGCGATTCAGATTTTTATCGGCGGTGTAGAATATTGTTGTACCAAATATATTCGAAACTTGAACGATAAAATATCTGGACGTATTCTCCAATTTTGTTAGAAATCGTTGCCGTAAAATATCATTTCTTACGTCACTTGATTATTACATTTTTTAGTATCACCTATCGAGTACAATTACTATACACACGTAGAAACGTGTGTATACTTCTGTTGACATTTAATTGGAATACAGACGGTATAATTCACTTTTCCACAATATACGGGGGGGAAGAGTTCACTCCGCGATGTCTCCCGTTTTATTAAATAATTTAGTTAAACCGAAACGCAAATTACTAAAACGAAATACTTCGATGCTTCCCTCCAACATTGACGAACACTTTCCGAATCCACTCAGCTTCGACAGAAATTAAAATACAAGATTCAAGTAAATCTAATTTACATGACAAGAGGCGAATCAAGACCAACCCATCAATTGAAAGGATAAATCACGAATACTGTATTTCTGTTAACAACAGTCGGGCATGAATGCACGGGAGGAACTAGGACAACCTGGTACTTCTAATATTAAGTTCCTGAACGGTAGATTCAACTCGGAGCAAAACTTTGTATTTCAGACGATCTTCCAATTCAATTTCCAGTTGCCCTTCTCTCATCACGAGGTAGTCAATGTTTTATTATTTCTCGCGTTTGAATCAAAATTCGAGCAAAATGGGACGAGAAATATCGGTAGGAAATTGATCAGAACTGATATAAGTCCAAACAAAATGAAAAAGGAATTTAGTGAAAAAATGAGTCGAAATTTTGGATAATCTTGTAACGTTGATCCCAATATGTGTCTCAAATCGTAAGCTAATCTTTTGATTCGACAACCAACGAAGCATCCAAAGAAGGATGAAACGAGCCAATAGCTAAGAGACTCGTTGCTCAAGATCGTTCAGAATTCAGAATCTTCCGACGTGTGCAATATATTGCAAATGGCGAGTCTAGTTTCGGATAGAATAAGTAACGAAAGAAGCGAAAGAAGAAACGTAACGAGCCAAGAGATAAGATCGTTCGTCGTTCAGGATACGTATATTCCAACTAATAGTACAAGTTTTGGACACAACAAGCACCGAGGGCACTCAAAGAAGAATGAAACCAGCCAAGAGATAAGAGACTCGTCATTCGGGATCGGAAACTACAGACTCTGTTCGTGCCATTTCGTTCAGAGTCCAAAAAAAAAAAAGAAAACTATGGTAAGCAGGAAGCAATGGAAGGGGAGAAGATTAAAAGGAAGAGATCATGAACTGGCAGCGATCCAGACACGGACAGGATTTAAAAATCGTGATCCACGAGGACACGTGCACGTCGTGTTGGTTGGCCAGTCGTTGATGATGATTACGAGCCTCATAATTCCAGGTCACGCTCGTTAATGATCCCCCGAGTGCGGCCTGTTTCCGTGGAATCAACGTGACGGTCCATTGACGAATTCAATTGCGCCGAATGGAATTTACATGGTTTCCTGTATTAACGACGATGTACCTCTGCTCTGGTCCAGGAAACATTCGACGTAAGTTTGCCGCGACGCTCACTGAATTTAACCCTTTGCGCTCGCACGTCACCTGCACGGACGTTCACCATTAATTTCTCGCTGATTTGCATCGTGGTATCTTCCTGGATGATTTTCCGAAACGATTCTGCCGGATAATGTACACCGAACAAGTCGACGCCTTTCGAGAGCGTTACGCTGTTTAACAATTTTGTTTGGTGCAAGGGAAAAGTTGGGAATAGGGATTACCCTTTTTTTTCTTTATCTTGAAAATAACACGTATCGAAAGTGTAAAGGTATGTGAGTTAAAGGTGAAAATGATAGTTCGTAGATCTGAAATAGAGTGTAGGTAATTTATAGATCTAAAACAGAGTGTCGATAATTTATTGATCTAAAATAGTAGTGTATCGATAATTCTTTTGTTTGAAAATTCAACTATTTTAAAGACATGGATCTAAAATAGTGTACCGATAACTTGTTTGTGAAAAAATTCAACTATTGCCAAAACACTTAAAAATTATAGGCGACAATATGGACCCTGACAAATGGTTAATTTTTCTCACAGATTTGATATTTTAATGACAATAATGGAAGGACGAGAGAAATGACGAAACGACAGCGTAAAATCTAACGAAAGTTTCCTAAATAGTAAAACAATAGTCGCGAACAAAAACGTCGTTTTCACATCCAGTGCACAAAGGGTGTACCTATTCTCGACACGTCGTACACTGCCTAATTGCTTTCTTGATATCGTGGGACACCTTCGAAGAAAAATAGAAGAATAAAACTTCACGAAACAACAGTAGTCGTAATATGGACTTCCTGCCCTTTGTAGAATTAACCTAAATCTTTCAGCGTAAAGAAATATTCCCGTGCAATTAAATAGAGCACTTTGAAGCTTAATCCTATGAACATTGCACCGCTACAACGAACGGAGAACACAGTCTTTGCGCAGAAAATATTTTTCAAATATTACAACAAAGAAAGCAAATGAAACTTACCTTAAAAACTCTTTCAACGGAGAAAAAAAAAGAAAAAAACAGTACTTTCGCTTATTAGCTGCACCAAACATGCTAATCGCATTAACGTTGACTGGTGGTGTAAAAGGACATTAATTGATGTGTTTTTTCAACTGCAATTATTATAACAGTCCTCTCCACCTAATTCTATCATAAATTCTATTGTATCCGAGTATACAATAGACTATTGTAATTCGGATAAAAATTGTTATAATTTTCAACCGATAGGAACGTGGACAATTAATAACGAAAACTAATTATTCAAAATCACATCGTCTTCGAGATTACGTCTACCTTTGTCACGGTGTTCTTTTGGCTAACGAAATTATACAAAGAGTCTCTTGCAGTTGTGTTTTCCAGCTCCGACTACAATTTATAATTAAACGATTGGAATTGGAAGTACCAGAAGACTGGTCATAGGTTGAAAAGAAATCTGGAACACTCTGCCGTACCCACTTTTGGGTTGTTTTTGCTTTACGAGCCGAGACAGTCTTGTTGGAAAACCTACCTTGCCTTTAGAAGAGAATCATACTCAGATGGGGTTTACCAACTTCGTCCAGGACATCTTTTGGTAGAGAGGTTCAGGTTGAACGTCTTTCTCATAGAAATGAAAGTGCATTTCACCTTAATGGCTCACTCCCCGCGAAACAATCGCAGGCCTTGTGGTAGACTAAATTTGAATCCCTTTACGAATAATTATAAACTGAGTAGGAGAATACGATCTGCAGAACTTTTCATAACTACTTTTAAAATAACCGTTCAGACTGTATCTGTCGCAATAGTTAACTAATCGAGTCGTTTGAGAGTCTACGTCACTGCAATAGGTGGTATATATCACTATTTTTCTTTTCGTATTAATTGTTCGAATATGTCCCGATTAATCAGAAACGATAGTATTTTCTACACTGTCGCGATAGTCAAGTAATTGTAACAAGAATCTTTCGAAAACTATTGGGTTGTTCCTCGAGTAATTTCGTTTTCTTTGGTGAAAATGAAACACGATATTTTTCAGAGTGCGTAAACAATTTTATTAAATTACATATTCTCCATTTTGGAAAACAAAATTACTCGAGGAACAACCCAATATTATTACTTGGAAACTACCTAGACACGAAGATGACTTCGACATCACTTCATCGATCGTGGCCATATCCAAGAACCCCCAAGTATCGCAGCTTTCACAGTTCAGTTTTCTTTCAATTCTGTCCAAAGATGTCTACCGTGTCGTTTAATCAGACTTTTGAACCGATTGATCGACATTCGATCATTTCTAACTGAGAAACAGCTCCGTCCAGTTTTGTCGGTCAAAGTTCGTGGAAATTTATGAAACGTCTGCGAGGATCGATGGTCAACACTCCTAGCGTTCACGGTGGTGCTGTTAGCAACGTAGTCTTCCAATTATGGATTTTTCGGGGCGAAGTTTAAGCCCAGGCTAGCTTCCATGTAGGTGAAAATGGACAAATCGAAGAAAGAAACGGGACAAACGAAGCCCTATTCGCTTGGAGAAATCGATAAGGACAACAGACTGTTCCATTATCAACAATTCATAATGTTAGACTCGGTAGCCGGCCTAACTTATATGGAACATCTGCATAGACTGAGAAACGAATCCTTTGGATAATTTACAGCGAACCATTCGCGAGAATACTCGGTCCAGGCTTTCTATTAGTGGACAAAGTAACTGAACTCAACAATTTGAAGTGTTAAAAATTTAATTCTTGGTACCGAAACATTTCTTTATATTTCTCGAGGCAGAGGGTACTCTACGTGTTTTAAACGTTAAGGGCACTCAACTGTTCGTTCAAGATCAATTTTCCTTGGAAAAATCATTCGAGGTATCCCTATTTTTATCATTATTCGAATAAAAACTTTTAGGATATATCCAAGATCGTAAATGTCCTAATAGGTAGGAGTTATAGGGTTATTATAACCGTTTAACGATGCAGTAAAATTTTTAACTAGAGAATTATTTTATCAGAGCCCAATAAATTTGATTTCGAATACCGAATGAAACTTAAAACGTATCATAGAAGGGAATAGTTTAAGGGCCGATGTTTTTTAAGCTTTTAATGTTGGTTTTAAATTGCAGATCACATCGCGTCGAACTTGTTCGATTTGTTGGATGATTTTCGAGAAGAATAACTTTGAACTTTGAAATTATAATATTTACTAGTTCGATTAAACATTAATAAGTTTGATACAATATATAACCAATGAATGCTCTATACATTTATTTTACAAGACCGCAACACTATGGTGCAATAATTTTCAATGACAATAAAATATTTAAAAAATAGTGACACAAACAACGTTGCATTCTTCGTATTAAATTAGCATGGACTGATTACGATATATTTCGGTTCGTTCAAAAATAATCTTCCGTTTTAATTATCCGCGGTTTGTTATTCCTTCGGTGTGCACAATTCTTCCAATGTGTCGACATAAATAAAAATATATTGCTATTAATATCGTTAAGATACAGTTACATCTTCTACTCACTATTTGAACGATTAAAATTTTATATTCTTTATTTATTTCTTTCGTAAGGACAACTTTGCTGGTTACACCACAAATTGAGTACAATAATTATTGAATAATAAGTCCCAAATGCAGTAGAACAAGATAGTTGCGTGAAAATAGGGTTAAAAATTCTTGCAAGATACATAAAGTTATTTATATAAACAATCCAAGAAGAAGTCCCACTTACACTATATATTTCCATTATTTATGGCCCGTGTTTGATCTCTCGTGTAATTATAGTTTCCTTACTAACGCTTCGTTTCTGTCTTAAATGGAAAATTTCTATTTCACTTATTGTTAAACAACCATTCCTTCCATTTGTGAATGCAACAAATAAAGTTCACGTACAAGTATTTGAGTCTATCAACGTCTTACTATATTTTCATCGCTCGAGGCCACCAAAGTATACCTTACTATAACATAGAACCACTATACCCCGCATCTTTCGATTATTCTGCAAAGACACGCTCGTTGTCTCGAAAATACCAAAGACACGTGACGATTGCATAAAACAAGAGATTCCAATACCCACATTCGAATGTTCAAAATATCGTGTCGTTCGAAAAGTGATTTCGTTTTCCAAAATGGAGAATGTATAATTTAATAAAACGTTTATACACTCTAAAAGAAATCGTTTTTCATTTTCACTAAAATAAAAAAAAGACGAAATGACTTTCCGAACAAGCCAATATCGAACGTAAACCAAGGGCAAATCCTCTCCCTATTTATTTCTCCCATCTTTCGATCCCTGAAGCTTACAACCGCACGTTCAAAATATTTAGCGTCCCGTTTAAAGGGTTCGTCCGACACGTGACCTCTCGAGTATCTAAAAAAATCCGATCCAATGCGAGACAAACGTCGAATATAAAAATTAACGAACCGCAGGGATCGTCAGCGTCGTGTAAAGAACAGTACGACGATGACCCAGATCCGTGACTTGGCCCTTTTCTCGCGTTCGAAGACCTTTTTCACCTTAAAGTCGGAGCCAGCGATCGATAGCGAAGGTATAAAGCGAAAGAAATCGTCCGCGGAGACGAAAGATGAAGAAAATTTCGCCGACGAGTGATCTTTGATCGGTGATTTGAGCACACGATGAAAATTTTCTTCCTTCTTCGTTTGGATCGCGGCCAGCTTTCGAAGAAATCGCGGTTCAAGTATCTCGAGAGAACAAAGCTCGAAAGAAAGAAAATTTTTCTTTCTTTTTTTTTTTCTTCTCTTCTTCTCAACTTTGTAAACACGAGAACCAGATGGTCGAGCCGAACGACCGAATTACGGTTCACGTTTCGAGCGTGGAGAACTCCGCGAAGAGGAGTCTTGCAATTTCATTCAAGCCTCAGTTTCGCTAGACGTGCTCTCCTTTCCTGGAACGGACAACTTCGTTCCGGGAACACTCGACGCGAAAGGGTCTCTTTGTTCCTCTTACGGTAGGGGAACGAGCAGGTTCAGCGGAACGTGTCCTCGAATTAATAAAGATGATCATGCTAATCGGTAGAACGCAGCGTCTGAAAGATGCGACCGAGTGTATCGTTTCAGTGCAGCCGGTGCAGAGCCGTGCAATTAAACGAGTTCGTTGAACCCGCGACGTTTGTTCAATCCGCGGGGCTTCGTTTTCGCGTTGTTTTTCGCCGTGCAGTGATTAGTAGCCACGAGCGGATGTCCGACAACTAAATTATGACCGATACCATCGTTCTGATACCTGCAGCGCCGACGTTCCCTAGGAAATCACTGCTAGGTAAACACCCAGGCGGTGCCGCAAGGAATTACAGGGTGTCAATATTGGGAAAAGATCGGTGACCGTTAGAAAAAAAAAACAAAAGAACCGAGCCGGTCATTTCGAAAGTATCTTGTCCCGTTATCGACTCCCAAGTTTCTACTTTGAAATGAAAAAAATAGTATCGAGATCGCTCGAACCGTTCGAGTTTTATTGTAAAAGTAAATCGACCGGTGACGTTCGGGACATCCTTTGCGTCTCTAGAGTTCGCAGCGGTAGAGAAATGGAAACGTTTTCATTGTTTTCATTGTTTTACCACGTAAACGAAACGTTTGAAACTACGCGTGCATAGTTTTTGATAATCTCTAAGGTTTCCAAAGAAACTGACCACTCGGTGTACACAAACGTGACAATCGAAGGATTCGAGGAATCTCCGAGCGACCGTCTTTCGCGACTACGAGCGGTGGAGAATTTTTCAAAGGCAATAACGGGGCCAACGCAGCCGCCTTTAATCCGCAAATAAATCCAACTTTAAATTAAACGTCCCCGGGCACGTTTTAAGGAAAAAGCACTCGAGATGCTCGCGAGACATTCCTGACGAGTCCTCGCCCGGTTTCTTGTCTCCTCCTGTTGGCTAGCTCGCAATTGTTCGTTTGTTGAATGGCCAGTCTTGAAGATGCTATTCTTGGACTACCGTCGACCAGAGTTGAAGACTTTTTAGGCAAATAATTGTAACATTACGAAATTCCATACTGGACGGAAGCAGTGACAAATATTTTCTTTCACCCCTTGTATATACACGGGTTTCTCAATGCGTTCGAACCGAAGCGTCTCGAAGACGGTACGATAATACCCCGTGACCCGAATTATTTATTTTATTCATCGTGAAATAACTCCGTGAAGTTTTAGAACACGTTCGATTCGTATTTTCTTCTTTCTACCGAGAACGAGTTTCTTCCTTTCGGTATTTACCGAGGATGGTTGTAAACGACTCACTTTGTTGTTTATTCGATTTTTCAAATAAAAGTTCGTAATAGGGTGAAACAGAGCAGAACTTTTCATATGAAAAATGTCCAGCTTTTCTATCATCTGTTTCAAGAGCACTAAGAACATTTTTTGTAAAAAGATTTAATTATCATCACTTCGTAATTGTGTGAAATAGAGCAGAACTTTTCATATGAAAAATGTCCAGCTCTTTCTATCGTACTGTTGCAAAATAGTTCCAAGAAAAGTTAATGTTTTGTTAAAAAAAAAATAAAAACAAACCAATCAATGAGGCAGAAGAGGAATTTTTGAAATTGACCGCATGTGTAAAATAGAAAAATCATGACACCTTCGAAAACACACTATGGAATTTAAAGTAAATTTCATTACGAAAACAGTTGTTGCCATTCATTTCGACTGGTTGGCGAATCTAGTGTTAAAAAAATTTTTACGTTCTACGTGCACACTTGGGTTAAAATCAATGTTACGAGTAAGAAGAATTTCCTTGTAATACATGCAAATAGTTTTCGAAGCCACTGTGTAGAAAACTGATGGGGCGGTGAACGTGTTAAGGATAACACGTTGCGTTGTTCTTCGTTTTATCCGTTCAGGGAGAAAAATTGTTGCTTACGAGGGCAAGACACTGTTACGGGAATCCTCGACGATGACGAACGAATTTCTCGGACATATTCGGAAGTCGACGATGTAATTGCTTATCAGAGGAGAGTTTCAAACTTTTCAATTATGCGTACCACCGGGCCTTGAACGAGAACGTTTACGCGTGGAACACGCGCAGAGCGTCCTAGACCCCGTATGCATCGAGGTTGAACTTAATTAATCCTTACCGGAATAGCGAATCGCGTTAATGGACAATGAGCTCATTTCGATCGTTTCCCATCCGCTTTCCAATGCGATCGGGAATTACGGTGGCAAGGAGAAGTCGATTTCCCTTGAGAGAATCGACAAAAATTAAAATGTCACATTTAACGCGTACCGTTTCTACCCGCATTGAACGATCCAAACGATAAGAAAAGGAATATTTTTCAACCCCTTCGATGCACAATATGGAGAACTCTATAAATGTGACGTACGATTTTTAAATCAATTTTTCATTTTTTTTTTCTTTCTTTTAATTACGAATAAATACCATTTTTTGGTTAATCTTCGCGCTATAAATAGTATATGTGATTCTTTTTATTTGATTCAGAAATAGCTAATTTATACCATACAGTAGCATATAACGTATTTTAGCGAAGGTCTACTACTCGACTTCCACGAGTCTACTTAAGGGTTAATACGCTTTTACAGGGTTATAGTGTTTGAAATACCGAAGTTAATGATTACAGCCAAAGTTTTGCAGAGCTCATTGTCTTCGGTAGTACAATCCGCGACAAAAAGATAGGTTCACTCGTTAATTATCGACCTCGCGTTAATTAAAACTATAGAATTCTTCGACTTTGGCATTTGTAATTAAATACTTATTCGCCATTTCGTCTTTGTCGTTCGAAGAAAAGTATATTAATTTGTACGGATTGTTCGTTGGAATTTATTTACCAGTCACGAGTGAACTTTTATCCGGATGGAACGTTATTCGAATAAAAATTTCATCTAGGAAAAAGTGTTATTGTTTGTTACCTAGACAAAAATATATCCAACTTCTGTTCTTTGTATTAGAAATGTTCAAACATTAACAACCACATTTTAAATGGTTACAGAACTTACATACGGGATATTTAACTAAATTGTAACATTATAGGAAAATCGAGATATTTATTTAACTAAATTGTAATAGCATACGAAGAAAAGGCAAAAGTAGTATTTTGGTACATGGAAAGGTGAAAAATTAAAAAGAAAATGACTCCCACTTATTACATTGTTAATAACGTAGCTTGTAATTTGAAAAGTTCTAAAGGATGAACGAAGTCTTCCTAGACGCGAGCTTTCGCGAGACGAATGGGAAAAATTCCGGAAGGAAATCATCTGTGACCGTTCTACGATTAGACCGGAAGCCGTAAACCCTTTACAGTGAGCGTTTTACATTCCAGTAACGTTTTACGGTGCAACAGAATGACACACTCTGTTTTATTCGTCTACTTGAAGCGGAGACAGATGACCAGTAAGAACGGGAGAAAATTACGATGTTCCACGCTTACGGGAACAGGCTTGGAACACCTTTTGTGCAAACTCGCGCATGACGCTGGAAAACGGTGGTGGATGTTCCATCTGTGGCTACCGAGCGAAAAGAAAATGAATGAATGCGTAGCCGAGTTACTTCGAGAATTGAACAGATAATAATGGCTATTGTTGTCCAGAGTGCGAAACCGTGGTGGCGACTTCCTTGGAAAAGTTGCCGCGAGACAATCGGACGCTGCTTTGTTTAATTCTCTTCTTCAATCTTTGACAATACCTGCTTCCTGATATGCAATTTCGATCGATTAACGTGGCAGAGTTTTCGAAAAACTATAGAAACAAATTTGGCCAACTTCTGTGCTAATCGTTGAGATAAAAGACTCGAGGCAAATTGAATTTACGCAAGTTTGTTTAAGAGGGGAGTTACTGACGAATAAAAAAAAAAAATTGAAGTTTTTTTTTCTTATTTTCTTACAGTTTGAAGTGTGCAAAATGTTACGTCGAAAGGATACTTCGAAATTCAAACATTTGGCGAAGCTGCAGCGGCAAATAAAGTTGTTTTGCAGTCGGCGTGTTAATTAATTACATATCCTTTCGTCTCATTGATATTACTTATACAAGTTTCATCGATAAATCGAAACAACGATGCAACGAGAGATCTAATTACATGTTCGTTATTAATTTTCATAAAAGACAAACAAATTATATCACCCCTAGAGTGCACCATTTTTAACGTTTCCTGTTTATAGTGATGTCCGAAATATAGGGAAAATAACGAATTAAAATCATTGTTAATTTTTGTTAATTTTTCAATTATTCTTATTGGAAACTCATATTAATTTATACATGTCTATGGTTGTATATGCTCCGTACACGATACGTTATACGTAAATATTGTTGTAAAGCTAAGTTGATGGAAATATTCCTTGGGGATCGGATTAGGTTAATATATTTCCAACGCTTTAATCACGAATATTAAAACGACGTGCGTTTTTCTACGGTTGAAAATGCTTTTCGTCCCGGGGATATTTCATTTACTTCAATTTTATCGCAAAAATTGCACGGATATATTAATTCAAAGAAGTGGCTAAATATAGTTCGTGGAAAAAATTCGCGCGCCCGCGCGCTGGATGTCATTAACCGAGCACTGGGAGAGTTGGGATTTGTCGAACTGGTAAATGCTGGAAGCCTGCTGGATTCATGAAGAAGAAAAACGAGGTATGGCGGAGAGGACGAGAACTTGAAGAACGAAAAATAAAATGAGAGAGGGAGAGAGAGAGAGAGAGAGAGAGAGAGAGAGAGAGAGAGAGAGAGAGAGAAATAGAAAACTGAGCGTGTAAGTGTAAGGATAAAAATTCTGGATGTCATTGAATGTAAACAAAAATTCAGAGAATGTAAAGAAGCAGTGAGACTTTAAGAGTGGCAGGAAAAAACTCTGAGGAGATAAAATACACTGAGAGTGTAAAAAGGAAATTCTGAGTTGTCGATAGTAAACGAACGGTTGACAGTGTGAATCTGCAAAAATAAAAATAGTAAAAAAATGAGAGTCTGGGATGTAAAAAATAAATATCTGAGAGTCTGGAAATGTAAAAAGGAAATTCTGAGAGACTCAGAATACGAGAAAGAAAATTTAAGAGGCTACGAATCGTAAAAATAGAAAACCTGAGAGTAAAATCAAAGAAACATGTCGCACAAACTGGATTGCCAATATGTAGAAATCATTTTTATTCGAGTACCGAGATTGTACTTCGTTGTACATTTTTGATCAATTAGTGAACAATTTATCGTATTCAATGTCCAAAAAAATGGTTCACAAATGAAAGAAACGTTAAGCAATGTTGTGGTTCAATCTGGAACGATTTCTGAGTTAAATAACTTCTAAAACAACCGAACGAAGTTACGCGATAAGCTTAAAGTGGCAGTAATTGGGACATCTACCCTATATTATAACTGCGCATAAGAGCTCGTAGTAGGTGAATGTTTTCAGCGCAACGACCCCAACGCGAAGGTGTTAAATTAGATCGAAAGTCTCCTCTGGAGCGTAAAATGTTAAAAAAACAATGCAGTGCTTCTTAACATTTTGCGATCGAATAGTGCCTAGTACTGGATCAAAGATTTTCAACGTTACCCTGTAAGAGAGACCCAACATTACCCTGTAAGTTAGACCGAACGTTACCCTGTAAGTTAGACCCAACGCTACCTTGTAAGAGAGACCCAACGTTACCCTGTAAGAGAGGCCCAACGTTACTGGGAAAAAAAATGTCAGAATGGCGACTCGGGTGCAATTTGTCGTCGTCCAGTCGAATAAATGAACGTTGGTTCGAACATGGCCGTTCTGAATCATTAAGTTCTTTCCCCCGGCGGCGTGCGGTGTTCTCGCGTCCCGATTCTTCCGCGAGACGGTAATTGAAAGCGGCAGAAGTTAGAATTTACTTTCGCGCAGGCAGCGGTGTACGATCTTTTAATGAAAGCCAGCCTTAAATCCTCAAAGCTCGGTTTCGCCGGTCGATGCGAGATATTAAATAGTCGTCTCCTCTCGCTGCTTCAACGAGAGCCGAGCTCGCCATTCGTCACGAAGTAATTTCTACCTCTGCGAGAGTCTGCAACCCCTACCTCCCTCTCCCTCTCTCTCTCTCTCCTCTCTCTCCTCTCTCGGCCACACCCTGTGCTCCATCTTCTGTTTCGAAGTCGACCGGGCTTCTTCAAATATTCACGGAAGTTTACGTCGCTGAGAGAAGTTTTTAAATACATTCATTGGACGATCGAGATCCTCCCATGTCTCGTTCAACCAGACGAAACTTCTCCTCTCTAACGAAGTCTGAATGCAACGACTTCCTCCCAGGTCTTTTTATATAAAACCTACAATTATTACTATCATTATTATTCTCATTTTTCACACTTCTGTGTCCTTCAGCAGTACGACGTGCTTTTTTCGAAATCTCACGACTATTCTTCGCCCTTATTATAGAAATTTTCTGACCATTATTTTTTGTAGTGTTACTTTTTGTTTACTTGAGAGTGTAAGTTCATTATTGATGGATTTTGTGAGAATTACAATTTTTATTACGATTATCATCGTTATCATCGTTATTATCATTATTATTATACTTTTTCACACTTCTGTGGATTTTTCACTCTTATCGTAGAATTTTTCTGACCATTATTTTTTTGTAGTGTTACTTTTTGTATACTTGAGAGTGTAAGCCTATTATAGAATTTCATTATCTAACACCTGTTTTAGATATAACAATAGTTACTAATGTAACTGTTTCTTGGTTTCGTATTGTCTTTATCGTTTATTCTTACCACCATTATTGCCACGGTTATTATTAAAACGTCGAAACAATAACAATACTGAAAGAACGAAATGAAACACACGTGGAAATTCTAAAAGGTGTTTCTTAGACGAATTGCAATTGCTTCGACAATTAAACAATTAAAAGAGTTAACTATACTTAACCGAACAAACGCAGAGATCTGTTATACCAGATATGTGTCGCATAACAAGAAGTTTCCCGACACAATAGATTATATAGAAAACACTGCGTGATACTTGACAATAGTCCGTATCACGGCATCAAAGTCTTTCTTATACCGTGTAAGAAATACACCTACAGAATGGTATAAAGACGAGCCACAGCACGACTATTACAAAGCTTAACCTATGGTAAACTGTTAATGTACTACTTTGTCCATTCGTCGAAACAATTTTACAAAAGTCGGTTTCTACGTTTTCTCAAATAGTTTTCGTTACTTTTATAAAAAAATAAAGGATCAAAAATCGCCTATCGTTTTTCATTCGAAAGCCTTTTAAGGTTCGTTCGAATAGACGAAGCACAGCACGACTATTATTGGGTTGTTCGGAAAGTGATTTAGTTTTTTTTTTTTTTGTAAAAATGAAACACGATTTTTTCAGACTGTACAGACATTCTATTCAATTACATATTCTCCATTTTGGAAAATGAAATCACTTTCCGAACAACCCAATGCTTTGTCCATTCATCGAAACATTTTTACAAAAATCGTGTTGTCCATTTTCTCAAATAGTTTTTATCACTTTTATAAAAAAACAAAGAATCGTAAATCGCGTATCGTCTTTCATCGTAAAGCCTTTCGAGATTCGTTCGACGACCAGGTGCCAATGAAAATTGAAGCGATTAAGAAAATGTCTAGCATTTGTTAAAATGTTTCAGCGGGATCGGTGAATTTAATTGCAACGCGTGGTCCGGTTTCGCGAATGTAACACCTCGCTGATGGACAAAAAGGAAACCCTGCAGGGGCTCTGGTCGCCATCGCATGCAGACACCGTTATGCATGTCGTACGTGCGAACTAAAGGGACATACCCGCGGGGAATGCAATCGCGAAGCGAGAAAATCAGCTTTCGCAGCGGCTCTCAATTGGAGCATCGAACAGAACCGTTCAGAACTGAACGAACAAGCAGTGCTTTGACCTGGTTAAACAGTTGATCTTTTCTCGGGGACTCGAAACTTTTCACTCGTTTCCGCGATGAATTTTTTTCACTCCACCACGATCAAAATAGACATTTCCACCAAGTGGAAAGACTAGAAACGGTCTCTTAGGTTAAGAATAGAGACCGTTCGGCTTCCTTTCTGTAGCGTAGGAAATTTCATTCAAATAAAAAATACAAAGGGTAAAAATAACTTACAGTGATTCATTCCGTTGAATTGTTCGGGTAAAGTTTCTTTCGCGACTAATGAAATATTATTATACTTTTTCTTGTAATTAAAATTCTTATTTAAGGATGAAATTTTCATCCAAATAAGGATTCGTTTATCACCAGAGGCTAGTAAAATTGTTATCCAGATGTTTCCAATAACGAACAACGGATAAAAAATTTCGTGTCTGTCGCTCGTTGAATTCAAATTACAATTTGAATTATAATTCTATAGTATAGAATATCTATAATTCTATAATATGAAATATCTAATCTATATCTATAATATAATATATATAATTTTATAATATAGATTTAATGTTCGCTCGATCGAATGTCGCGAACAAATCGTTCTACGTACGATTTCGTTCGTCTCTTTCGTTCGAGTCGAATTTTGAGCCTAACGATTAACGTTTACGCACTCGAGAAACCGGAATCGAGGAAAAAATGGCGCTTTGCACAAGGCTCGATTTGTCTTTCGATTAAAGGGTCGATTGAAAGTCACGTAAAGTGCGACCAAGCGACGTCGATCGAACGTGAAAAAAAAAAGGAACGAAACACTCGACTATATGTGTCTCCCACGACGAAAAGGGAGAGTGCCGGGGAAACACGGAACACGCTGAAACTCGATGCGACAGCCAACCGGTAGTGGAAAAAGAGATCGGCCTTAAGCGTGGCCCTTTGCCCTCGAAACCGCTGCTGCGTTACGAAATACCTTTTTCGGAGACAGACGATGCACGAGGAAAGTGGAAGATTGTTCCAGTGTCTCCCAGTAAAACTGGAGGATGGCGAAACATTGAACGTTACGAGTGAAACCGAGAAAAATACCAATCACGTGGTACATTGGTAAACATTGATTATTATAGGAAGGTATATTGACACTGGAATCGTCAAAGGGATCAATTTGACATGTTTGAAACTTCGTTCGACTAGATTTCGGAAAACGTAGACCACGTAGTACTACGTTTTTAAGTAGAACTCGAGATCCAAATACATAGATCTACGTTTTCAAAGAAAATTCCAAAGAATGTTCTACTATATTTTCGACTAGAATTCGGAAAACATAGACCACGTAGTACTACATTTTTAAGTAGAACTCGAGAAACGACTCAAATGCCTAGATCTACGCTCTTGAAAGTTACAGAGAACGCTCTACTACCATTTCGACACTAATTCTGCAAACGTAGACCACGTAGTGCTACGTTTCCATGGGAGGGCACCTCCGTACGAAGCGTTTGCTCGTAACGTTCTCGTCGATTCTACGATTCTGTTTGCTTGAGATTACCTTAACGTATCAATCCCCGGAGTCTGCCTTGGCCTTTCTTTCAAATGAGATCTTATTGCTCTTGCGGTGGCCTTGAGGCTAACGAGAGAAACCCGGCAAGCGAGCACAAAACAGTGACTGATTGCGCACATTCGACCGCAGCCATTCAAACGTGCACATAAAGCGAATATTTTATCATGTATTATCCTTTTAAGGACATCTAAAAACCGATCGCGCGTAATGGGCTGCGCAAATATTAGCCACGATTACCCGTAACGTTACCCGGCCAAACAATAATTTACAGATTCCCAACAACGCGCGAAACCGTTCCCTTCCCGATCGTTCGATTTCTTGCGAGCTCAGCGCGAACATTTCAACCAGCTCGAACATATTTCAACCGAACCGAACCGACCCTGTCCCGTTCCGTACCGCGCCACACTTACGATAAAAAGAGAATCCGAAGCGTTTTCTGTTCACCGCTTACACATCGAAACGCCGTCTGCCAGGCGTCCAATAAAAACGAAATCGCGTCGCTAAGGGCGACGCGAAGCGTCTCGATGCTCAATACCGATTCCATCGGCCATGAAACTGGATTTCTCCGCTAGTGTCTCTCGCGCGGGGACGCACGCGTTTTGCCGCGTCTTCCTGGCCTGGTTCGCTTGCGGTGCACCATCGATCGGATGAAATCCCGATGAAAATCGATCGTTCGTTATTCGAGATTCAATAGACGAACAGGAGACGAGCGGGTAACAATTTTACAGGCTCTGGTCGTTAACGAACAATTATAACTTTGAGTGCAATAGGTAAAAGACCATGATTGTGTGTACCATTGTAAACGACAAACGAATAAGTTAGCACTTTGTAAAAAGAAGTTAATCTTGGAAAATATTTTTGTAGCGTTCTTCGGTGTAGGAATGAACTCACGTGGATGTAACCAACGTGGAATTTGAATGAAAAGAATTTTTTTTGAAAAGCTTTCACAATTTATCGATAAACTTCATCAATTTGTGCAAAAAGAAGGTACGGTTCTATTGAAAAGAAACGTGTAAAGAATGTGCATTATTGCGCTTGCAACGTTGCACGATGAATAATGGTAGAATCGAGAGATAGTTCTCAATCCGAGATTCAACTTCTTTTTATAACAAGTTTCAAACGTGTTCGGTTAAAAAAGAATTACAGCTTGTTCCAGTTACCGAAATTAACCCGTGGATGTACACCCGTGGGCTATATTCCGTTTATTGAATTTATTTTTGCGGTAAACCACTTCGATGCAGTTTACGAAGAAAAACTTCCAACGAAACGTTACTCGTGCCGTAAACACATTTCCCGTACCAAGCGCCAAGAACGTTTCGTAACCTAGCATAGTAACTGTCTCGTTTCATACACCATGAAACGCTTTTAGTTTCAAGCAGGCCGGAGTCAAAGGGTTGATCGTAAAATCTCTCAAGAGCCAACGATTACGTTAATCGTGAATCGCCCCGTAGCAATTAATTTCAGTAATTGGCCGATTAAATTAATTACGATTATTTTTAGGGACGAAATTTTAAAACGCTCTTTTAAGTTACGGTGTACAGTTTTAATCGATAAAACCATAATCGTTAACCGATCGATCAATCGAACGAAACTATTACCGATACGAATTAATCAAATATTACCATATAGTAATTTTTATTCATCGATTAATAATACTCATCAAGATATTCGTTGAATAATATTCATTTTAAAAGATGGTAAAAATGTTATAACCAACGCACGTGCATACGAATAAATGTTAACGATACGTATTTTATAAATTATCAATTGTAACATTACACGCTGTAATAACAGCAAAACTTCGTATCCTACAACTTTCGTTTGAAATATTTTTTCATACAACAAACGATCTTCGAGTAATTTAACTGACAGTTCTTGGTAGACCACCCTGTGTAATTGAGATAGCCATAACATTCGTTTTAACTATCATGGCAAACGATATAAAACTGACTAGCTCATTTTCACAAGTACTGGAGCAGGTTGAGGTAATTACGATCGTTTCTTGAAAATTGAAATTAAATTCTTAATTAATCTCGGGAAGAAAATGCTAGCCTTATAATTGCCACAGATGTGGATCATATTCTTGGAAACAACATATTTGTGTAGTAAAAAGTGTAAGATTAAATTTAGAAGGAGATAAGTGGACAATTGGAATTGTCCTGATAATGTTGGCCAGCTGTTGAAATGTTTCAGTGCAATACTCTATATTGACACTAATCGTATTTCGATACTCCACTAACGCAAAATGCTGGAGAAAATGGGCAAACCAAAACGAACAGAAGCTACATTAATTTGTTTCTAATCTACCTACGTTTCATTAAAAATAATTTCCCTTTCAACCTTTCGCGCGTTTCCTCGTAACGCGACACAAGAACAACTGCAAAATGGCCTGCAAAATATTCGGTTGTCCGGAAAGTGATTTCGTTTTCTTTTAATGAAAACAAAACCCGATTTTTTCAGCGTGTACAAACGTTTTATCAAATTACATATTCTCCAGTTTGAAAAACAAAATCGCTTTCGGAACAACCCAATATTTCCAAATCGTGCGAAATAATTGCACATCCGCGACACGACGACAAACCGCAAATCGTTGAAAACGTGCACCAGTTATTGCACTTGGAGGATCAATACTTTCGAATCGATATCGCCGCAATGTGGATCGTACCGGTGGTATTATATCGTAGCGGTATAATAAATATTATTTGTTCTCGCATCGAGCGGTAATAAATGATCGTAAATACCACCGTGGGCCGGGATTGCCCTACGTTAGCCCTGAATGACACTTTGGAAGCGGTCGGTGGGCACGAGGCGACGAAAATAAAATTTCAAAATCCATCGTAGGAGATCCAACGAGCGAGAACGTTGGTCGATCGCTCGAGCTCGCGAACGCGATTATTTAGCAGGTATTTTCAAGGCCCCGGCAAACGTCGGCCATGCCGTTTCACTGGCACACATAGCGTGTATCTACAACCTGTACCGCGAGCGTTATCGTGCCTTAATATCGCCGGCTTATCGTTACTGGTTCCAATGCGTGTGACACCCGCACGCACGCACGCACGCACGCACGCATGTACGCACGCACGCGTCCATAGTCGCGCGAGCGCGCGAGCGCGCGTGCGCGTCGTTGCAACCTGCAACCTGCAACCTGCGCTAGGATTACATAACGCATCGTTCATGGACCCAGTAGTAGTCGTGTGCACAAACTGGGTGTTTCGAAAGTAGTCGCGCCGGCACGTGGCTGATTAAACGCCCAAAGCGTCATCGTGGAGTAGTACGTTTCGACGTCTAACGCGTTGTGTTTATTATTAGATCGAACACGGTGTTCGGACACGTCGATTCGCGAGATCGAGATACATTGATTGTAGGGCGCGATGGTGCCAAGAAGGAAGGGACGGAACGCGAACCGTGTGCTCGTCGCGAGGTGTGAATTGTTTCGGGACTGTACTCGCGAAGGAACGGAGGAGATCGAGTGCGAATAACCAATAAATACTCTAGCCCTTTGATCATGGCGCACACTCGGAGAGAATCATCGACGCAGACGGCGCGGTATTCGAATGTCGGTTGGTAAGGTTTAGAGCGAGTATCGACCGTATATGTACGGCTTTCGTATGTATTTAGGGACTTGTAAGGACGTATATATACGTCTTTCGTATACATCGAGAGACTTGTATAGGCGTAAATGTACGACTTTTGTACAGATCAGCAGACACGTAAAGACGTATATTTACGCCCTTCGTGTATATTGGTAGACTTGTAAAGACTTTCGTGAGCCAAGAAAACGTAGAGGGCGGTCATCCGAAGCAACGATGAGCAGCCCACGACCCACCAATTCTTTACTTACGCCAGGCCGAAGTTATTTGTACGACCCAGTTCAATCAACCAACGTGATTCGGTACGTGACCGGACAAACTTACAAACGACACGTTCGATAAAATACAAGACACTCGCCCTGCGAAATAAATCGAAAATTTGGAATTGTCCACTTGTGACCAATAACACGACACGATTTTCAATCCCGAAAAAAGAGAATCCACGTAACGCGAAACATTGTGCAGAGAGAATACAATTGGGTAAGAATTTGATTTGTTGTTACCACGGAAGAATAAAAGTAATTTTGATGTTTTCTTACCGACTCTCGATTCAAATTTAGAATCTCAAAGGAATTTCAAATTGTAAATAATTTCTATACAAGATTTTGCAGATAGATAATGAGTTTATTTAGTAGAACGTTCTAGTTTCTTCAGTAACTATACATATTGACGTATTTGTTGGTAAGAAACGGTGTGAAATATCTGATTGTAAAGGCACCTGAATATTTTAGCTGTTCGTTGATTCTTTTCTATTAAAATATCCTATCTATTTATTAATATTATAGAATATTATAAAATTGTTAATCTATGTTGACGATAAAAGAATTCCACGGTATAATTGAGGAAGAAATTATAGTACCAATTATTGGATTTTTTGAATTTCGGCTCGTTGCAAAAATAGGTCGCTCATTACTATTCTGGAGCAAGAAAATAAAGAGACTGAATGGGCACCATCTGAACTTGAGAAAACGAGGACTGACTAGTCATACTCCATATCGTAAAAACATGACAAGATTGGATAGTCATCCTTTAGCATCAGAAGGCGAGGGGACTGAACAGTCATGGCAATCAGAAGATCGTCTCTTGCTTCCGCATACCTTTTCGAAACATTATCGACACCTTACTTAACTTTCCCAATTTGTTCAATTTGTTGCGTGTAAACCACCAATGGAAGAGAATTATTTTAAATACTCGAAAGGACTTGTTCTTTTCTAACGATATGGACTGTCCAATATAAATGTTTCACACGTGTGTATATTAGAATCAGATACTTTGAATAATATTTCTAGCGGTTATCGTTTACAAAAATGTTAATATGTATAACAAATATGAGAAGTTTATATACAATGTATACATAAATTACTTTCTGAAGTCAAAAAGACGGTGTTCTCTCTTAACGAACTCTTCGTTTTTCTCTTTAAAGCGTTAAAAAAGAAACTGAACATTTCTACCCCAGGGATGAGACGACATTCGGTGCAAGATGTCTACCTATTACCTGCGAAACACGCAGGTTTCTAACGCTTCGGACATCCACGATTTTCACATTCCATTAATTCTAGAAAGTGATGTGCGTTTACAGAGAAAATTCAACGCACGAATCTTCAGCCACGCGATTTCGAGAAAAAAGTGTAACCACGATTTCTTTTGTTCGACGATTATACCACGCAGTGTCGATAACTATTGGGTCGTTCGGAAAATAATTTCGTTTTCCAAAATGGATAATATGTAATTTAATAAAATGTTTATACGCTCGAAAAAAATCGTGTTTCATTTTCACCAAAAGAAAAACGAAATGACTTTCCGAACAAACCAATGTATTCACTCTCGCTTTTCGCTTAGTACGAGTGATAGATAAAAAAAGGTACTTACGAAACTGATTATATATGATAAAAAGAATTCTCTTTCCTACGATTGGAAGGTGTGATAGAAAAATAATGTCACAGGACACGAAACTCACCTCTGGGTGGTGCAGGTGGGGCCCTCTTCGGGGTGTCGTCCGCAGAGGGTGTTCTTTCCCTCATGCTTTCCTATGGGACCCCTTAGAGCCACCATTTAGGCGAACCCATATGCCACGGCCTCCTGAAACATATCAGAAAAGAGAATCTTGAAAAACCTATTCATTCGTTGATCCCTCGTACACAGCGGTATAAATACTATCATTGTCCACGACGTAGTGGTACGTTCTCCAATTTCCAAACACTGCGAGCCATTTGTGCAGTTTCTTAACACCAGAAGTACCAAAGGGGTCGATTTTACTTGTTTCGAACTTCATTTTAAAATTATTATAAAAAGGGTAAAAAACAGATTTACAAATACACGGAAAGGTGCAATTTCGTGTACCCTCGCGCTCTTTTGTATTCTCCTCACGAGTGAAATTTTCATAAATATATTGGGTACAGGTATATCGAGTAAATGACTATTAAGTTGGTTAAATGCATTCGTGCGGTAATAGAGAAAAGAAACACGGGGAAACAAGTGCTGATTAAAATCGGAGAATAAACACAGGTGTGTCTGAACGAATAAGATAAACGAAGCAAATAAAAAAAAATTAAAAATAATTAGAGAATGGTCGCCAGTACTCACCACCGCCTAACAGCGGTCAGCACCGGTTACCAACGGATCAAATGGCATCCATGGTATTCCACGGAGGGTCCAGGTACCCAAAAGGGTCAGCACTGGTCACCATCATTGGTCGCCATCACTGGTCGCCATCACTGGTCACCATCACTGGTCACCACCACTGGTCGCCATTATTGGTCATCACTGGTCATCACTGATCATCACTGGTCGTCACTGATCATCACTGGTCACCATTGGTCATCACTGGTCATCACTGGTCGTCACTGGTCGTCACTGGTCGTCACTGGTCGTCACTGGTCGTCACTGGTCGTCACTGGTCGTCACTGGTCGTCACTGGTCGTCACTGGTCGTCACTGGTCGTCACTGGTCGTCACTGGTCGTCACTGGTCGTCACTGGTCGTCACTGGTCGTCACTGGTCGTCACTGGTCGTCACTGGTCGTCACTGGTCGTCACTGATCATCACTGGTCAACATTGGTCAGCATTAATCAGCAATGGGGTCAGCACTGGGGTCAGCATTGGGGTCAGCAGTGGTCAGGAGTGGTCAGCATTAATCAGCAATGGGGTCAGCACTAGTCAGCAGTGGTCAGCATTGGTCAGAAGTGGCCAGCATTGGTCAGAAGTGGCCAGCATTGGTCAGAAGTGGTCAGAAATGGTCAGAAGTGATCAGAAGTGGTCAGAAGTGGTCAGAAGTGGTCAGCATTGGTCAGTACTGGTCATCATTGGTCAACAGTGGTTAGTACAGTTGACCACAGGGTCCCCTGGGCCCAGACGGAGGGGTCCGTCCACCTTGGAGGGTCCCCGGAGAATGAAATTTTCGGCAACCGGAAGTTATATATATATACCCTCCGACAATGTGATTTACAGTTACTTCGATTGCCTTTGTTCAATTTAAACGAATATTTCAACAAATTAATGTTTCAAGCCATTAGTAACACTAGGACATTGTTAATAATTGTTTAAAGTATGGTCCTATGACAGTTGTTAATAATTATGATAAATAAACATTAAGATTTTACAAAATCTAACAAGGCGAACAATATTAGTGAACGTTTGTTCTTGAACACGATTGTTACTAACATTTACGCACGTTCCGAATATTAATCTTAGAATACGCATCTTATTTATATATTACAAATGATTTATTTGCCCATAGAAATTAATTTCGATCGAGATTCGGAGTAAAGACACGATTCTTTATGTATTAAAGCAAGCGAAGTAATAATTGTTTATTAGACACATTAGTTTAACATTCCTTTAACTATTATAATTTACACAGTACGCGTAGAAGAACCATTTTTTACTTAAAACACCCGAAATTCAATTAATCACTTTTCCAAGTAGAAAAATCACCTATTGTCATGTACGTACACGTATATAATTAGGTTTAACGTGAATCAGTGTGTACGGGTTACACGTTAAATGTTCTATGATTATATTCATATATTCTCTAGTCAGTACTACCCGGTGTTACTTTTTCTATATTTGAGAGTGTGACCCTATTATATTGGGTCGTTCGGAAAGTGATTTCGTTTTTTTTTTTTTTTTAGTAAAAATGAAACACGATTTTTTTAGAGTGTACAAATTATAATACTCTCCATTTTGGAAAATGAAACGACTTTCCCGTACAACCGAATATTACGAGCCGACTGGCGCTAGATTCGATCCAGTGGTATCGTTAATTTTCTTCTCAACGTTGGAAGAAAATTGCAACGTTCCGCGACGGTCGCGTTTGTTGTCTTAATGAATTCTGGTAACTCGGTCAGCTATCGGTAGAGCCGCGTGTGTTTCTCCGATCGAGAGGCAAGGACGCGCGAACTGAACTAATCGAAGCCAGGCGAACAGAAGTCGGTAAGAACCACCGAAACCTCGCTCTCGACTCGATACGCTTCTCGTTCCAATAAGCGCGGAAAGCGGAAGCAAGCGTAGGATTCTGCGCAACGCGCCGTATGAAAAACTAGCGGAGGGCACCGCACAATCGGAGTAACAGTATACCGTGCAGGTGATACGAACTTACCGAGCACATGTTCACCGTGATACATAGACGATGCACCGCGATGCACCGCGATGCACCGCGATGCACCGGGCGACCGAGGCTACCGAGACCTCTCTTACCGTGCATCGCAAAGACGCGTACGAGCAACCGACAGCGGTGCTCAAATCGTTGCCGATTCCTGTCGCGGTGAACCAGCTGTCTTTGGAATCACCGATAAGCAACTGGACGCTTTCTTCGAACAAACGAGACCCAATGATCGTACACGTGGACAAAAATGAACGCGACCACCAATGCTTCCCGGCAAATCGATTTTCAAACCGAGCCATGGGTATAATCGATGTGTTTCGAGAAACATTCATTGTTAATTGAGCCGTAGGTTTTATGCATTTATGGCGTATGCGAGTACGAAAAACGTACACCGAACGTATGCAGAGTATATGCACGAATGGTAAACGAAATATTAATATTATTTATTTAATCTAGGAAATACATGTTGCATAGTATTTGCATACGATTTCCATGTATATCGCAAGCTGTGAATGCAAAGAACCACTCGTTGATAATTACGTTCGATCGAGTGAATATCTATCGCGAGATGTTCGTGTCTGGAAAGAATATTGGCAAAGATTCGGATAACGCGAGGATCAATTACGCTAGTTTTACGTTAATTGTATTTAGAAATAAGCTATAGATTTGGTTCTTCGCGATAGATCTCTGGCTGATTGTGTCCTAAACGAATTGAAAGAAATTTGAAAAACATTCGGTGTAATTGTGATCATGGTTGGGACGTGTTGAACATGGTTCGAGTTAAACGTTTCTTGAAATTGTTTAATAACGTTTAGAGAGCTCGCGAAAGAATTTATTGCTCTCAAACGCGCATTGTTTGAGTCTTCTACAGTTTGAAAATAATCTCAAAATCGGATACACGTGTTCCAAGTGCGGTAACTGAAAAATAAAACCGATCGAATCTCCATACTTGTTAACGCAAAAGTCCTCAAACTCGATTAATACATTCTATCATTTATTTAGATCGCTATAAAATCATTTGAATTACAAAACACTCTGAACTCTCGAAGAAGTCAATCACGTCCCGCGAGTGTATTTTTATTCGATAGTCGAACGCGTTTTTGTAAATTTGAAATTTAAAACCTGCTCGATACGAAATAATCAACCGAGTGTAACGTCTACCGAGGAAGATCGATTAAACAGGTGTTCACTTTCAAAGAAACACAACTGTTCTTCGTCAAACGATATCTATCGATTTATTTTCATTGATTTTATTTATATCCATTCATCGATATATTCTAATATATAAACCTGTTCGGTGCGTCTCATCGAAGTTATTAGAATAAAATAAAAGTATCGAGTAACGTATCGCCTCGTTTGAAAGAAGAAAATAAATTCACAGACAAGACAATGGCTTGTTGCGAAATTCAGTTGTTACACTTTACTCTTACGCGGAGTGTCAATGATTCTCCAGAGTCCTGAAAACAAAGGGACCTTTTTAACGATAACAATCGTAAGGATCGTAACTTGGTCAACATCTAAAACCAGTGCTCTTTTCTTACGATACACCCTGTATACACGGTGTTTCCCAATAAATAGAGTTGACCACTTCTCATTCGAGTGACAGATAAGCAATTCTAGACGACACAAGTTCCACAGATAACTCTCGCTAAACACATCGTCGGATACAAAATATTTGAAGTAACGTCTTATCTCGAGTAACCTATTCTTTCTCGATAACCGAGTAACCCGAAATTCGGACAGTTTCTCGCACGATTTATCACGTAGACGCCGTAACAATCGTTGTCGAACGATTCACGGTGAACAAAAAAAAAAAAAAAAAACCTACGAAGCACCGCTCTCCTTAGCAATGCAAATGCAACAACAATTACCCGTCGACCCTAACGTCACAGACTCGGCCACGAGTCGAGCAGTTACGATAAAAAAGAGAAAAAAAAAGGAAAAAAAAAAACCAACTAGTATCGCTCATTGACCAAAAAACCGGCGCGTTGAACAAACCTGCTAAACATTGTCCGTTAACGCGAAAACTAAACAGCGATAACGACGGGACGCGTTCGTTTCTATCTCGCGGTGCATGCACGCGCGCGTGCATCCATAATCAAGGCCAGTGGTGCTCCATTACCAATTTCCATCGCTATTACCATCAATTTCCGTGAAACGACAGACGTTCGGTATTATCGAAATGTTGCACGAACAAACAGCGGATCCACGGTAAAGCTTGCGTTAATGCCGTCGGGAACGTGTTCCGTCGCGACAGTGGTTCTCCGACCGTGTCTTCGATCGTTCCGACAACCGTGGATCGTCCGTTCGACGATAGAGACGATGGTTCTCGGCCGCGCCACGTATAATAGGCATAATTGCAACGACTGCCACAGTACGTTATTAGACTTGGTCGCTTCTTGAGAACCGTAGAGAGGCCACGTATCGCCTAAACAGTGGTGCTCAACGAGCCGTTTCTCGGGCGTTAATGGCTGGCCAGAGCCACGTTAGACGACGGAGGACGATTACAAATACTAGAAAGGCTCGAAGCGGTACCTTCTTCGGTGTTTTCGAAACGTTTCGATCGTGACGTTGTATCGTTTTAACGGTGACGTTGTACTGTTTCAACGGTGACGTTGCATCGTTTCAACGGTGACGTTGCATAGTTTCAACGGTGACGTTGTATCGCTTCAACGGTGACGTTGTATCGTTTCAACAGTGACGTTGCATAGTTTCAACAATGACGTTGTATCGTTACAACGGTGACGTTGTATCGTTTCAACGGTGACGTGGTATCGTTTCAACAGTAACGTTGTATCGTTTCAACGGTGACGTTGCATACTTTCAACAGTGACGTTGCATACTTTCAACGGTGACGTTGTATCGTTTCAACGGTGACGTTGTATCGTTTCAACGGTGACGTTGTATCGTTTCAACGGTGACGTTGTATCGTTTCAACGGTGACGTTGTATCGTTTCAACGGTGACGGTGTATCGTTTCAACGGTGACGTTGCATAGTTTCAACAATGACGTTGTATCGTTTCAACAGTGACGTTGCACCGTTTCAACAGTGACGTTGAACCGTTTTAACGAACGTGATGTTGACTCGTGACGTAGGAGAAGAATTGGAAAGAAACGAGATGCAATTTTGGCGAATTGGGAACAGTGTTTGAGGGTGTGGGATTATTGTGAAATAAATTTGCAGCGAGATAATCGTACGGATAATATTTTTTATTTTGATGATCGTTGTTATCGTAACGATCATCCGATGGGAATAACGAACGATTTGGAGAGAAATTTGTGTAGATGAACGAGATAAGGCTCGTAGATGGAAATTTATCCGAGTAGATTCTTATTCGTGACTTGCGAGCAAAAGTTTGTACAGATGAAAGGATATTCTTTATTTTGATAAAAATATGACCAAACTTTGGTCTACAAGCTCGGAACGGTACAAGAAACGAAGTTCGAAATTGTTCGAAAGTTACAGAAAGTGGAAAATAAATTTTTAACCCTTTGTCAACCTGGCTTGGGTCTACTTTGAGTCAAGTTTACAAAAAAAAAAGAAGAAAAGACGAGAACCTCGTCGATCTCTTCGTTTCGCAACGAGTAATTTAAAACGAGGACTATTTACTTTAGAACTGGCGAAGACTAACATAAAAAACATTAAAACATTTGCTAATTTAGATAATCCGTAGATGGAGATATTAAAGGTGACCGGAAATTGTCGATGGAAAACTATCAACGTAAATAATAAACGGCTTGTCATCAAAATTTTAACAACCCTAAGTATTAATTTACTCTCAATTCAGCTCCGATCGCAATCTAAACCGAAAGCTATGTATTCCCCATTAATATGTAGTACTAAAGACCGGCACAGAATTGAAAAAAGTTTGGTATATTTAACATTACAATTGTCGTACATGAGATCTAAATTACTATAATCTGCTCGGTATATGGGATCTAAATTATTATGATCCCAAGAGTAAAGTGGTATCTCGCTCCCTTCGTGGATGTCGGTTTTACTGACTGAATCGCTCGTATACGATCGGAATATCTCGAGTTCTTTCGTGAAACGTGCTTCGTGGCGACTAAATGGGCGTATACAAGAAGTTTGATTGGTCGTGCAGCTTAAATGTTTGAAAAACCTTTTGTAAAAATTCGTCTCAACGTTTATTCTACTTTACGCAAGTATAAAATACTGAACAAAATCCTATGTATATTAATACGCTTTATGTCTTTTTATATAATTATAAAGTACTTTCCTAAGTATTTTCCTTATAAAGGTATTCCCTATAAATGTACTGGGAGTACATTTATAAATGTATCTTGTCAACTATGGCGGCGAACAAACAATGTTTCGCCAGAAAGGGTTTTGGAAATAGCGAATAACTTCACCATTTGGTACTATTTTCACTTTCGCAAAATTGTAACACGAAATTGAAAGTTGTATTTATATTCTCCGAGAAAGACTTCATTTTTCATTTAGTAACTACTTGGAAAACATTCGCAAAATTAACCCATCTTTAATGTTTCAGAGTGGTGTCCCCCCTTAAAGAAACACAAACAATGGGAAAGAGGGATTGTTCCGTCACTTGTAACCGACGTAAGTGTTGTAACTTGAAAGCGGGGTTTACTGTATTCGAGATTGTCCCGTTTCACATTCTGTTGCACTATTAGGGATCAACTATACCTCTGCAAGAGAGCTATGAAAGAGACTTGGTAAAATCGAGGAGCTCAATAACTGAAAAAATCAATTCGAACTTCGTAACTCGAAACTGATAATATTTCATATCCTAAAAGTGGAATCTGCGATCCTAGTATAGTATTTTTCAATCAACTGTGCACCACCAAATCTGTTTAACATGCTAGCAAACAACACTGTTCGGTGGCTAACGACACGATCGAACGTTGAATCCCTACAAATCAAAGGTTGTCGAGGGTTCCATTGTTTGCCTGGAATGCTGAAACGCGGCATTCCAGTGTGGAAAAGTCTTCGTTTCGCTGCCGGTTGCTGGAACCATTCCATTTTTTCTCAGTTACCGTTCCTCCTTTCTTCTTTTTCTCCCACCTCGTTCGTAGAAGTGTTCTCGAGTGGCCGTGATATATCGATCAAATGTCTCAGTTTTGTACTCATTAAAACCGGTTGATACTAATGAAGCGAACGTTTCCCCGCTCGTGTAAGTAAATGAAAGAAATACGAGCGCGGAAAGTTTCTGGGAAGCGTTGAAAATCTCCGATTTCGTATCTATCGTTCCCCGAACTTCGGATATTATGGAAATTGGGTCGTACAGGACACGAGTGATAAAAGTATAGTATAATGATCGATGTAGGTTTCTCTTGCTAATTTTCTTAGGGGAGCGATGCAATTTCATTTGACACAAGTCTGTTGCAGTTACAGACGCCAAGAGAATCGTAAACTTGAACGATTCGTTAACTTATGCCACATAGTTGCATAAACGAACTTCACTCGCGTTCTACTATTGGATTCTTCCCATGATACACTCATGGGGAACACGTCGGATCTACCATGGCTCCAAAAAATTAATTGCACTGATCAGTAAGAGCGATTTTAATGAAAGTTCGTGAGCACGTAGAGCATAATAGTGCATATATGGAGAAACTTTTTTTGTCCACAGGAAATTTCTTTAAGAAGTCTCGAAGGTTTTAATATTTTCGAAATCAAGTCTCGAAGGTTTTAATATTTCTTTTTTAGTTTCTTAATGCAACTTTTCTTGGGACTTTTTTGCAACAGATTGATAGAAAGGGTTGAACATTTTTCATACGAATGTACGTCATGTTGCAAACGCTGGTTTTCGAACAAATTTTTTTCTTACATGATTACTCAACTTTCGTATACCATTTCTAACGAATAATAATTTTTTTAACGATAACGAACTATGTTGAAACGTATTGCAAGTACCGAGGAACAGTGTCGTTGACAACACGTGTCAAGGTCGAGGTCATGAAAGTTGCCTCTCTTAGAGTAAATGTTTACCAATATTTTTTGTATACATATATTGACAATTATAAACATAAACTAAGTAATTGTAGAAATCTCTTTTAGACAATAATCTAAAGCCATAATTTTATGTGCAAACGAAGACGATAGTGTTTTTAAATGATTTTTTGCCTTATTAATCTTCTCTATAGGTCGACTGGGACATTTTGTGGATGTTCCTTGTAAGTTAAACAGATTGAGTTTTTATGGGTAAATTTGTGTTTGGGGTATTAACGGAGCAATTTCTTAAAAATGTATAAAATCAACAGTGAAAAGTTCAGATGCACCTGGAACCGTTTGGGAATCGATAACACTATGTTGTCCATAGAATTGATTAAATTATGGATCAATATACGTGCATGCACGTATCGAGAGAGGTTCCATTTCCATCCACGAATGATCAAATGCCAGAGAACTGGATTTTACAAGTTGGCAATGATCTTAAACACGCGTCTAGGGTAAAATAATATCTAACTGAACGAGATATAAAGAGTTTTTATCATGGTCTTCTCAATCTCCACATCAGTGTTTCTCAAACGTTTCTTATCGCGGTCTTCGACATATGTAACTCGCAAGGAAGTTTCATCCTACGATTTCAACGAGTATTAGTAAATTATAATACATACGTATCTTTTTAATTATAACTCAGTTTAAAAGGTGTAACCATCCTCCAAAGTTCAACTATCAAAGTGCAAACGTGGAAACAATTTAAGACGGAAAATAAATATAATATAGTATAATTTTTTGACAGAAGAATACTCCAATCTAACCTTGACGAGATCAACCCATTACTACTACTTTATTCAGTTTTTATTAATAATATTGATACGATTTGGTTTTAAGTATTTCATCGTTTACGATAGAGACACTGTAACAAGATGCTAAAAATGACTGAGGAAACGATAAATCTTTATAAACTTGGTAAACCTTCGTAACTCTAAGAATTTTACGAATATTGTCATTATGTTTCAGAGACACATTTCGAAGAGTGTAAAATTTAAAAAATACAATGATTCGAAAATCGATTTCTTTTTTAATACTCCAGACTAGAATAACTCCTTAACCCCATTTATTTTAAAAACGAGTGGTCACGTATACCCAAGAGGGAAGTGTTTCTTAAACAGCTCGTTGAGACCAGTACTTCAAGGTGCGGCTCATTAAAATTGCGGGTTTCCACTTCTGGCCCTCTCGTCGTTAGTACACACGTGTATTGTACTCGATCTTCCCCATCTGTAAATTATTCTATTCCATCTTCAAGAAACACAGGGTGTTTCATTATTGGTAAACGACTTAACAATAGATTCAGCGTCGGAGAACGGACAAAAATTGTTGCGAAACAATGTTTGAAAATATAACCTGTTCGACTTTGCTTCCAAGAGTACTTGGAACTGCACTAAATATTTTGCAATTGGATGTTTGGAATGTTAGGTCGTTGAATTTGTTTTCTTATCCCTTGTAAAGTTACAGTTTGAACAGGTCAGTTGATTAAAAATTGAAATTAAAGAAACATCGATGGCTGTAAAATTTAGAAAAAGAAAGCACCTTGGAAACATTTATTTACCATCAGTACGTATGCCCTCTCGAATAGTTTTGAATCAACGAAATAATAAAAACAGTAGAATACCAATATTAATAAAAATTCTTAATTCGATGTGTTCCCACGTAACGATCTGTGCATAATTAGTCGAAAACGAAGTCTCACTTTCTTAAGAAATTGTTTTCAATAAATCACCGGTTAATATTCAAAGATTCGTTTATTTTCATCACCCCCTACATTTCGTACCAGATCTCATTTAAAAACCAACGCAGACACCATCGATAATAGTACACCCTGTACAAATGAAAATTCCCCATTACTCGTGGAACAATTTAACATTTTTGGGATCCGAGGATGAGAACCACTGTGACTGCACATGACGCGCCGTGTGTGTCATTGGCATCGTTGAATAAAACCACCGCTGACGGTTACTTTATACCAAGCTTTATTAGCTACTGCGAGGTAATCGCGCCACGTTTTGCAACGCACGAGCTATTTGCAGCTAAACGCGGTGAGTTTTCACGCTTTCGACGATCAACGCCCGAAAACCGCGAAAGAAACGTCCGCAACTCTTTCCAGCGGAGATCTTTAATAATTTCGAAACTAAAATCTTCGTGTCCACTAACACGAGACGGTACATCCCTGTCTCGGGCACTCTGATCGATCGCTGTTCAAATTTTATTACACGGGTAATACATAAGATTACGCCTAATTAAAAACTCGGGATCAATTTCGAGCAAACTTCTGTTCCGAAAGGACTGAGAAAGATTCGCGAAAGAATAGAATTTAAAGCTGAAACTGAACTCTTCCAATGTTCGAAATTCGATACAGAAAATAAACTGTTATCAATGGTAGTGTGATTGAAAATGGTACAACGTCTATTTAGAAATGAATATCGAGCGGTTGAATATCCATATAGAAACGAACTGGCACAGTACCTTCCGCTTATGTGCCACTAATTTTCCCCGCATAGACGGAACAGAGTTATCCCCACCACTGTTTTTGTTTATTCAGCGCGAGCGAACCGTCGACTCGGTCAGCCGACGGCCGTAGACGAAAGCGATCCTCATCGCGCGCGGGATCGAATTTCTGTCCGCTACCAAAAATAAAATTCGTTCTATTAATTATCATACCTTCACGATACAATTGTCAACGGATTGGCGATATTTTCCAGACCATAATTAGTCCAAACGCGATCTCGTTCTCGACTAGTTTTAATCACTTATTAATTGCATCTCTTGAAAAAAAAAAAAAGAAAAACTTCCAATTTTACAGGATTGAAAATAATCCGAACGGGGAAGTGTTTGGACTCGTTTTCATCGGGAATGCCTCACCGATTCATTGGCGAATCGTTGAAGACGCTACGATGAAAAATAATAGAAATTTCAATTTTCGAGTTTGATGACTCATTCCACGCGCGAGAAGGATCGCTCTCGGCTATCGACCGCTGAACGTAGGAAGGTCGAAGCTTACTCACTTTTGCTCTAGCTCGCTCGCTCTTTGCGTGGCACGTTTTACTCTCTTCGGTGTACGGTACATGCGAACCTCGGCCTCAGCTCGAGATAAAAAAAAAGTCGATGTCTGGAAAAAATCGCTGCCTTCTCCGAACGTATGGAAACGAATGGAACCGATTCGGGTGCATGCAAGCGCACGTTACTGTAGTGACTTAGAGTTTGAATGTCGACATAGAAATGGACTGGAACTCCTGATACTGACTGAGCCTAGGAAATGCAGTGAGTTTCAACCTTTTACGGTGCAACTGCGCTTCCCAGGGATACGGGCAATGTGCAGCGTTGTGGTCGAACCGTGCCTGGAAGGCACATTGATGTTTGAACCGAGGTTATTTATAGATTGTCTTATCTTTTGTAATTGAAACACTTCCCGGTATATAGAAAAATAAATATTTTTACGTCGTCGTGTTTTACACATATAACTTAATCTCTTGAACTTTGTAAGTTTCTTTTTTCACGCGTTTTTCGAAAATTTGGCACACAAATAAAGCAATGAAAAATATTAGCTACGTATTTTTTTTTTTTTATTGGCTAATACTACCTTAAAAATTGTAGATAAAAAGTTTGATTTTTAGTGGATATGACTTGGTAAAATTTTTAATCAGACGTTTCAGAGTTTACGATTTGTGACCTGAATTATAATTCAGACATTTCAAAAATAAATTTTTTTCGTATTCAACATTTTTCCTATCTACAGTAGTTCCTGAAGTGTGTCGTTAAATAGATATACTATCCACAACGTTGAGGATAGTTTTCACACCTTGAATATATCGGCCAATGTAATTGTTATTATATTGTCAGAGTATTTACAGACACAAGCTTAGAAAAAGTAGTTTCGAGAAAAACTTGTTGCTAAAGTTTTATGTTCAGTTACGTAATGAATTTTATTTCTTATTTACGACTAATCATTTATTCCAGGACAATATAGAAGACCTTCACACTCTACGAAGGACGTTTTGCTCTGCTCTTTCATTACTACGAGCTGTTCTTGCCTCCATTGAAGCGTCAACATTCAACGTGCTATATGCAATGCATGCCAGTGTATTCTGCAAATATCTTACACCGTAGACCAATATTAACACACATCACCGATCAAATTTATAGAAATGATTTACACATTTTTTTGCTTCAGAATTTAGATATTTTTAGGTGAATTGCTATATCGTTGGCGTTGAAGTTATTCTTAGAATTCTTTATATAGTCCTTTAAACGCCTTAAAATTTGTTATCAATTAAATCTTCGTATATAGGTCGTAGTGCAACCCGAATCCTTTTACATTTTCAAGAGTCCAGGCCTGAAAGGCAATTCATCTACTACGGATTTTTATTTGTTGAATATTTGTGAAAGAATGCAGCCCGTTCGAATACTTGGGAAAAGTATTCACAGTGTTCAGCTTTCATCGAAATGAAATAACTTCGGTATTTTCTTTTCGAATAATACAATTTTTACCTACAACGTTATTCGAAAACTCGAAAATTCGAGAAAATTTGAAATTTTGCAGGAATACAGTTAATTTTTTGTTTCGACGATGAAACAATTTTAAAGGTGAAAACAGCCCTTCGAAACAATTTGATCCTACCATAATGGTGTTAATATTTGTAAAATACTTAGTAAATTAAAAATCGTTTTAAATGAAGTCAGACTTCCTGGCAATTCTTTTACACGAGACGGACAAATTACAAAGGGATCGGAATTTCGAAAGCAGAAGGAGAACGATAGAATTGGGCAATGGTTAGAAAGTTATGCTAAATGAGACAGAGGCTAAAATGACACAGGGTTCGTAGGGTAAGGATGACACAGTGTTTACGGGAACAGCTGACTCAGTGTTTGCAGATTAGGACCGATTTATGACACATAGTCGTCCAGTTTGTGTTTATTGGAAAGTCATTTCTTTTTCCAAAAATGGAAAATATATAATTTAACAAAATGTTTATACACTCTGAAAAAATCGTATTTTATTTTCACCGAAAAGAAATGAAATGACTTTCCAAACAACCCTATATATTAACTTGAACTTGTAATATTCGATTTACAATATTAACGATTATATCACAGTGTCCTGAAAGAGATAAAGATATTTTCAGTTCCTGGAGTAAAAACAATAATGATAAAACACTATTTATTTTTGGAATAAAACGTGTCAATGGAACTATCCTCGAGAGGGAAGGGTTAAGTTGAAATGATATTATCACAACACGTGAGTGCACTACGCCCTCAGAAATATGAGCACCAGTTTACAGTTGTTTGTAAATGAATTGGAGACGCTCTGTTGTCACCAACTGCATGTTATGAGAGATCACGTGACTGTGAGTATCGTTTCACGCCTGATACGTCTTCCATTTTCTACGGAAGAACACCTTCGTGAACCAGCAATGGAAATAAATATGTAATAACATGTGTGTATTGTTTGTTCTCACAGTAGTAAACCAGATATACATAACTACAACTGTGTAATTGTTTGGTTTTATTTTATGTTTGGTATTGCTCCATCCGTATTGTTTAAAATCCATCTTAAACATACAGCTAGTTTCAACACCAACGAAGGTTTATTTTGAAAAAATAATTGTCATTCATTTTCCCTTGCTTTTTTATAATTTGAACACTATTTTCGTTTTACACAATCGTACAAAGTGCACATTCCTTTAATAATTTCACAATATTTACCCTCTGCGTGTAAACGATATTATAGAATTAAAAATAAAATGTTCAACCAGAATTGTTTACCTATGTAATAAAATATCTAGCACGAAAGTATGTACACGTTAGGGAGATATAACCGTTTGTACAAACGGTGTCAAAGAACGAATAGCATAATAGAACAAATCGGCGGAATTAAATAAATTATTGAGAAAATTACACAATCTAGTTGCAAACCACCGTTTCGAGAACACTATCCAAACCGTAATATTATTAATCGACCTGGCATGCGATTGTTCCTGTTGCGGTACGCGATATTTAACAACTATAGTTGTTAATCGATGCTTATCGGCGGCTTTATAATTACAATCGTTATCGGCGGTCGTGAAATGGCCTGGAGCATTCATAATCGATGACGAACGCTGGTTGTTAAATCATCCAGCGTGTTAATTGACGTTGATCATTCCTCGATAGTCTCGACGAAATCGTTATCCATCTAAAATCTCTGAGAGCGTGAAAGAAGTATTTAAAAAAAAAAAAACAACGTTCCTTTAATATCTTCGTATCGAAATCTACATGCAGTGAACGTTATTTATTTTTAATGTACGTTGTTCGAACGCTCTCTACGGTCGGACCATTTTTATTTACATCAGCCGTACGAGTTGATGGGTATAAGTGGTGAAGATGATTCCGAGGCTTTTATCGAGGTAACAATATGGGCTTTTATCGAGGAGTTACTGTACTATGCGGAGATCGTTGCCAAAACCCTACAAACTGAACATCAGGGGGGTAAGGGAATCAGGACCACCTGGGACCTCCACATTTAGGTGCTAAGCGATCACATCGCATAGACGTAGAATCTCCGTATCTGCGAGAAATATAGAAAACCATATGAAGATTTTATTGCACTTAAAAAATTCCTCGTACATTTGTAACCATAATTTATAAAATTAAGGGTATCTTTGGTATAGATTCGAGTAAAAAAAAACTACACGTTCTACAGGAGAATGTTAGAAAATGATCGAAATTTGGATAGCTCCAACATCTAAAATATTGCAAAGACATCGTTGCACAAGTTCCAAGAAAGTGTAAACCCACGATCAATTACCGCAAATACATTGAGAAAGTTGTTAACCCTTTGCACTCGAGGCTTGTTTGCTACCAGAAACCGATGCCTCGAGAAAATTCTTTAAGTGGTAAAATTCATCCGGAACGGAACATTTTTATATACTTCGCATACATGCGTTTACACTCTACAAAAACGTGATATTTAAATTCCAATTTGAATTCCAAACCACGAGGTTTTCCCAGATCGAAAATAGTACAGTGAATTATGTGGCGATCGAGAATCTCCTCTCGAGTTCAAAGGGTTAAGAAAAACATAGCTGTAACACACAATCGTACCACTTGTTCTTCGTAGTAATTATTGTTGCACAGAATTTATCAGGAGTGTATTGCGATAGGTACGTAAAGCTTCTCGATCCGCTGATAATTAATATTCCGGGTCTATGATTACGCCAATGCATTTCAGCCGTCGCTCGTTATCGCATCGTCTCACTCTACTCCGATACCTCTCCTTCGCGACTTTAACACGCAATGGATTTGTATACGTGATCGCCTTAGCCAATAACGAAAATGCGTGTAATTCGAGGTGTGACGACTAATCCGATTCACTGGCAACTTACGATATCTGCATAGTACTTACACTGTAGTTCGAGTCACAGTACGCTCCTCATTGTCGTAGACACCAAATTATTTTTTAAACGAGCATTATACTATCAGGTTGTTCGGGAAGTAATTTCATTTTTTTCTTGGTGAAAACGAAACACGATTTTTTTAGAGGGCATAAATATTTTATTAAATTATATATTTTCCATTTTGGAAAACGAAATGACTTGAGGAACAACCCAATATATTATTAAAATAGTATTTCGTATCGTTAAACCGAAGTTTTACTTAATTTCCACTGCAGTGGACAACAAACATTGTTCATTTAACCTTCGAAAATACATTTCTGCTTTCAATTCGAACCACATTTATTCGCAAGAATGATTTGAAACAAAAAAGTAGACTTTGGAAGAAGTAATGATTCTTTTTTAAAAAGGATATTTGGGAAATTGAACAGTGCAAAATATAAAGTAAAAATTCGACCAGAAACTTTTCACGGGCGGAATTCCATCACGGGTCATATCTGACCCGCCGTTCGGCGTACGTGGAGCCTCCGGTTCGAGGGTTAATTCGAACAATGGTGGTTCTACTGTACTTTCTCAACGGAGGAACCCATTTCACGACCAAACACCGTCGTCGACTTCGCGGTCTCGTAAGGAAAGAGTTCTCACCGAAGACATTTCACATTGTTCCCTCCGAAGAACCACTTCTCTCACTCTTGTACGGTTGCATACAACCTCTCCCCTATTCTCTGTCCTCATTCGAGCCGAATTTCGTCGTTCCGTGGCTCTCTCTCTCTAACACGGGATCGTTTCAACCACTCCCGTCGTTCTTTGCCGCTCCTTTTCTTTAATATTCCCCTTTTCCCATCGCAGCGTCACGAAATCCAACCATGGCAGGGGAGGAATAAAGACGGAAACAAACGCGAAGCGCAAGTGAGAGAAAGAGAGCGGGTGAGAGTGAGAGTGAGCGAGAGAGAAAGAGAGAGAGAATACAAAAGCGTAGAGGTCCGTCTTTTGTCCACAACGCGTTCAAGCGTCCTTCTGTTTTTCGAGTATTCCGGAAAGGCGACCGAAATTCCATTGTCGGCTCACGGTTGGTTTTAACCCGTGATCGTGATCACGTGACTCACGTGAATCCATTGTCCCCCCCGTAATCCAACACGACAGTCTCTCTTTCTTTTTTTTTTTACAAATAATTGTCCACAGATACACGTTTTTGATATCCGTGTTTTCATTATTTAAATATTTACAGTGCTTTGAAAAACGATTCGGACGTTACACTGCAAGGAAATTTTTCTCACCTATAAGACCGATTTTAACGAAAGTTTGTGCACGTGTAAAGAATGCTTTGTTTTTTGTAGAGTTAAACAAAAAATACACATTTGTACAATTTTTTTAGAGTGTATACACATTTACACACTCTAAAAAAATCGTGTTTCAAAAAAACGAAACGATTTTCCGAACAGCCCAATAAAATTCAATTCTAAACAACGGGGAACGTTATTAGGGCCCGCGAGGGTTGATCGCGGGTCGTCGCAAAGTATTGTTAATTCGAGAGCAATTCGCAAAGGCATTTGAAAATTCTTTGAGCGCTGCAGAAAAGGCGGTCTGTCTGCGCGTTTCTCGAAACGATAGCGACCGCGAAGCATTTTTGCGCAACAAAGGGCCCCTCTCGTAAATGGAATATGAATGGAGAAAAAGTTCCGCGACGTCAGCGGTGGTATCGCAGAATGGAAAGCACTTTCAGAAATATTTACGATAAATCTCCACTGGTATTTCAGCTTTATACAACGGTACAAATAATTTCTTATTTAGAATTCATTTCAAACGACACCGTGGAAACGCTCTCGATGACAGTTCTAAAGGTGTGTTAAATCGTTCGGCGGGCGAGCGAGAAACGAGACGAGAATTACATCGATCGTTAAAAACCTTTTCCTCGCTAATCGACGCCTCGAAGAGCGTTCGAGGGAGGAAACAGCAAAGGACGATCGATAAACCCATGGACTCGAGCCACAGCGATATGGAAACGTACGTACGTACGTACGTACCTACGCAACGCTTCTGCCCGTGAAACGTACACGCGCAAATACCTCAAAGAGACCCTCCGCGATTTTTATAAAATACCACTCACTCTTTCTTTCCCGCTTTGTTCGGGCTCAAGCTGCCATTAACGGCGCGTGACAGCTACCGATGCAACCGCTCTCTCTGCCTTCGAAATTCATATTTAAAGCACAACGGGAGAGTATTCGTTTCAATGCAATACTTTTTCTAAAATTTTTAGATACGGTTCGCGTACTATTTATCGTGGAAAATTGGTCGGGAAAAAAGTTACAATTCTATGAAGAATTTACAGCACGAGAATCGTAAGGAATAGTAGATAGATTATAACGGTAGTCACACTTTCGGATCGTAATGTATTCGTGCGTCAAGGCACGTGGAAGAAAGATGTTTTCCGAGAATTTTCCTCCGTGGTGTGAACGCGAATAAATTGAAATTTTAACGGAAGGTTGTAAAATATATTTACCGCGGTTGTAAAAATAATATATTTTTTTTAACGCCGAATACACGAATACGGAAAAGGATAAGCTTCGAAAAAAAAAAACACATCGTCCATAAGCGGAATAAAAATATCGTTTGTGTTACAACGGAAGCAACGATTTCGAAAGAATTCTTTCCCGGTAAGGAAAAATCTGATTCTGGAACGAACAACGTGAATGTAAAATTTTCAACGAAACATCGAATAATTTCGCATAAAAAGTAAAATAAATCAGATAAAAAGAAGAATGTTTTATGACTTCGGTTGATTCTAATATCAGAACTGGCGAAACGTGTTTTTCGAAGTCTTAAAATTTCCAATTACAATTTTAATTACTTTCGGAAACATCACTTCCGCTGCTGTTAGCGGAATTGTTTTACTCATTCAGTATTTAATGGCTAAACTCATCCTCTCCCTACTAAAGGAGGAAAAACTATACGTGAACACGATGATTACGTCTAGTGCCGTGTCCGTATATTTACTGTATAATTTTATACATATACCCTAGAGCTACGTTTACATGATTTCTTTTCCATTACATATAATATAATGTAAATCATTGTATATAATACGAATATAACGATATACTGGGAGTTCCGCAAAAGCCGCTACCTAAATTACCTGTGAACTATAATAATTGCTTTTTCCCAAATTGGTTATTGGAAATACGAAAGTTAGTTGAATGTTTTACTCGTAACGTGTAAAATTCGATTCTGCAATTAAATCTATTAGAGTATACGAGTTCAAATACTGATAATCACCGAGATACTTTTTTATTGATTTTTCATGCATACGATGCTTAGAACGTTACCCTACGATGAATATACATGCGTAATCGATCGATAAATGACAGACGTTCGATCTATAAAATTATATGTTGTAATGATAAAATTTTTCATATCTTGGCGTTTCATTGGTATCTCGCAGTAGATTGTTCTTTTAAATCCCCTCGAAGAAAATCAGAAAATAATCCTTGTAAATTCTGACGTGTAGTATCGCATTGTTAAAAGAGTTTAGCACGGTAGTTCTTCTAATAAAGACAGTAATGTTTTAATGGTCCGTCAATAAGATACGGTCCAATTATTTTATTACCCATTATACCAGACCGATCGTTTAAACACTATTGCCGTTGGCGATCGACCTGACACGAAACCAGTGTGGGTTTTTTACCGACCATTAGTGCATATTTCTTAAATTAACTTGTCCGGAATTCGTGACTGTAACCTTATCAGTGATCAAGACATTCTACAAAAATGTTTTCTTTCTGTTCTAGGTCCAATGTCTCTACAACTGTCGCTTGAAAAGTTGTCACACGAATGAAAATGATTTCTACATATTAGCAATCCAATTTGTGTAACAAATACACATTAGTTGCGTTTCCTTTTTTTTCTCTCAAACAGCACATTCACCTTTTAATATATTTTTAAGTATATATATTAAATAAAACCATTTAAATGCCAGGTATAGAGACACCGACAGTTATTACAATTAGTTCTCTATTTCGATAATTGCTATCAATTATTAAGGACAAAAGCACCGTTAAAAATTAAGTAATTTTAAAAGGAATTTCAATACCGATCCAATCGACCCCTTTGATAGTGTCAGTATACCTTCCTATAATAATTGATATTTTACCTTTTCCTTTGGAAGAAGATCCGGACAGTCTTGGCAACTACGACATCGACACTTCTTGAACACCAATCGAATCATTCGTTGCACGAAAGACAACAGTAGCACGTGACTCTTGTCCGTTAAATTTGCGATAGAATTTACGTTTTCCTACTCCGTCACTTAGACCTCGGTTAAACGATTGTTTGTCACGGTGGTTGTCACGCGCTGCGTTTTTCTCGTACGAATGCATACAACGTTTAGCAATTGATCTGACTACACGAGTGCACGCGGCGCCAACAGCATTCGAACGACAAAAGCGCAGCGCGCGGCACGCACCGTGACAAACGCTCGTCTAACTGAGGCCTTAACACGAGGGTAAAGGATGTCTAAATGCAGTAATGTCCTTCTACGTGTCCCGTGTTCATAAATACCGCTTCATGGAAAAATATTTTCACGGTTCATGTTTCTTATTTCTCCTCAATATTTTCCAACGTCGAAGCATTGTTATTTTACAGCGAATCGTAAGACCGGTCCCGCGCGTAAGTAGGTTAACCTACGTTAGATATTTCGGAAGATTCGAACCGTTCCGCTGTACGTTCGGCGGCATAATGACACTGCGCAGCTATGTCGCGCAGCTGACAAGCGCCTTAGCATCCGAGACCGCGATGCGGATTTAGGAGGAGAAGGGATAGCGTCAAGCGGAACATATAACCATAACTCAGCCTGAATTTCTGTCACCGGTTATACATATTTCCAATCTCCAAAACAAAACAATTTCCTCCGTGACTATTTGCACGATTTTCGCATGACATAATACGAGACTGTTATACCGATCTGCCTTATCAACTCCGCCCATATGTTTGTTACAATTTACACTAACCGTGAGTTTATTTACGCGTAGAACTGTAACGCGGTGTGCTACTGTTGGCACTCGAGAAGAATGCTGTCGGGGATCGTTAATTTTTTTTTCCGTGCTTGCAGAAAGTTACCAGCCGAGACACTTGTCTCGAGGAAAAGAAAACATTCCAATACGATGTAAAAGTAACCATTGGGACGTGATTACTTTCCACGAAAGTATATTGAACTTATCAAAGGTTGTTATCATACGTATAAAGCGTTTAACGATAAAGTGTTAATTATATGTTACTCTCTCGTTGTTAGTTACTTTCGTTCACAATACAGATACACAAACTCGAGCGAGGCGGTGAGATAACAGCTGTCATTTAATCACACTTGTGACAACCTGAGAGACAACACAGTAAGAGAGTCGCCTTAATTGAACAGTCGCCTACCATGGATCACAGTTCTAATTGGAGATTTAGGAAAAGTTTGTCTGGTTTGATTTACAGCACGAGTTGCCTACACCGGTAAGTAGGTGATAAAATTACTTAATTCGTGCAGGTAGTAAGCAGGTAGTAAGCAGGTAGTTGAGAGTCAGTAGTAGCATTGAATTAGTTAACAATCAAATATTTAAACAACAGATTAGAAGATTCGTAAACATTCTGTTGTAAACAATAAATCGTTACATTGCTTCTCTAGAAAGCTTACTTATTCAACTACAGGATTCTATTATCATCTTAGAGTTCTAGTTTAAAATTAAGATTGGTCACGTGATTTCAGTTATTTCATAAAGTTGTCCAGTTCGAACCAAGACCTGTTAGCTGCATTCGAACCGGTTCGTTCCAGGCAACGATACCATAAATAACAATAAAAACAAATTCTTTATGAATTTGATTTCTAAACTTCTTCGAATAAAAATTGTGTAAATACCAAAGAACTGAAATATTGCTTCCTTTCCTATCGGAGTCCGGTCACTTGTTATCTCAAACAGCTGATATAAATTGCAATTGCAGAAATTTCAAAAAAAAAGTACTTTAATCGTACCGAATCCATATTTTCAACGTACAATTTTATTCAATCTCGTGCAATACTTCTTAAAAACCGAATTACATTATTCGTGAACGTGTACAATGACCAATATATTTTCTTTGAAAATAATTTAATTTTTCACATACTATTGAAAATAGTGCACGATCCAAATTCAGCTTCCTCTATATCCTTCGTGGTTCACGACCACATATAGTAGAGACTGGTGGATGCTCGTTCCAATGAAACAAGTATCGAGCAATCTATTCGAACTTAAAATAATTGATACGCGTACGTGGTACTACGCTCTGTACCTAACAATGAATACTAAACGGTTCTCGATCCCATGATTAGCGACTACTGATCGACAACATTTTGACAAAGCTTGGAAATTGTAAGGGTCGTTAGGTTTGTCACGTGTCAAGTTTAATCGAGTAACGTTTTATGATCGTTCCCCTGGCAGCGCGAGTTCGGTGTCGCTGGGAATGGCGCAACGCGATTTTACGGTACCGATACGCGCCGAGGCCGACGAAAATACACCTCGCCTGTTCCTTAATCGTCTTGCCCGTTTCTATCGAAGCCAAATCTATCCCGCTGATCCCGAGGTAGCGAAACAGCAGCCTCAAAGGATAACCCATAGCCAGTCTTACGTTTACCAACATTTTCCGTAAGTCGAACAATCGTTTTCACACACTTGGAAGAAATTTTGATATTTACAGTGCTCTGTCGATGAAACGATTCGTTTTTGGTATCCGCGCATCGTTTAACGTAATCATTTAACGTAATACCATTAAACATGCACGAGTACATTATATGTTGGATTGTTCGGAAATTCATTTCGTTTTTTTTTTTTGGTGAAAATGAAACACGATTTTTTTAGAGTGTATAAACATTTGATTAAATGATAGATTCCCCATTTTGGAAAATTACTTGAGAAACAACCCAATACGTACTTGTTTGTAATTTACCAAATACTTTGTACGCGAGGAGTAAAAATAAATTGTCGTTACGAAATTATTGTACGTAAATTACAAAACGAAAGTAACAATAGTTTTCAGATCCTTCGGACAAACTTTCACATTTCAAGTGCAAACAATATCTCGTATATTTACTATTATCGATGCAACGTGTGACAGGATTCTCGTTTCTATACCTGAAGAGATACGCTCTCTCTAAACGTTGCAAAACGTAATATTCTCTGTATTTTGCTTATATGTAACTATACGGGGGGGAAAAAGAAAAACTTCGTTGTTCTCAAAACTAAGATCGATCGATAGCGTATAATTACGTTCAATATTCTCGTACAACCTGCTATTGATTTACGTACTACGGACGATCCCTGGTAGCGATATAATTAAGTATTTTTCATCTTATAAGTTTAAATGAGATGTTAGCAATTCTCGTTCGAGTAGGAAACTTTTACCTTATTTGTAATTTACCTCACGACGGAGCGCAGCTGTTCCCAGCCATTTTCTTTGCCCTTATGTAGCCAGTCGCGAAAGTGTTAACATTTCTTTTGCATTTCTGAACCGCTCGACAACGACGTTATAGCACTGCTGAAAGGTGTACCCACGCACCACCGATATTATCGAAGCAATAGTTCATACAAATGGTTCGATATTATTGAGATAATATTTCCAATTTCCTTTACAAACGTTATTTTCTTGGTGTACTGCACAATACTGTCTAGATGCATCTCGATATATTGATAGAGCTTCGACGATATCAAATAATTTTTTATTGTTTCGATACATTGTACCAATTCGTAATATTATTCCTAGATGGTTCGATACAATATCGAATATTGGTAATAATATCGATCGAATATCTCGATGCTCCAATGTAGAGTGTAGAAACCACAATTACGCGAATTAATGAGAAATTATGAAAGTTTTAAGAGAAGCACAGCACGGATTCATTTTCTGCACAATTCCGTCGAGTACGAAAGAACGTACAGTTTAAACAATTAGACAGTCACGATATGTCCCTGTCATATGGCAATATAGTTATCTCTAAAACCTCTCAACGTGTCTCACTTTCGTCCCCAATGTGTACAAAGTCCAACAAATCGAAAAACGATATTTAATTTTTGAGTAAATTTGTCAAATATATCACACATCGTTACACAAATCGTTAAGTTATTTATAGTTTCCTTTGAAAATCATATTTATCGAAATCTGTGAGACATAAGATTACCATAAGTTCGTCTTATCTCCAAGCAACTTATTCTTGTGTAAGTTCTAGGTAAATTTGCAAACTTTAATATAGTACGATTGCCAATTTGTATCACGCGTTTCGCAATTCTCTGGTCATAGCTGTTCTTGATCGTACACGAGTTTTATTCGGTTCAGGACATGGCAAACCACTTTTCAATAATTTACTACAGATTCGTGATAAAAATCCTTCCGTGTAAACGACGTTTCGAGAAAATACAGTATTTCCCTGTCGTCACAGAAATTTCACTGCGCTACTTTGTAAAAATAACTATCGAGGCAGTTAGTGTCCCCCAGATCTTATAATATCTTAAAATAAAAAGCTTCCCCTCAATGTATAATTACAGATGTCGTGTCTTTGGTTTGCGTTAGAACACGTAGCACCGATTTATAGACATTTTTCTCGTACCAATCTCCAAAAAATTGTGCAACATTAATTTCAATCGCAACGTACGCAATCGAATTGCAATTATTCCTCAATTTTAACCATTCAACAGTTTCTCAGTATTTTCAGATTTATATTCTTCTTTTGGTTTTTAATTCTTGACTCGTGCAACTCACTTTGGATATTTACGTTCCGTAGGAAAAAAGTTAAAAGGCAAAAAATTCCTGCGACTCGAATCGCAGTTACCAAAAATTACAAGCTACACTGCTTCGTTGTAAAACATACTCTCGGTTCTTAAAATTATCTCCATTAACGTCCCAAGTATCATTACTTGTAAATTTCTACCTTTGTTCTATTCTTTTATCGTTTCGTTAAATCGCAAACACCGCTTACAACTTTTCGTAATTCTTCTTATTATTTCAGATTTCAGATTTTCTCCAAAAGAGAAACTACACCGAAAGCCAGTAACGTTGAGTTGAATAATAAATCAAACTTTTTATGGGGATCGGTGCTTTTGTTCTCGCAAGGGAGATCCACGAATTGCCCCCGATTTTTATGAAACTTTGCAGATCCATGGAGCGACCGAAAATAAGGAGCACGTATTTTATTTTTCCTGTAACTTAAATTTAAAAGAGTGAAATTACCCTCGATGACTGAACTTTTCGCGGTTATCTTCGAAACTATTGATAGATATGCAAAGAAAACATTTAAACAAATTTTGTACAGTTGCTTGCGGAAAATTTCATATACGCCGATAAAAATATTCATAGGAAAGATAAAAAATTACAGTGTCTACTAACGTGTGGCTTTGGCTAAAATTAACTCACCGTCTATCGCCTAAAAGAAATTTCCATAATTATTCCTTTTATGTTGTTCATTGTAAATACAATATGTATATACAATATCAGTATAAGCCAAAGACACTCGCAACTAATTGCCAACCAATAGTAAAAATAGTTCATTGAATATCTTCTCAAAAATATCGAGATAAATAAAAGCGAGTTTTCAACTTCTTCGTTAATTCTCGTACGTGTTATTTTCCGGGGGGAAAAATTGGGAAATAATTCGTTTGGAAACCTTTCTTGCACAATCGACATTTTTCAAAATGGCACTGTCACTCGTACAGCTGTTTTTCAACGACACAGGGGGTAAAACTATAGAGGGTAGTTTCAGCCCTTAAACTTGAGTCACCGTGGCTAAAAAAAGATACATATCCCTTATTTCCAACCGCTCTGCGGCTTATGAAACTTTCATAAAAATGAGAAGGAGGGTGGACATTTCATGGATGTCCCTTATCGTTACTCAACGAACGTACACGTTCTTCGTCCATGAAAAATGAAAAAATGTTTGAAATAAAAAAATATTGATTCACAAACTATTATCTAAAACGTACCGTACAACTTTTCGAAAATGTTCATAATTGTACAAATAGTCTCGGTTTAAAGAACCAACAATCATTTGTATCCAAAAAAAAAACGACTTTAAACGTATATAATAAAATAATATAATTAACACATTTAAAAAATCGTACGCTACATCGTAGAACAATCTATGCAAAATATCATGTAAAATTTCAAATAAATCGGATGTATAGTTCCGAAGATTTCGCGTTTGAAAATACATTTTTCAGAAAAACTTCGCCGAATGTTTGAATTTCGAAATGTCCTCTCGACCCAAGATTCTGCACACTTCGAAGTCTAAGAAAATAAGGTTAAAAAAAAAGAAAAATAATTCTTTTTTTTCGACTGGTCAGGGTGGTGTCTCCCGTTGAACCGTGCCGCGTTAAGTTATTAACAACGAATCGAAAACGGTGCGCGGCGTATTCACCTCGTCGGATCCACTACGTAAGAACGCGTTAAGAGCCGAGCGAAACAGCCGCAGACAGCGCCTTAAGCTTTTTTCACGCGGGCACCGAGAGGCTGACCCACTTGCACGAGAGGCTACGTCGTGCAAATTGCCCGCAGAATTTCGTAGCGAAGTTCCCCGTGCAAAATGCCGCGAGGCTGCCTCGCGAAACTCGGCGCCGTGGTTGTCGCAGACCCTCGACGACTCGGCGAGCCAAGCGGAAGCTTCAAGAATTCGCGAAAAATCGATATCGCTACCCGAGACGTTAGAGAAACTGGTTTTAATAAACACTCGCGAATGCGTCAGCGCACCGTAACGGCACATGTTCTTTAAAAGTACGCGTCGGATCGCGTTGTACTCGAAACTTCCGGTTACGTCTCGTATCCGGATTAAATCGCCTACATTTCACGTCGCTGAATCGAGCATCGAACGTATCGAAAGATTCGTCGAGTTGTTCCATGGTGAACACCATTTTTTAATTGCGACCACCGATTCGTGGAGGCTTCTCTTATCGGTGCAGATAATGGAGATACCGTCGATGTTGAATTTTTTCTACGGTTGCGAAACAGGGAACGTATTACTACGTTCACCCGGGAGGTTCTAAATATGTCGTAGAGACGAATTCGTGTCTAGTGTCTTGTTTATAGAACTGGTGTAACAGATAGAAGTTTTTATACGTAGATTCTTTTCTTTTCCGAAACTGTTTATGTAAATGCTCGATGTTTTAAGATACCGATTATAAGTATACATTCTCCGAACGAGAATACCTCGGTGAGAATATAAATAAAACTTTAAGGGAAAAAAGTGCTTCTCTACTGCTCGAAATAGCATTAATTTAATCGCTTTGTTCGATCGTCTCTCCCGAACGAAAAAAGTACATCTATTAAAGGAATTTGAATACGAGAGTTCGCGATACGTTCATAACGAGTACAATAATTATTCATAATTAGTTGTGAAGAAATACAATGAATATTTTATATACGATATACAAGGACCAGGTTTTACCTAAATCCCGGTGTACCAAAGATGAGATTACTTTCAGAAATTTTTCTGCTATCAAATATTCGAACACTTCGATGAATCGGATATTCGGCGAATGTAATTCGAATATTTTGGATACTCGCCTAGTATCTGAATATTCTTGGTATTTGAACCGCGCGACACAGACCGTAAATCGATTTTTTTACGTTGGTCGTTAACAATATTCGAACAATGATATTCGAATACCCGAGAATTAATTCGTAACGTTTCATGTCTCAGACCTGCTGCCTACCATCTCACCGTACTTCCGAATTTCAAGCTTTCTTTTCGTACACGTTCCACTATTTTTACTCTATTCCAACCGAATGTATATTCCCCTCAACTATTTTTACTCTATTCCACTTCTCTTAAACGCGTTACTCGTTGTTTTATTTTCACCCACTTCCTATAATTCTCCCCTTTCCCTCTTTCGTTCTCGCTCCTTCCGTTCCTGCACTTAGCAGTATCTTGTCGTCTGACCTATCCTTAAGTTAGGTTTACAAGTCTAGAGTTACGTCGTAAAACAGCGGTTGCTGAACCTCGCTCTCGTTGCCAAAGTTTCTATTTTATTTCATTTCTACGCTATCACGGCGCAGTAAAATTCTTAAACGGATCAAATTAACGGATAAAACGGAACCAGAGGAATCGTGCTCGTCTTCGTGAAAGAAATTAAAAGCCGTGGATTCCTGTACCTCGTTCGACGAGAGAATTTGACGACTACCGATATACGATGCAACGTTCCCTCGTTGCCAAAAATCGAAAACTGTTCACAAAAGACGATGATCTTCGCTCGTGTGCATCGAACGGGTCCGGTCTCTTTTTATACGCATCAATATTTCTTATCTCGAGTTGGAGCAGAGACTTGCACGTATCGTGCGACAAATAGAGTAAACTGGATACACCGAGAGCGAACAAGATACACAGTGTCAGGGTTTCAACTTCCCTGTGTTCAGCGCACGACAACCGGCTGCGATAAGGCACGTACGCGAAGTGAGTCGTCCATTAATGAAAACCTGAAATTTTTATATCTTTCATGGGGTATATTCGTGGGAATGTTATCAATGGATCGGGGTGGTTCGTTTCGTGCGAATGAATCCAAATCGTTGACGATCGTTCGTTCTCGCTAACTTTTGCGGGTGATATACGATTTCGTTTCGTGTGTCTCAGACTCGACTTCAATCTTCCAAGTTCCGTGTTACATTCGTCGGTATAAAACTTTCGTATCTTTATTTTCTTTCCTTTTTCGTTTCTCTTCCATTTTCACATTACACATTACAGCATTAATAAATCATTTATCTTCGTTGTAATCAATGGCCTCTCTATTCCTCCGAGATGGAGAATTCACAGAAGGACTATTCAAATCACTTAAGGAATCTAAGTGAACCACAATGATACGCAGAAAGTCTTAAAGATGGTTCTCTATTTCTAGTTCTGCGGAATACTTTATTTTCACTCGACATCTGTATTAATTTCTTTTCGTTGTTAGTTTTAAACGTATCTCCACTATCCATACAAACCTTCTCGCTTTCTATCTCTGAATAACTTTTCCTCTTCTGTTTCAGATGTCGATCGCGCAAGTTACGATTGGGTTGTTCACGCTCGAAGTTTGTATCAATTTTATACAAACACTGTTCCGTGGATCATCTAAATTTAATTCCAAACGGAACTCTTTCTGTCTGTGAAACGTGAACTTTCTCCGATTTGTACTTTACAACGTCAAATATGTTTTCTGAATATGAAGACGTAGATAAAATATACTTCTCTGTATCCTGTAACTTCGAACTTTTCTTTTCTTTTAACTTATTCGGAGCGTTATTCATTTCATTGTGCGAATCAGAATTCGATTTTTCGGCAAGAATTCTTGCTATTACACAATCCGTAGTAATAGAAATACTATTTTGTAAAACACCATCCACGAATCGAAATCGCTCGTTCGTTGAAAATACTTTGACGACGAATTTAACAATAAATGTACAAATTGTAAAGCGACCGGGATCGCTTAGGGTTAAATAAACAACAGTGGCGATGATAACTATCTGTACAAACTTTACACTTCTTTTTTTCACGGCTGGCTAACCGTCCGCGGCTATAATTCCGGTTACAACTATTGTGTATATAAATCTATAAGCCTATCAAATTTCCTTAAAATTGGTAACAGTCGTTTCTGACATTCTCATTATTAATACATTGTAGGATAAGAATAAGTCGACGATGTGTGATCTGCGTTATGTTTAGTACTTAACATCGTTGAAGGTGATAGATATAACTTTTATTAATCTCTCATCGTTACTACTACTACTATTTGAAAATGATGGCCATACTTGTCGACCAAGACTGATATCGTGTGCAAAATGGAGTCAGGTTGTACAACTAACCGATAATTACCAATACCGATAGAAGCGACACGGATCGCCTTCAGCGATTTCAAATATCTAGTAAACACAATGCGCATAAATATATTACATAAATAACATCGATTTGCGCATACGCTGTAATGTTCTACGAGGAAGTTCGTCGTAATTGCATATTTCTGTTGTAACTTTTCAACCAAACGTTTATTCGACTACATTTACAGGACTTTTTTCTTATTTTTGTACACACCTGACACACCTTGTAGATCTCACGCTTCAGATCAGCTTCAGAAATAGATGGAAATTTATTAAATACATATTTCTGTTGTAACTTTCCAACCAAGCGTTTATTCGACCACATTTACAGGATTTTTTTTTCTTATTTTTGCACACACCTGACACACCTCGTAGATCTCATGCTTCAGATCAGCTTCAGAAGTAGATGGAAATTTATTAATTGCATTTTCCTGTTGTAACTTTTCAACCAAGCGTTTATTCGACCACACTTACAGAACTTTTTTTTTCTTGTTTTTTCTCGTGGAACATACTGGCACCGATCGTTCGTCAAATCCTGGCACACCTTGTACATCTCACGTTGTGCACCGAATTCAATTTCAGAAGTCGATGGAAATTTATTAATCGTTCTCGGCAAATTTTCGGGACGTTGACCGAATGTCCGCACGATAACTCCACGAGGAGTGAACTTCATTTTCGGAAGTCTTGTTTTTCACACAGGTGTGCGGCTTCCACGGAATTGAAGTATCGCTCTGTTGATTTCATTGCAACGAGTGAATTTTTTCCATGCCGATGCAGATTGATACGTTCTCCGAAGTCCGAAGCACCGGCTTCGGCGGCTCGTTTTAATTCAAATAGACGATGACGGCAAAATCGATCCTGTCTGATGAAAGGGTCGGACGATTTGAAAGCTTTAATGGAATTCCTGTTTCCACGAAAGCGGGGGAAAAGTTGCGAATAACGCTGCTGCGGGGAAAGAGTTTTTCCCCGGCTCAAATGTCTGCTTTTTAATCGAACGACGAAACTACTTTTACCATATATATATACATATGTATATATATATATACATATAGCTGTAATAGAGAAACATAACCAACCGGAAACCCGAAGACGAACGAAACTAAAAATTAGACGATAAATAAAGATTATTAGCGATCGTACCGTCCAATAAACACAATTTATATATCGATGTTATCGTACCTATGGTGGAATTGTTTCGAGAGCGTCGCGATTTTATCTCGATTTATTACCCGTAACGTGGACGAAATTTAAACGAAAAAGAAAGAAATTTGTAAAACGGAGAAATTATTCAAAAGAAGACCAATTCGACTTCGATGGTAACGTAATCGATACGCGCGAGAAACGAAAATTATCGCTCTCAAGAGCGAAAGGTTCGTAAATTTACAAAGAAGATGGATATTCTCGAGCGAATTATTTACATCTGAGTCGCATTATTCAAACGTGAGGAGAAATACGAGCGAGGAAGTATAACAAAGTTACTTGGGTCACGTGGACACACCTGTGAATTAATGCGTTCCTACACATACCCCAATCTTGTATAATAGGCACGATCTTGCGTAATTAATCAATACGATAATACCCCGCAACCATATTAATCGAGCAACGACCGATTAATGTTAATACTTGGTTCGGTGTATGAATTATGACCATCCATCGGACATCGTTATTCGAATATTCATGGGGCCACTGGAAAGTGAACGAAACGAATGAAGACACTCGTTGTTCGATGGCTCGATCGCTAGATTTCGATAACAAACCTCCGTGAAACAAATTGTCGTGTCAAATTATTCTTTCCTGGTCGACGATCGCTCATCGAGACGCGTTAATGTCTTAATTCGCTGCAGTTTGTGCGTGATATTTTCACGGGTCAAAAGTGACCCGACGTCGTCCCTCCACGAAGGTTATCCGACGTGACACGAAAGTTGATTTTATTGAAACGATAAAATGGAATTTGAAAAGGAATACAAAATATACAGCTTGAAATATTGCAAATTAATTATTACGAAGAACGTAACGTAAAGTAAACTTTAAACGATCCACCGAATCGTTAACGTTATTTTTGAGACACCATTTCTTTTACTCAAGGCTCGAAACTACACTTGGATTGGACACCACCGGTTAGTTCGTACCTAAGCAATTTTCAAGAGAATTTGTTCCACAATTTCGACTTATTTTTCTACGTGGAATAATTTCATAAGTATTTGCATACCGTGTGCGTTTACGTGATTCATGGTTGCTCGATACATCGCACGCTTACTCGAAACACTTATAACTCTGTTTTTGTTCGTTGCGATATTTTTACCGATATTTTCACCGGGATTCTTCTTCTTTTATTTTCTTATCGAAACTTAAGCTTCGTTAATTAACACACGACGGATCGTTTGACGTTTTAATTCGCGCGATGATTGCGCTACGGATTGATCAGCTTCGACGAAGTAGCTGCCTGATTGATTTAATGGTGCCAGAGATTTCTTGAAAATATTCTCCGTCGTTTAGTTGAGTAGCTTTAATGGAAAAAAAGAATCGACACTTCCATAGCTGCTGTTGAAACGAATATTTTTCATAAAAGTATTTTCAGTAAATAATTGGTAGAGACTTGCCGCGTCGTTTCTTCGATAATATTTTCCTGTTCTGTTCGACAAAATCCTGTACAGTGTAAAAATTATGTTATCAACTATTTCCAGTGAATATTTCCAGTAAAATCGTGAGTCACATCTATCGACGATAGTGATTTTATACATTGCAACGATAACACTGTAGTCAATACGAAGTAACATATTTTTTTCTCACAAAATTGTTATACTTTACAGTCAAATCATACTATTTTCTATATTGACATTTTGTACGAAAAAGCGATAAAACCGACAAAATTAATCCACCGTGTACGATTAATATTCAAACGTTTATGAATGTTAATTAATCGCTGACAGAAGACTTATATAGAGAGTCAAATAGATAATCGACGACAAGATTAATTATGGAAATGGTACGAAATTATTCATACGTTCGTTCGTACGAACGTTACAATAAAGTTTTCGGGAAATGTTGGAACGAAGAATCGTGTAAAAAGTTAATGGCCGCTACGAAACGAACGGTCGTTGTTTTCGCGTAGAATAAGAAGTTTTACGCGAACTGGTTCGATTTCGTCTGCCAAGCAATGACCTTGCAATTTTCATTCCAACGAGCAAACAAGAATCACCACGATGAACATTTTCTTTCGTTCCAGCCCCCCCCCCCCCAGGTTTCAATGTTGGTTCTTTATTATCATAATCCGAGTATTGCATTTAAATATCTCATCTAAAATAAATTGAACTACCAATTATATTCAACATCGTCGTAAATTACAACGCCGAACAATCCGATGCAAATTTATTTAATCGACAGGATTAAATGCTCCATTACTAGCGAAGAACCTAAATTCGAGTTTCGTTACAGTTACGAACATTTTCTTTTCATCGTTATTACGAATTGATACTCTATTCGTACGTGAACATTAATTGCAGTTAATTGCAATGCACGCATACTTGCATACACTGCAATACTGCATATACTCGTACAATCGACAATATTGAGAATTTGTAGAAATTCTCCGAAATTGATTTAAATATCGTTACACGGTACAACGTACTCGAGTTTCGAGAAAATCCGAAACATTGCTCCAAAAAGTGCCCGGTTTTGCGTGGAATAAATTACCCGGTAATAAATTGTGCAGGTGTCGGACTAACTTGGAGTCCAATTAACTCCAAACGAATCCCAGAAAGCGGCCTTAATGAGTTTCTTCTTCGAATCGATCCTTATACCACCGAATCTTTTGTCAGCGAAACCGATCCTTCGAAATCAAGTTTTTGCGATCGACGAACGCGATCGTAGAAAATGGAAGAAACCTCGAAAAACTGTATTTTGTGCGACGATCTTGAAATAGCTATGCTATTATCCCTATTAGCCTTATATCACGCTGTTATCCCTAAGGTAATTTTTCCTATATTTCCAACTAAATATCTATTTATGTAAAACAAACATCATTGACTTTATGAATTAAAATTAATCAAACTTAACTATTTCCCCAATAAAATAAATTATATTAACATTAATAAAACTTATAAATATTATTATAATTTATAAAATTCTACAGGGTCTTCTGTTCTATTGGGAACAACCCAATATATATGGGCGTACAAAGTTACTTTTAAAGATTCGGTTAGAATACCGTAGTAACTACGTTCTCTAATTTTCTCATCCAACAGCACCTGGTATTACACTAGGTCTCTTAGTAACCTAAAACCAGGAGATTTTGACATACCATTAGACCCTTGCAGAAACTGACCGTCGTACCTACGTACAGTAACGTCCACAAGTATTTCGCCACTTCCTCTATATTGGAAATATCGGGTTGTTCGTAAAGTGATTTCGTTATCCAAAATGGAGAATATAAAATTTAATAAAATGTTTGTACACTCTAAAAAAATCGTGTTTCATTTTCACCAAAAAAAAAAACGAAATGACTTTCTGAACAACTTAATATGCGAAACGTAGTTAAAGTAAAATTTTCAAATGTACCTTTTGCCTCTTTTTTTGTCCCACATTCTCGTGTACAGACAGTAATTAACGAGACGGATAATAATTAACGCCTGTTACTATAAATGAAAAAGTAATAATTAAAGTAGGGGGAAAAATCGGCAGTAGAGAAATTGTGGAATAAAATTGATCGTGAAGCCAAGACAAAGAGTGAAAAATTAAAAAAGAAGGACAGTTATGAACTTATGTAAAAAGTTTCTTGCTAAAATATCTGGAATCGTTAACACCGTTATTGTCCAGCGCGGTGTGTATATAGACGAACAAAAATAGATAACAATTTTCGTCTATTAATTGATAGGATTTTTACCAGTATTGGTAAATCGAAAATCGTTTCACTTGGAAATATTTACAATATGAATCTTTGATCCGATTCCACCATGAGGCCAAATACTTATGAACGATAATGTACGTCCTTCAACACGTCGCTACAATGATACTCCTTTTCGAATGGTACAAATGTATATGTATCGTTTTACGTTTCATCCATAGACTGAACCTGACGACCTCTGACTAGTACTACGTCCTTTGTTACAAATCTTAACGCTAAAACTACCAACGGTGAACGTATTACTATTTCTATCATCGCGTAAGTATCTTTGAAGTTAAATGGGGAAAGGAAAAATTAATTTATGAATATGATTACTTGACCCCTTTGGTAGAACTGTTAACACTAGCGTTCACACGGGTCAAATTGACTCCTTTGGTAGTTCTAGTGTTCACACTACTGTTCACACGGGTCAAATTGTCCTCTTCACTAGTTCTAGTGTTAACATTCGTGTTCACACGGGTAAAATTGTCCTCTTTGGTAATTCTAATGTTAAACACGGATCAAATGGACCCCTCTGGTATCTCTAGTATTAACACAGTTCAAATTGGCCCCTTTAATAGTTCCAATGTTAACACTAGCGTTCACACGGGTCAAATTGGCCTCTTCACTAGTTCTAGTGTTAAACACGGATCAAATTGACCACTCTGGTATCTCTAGTGTTAAACACGGTTCAAATTGACCCCTTCGGTAGCTCCAATGTTAAATTCGTCCACGCTGAACGTTAACAGTTACATCGTTCGGTACAACTCGAGCTCCAGTTTTATTTAATTTTTTAATGAACGACTCGTCGTTCCGTTATAACTATAGTGCCAACGTAGAAAATGTCCCTAGAAAGAACGTCGCGCGGTTTCGAGAGAACGCTTCGGAAGTGTCCCTGTTCGTCCGCGTTTCGCGGCCGATCCACGTATACGCCTTCCCGACAAATCGATTCTGACAAAAACTAGGCGGTCCTCCAGGCCGAGTGGCGCTCAACCTACTTTTCCGTAGCTCGAGGAACAGCTCGGAAATCGGTGACCAACCTGCCACCACCTTTCGTTTCCACGGCGTTTACATCGAACCCTCTACACCGTCGTTGTTTCTTGGTTTTCCGTAAATTTCCACGACCATCGAGCGTACCACCAGCGGTGGTGAGCCCCCTACTGGGTGTTCGTTTTGTCATCGACGCTCCCTCGACCCTAAAGATAATTAAATACCCTTCCAAACGGATACAGTTGTACCGGATCGGTAGCATTATTTTAGCACGTACCAGTTCTCTTTAATAAACCGTTTTTTAAACAAATTCTACACAAACGGTACGAATAATAAAGGCTTTCTATCAAGAAGATACGTTTACGACAAATTAAACACTGTATTGGAAACTGTTTACATTCGATGGAATTTCATCGAAACTTTGTCGTAATATTGTCGAAGATACACTTTCAATTTGAATTTTTTATTTATCAATATCGGTATATTTCACCCTTGATACTTTGCCCTTTGTATCTTGGAAAATTCGAGAAGAAAGCGAATTACACGGAGAATCTAAAAACGCTTCTACGATATTTATCCAAACTGCCTTTGTATCATTGATAAGAGCGTAAATTTATCTAGAAAGCCATCTGCATACATTTTTAATAATATTTAAATGAGGAGATAACACTGGTTACGTAAGAACTGCAATATTTCTTTCACAAAATCATTACTTTGTCATACGTGTTGATCACATTGCAATATTGTTGCGATAAAAATGCAAATTTTCTTATTCCGTTGGGTATTCAATCTTTTCTAAGATATTCTCAAGTATACAGGATGTCCATGACGTTACTATTTATTTTAACGAGTGACAGAAATATCGTATCAACTTCGTTTGTAAAATGAGAAAGCGGTAACATTTATCGAATTACATTAAATTCGACACGATCGTTAGTATGTGTGCATAGGTGAGAACGTTTCATAACATTTCTAAACACATTATGAGGCATTTGCAGAGTTCATAGCATTTCTGAACACATTATGAAGCATTTGTAGAGTTATGTTCTATACAGAAATTCTCATTCTCATTACCATGTTCGTAATCCTCATACAATGTACACGAGATTTAATAAAAAAAAAAAATAAAAAAGGTTTAATTTAAATTTCTTCGCCAATTTAAGCTTTACTGTCTTATCTGTTAACTCCGCCTTACGATATCTCCTAAATTTCTCTCAGATTTCATTGCATTTATTTTCTTGCATTCGCCAAATTACCACTCTCACGGACCCCTTTATTTATTCGAAGAGTTTCTTGTAGAAAATTCATAAAATCGGTATCAAGTACGTCACGAAAGTAGATAAGAATTTTATGGACACACTGTATTTAAATGCTTCCTTGAATCTTGTTTCCCTTCTATAACTACTACTAGGTCGACTACTCGAAAGTAAGAAATTATACCGCATACCATTGGGTCGTTCCACGCGAAATGGAACACTTTTTGAGATAATATTTCAAATTTTACTTTAACTTACAACTGAATATGTTGTAGCCTTTAGTGATATTTGAATATATAAAAAAGGAAGTCTAAAGATCTAAAAAATTGTTGATTTTACAGCCGTTTGAACAATAGTGTTAATTTTTCTCAATTGTTATTTAATCAGAGTACTAATCGTTCAATAACATAGAGAGCACGAGTGCATTTTAACGTGTAAACACAAAAAGAAAAGAAAAATTCATTTATTTGAAAAAATATTGTACACGATTGTGTCTGGACCCTTTTGTGAATAAAATGTTTTTTTTATTATTTCTTTTCTTTGCTTAACTTTTCTTTTCTGTGCATAACTTTGTCCTCGACACGTTTGCTTACAATGCAACGGTGAAACAACCAGTGTCGATATAACTAAAAAATGGTCTTTAAAATATTTTTCACCGCTCCAAATTGCACATCTGCAGTTTGCGACTTGGTAGGAAAATGCAAATGGGTCCGTCGGTCAAAATGAATTGAATGTGCCCGTTATATGACAATAGCAGGTATAGCGGCCACGCCTCTAGTATCGACGCAATTGGACGCAGCTTTAACTTCGATTAATTTTCATATGGCCAATTATAAAATGTCACCATTTTTTCAAATTTTCCCTTTTCAAGAGGACATAGTCCTCTTAGGAGTCTATCTGCTCATACTTTTCAAATTTTCTAATTCACCTCCGCTACTCAGAAATTGAATTTGTTTCAAATACTTGCAAAATGAATGTTTAGAGAAATGTCTCCTAACCGAGATAAATTTCATCTGATCAAAAATTCAGAAGTTCCTTCCTATTCGATCGCTTGTTAAACAGTTATAATTTATTGAAAATGTTACCGCGGAATATTATTCAAGCAGCTGTAACGTTGATCATTTTAACAGCGAAGTATCGCTAAAGATTACAATTTCGCGTAGGAAGACCCTTATAATTATTGTAATCAATTCTCGTTTATACGAACAAATAAATATATATATATTGGACGCGTATCTATATTGTAAGAATATCGAGGAGAATCTTTTAATACTCGAAAAGACATATTTTTATCCGAGGATATTTCAGCGGATCGGTATTGTATTTCAGGATAAGCATCCGTCGTGCAAAATTTGTATCCATTATTGCGGTACTCTATTGCAGATTAATGAATGGGTCAACCGATCCGCCAGATTTCGTAATTTCGCACAGTCTTTGAGGTCTCCCGAGGCGTCCCAACGTCTATCGAATCGATGAACTGGATTCTCCATTCTCCTGAATTCCCATGAATTTCGTACTTATTTTCATCTCGGGATTTTTTATACAATAATCAATTGCCCCCATCTCCCCAATTTGTTAAATCTATTCAATTTTCTGATTTCTTCCATGGTTTTGCAAACATCTCTAGACCTTCCCAATTTCTAACGATTATTAAACTTTCTGTTGTAGTTCTATTCGATATCTAAAGTTCATTGAATTCTTTAACTTTTTCGAATGTTACACCACTTACCCAAGTCTGAAGATGTTAGTTCGAACATGTTTTAGATACATACAAACAGCTTATACTCATGTTCGCGTGACAAGGAACTGCATGTTTACGTCAAATTGTCAAAATTCGTTTATCTTGATCATTTTAACGATTAATAATAATATTTTCCCGACGTGCTCCCGTTACGAGTAAAAAGACGTGTATCACCGGTATATTCTTGAAAGAGGGACGATACACTTTGTAGCTATTCCATGCTAACGTATCCACGTCGATACAGTCAAGATTCAGATATCTAATCTGACTGGCCGCTGCTCAGTGGTTCTCAATTTATGTCAGAGTTGAACATACAGCGTTCAGAAATTCATTCACACTTCAACGATTTTATTTCTCGTAAAACAAAAATTTGTCATAATGTCTAGACCTCGATCGTTTTCTATTCCTGAGTAATATCTAACATTGTGAGAAATTGTATAGAAGAATCAGAAATGCGAAAAATTATTGGGTTGTTCCTCAAATAATTTCATTTCCAAAATGGAGAATATATAATTTAATAAAATGTGTATACGCTCTAAAAAAATCGTGTTTCATTTTCACCAAAAAAACGAAATGACTTTCCGAACTTTATTTGATATTAAACGATCGCTAAAGAAAAAAAGGAAATACTTTTGAATCGAGAACTATATTAAAATCGAATGAAATATTTGGAAGCACCAGCATCCAAATTACTTTGAAAGAAGGAAGTATAACACTGGATCACAAGAGAAGAGAGATGAATATCTTAATCTTCCATTGGATTATTCAGAGTTAATTCTATAGAATATGCCCGTAGCTTATTTAAATAATAAATTACAACTTTTCAACATTTTTTTGCATTTGTATTTGCAACAATAACGGTGAAAGCGTTTCTTATATCTCAGAGCGAACTTTACGTATACTGTGGAAGAGAATAAGCTACGCTTCTGAGATCGTTAATTAAAGTACATATTTTTTATCGAATTTGAAGTACGCTGTTCCTTCGTGTACCTTATTCCAAAATGTGTTAAGTGTGGAATTATTTATTTTTATTTTCCTACAAATTATCCTGTTCCAATTTACAGTTTGTAGTCGGATCTTGGAACCTACAATGTTTTCGAATAGAAAGACAATTTTTTCCAGCCATTTCTATCCATAAAAATAAAAAACTCTTTTATTTCTCTTATGGTCGATTTAACCGGGAAACGGAGTTATTTGCATATCCTTAGACACAGAGTGTCCATTAGCGCCGCATACATTCAACTTTCATGACTGGCAGTGACTTGAGAAACTGGAATCAGGCAACATCAATAGATCATTTTTTCTAATTTTTGTATTATCTTACGTGCGAGATTGATGAAGTGTTAAATATTCTGTTGGATTTGTTACGCATATATTAAGCGATAACAGGTCAGCGTCGAAACACGACAATCGCAGCATTGATTTCTAATACTAGTTCTCCTTTCGCGTTCGAATTCCCTGAGGAGGTGGGAGAACCGGAAGAGGGTACAATTTATGGGCGACACTGATTCCAAATAACACGTTTCATTTTCTGAACGACTCGAAACGGTTTCGCAGATATTTTCATTCCCATAAATTCAAAGGGATTCTATAAATTTCCACATTTGAGTTTCCATGCGCGAAGAAAACTAAAAACCCTACAGGTGACGTCAAAAATATGGCGCGAAAGTTTCTTGGCTAGAAAATCCCACACTTGTGCTTAACCGTTACCATTCCGAGAAAAAACGCACCGAATGTAACGATTTTTCAGGAAAAGATCGTTTTTAACGCAATTCGATAGTGTACGAGCTTTCAGTTACTTAAAATGGTGTAAAAGGTACGAGTCTTGCGAATACGATTTTTCAAGGAAAACATGGCGGATCGAAAATCTGTTTGTTACTCGAAACGGTACACGTCACTAACGCAACACGCAGCACAACCGTTACCCCCTATTTGCTTAATGAGTTAAGGACGCTGGTGAAAAATGGCGTCTAATCGCCTCTGTATTCTCGCGGTTCTGCATGCCGTGTTACGTAAGTAGCTATCAATTTCATAGATTTCCGAAGCGTCGTGCATCACTCGAACTGTTTCCCTTTTAGTACCGCAACGAAAAAATCGTGCGATTTATCGTTGACGAAACTGATCAACATTGATCCTAAATTAACACCAACTCACCCGGTTCTAAATATCCTACCGTAGACCACTTCATTAAATCAAGCAGAATCTGTTACTACAACTGGATCCGTTTCCAACAAGAACCGAATCTAATCTTCGCGACGACTACTCGAGTCGGTTTCACGTCTAAACCCATACGGTGTGTACACATACTCGCGCTACTTCTTATTGAATCGCCTCTTTATATCGAATAACTAGCGTTATGGAAGTTTCTGCGTACGTGACTTTCATATAAATATGCATTTTTTCCATATTCCGTGCCGAATAATGCCGACGTTCGAGGTTATCATAATTCCATCGTCTTCGCCACGATCGACTCGTTTCAATTTTACGCATGACTAATTACTCTCTTTCTTTTTCCATCGAAGTTTGCGAGCGTGGCAGCTCGTTTCCATACTACCGGGTTTCCAAGCTCAAGTGTCGAAATCGAGACTGTCAGGGAAATGTTCGAATTACCAATTTCGACGCGGTTTTCATTTTCAACGGACGATCACCGGCGGGGCGCGTTTACACGTATGTAAGCGTGACGCCCAGAGAGAAATCTATGGCTTCGGGGACGGTCGCGAGACGGCCGGAAATGGGAAACGCGTCGAACAGCCGAGTATCCCGATCGGAAACCCTTTTCGTCGGACTTTCAACGTTTCCGTCGGAACGAGCCTCCATATTAGCGTTGCTTCGAGCCGCCTTTATTGCGCAGCAAAGACGTCAAAAAAAAAACTGCCCCGCTAACTCTCTGCTTATCTCGTTAAAAGAGGGAAAAAAATATCGTCGACACACGCGGCGAGCTCGCAAAGGAAAAATATCTGCATCTGCAACTGTGCATTATCGGCCGGAGCAACGGCCTCGTTACGCCGCCGACTTAATTTCTGACTTTCGTCCGCTCGTGAACGAATTCTCGCACGATTTTGCGGTAAATCGATAACCAAGTAATTCCCAACAAGAAACGCGACGAGTTGCAGCCACCGCTGCACACATTCAAAAGCCCCGTTTCTGGTTAGCGGCAGCCCAAAACATTTACGCCAAAGACGTACAAATTATCCCGGACAAGAAGGCTAGAAACGAACACTGGAGCTCCAGCGAACAAAATCCTCGGGATGCATACCGAAAGAGGAGGGCAATAAACACGATAGACAATACCGATAAGAAATCACGATTTCGACCCATTTCCGGACCGACCTTCGTACCATCTGCGGCACATAAACAAGTACCAAGAGCCCCATCGGTAAATGGGTGTACAAATAAAGGCAACGCGATTTTGCGTGCAAGGAGACAACGAAATAAAAAGAGTAGCAGGCAAATCGTACTCACAGCATCTCCTTAGTGGCTAAGCTCACGAAGCACATCACGGCGGCGACGGCACGGCAGTCACGGTCACAGTCACGTAAGCTCCGAACAACGGGCACGATGGTGTCGACGACGAGCACAATCGGAGAAACACTCATCACTGTCACCAGCGCTGCCCGTTTTTGGCAGTGGACGATATACGCGAACGTCCGAAGGAGTCCAGGAGCAGCGCGCGTCCGTACTAAGAGGTAAGGAAAAATTAGTGGTGTTCTTTCCCCGTCCCCGTTCCGCCTGCTCGTCCTTTAATCGCGAGACCCTGAGAACACTCTCGGCCCGACACGAAAATTACCGCACTTATTAAGAACCCACGACACCACAGACTCGGCAGAGAGCCACCGCCGTGGAGGCAGAGCCGATAGCAGGAGAGAGCAGCGCGCTCCTGGCTCGTATGATTTCAACCTCGCTCGTAGTTATTCGGTGCAGTCGAGTTTCTTGACTGAGCGGCCGATGCTCGCCGAGCCGTGCCCCGCGAGATCACAGGGCTGCCAACCGTTCCCGCGCTATTGACAAAAAACACTAGACTAGTTGTGGAGGCGCTCTATGCCTTCGTGCTTTCGACTTCGGGTGCTTTTTAAAATTGCCTAACGATTAAAAATATCTTTAGGAACCTCACAAAATGTAAGTTCTTTTTCCTTAGAATTGTCGACGTGAAAAGATTCCCGTTTTCGTACTAATTACGTACGACTGTTTGTATTGCGTTTTAACAACCAAGCTGTCATGTTTGTAAAACTTGTTTAATAAAACGATACCAATTTTAAATCAACTATGACAGACGTAAGAAATATCTTTTGGTGTACGTTTCAATTTTTTAGATTAGAATTGGTGCATTAGTTTTATATCTCTTACATTCCATATTACCGGAAAATTACAATTGCATCTAACAAAGGTTTAGTTGCATCGAAAATAGACTTACCTTTACATTTTGTTACGCTACAAATTCATCTTGGTAATTAATGTTTTCTTATCCTCTTTGAGAAACACGATGTTTCAGGTTGTTTTCGTCAATCATCATTATCATACAAATATAAAAACACACTTAATGGAATAAAAAGTGAAAAAAAAATCATGAAATCCATCAAATTAACAAAATATTTCTACCTACATTATTCTTTACATTTACTTATACTTTGAAAGACTTGCTTTCAGTTAACGGACTTAATTTGAAATACGTTTAAAACGAATGCTGCCTCGTTAACTTTTTCATATTTGATGTTAATGTTACCACAATTACGAACAGTAAGCGGAACAAACTAGAGAAATGCATCGTCTTTCGATGAGAAATTCTCGTTGACCTAGTAACAGTGCCAGGAAGAGGGTCACTCTCACATCTTCTTGTGCTTTCATTCGCGGAACAAGAAATTACAACGATTCGCGATAGCTTTTTAATTAATTTAACGAGCTATACGCTTTAAATTAAGACCATCGAGATTTTCATTAGTCTGAACCGAATTTAAACGAAAATTCTTTATCGCAGAACAATAATTAATTTCATCAATCGTGACAAATCAAACTAGTATCTAATATATTAATATGTACCAATATCGTTTGGTCACATGGCCCGATGCAAAATACAAATACTGTGTTACTATATCTACAGGGATTAATCTAAACAGCTAACAATATTTTAACATAATTGAATCGTTGATAACAAAGCAGACAAATAACTTTTAATTTTGTTTCATCGATGAAACAACTGTACACGTTTGCTCGAAAGTCAAGATAGCCTTTGAAACCTTCCTTTTCGTTCGACAAAAAGCATATAAGAAATTTTCAATTTTTTCCTCCGCTTCCGCAAATGAACGAAGACTCTAACGGCAAAATCAAGAATCATTGTATCTCGTAGCAACATTTTCGATGCAAAAGTTGGTGTCGTGAAATTCGTGTATTGGCCATCCATCGAAGTGGCGACACTTGATTGGTCGACGCGCTACTCGCTTAATGGCGGTGGCAGCTGCAAGCAAGTGGAGGAGGCAGCAGATTCGAAGCGTCGTACTGTATAGTCGAGTCCCAGGCTCTGCATACGAGTCCTAACCTGTCGGCTGTGCTTCGTCTCGATCGCGACATCGATTACAAGTCGAGGATAGCTCTGTCGACGAACACGTCGGATTCGCGGCCGCGTAATTACGTCTGGCTGGCCGACGATTGCGTCGCGACGCCTGTTTACCGTTCGTTATTGCCCGCGGGACAACGCTCGAGGACGCGGCGATGACGGAGAGCTGAGAGTGCGGTATTCGCATTGTGCATGAGGTAGGATCACTTCGATACGTAGTTTGAGGAGTGGTGTGTTTTAACGTGCCAAATCGAAGATCGGTGTAAATGGAACGGAATGACCGTGCCTCGGCTGTGACGATCTCCGAGATTTCAAGTATTTATCGAACGAATGTGTCCCGTGAAGTGTCGATAAAAAGTTGTACCAGCTGCAAAATAAACCGTAAACTACCGATGGAATTCTATGATGATAATTATCCATGAATTGGTAACCGTCCACGGTCGATTTTGTAGTCTATAAGTGGGAAAGCATGTTTTGTAAAATGTTCGATAATATATTGACATCGTTTTAAATTGTACGTGTTTGGTTAGGAAACGATCGACGCGTCCGTTTTAATAATGTGACACGCGTTTTCGAAGCTTGAAAAATTTTAAATATTGTAGGAGCTGTTTAATGTAAATGAAAATTAACGAAACTTTAATTTCAAAATGTCTTTTCTTCGCAGAAAAATTTGTAAAGAATATTCTTGACGGTACGTTGTTTATAATGTAGCGGCTAGTCTTTAAAATATAAACTAATTGTGTACCCCAATAAGTGTGATATTTTTTTACGCGGGAATCATAATTGATGCACGTAAGGAGAACTGTTGATAAATAATGTGCATCAGTTTCGTGGGTTTGATAACCGTGTTCTACATATAACGTGTGATGCAAATTTTTTGGGTAAACAAACATTTTTAAAGAAGACCCGATGCATTTGTCGCGGTGATTTGCAGTAAGTGTTTTCATATATATATAATAGAATGTGTCATATCATTTTCAGCTTTTCATAAAGTAATTAAGTACGCATCTACTTTTGAATAAAAAATTAGTTAAAATTTATCGAACAAATAACTTCAAACATATATCTATTATTTGTTTCCATGCTGAAATACATAATCAGTTGATGAGGCTATATTAAAGATTTATGCAACTTCGGCGAAAAAAAATGTCGTTTAACAGGATATTTTTATACATAACCTTTGACTTTTGTAATGTGTTCTCAATGTCAGAAGTTGCGCGATTGATAGTATTTTTTAAATAATTAATCTTAATTCTTTGATTATAGAGATCCATAAAAATGCAATTGCACTTTTAAAACAAGAGGACCACTAAATCATAAAGCACTGTCCTCTGCCAGCCTTTTCAGAGTCATCCTTTATGTGAAATCGAATATTATTCCTTTTTTCTTTTACCATGAACATTTGAGATGGATGCTCGATTATACATATGTAAATTTCAAGCTCTTATAATTAATGCAAAGCTTAATTATTGTGTTTTAATCTTGTTGTATTATTATTATTACTAACCATGTACTAACTAGGTAAGAATTAATTAATCAATTTTATAGTTTGAATTTTTGTCGAAATGGCACTCTACACTATTGAAGGAAATTGTTTTTATTCAGAGTTATTAAGAATAAATTGTAATGGCAAGATGAGAAATAATTTAATTGCATACTGAACTTCCAACGGTGCGTGAAGTATTTTCAAAATGGTCAGTTTATGATCCTACACCATGCTGTTTGCTATAAACCGGTTTTACACTGGCCTTCTGAGAACTCTATCGAATTGGCGATAAAATTATCCCCTGTACAATTTTTACAAACCGCTTTACGTATCACGTCGGAACATTTTACGAACTTTACTAAAAATATAATCGAGCCGTGAATATAGAATACGTTATCGTGAAAATAAAATGTTTTCGAATTATTTCGTTTCTGTAATAGGAACACCCTCGAAATTGATATACATTAACGAAACGAAACCTTTCAAATTTTGGAAACCAAAATTTCAAACGAAACGCACCGTTTCTAAAGGAAAAGTAAAACCGAGTTAGTTAGTGGTACCATCGTTGATTAAATTGCCGTGTAATAAGGTAAATTAAATGCGTCTGATACTGATTCGAGTGCTGTTAGAAAGCTCACAGAGCAGAGCATATAGCAAACATGACACACGTGAAAGCAGACGAAACCAGGATCTATCGCGCGTGCTCGAAAGTGTCAGTGAACTCGAATTCAGCCGCTAGGTAGCAACTCCACCCCGCGCCCACATTTTTTTCCCCACATGGAGTATCGTCTCTCTGGGCAAACATCCTCGGTAATTCGCGCGATCAGCAAGGACGAGTGAAGCATGGATGAGCCATGCGAGACGGATGTAATTTCCGTTCACGCAGAACCGACAGAAATACAGCGATAAAAGCGGTCTATCGTAATTACCGGTGTCCAATATCAGACGTTTGGGTCTACTCGCGTTACCCTATATGTATATACGTACATATATACATATATATACATACGTGCATACCTTGGCGATCGAAACTCGATGGATCAACGGATTCTATGGAGTAACAGGAAACGGGGGGCTTGGAGATATGATAGAGATATTCGATGACTCGAGAAACGGAAGGAATTTCTAAAACCATAATATGGTCATTGCGATCTAATGACCATAATTTGATCACTATAATCATTCGATCGTAATCTCACCTACATCTACGCTAGAGCCTGGATGGCTACGTGCAAGAATTTGTATAAGAATTTTTGAAACTAAGAATTTTGAAAAAATTTTCAAACAATTGAACTTATTTTAGTATATAGATTTTCATGTATTAAGAACCGAAGCATTGATTATTTACAACTGTCCGAACATTCTGAAATATTTAAATTCGCTATTCTATTTGTTCAATCACAAATCAACCGAGACATTTACGTTTCGTTCAATTAATTCACTTTTCCAGTTGTTCACTCTACTTTATATCTTATGCATTTGTAGTCGCAAAAAACTTTCAGCTTTCACACGTTCTTGTGTATTATTTCTGTTAGCGAATTCTCGAAGCACGCATTAACATCTAATTATGCAGGTAGACTCTGTATCCACTCAATCGCTCTGAAAGCTACGTGTTTGATTAATTAATAATAATGTAATACATATAACAGACAATAATGATGCGATATTATCACTTAATGAATTGTTCTGTATCAATAATTACCTTTGGTTTATTGATTGACAATTGTAATGAGACTCGATTGAACAATAGACAAATGAACCTTTAATGCGATTACTAGATCGGCGATGCAATTAATCAATTAACGCAAAATAATCAAATTCGGTGATATTAAAAATCGATATTTCATTTCTACGATGAAATAAGTGAGAGCAGTCCAATCAATAATCGATAGTACAAAACTCCTTTATATTTAATAAGCTCCTATATGTACACAGGCTAACAAAGGATTGTCCAGACTACCACGAATGCGTAGACGCGCGTCAATTTCTAGTTAGTGATGCCTTCAGCATATTTTTAGTAATATGGACAAGTTCTTTTTCAAAGGCAGGTTGCAACAGTAACGTATAATTCACATTCGAAAAGAAGTTGCCGTAGTAGCCATCTGGCAGTAATTATGGTTAATTTGTAATTTCGTTTATATAATTGTAATATTTAATTAATTATCTTAACCTTCAAAAGTCAAAGTTACAATAAAAGATCGTGAATGTGTTTCAGTTGGTACTGAATTTTTCTTATACAGTTTGCAGCCAACGCCATCGAAGGTCGACGTGAAGCAAAACGAAAATAAAACTTAATCCATGAGCCGACTGGTCGTTCCTTAAACCGCATACATACTGACAAAAACCTTATCATAATACGAAAATTATTCAAATCAAATTCAAACCTTATCTTTTCTAAATTCAATTTTTTGAAATGTTGTTCTCTCGTTTTGTCGAAGTACGTTTATTTAAACACTCTAAAAGTTATCTTCGTTTTGTATTGATATTTAAATGATTATAGTTCATTCCTCCCGTACAGAAGCACTAATTTTGCCGTCAAAATGTATGAAAAGCAGCCTGGATTTATGCAGTGTATTATAAGTGAAATGAAGGGAAATTTCGTGGCAGCGCGTGTTGAATTATTGAGCAAAATTGAATTTGGTTTATCCCGCCAAATATTAATCCGGCAGTTTAACGAAGTATTATTAATAATTAAATGTCCGTGCAATTTATTAAAGCGATTACATTGGCACATTATTTTACACCTGCTCAACGTATACATCTGACAGAGTTGTGCAAACTTTTATATTAATAATAAATGACAAAAATAATTCGTAGTAATCGAATTTCTAGTATTCTTAATTATTTATATTATTTAAACTATCAAACTGAAGCAATATTTTTACTACCGCATCACTATTATACAAGTATAGCAATGCTGTACCACTAAATATGGTATAGTGAATGTTATACGACAAGAACTTTGCATCAATGTACTGGTATCAGTTCCATAGTATTGGAATTGTAATACTACGTTAAAAATAGTGGAGTATTTAAACGATAGAATCTGTACTGCGTTTAAAAATAACGGAAGAGGGATATACAGTGCTGGATCATTTTTTTGCTAAGGTCTTCGATTCCGATTTGCCAAGGTCACCGGTGTTATTTTAAATAGAATCGTACGTTTCTTCAGAATCCAAATGGATCCTCGAGTTCTCTCCGTGACTTCTCTTTACGTCACTTCTGTTCGCTTGTCCTTGTAATCCATCCGCCGTTGCACCGTATCCCCCTTGTAGCCGCTTAACCGCAGCTAATACGGAATATCTAGTTTCCATAATAAAATAGTAAAGACGCCTGGATGCGAGACGTATCGAAAAACACCTATCAGACCGGCTGAGCGTGAGATAAAACCGATGGTTTGCAAGGAAAACATGCAGACTTTATCTGTTCCTGTTTCTCATCGATGCGATAACGTGGGCTTGATCGCGACGTGAAACAAAAAAAAAAAAAAGAAACGCTTGGGCGTAAGAAATTTTCAGAAACAAAAATTTCTCATTCCTCTTATCATGCAAAAATAAATAAAAATACCGTATCGTCGTTTTACTACATTCCCTAGTTTTGTTGTATACATCGTTAAAAATATATTTGTAAATCCTTGTGCCGTGCTTTACCGTCATTGTTGTTCGGTATTTATATTACACACTTTTAAATTTGTGTGTTCCTGATGCCTGGTAATCGAAGGAGTGATAAAAGAAGACAAATAATAAACGTGAAAACTAATATTAATAAATGAATTGCGAGAAAGCAAACTGCGTAAGGAAAATTGAACAGTTTCGTACAATTACGAAATCCTGGTTCCGTTGACATTCCTATTCGAGTCCAATCGATGGATCATGCCACCCGTAATAATCACGGAGAAAAAATTCTGAAGAATTTTTCGAGCCCATCGAATACTAGTCTCGTTTCCTTTGCGTTGTACGAATACGTATACACGTGTATCGCGAAGCTTGAACAAATAAAGAGTAACAAGAACGTAGATTATTTTATTGTTTGCCGATGGTATCTATCTGTGACGATCTTGCACAGAATTCGTGTTACGGGCAAAATTACCGAACGAAACTCCCGTCGTAAGTCGAGAACTACCTGTATTCGCAAGGAGCACACGTAACGCGTTTGTACACTCGGCACAAAAATATCGTTCCACCATACCAGATTGCACGTAATGTGTGTTGCGCACCTATCTTGCGCATCGCGAGCTTAGAAAGGACCGCCTTCTTCACGATCAGTGTCATGCATTTGTAGCCATGGAGTATTTTCGCGCCCGGTGTACGGTACTCTAGTTCCTAGTACATATAAAATAACACCGGAACCAGTAAACGTACAATTACAATTTTCCCTTGTACAACTTGCTGCCTTACGGAAGACAAAATGTAACATCGCGGCGGATTAAAGGGGACAGGAAAACGAACCGTCTTCTCGGCCGATGGTGTCTCCTTCGATTTCTTTGAAACCCAGGAAACGGAAACTTGCCACGAGACAGGCTGGCACTATGATTTCCGAACACGCGTGTCCCTGGTTAACATTCAAATTGATACCTGTACAACGTACGTTCATTGAAAATTATCTTACCATTTCTCGTAATGGCTTCATCGTTGAAAAGTGTCCGACACGGTGTAATCTATATTTTTCCAAGAAAATTTCTCTTGTCGGAAAACAACGTTTCCGAAATCGTCAATGGTTTCCAAATTATTCGAAATGACTTTCCGAACAACCTAATATTTTCGGCAATAAAATCATAAATATAATAAGAGGGTTCTTTCTTAAATATTTTTCTCGGTAAATATCATTTGTCTTGCGTGTACTGTACAATCGATCGAGCATTCATTACGAGGAATGTACGTACTTGTTCCTGGTGTATCCAAAAGACAACGAGCAACTTGGCTAGGGTAACCGAACGAATCCATTAACGACAAAGCATTTAGACATTCGTAGTCTGGGTCGTCGTAGGACTCCCAATCGTAATTATTATGAACAGTACGTGACTTTTTCGTGTATTTAAATAACAGCGGACAATTTAGGTAACCAAACGAGCGCATTAATAGCGAGGTATTCGAAAATATGTAGGTATTTCCCTCCATCGAGCGAAGACACAAAAATAAAGCCGCCTTTGGAATGAGGATACTTCAGACGGTTTTGTTGCGTTGTTCGCAAGGAACAGGTTCTCAGGGAAGATGGAAGTTACTAGAATTGCCGTAGTAAAGACACGCGAGGAGAAAATATGGACGGAAGACATAATTAGGACGAACCATCCTTCGTTTAAGTTTCAGAGCACTAGTTGCAACCATTACGAATTCTGCGGCCTTGTTCTTCGCTCGTTAAATTTAATGCCGGCCAATTCCCTCGTCTGTCGTGCACACTTGCACGCTCCGCGGATCGTGGTGTTTAAGTAGTTACCTTCTAAAATCTGCTTTCACGGAAATTGACCGACCGTTTAATCGCGGTCCCCGTAAGAAAACACGTTTTTCCTTGAGATGCAACAGTACACGTTTGCGGAATTGTCCAGAGACTAGCAATCGTGACTTCATTCCTCAATATACACCGTGTGACACGCGTATCCTGTCAATCCGCGAAAATATTATTCTAAACGGTTGTACGGTGTAACTCTAGAACTATCAAAGAGGTCGATTTGACTCGTTTCAAACTCTTTTTTTTTTTAAATTACTCGATCATTGGCGGTTGTTTACAATATTCATTGATCGATTATCGAAATAAACAACTAACGGTACCCGTAAATTTTAAGTAACGTTTTCCTGTATTGTTTGAAGTAACGAAGATGTTCAAGTGGGTAAGATACACGGAACACATTGTTCATTTCCATGTCGTCTAGTTTGCACGACAACCGCGTTCAATTGTATTTTTCACAAAAAATTGTATTTTTTATTTTACATTTTCTTAAAGATTCAAGTCCTAAAAGTGTTATCGGTAAGATTCTGATGAAATTTGAAAAATTGATAATACCGTACGACTATGATCGGAACTCTGTGTACTCTAACATTGTACGCCGAGACTTTAAAGCCATTTTTCTCAATGCAACATATTTCTTTGGCACACGTATAAAATAAAAGCCCTTCTATCGTCTGGATGAAAATCAACTCGACGAAAGCTTCAAAATTTTATGGAAAAATCAAATTTCCTCTTTTAGATGCTGCAACCCACCCTTCCAATTTATAGATCGCTAACTTGCTTTGCTTTCTTCAATTATCGACTGCCTTTTCGAGCTGCAAAAATATCAATATTTTCACGAACAGTCTTCACCAAATTCCATCAAAGTCCAACCTTGCGAAACGATCCGAAGAGTCCGATTCGGCAGAGGTAATCCTTAAGGTGAACGAACTAGTGGATAGTTGAATTAATCCGTAGGTTTAGAAAGAGGCAAGACGATGCACGCGAGGTTGGTGTCCGTTGATATTACGTAACGACGAGAAAGATGCGCACGGTATGCGAAATAAAGCAGAAATTATCGTACAATTCGTTGCAGTCATCGACTTTCACTCGGAGTTAACGTTGAACCGCGGACTATGACGAATGCTGGCGTAAATTACTTTCCTGTTCATGGCTCTCTCACCCCTTGACCTTATTCTTCGTTTTCACTTCGCCGTGGTGAACAAAAGGATTCCGTGCGCTTACAGTTGAACAAACGCTAATTTTTCAGTTCTCCGTTGCACGGAGGGAAGCCTCTTGCCTACCCGACGCTTTCCTTCAACCAAGGATTCTCTTTGGAAACGTTCTTAACAATTCTTTTCTTCGGCGCGTGCACGTCCATTCCACCACTTTCTACGTTTTCTTCGGTCTATCTGCTTTCTTCAACTCGGATCTCCAACCGAAGACTCGTGCTCGTCAAAAATTATTCCACGAATCTCGGTAGCGGTACACACACCGGTTAAAATCACTATTGAAACACGCGGAACGCAATTGTTACCATTCAACTTGTCCCCAATCTTACGTCGAGAGGATTAAAACGCCTGCAGACTTCTTGCCGAGCAATCTTTTTACGAAGAATTTTTTCTTCTATCGACTGAGTCTATTTTTAGAACTGCACACCCTTTGTGTACAGTATTACGAACATCATCCGTCGCAATCTGAATTTACCAACGTCTAATTACCAACTTTTGTACCTCTACGTCTTTGTCCATCCGGATCATTAGACCTGAATCGTTAGTCGTGATCATAGAAATCGTTTGTTGCAGTAGTTGTGCACCAATTTGTCAAAAGGAATACCAATACGCGAAGACGAGTATAAATTGAAAACAAATAAGTGATGTGTTTTCATAAAGTTGTTTCATTACGTTCGAACGACGAGTGCATCCCTAAGGACAGTTACCCCAATAAGGAAACACTCAATAGACCTGTACACCAGTCTACTTACAGAGTTAATGAAGCGATGAATTAAAGTGATATACCTCTTTGTTTGCAGAGATGACCGGTTCTCGACTCGGCAGGGGCCGGGGTGGCCGCCTGGCCGTATACGGGGGTTGCGGAGTGGTGGGTATTCTTTTGGTGATTCTCTACCGCACCACCACCTCGGAGATGGCCAGGCTTCGAGAACATCACGCCCAATGTACTCATCAACAGGAGGCTCTTGCTGCTCAACTTCAAGGTACGGGACCGTTCACCTACGAGGCATGTGTGACACTCAAACGACGGGACAGTTGTAGAGGGTGTCACCAGTCGATTTACTTTTTCCCTCTCGAATCGTTAAAGATCGTGATTTTTTCGTAACACGCGTTCTTTCACCGTGTACTTTTCCACGATTAATTTCCCATTTGTCCAGATGACGCATGTCAAGTTTCGGGTTAATCGATTCGACGTTTTAACGATAGCGCGAAATTGAAATCGACCGGTGATAATTGGGACACCCTGTACAACTGGTAGAATTAAGTCTTGACCTGGATCAAAAATGTTCATTGGTCCAATTGAAGGACAGTACCGTATTTCGTTGTTGCTGCTTTTTGACTATTGGGAAACAACCGTTCCATTTTATTTATTCTTATATAAGTCTTCTGTTATAGAAAATTTTGAAAAATATTTCAAACGAAAGTTATGCTGTTCCTAGAGAACTGTGATAAATCAATGGAAAAGAATGTTCGAAATTTGTTGGGTTTCCAGCTGTGATTATTCAATATCTGTTGTGATTTAAAAGTTATATAAGCATAAATAAAATGGTGTTCCCTTGAAGTCGAAAAAATATATTACACATATAAAAGTGTGTGCACGCGCGCGAGTTCAAAAATATTTATTGGTTCAATAAATAAATATTGTAGTATTATATAAATATAATACAAGAAATGACTACCAATCTACAAACCGACATACGTATCGATTGGCCTTTCTGATTAATTTCCAGTTATATTCGAGTACAAAGTGCGACTCGAGAAATCCCTAGCCGAGGAGAAGAGCTCGAACGCGGCCGTAAAGCAGGAACTTCAGCAACGGGCCACTCGTGAAAAGTCCTTGCGGGACAAGAACAGCATAGAAGCGATGCAGAGGTTCAGCTCCCTTCAGCAAACTTACAAGATCCTGCAGACAGAGCATCAGGATCTGCAGGAGGAGTTTAAGAAACGTGAGAAACAGGCCTTGCTGGACATGAACAGATTAGAGGCGACACTTCGAGAGTTTCGTCGGCAAGCCAAGGAGGAAAAGGATAAGGCCTTGGAGCATCTGAAAACCAGGTTACTGGAGCTGGACACCGAGAAGACCAAGCTGAAGCAAAAGTACCAGGACGTACTGAGAAACCATGGCACTACTGATAACACCATTGAACATCTTCAGAAGAAAATATTCCAGCTTACACGTGAGCTGGAAAAAGCCAAGGTGCGAGGTTGATATTTGCAATTAAAATTTAGTAGAATTTCTCTATACTTATATTACTATGATTAGAGAGAAAAAAAAACAGAACATTAGAAAAGTAACAGAATAAATTGTACTTGCTTGTATCGATACTTTATCGAGCATTGAAATTTGACTACTGTATGAAACTACTCCTAAACTATGAAAAAATTGTCATTTCTCCCTCAATATCGTAGCCTCTAAGTTTTTAAATTCTCGATTTCGAACAATCGTATCTACAATTTATTCGTTACAGATCAACATTTGAGCGTGATTTTAAGAGGTTAAAAGGTATAAAATACAGAATGTTGTAACAAATGAAATGTTAGAATTATGAAAACTCGGAAAATAGTCGGATTAAATTCCAAAATATATAGTTAACACTGGTGGACATTTTACAATAGATGTTCTTGTATTTAAAACGAAAGTGGTCATTTTCAAGAATTCCTGGTACAAACGCTTCTGGTTATCCTCAAATTCTAAATGTTTCGTCCTAAAAGAGAAACAATCTATATCACCTGATTGTTATTTTAATGCTAATTAAATTATAGTAGCATAATTAGGATTCTGTGACAGCAAATTATTTTTCAACAACTTTGAATTTTTCTGTTTTGTTAGAAATCGGTGACTAAAATTACTTCCCCTGGCCCAAGCATAGCGAATTTGCACTCCTCGATGCAACGGATAAAACCCGGAAATGTAAACAACATCAAGTCTCCGATTGGCCCATCGCAACAGCAACAGGTAAGTCCGCCGAACAATGGCGATAAAAATCCGCAGCCCCTACACGCACCTATTGAACACCACGCAATTGGAGACCCCCTACAATCGAACGAACAACGGGTGAATGATGAAACAAACGAATTCAACGACGTACAGTTCGCTCAGAAGAACGGAAACATCATACCTGTGGGTCCGAATGACCCAAAGGAAGGAGAACTACGGGACTCGTTACCATTACCTTATAACGTACACGAAAAACGCCAGAAGAAATTGGATATTCAGCCAATGGTGGTCGAAACTCAAGTTGAGAACGATAAAGTCGAGAATTCTGACGAGGAACAATTAAAACGTGTGATACCGCCACCTAATCAGGCCAATGAAAGAATAGATGACAAGAAGTCGTCCTCAAGTTCACCAGGAAACGAGATCCCGTTGTTGAAGCAAAATATTGATTCCCTTCCTCGTCCTGACGAGAAAGTTGTAGCGGTTGTGGATCCAGAAACTTCTATGAAAGCAGAAGAAAAACTTGATAAAGACCAGAAAAATGCAGAGGAATTTGCCAGAGAAATTTTAAATCAGTTTGTCGATTATTCGGTAAAAATTTAATTTCAATACTTCTTTGACATCAGTCTGATAAATGAGAGTTAGTTACCGATGTGTGCAATACCTGGTCAGACTTTCTTGTATCGAAAGTGCTGCGAGTAATTAACGTTAATATGGAAAAAGTACTGTTAATAACATTTTGGGATGAATTGTTCAAGGAAAAAATGTCACTTCAATGTAAATATTAGGGTGAAATGGACTCAAAAACTGAAAACAGATTAGCTCAGGTTTTTGCTGTAATTGTTTATGAACACACACAATGGTACAACACGATTTATGTTCAACTCATGGAGATTTAAAAGAAGTGCCTTTAAGCACCTCAGTTGTTTGTACTGAACAATTGTGCCAACGATCAAAGTCACTTTTGGTCTAACCTCTCTGGTAATGTTTACACATGTGAGTAACTTTCATGATTTGTACTGGGTGCTGTAGATAGATGATACTCCTAGTTGGTTTAAAGAACTCAAAGGTGATTAGCAGAACCATTTTTTCCTTACACATTTAGTAATTTGTTGTAGATTAAATGTATAAGGGTGATATAAGAAAACCATGTTTGAAGTACACAACTCGTTTCATGGAAAGTTAATGTTAAAGTGATCAAAAGGTTGTATGGTAACGTGTTAAATGATAAAGAATATGAAAAATTCATTGCATGATACAATGACTTAAGTGTTAATCGACTGTCCATGTAAGATCATTCTATTTCTTTCTTTGTTTTGTAATGTAAAGGCATTTATTTATTATTAAGAAATGGTACGAATGATTAAACTGCCTTACTATTGACTATTTCATAATTAAGTGAACAAACAAATGAATCATCACTTTTGAAGTTTGTTTAGCAATATATGTAGAAAGAAAGAGAGAGAGAGAGAGAGAGAGAGAGAGAGAGAGAGAGAGAGAGAGAGAGAGAGAGAGAGAGAGAGAGAAAGAGGGAGAGAGACTCATTGTTTTACCATTTATAAGAGAAACGTAGAGAAACGTACTGCAAATGTAAAACTGTATAAAAAAATGCAATGAAAATAGTTAAAAAAACATTAGAAAATCTTTATACAAGTATTTTATATGTCTTTAACGACAGCAGAATTTTGTCTTTTGTCCTTGTTATGCACAACTTTTAATAAATCTGTGCATATATTTTCACGAACAAACTGTGCTTTTCCTCAATGAAAGACTGTGTTTTTCATTCTGAACTTGAACAAAAGAAACCATGACAATCGTAAGGAACAATTAATCTGTCTATATTGATTTATTAATGTAACAAAACCAACTAACACGTATATTATTTTAGTGGCTGGAGGTATATTAGGCATTAACATTTATTTTTATGTAGGCTTTTTAATTAAGGACTTGGTCCTGTGCAATATTTTAGATATTTGGTGTAACAAATGAATAAAAGTTTGCAGTGATTTCTTGTGACACAATTATTTTCATAATCATGTGATCTCAATTGCATTTTTTTTTTTAAATTTGAATTACTATACTTAATGATTTATATTTGTAAAAGAAAATGCAATAGGCTATCAAGAAATTAATATTGTTTTTATATTGACACAATCTCCTTAGAGATGGAAATGAAACTTTAACAAAGCTTTATGCTTTTATGTACATCTACATACATTTTCTAAATTGTTCCAATATTAACAATTGTACCATTCTATTTTTGAAACTTTTACAAAAGTATTTGAAATTTTCTAACTTTAGAAAGGATATTTATGCTTTAATTATAATTTGTATCTTTTGATTTAAAAAACATGTTAACATTAACATGGTAATATTTATTTGATTTATAGATATAAATATTTATTCAATTTAAATATCCAAATGTTTAAATTAAAAGTTAACTGTGTACTCTCATTTGTACTTTTCCTAATTATTTGATTTATTGACAGCCTATTGAGAATAAGATTTAAACAATTTTTAAATACTTTCCTTAAGTGAACAATATACAAAAGAATTATGTACGTGTAGCTTGCAAGCTGTACTGAATGTGCCTGTATGTTCGTGTTAATCAATGCCTTAATAAATTGTTATTATTTTGATCTGCTTGCATTTTTTCTGGCACCCTTGCACAACCTAACTAAACTATAATCTGCTTCCATTATACTAGTCTGCTGTACTGAATAGTGATGCAAATCTGCATCAGATTCTTTTTCCCCTGGAAACATTAAAGTAGATGAAAATCATAGTAAGTGGTGAAGTGGTTTCAATTCTAATGTTTTCTTAAATTATTAAACTCTGAAATGGCTTTATGAATTAGTTCAAGTATGCTTTTAAAGACTCTGTAAGTTAATTCACAGATTAATCTCTTTTAGCGAGTGAAAAAAAAAATTAACTTTTATTATTTGTCGAATACGAGATGCTAATTAAAGTCGACTACGAACGTTTAAAATTAATTTAAACTTTGTGTTTTCGCTTACTCGTTAAATAAAACTGTTCCACAGTCGCATTCAAATGCAGTTTTCTTGTTCATTCAATTCAAGTATTTTGAAATATGATTAAAATTACTAAAAGAAATTGAAGTAACAATTAACTAAAATATAATTTAAAATTTCTTATCCCCTCAAATTATAATACAGTAAAATTGCATTTCGAACATTTCATACCAACTAAATATTTAGTTATAATAATAAAAAAAAATTTATTTCGCTGTTACTATGAAAGTGAAAATTTATTTGTCCATCGCGGAAGTTGTAAAAATGAATATTTGAATTTTTAAGCGTTTTACATACAAATTGTATAAAAGTTTGAACCTTTACTTTTAAATGATAGAAATTGTAATCTTTATTTTTTAAAGTAAAAACTTAATAAAATATTGAAAGTAAACGGTTTATTCTGCGGCTATAATAATTAATTATAATAAAGAGATTCACTCTTTTCTTTCTTATACTTCTTGTAGTTTAATTTCTGTTAGATAGCCTTCTCTTCAGCAAACAGCATGCTTTGTGCAAATTTCTTTATTTATATGCTTTTGTAGCTTCAAGAAAGAGGCAAATTAGATTTAAAAAACGGTTACTTTTCTTCGCCAAAAGAATCTTTACAGGTAAGTTAATACCCTAAATTGTGCGACATTTTGTAATTCAATGTTCCTGTTTAAATAGGTTTGTGTTTCTTAGATTACTGACTTGTAATTGGACAGAAGAAAATTATATGAAAATAAAGAAACAGTATATGTATCCAGAAATTTCTTGAGAAAAAATGAATATATCTCAATAAGTATTTATTTATTATGTATTTTAACAGAATTTTATTCAACGTATGTAGGAACAGCAAGTATATATTTATATTTTTTTTAATATTACGATTGCATCTGTACATTAACAGAAAAAATATAATAGCTGGAAAGATGTTATTAAAATACATTTATTAAGATTTGTTTTGTCTTCTTACATAAGATCTATCAGCTTCCAGATGTTATACCAATAATTTATTTACATTTTATGCATAATCCAGCCTAAAAAACACTTACATGAAACTTAGAAGTCCTTTTTATAGAAAGGGAATCTTTATATGTATATCTATGAAGAGTCTGCCAATTGATTAAAACATTAATGCATTTCATATACCATCTTTAACTGGAAATGGATTAACCTACCAATATAATTTCAACTAAAATCCTAATGTACGAATAAATCAATTCCATTTAGTTCTACCGAAGTAAATTAAATTTTTCAGAGCACTGTGGCAACCAGTTCGATGAAGTCCATTACACCGCTGAAGTTGGAGACTTCAACACCTTCAGGTAGCATCAATCCGGTATCAACAATGGTGGACAAGTCACTTTCAATCACAAAATCGGCATCAAAAGCCAAGCTTCCGGTGGGAGTGCCGCCTATTCCAGTGATAATCGATCAAAAGCTCGAGAATCGCGAGGATAAACAGGATGAGAACCCTGGCAAGAAGAAGGGTGAAGTGTTTAAGCAGAAGAAAGATATAGCGAGCAAGGAAAACGAAGTCGAAAACGGAAATATGGAACCTCCGTTTCCAGGAAAAAGAAACGATGAACAACTTCCCGGTAGACGCGAAAACGGATGGTACAACGTTGGACCTGGTGTTCAAGAAATTGGCGATGAACTCAATCATCTTCGACTTTCTGGGTACACTGCTTTTTTTTTTAACTCTTTTATTGAAGTTTAATTATCTCTTTTATATTGATATAATGCGATAGTAGGTGAAAAATAGATCCCTTAGTCGAGTTTTAAGTTTAATTATTCAAGTTGTCATGTTTTACTGATTCTTCTTTTGAAGTTAAATTTATTTTTTTATGGTTTGTTTTACATTGTATGAAACAACAAGCAAAACATAAATCATTAAGTTTACAATATATTGGACTCTCTTTTAAATATATAAAACTCAGATAGTAATAACATTTTTACTTGTTTATTTTTAGTCTTGATGATGGTGCAGATCAAAATGCCGAGGCAGGTGATGATCAATACGAGGGTGTTGACTATGACAAAGAACCTCAGCAAAAAAGTAGTGACTTGCATTTAGTTGAGGCTGAAGAAGAAGGTGAAGGTAATTTCGTTTTCAAGAATATTATACTAAATTGAATCATTATTTAATTAAACTTTATGTTTAAATATTAATTTATTTGGATATAAAGGTAATATATTTTTGTATTCAATTTCTGTTCAACTGTTTCAGACGAAGACGATCAAATAGACTATCCACAGAAGCAGGAGAAACATGAGTGAAGAAACATTTTTAAAGGTAATAAACTGTTATTAAATACATTTTCTATATTATTTAAAAATATAATACTTGTTTAAATATAAAATTTGCATTTTTGATAACTACTTAATTATTTGGTAGATGATTCAAATCTGAAACAAAATGTGTATATACATATATATATAGGTCACTTATTAATTTCTCAAATTTAAGGGTTTGGACAAAGGAGGAGCTACACTCAAGAGAGAAACAATTATTATCAACTAACAGCTACAATTACTAACCTTTCATTTTACTATTATTTAAACAAACTGGTTATGAACATTAATTTACTACAACAACAAAAAAACGGAACTTTCTCGGATTGGTATACAGCTTTACTTTCTCTCCTCCGTATGTTCTTAATTGGGAAATCTTGTACAAGGCTCTAGCCAAAAAATTTAGATAGTTGATACTCTATGCAGATGCTATTATAAAACGTTACTCGACTGACAAACAAATTGTATTTTTATTCAGAAATTTGTGGACAGGTTTGAGTAGCGCGTCGGTAGAAGAAACAGACTGTATTTTTCTAGATTTAAATCTATGCTAAGTGAAACGTAAGTTAGGTTTCCACTATGAAAAAATAAACTATTGCAAATATCTACTCTTTCAGTGGCAGCAAGTATATAGTATTTAACTCGCTCTTTACACATGCAACATTCTTTTATTCGATAGTTGATAGAGACATAATGAGTTTTGTATTGTGATTGAAGATTGACAATTTGACATGGTAAAAAAATAGAAGTTCATCAATTTCCCTTAATAGAGATCATTTTCTTTAAGTAGAATAAATCTGTAGCCCATATTTATGACAAATACACTACCACTAAAAGAATTAATATCTTTCTGACCTTGAAGAGACACATAAATAAAGTTATGACTTAAGTGCACTCAATACGTCAGCGGTTAAATTACTTAGCCGAATATTCTTGTTGAAACCGTGCAATATGAGTGGTGCAAAGGTACATGTGATTTATTTATTGCCTATAAGCCATAGTTCAGGCGCTAACAATCAAGACTTAACAGAATGAAAGAAACTACTTTAAGGAATTTACTATGAATATAGATTAATGTTTGTTATGAGCATAGATACAACTTATACACCAATCAGAGCAGTGATTCACATGTACATAAGATTCTTTTTGTAATAAAAGACTAAAAATCAACTGGTTAATTTTAATGCTCTTCTATTGACATCCACAGAAAACAAATTAATTTTAAAATAATTTATAAACCAATGAAGTTCATTGCAATGAATAATTTATAGAAGCTTTAAACTGCACAAATAAATACTTTTTTTATTCAACTCAATAAATCGGTCAATATATTTGATCGTAATGAGAAAATAATACTTTTCAATTGCACTAGTTGACATTACTTTTGCATACATTTGAGAAACTAATTACTCACATAAAATAGTTTAGAAACATAATGTAAAAGTCTAACTTAGAACTTTCTTCCTTCTTGTCATTAAATAAAACGATTTCATAAATTATTTTTCAAAAGCTTATGATTGTCAATAATAATCGAAGGTCAAGAAAATTATTTGCTAGATACAAACGAATAATATTTATTCAACTAATGTACAATGCACACAAGTAGCATGTTTTTCAATTTTTGAGTGAGCACTACAAATAAATTGTAAACATGCATCGCATCTCGTACTGTACTTATTATCATTTCCGACGCATATGTAGCATCTTGAACGTTTTCGGTATTCTAAAGTCATTTCTTTTCTTTTCAGTTTCCTACCTGTACTTTCAATTGCATTAACAACGTGCCTAGGAACTATTAGATTTCGGTTTTCGAAATCAGTGGCACGCCTTTCGATATTTCGCGCATATAATTCGTTTCCCAATTTCTCGAGAAATATTTCTCTTCTTTTTTTCATAGACATGTGGCTTTCCCAAGAAGGGTTTTTTGTAACCCATATGACAAATGCATTGTAAGCAGCCATATCAACATAATTTAAAAAAAGCGATAATGGCCAACGCCTTGTGGATCTTCGGCAAGAATATTCTCGTAATAATTTACTAAATTTATTTACACTATCCTTAGTATAATTGTAGTATGAAATTATTTCAGGTTTGTAGTTGTCTTCTGGACCGGAAACACTATGTTCGTGATGGTAGCTTGAACTTGATAGTAGCACGATACATTTTCGGGGTTTCGGAATGTACGATACGAGTGTAAGGTTAGTTGTGTATAGACAATCACATGAAAATCGTTGCCTCGAACGTGTGTTGACCATTGATTTTGGTAGGTCTCTTTTATGTTTGCGTACTGTCCCTACAAGGAAAATTTGATTTCGTAACAAATCTTCGGCCAAAGTAATGTCAGTAAAAACATTGTCTGTTGTGATTGTACGTAAAGAATGGTTCCAAAAATTGGTGAGATGTCTAACCACGTATTGACCTTGATCTCTTTTAGGAATATTTCCTATTTTGCCCAGATGTACATCAAAATTACAACAATAAAATGTTTGCGCGTCACAAAGCGTCCATAATTTAATCCCGTATTTTCCGAGTTTATCTGGCATATAAACTTTAAAAGGGCATCGTCCACGAAAAGTGACCAATTGCTCGTCCACTGTACCTGCATTCGTTGCACTATAAGCTTCTCTACAATTTGCCGCGAAAATATTTGTAACATCCCTAAGTGGAGCCAATTTATCAATGACTTTTCTATCTGCTCTCGTGGTAATATCATCGAATCGTATAAATTTCGAAATATCCTTAAATCTATCGCAAGACATTACCGCCGCATAAACCTGTCTTGAAAATGCAGTATTTTTTGTCCATAAATAGTCCTTGGTTTCGTCCGATTCTCTAAACCGCCCGATGATCAATAAAAGACCAAGAAATGCGTTGATTTCCACGTGATCTACCGGTTTCCATTGCTTTTGCGGTTCTTTACTGTAAGCATCTGTTGCTTTTCTATTTGTATGCATGACAATGATGTCAATGATTTCATAATTGATAAAGAGATGAAAGGATTCTTCAATGGACATAATGTTTTCGCTTCTTCGAGTTAAAGTACCAGTTCGTGACACATTTTGCATTTGTTCTACGTCAACTTTACGAGGAATATACCCCCATATACGTCCAGAAATAATTTGATTTTTATCGTCCGTGTCATCTTCATCCGAATCCAGGCCAGAAAACACATCACTTTCGAAATCTTGTAATTCGGGTTCCGTATCACTGTATGACGTAGTACTTCCACCATCCGATGAAACTTCGTCGTTGTAATCTTCTTCGTGATCCACAAGTTCACTGAAGACACTGCTCTGCTTCATCAACTGCTTTGGTTCAAACATCGTCGATTTATATTTGTCACTGTAAAATCAAATAAACTGAAAACCGACTCTCCCGATCGCTGCTATGTTAGAAACTGCCAACCGAATGCATCGTTTTCGAGGCGGGAACATGATCCTATCGCTCTGAAGTCTAGAGTGTGGGGGGAGAGGGGAGTACTGTGGCTCGAACAATGTAAACACATGGCCCAACTCTGAGATAAAACAGTCCTAAGGAATGGGTCTTCAATGATCCGGCATCCGCCGGTCGAGGGTTAAGTACTTACCAGTACTTACGATACTACAAATTTTGTAAATTTGTATGAATTGTGCTTATAAATTAATAACATTAATGTCATTTTGTTTATTACAATTATTTTCAACGATCCTGAACAATGAATATTCTTTGGTGCTGTGTTTACACGTGCCTTAAAAATCTTGTTCGTCTTACGGACAGATAAATATTATAACTATCTAGCGGCAGAGCGCACGAACTAAACTGACGCCTGAAAATATGATGTTATGCACAAGTAAGCGCAGCGAGTTACATTTCTACGGTGGGGTTAAGGGAGGGGACTCATTGCAGTTCATATATGTCACCGCAAGATGGCTATAACAACTTTTATCGGTTGTGACATTATAATTGGTAATTAATGCAAAGTAGCAATACTTATACGTCGCATTAATGAACATTTTGATTCTCATATATATTCACTCGATTGTTGATCGATAATTTGGAGAAAATAAAATTAATCTTGATTCTTCACCTTTTGGTGGATTTAGTTTATTAACAAGGTTGCCACACCCGATTAATATTTCTACTTGCATTCCGGTTGAAAAATTGTTCAAAATAGAGCGATATTATTTTCTTGACAATTTTATATGTAGTATTCTTTAGTGCATATAAAAGTACAGAGATTATGCTCCTTTCCTGAGAAGTCTCCATATTTACTATATAATTTGAAAGGAAAGACATTTTCATATTTAATCGAAAGCAGAAAAGGAATATCAATGGATTTTTAAAACTCCGTTTTCAATGTAAACTCGGCTTTAAATGACACAACAACTATTTATATTCGTCACTAGAGATTATTTAAATTGCATGCACAAGTGGAGCCCCTCAAAGCGACACGTTTACCTTCTCTGCGGCGTTAGCGCAAAACAAAAAAAACTACAAAATGCATTTTCATTTCTTCTAGACATTATGGTTATGAAACAGAAAACTGTGCATAAAGATATAAACAAAGATTTAAAAATATACTAATTTTCATAAGAGACGTTGCACTAAATGCCCATTTTACCAACTCTGATTAATCAAGGAAAAAGTCACCATGTTACCCTTTCTCTTCAAATACGTTGTTTTCGCATGCGCTGCGCGAAATAGATGCCCAGCACCATTTTATTGTTGAAGCATTAGGGAGCGTAATGTATAACCTAAAACGATACGTCATTTGAATATCTTAATAATGAGGAATAAATTTTGCTTCAATAGTAGTACTTCGAAAGGTTGCTACAATGTTAGTGTTAAAAATTCTAATTTTTCTTAAATAGTGATGTAAAATGATGGTTGTACAGATTTAATTTATCAATAATATATAAATTTCTGATTCTTAACTTTGTGCAGAAGCACAACTCTATAAAATTATTTAATTTCTTTAAAACTTAAATAATCCGAAAAAGTACAGGTGGCACCATCTACGGCAAAATGCCCAAGTTTGTCGAGAAATAGTTCGTTCGCATAATACTAGATGGAGGAATAGGTACTTTTCGACGCTTATTCGAATGTAGCTGACAAAATATAAATTATTCACAAAAAATAGGCATGAATATCGCGTTTAGAGGTATATAGAGGTATAGAGGTATAGAGTCTATACACAGAATGTCATTCTCCAACACGTGCCACGACTATGTGTACGGTCCAAATCACAAGAATTCAACAATTATTCAATCAATGTATCCAATAAACAATGAAATCCAATAAATAATGTATAGTCATTCTTTAAGAAGAGAGAACCTCTTAACATGAGAATTTTTGTATCAGGAGAACATGATAGCTGAGGTATTGCTTTCGGTATTTTCAGCAGAGGATCGGGTTAAGGAAAAGGAAGCAAATAATAGGCAAAAAGAAAGCTTCTGTTGTTACTCGAAATGAATTTATTCAAACATATCGTTACATCGGAGATACAATTGCATTCTTTCGCTTCATTAATATACTCAAACTGCCATACGCATTATAAAAATGTTGTTTCCTAAAGTATTCATTTGTTTCTTATATATTAACTAACTATTCTAAATTCGCAGCCAATTAGCTCGGTACTACCTGCGACGACTAATTATCGTTCGTCGCGAGTAATAGCGATTACCAGGTCTCACCGCGTGGAGGTTGCTGCGAGCGGAGACCCGGAGAGAGATAGATGGAATCAAAGTTCCATCGATCTCCCTCGATACGCGACACAAACGAAATTACTAAACCGCAGAGATAGAAGGAATCAATGTTCCTTCGATCTCCTGGTTTAGTTCTGCCGAGCAATTACATTGTGGAAAAATGAGGCAAAATTGGGAAAGACGCGACGCGAACCGTGAAGTTGGTCCTACTAGGTCTATCCCGTATCCCCTCGGTGGGCCCGATTCAAGAGGAAACGAACGACGCCATCCACTCCCCTAGAGGAGTGCCCCGTTTCTCCACCTTTACGATGAGAGGGTCTTATTTTGGAGGCTTTCGCAGGGACCAGCAAAAATGCCTGCTCCTGTGCTCGCAACATGCCCCCTCTGGAAGCTGACACACCGGAGAAGACGGCGATAGACCGTTCGGACCAGCTACACGGCCGGTCACTTGCTTATGCAACAAGCAGTGGTGACCGGGCTGAGGAACGAGGAAGCGAGCAAAAATAAGCTAAAGATTCGATAATTACTCGGCAGAGCACAAATGTTCCTACATGGTCGCCTTAAAACTAACTTAGTCTATACTTAACATTAACAGTCCCGCGGAGGATGCAATCCATCCTCTTCGTCCTCTTCGTTCTTCGTTTTCTGATACATCTACCTAAGAGAGCTATATTGTACTTATAGAGTGACCATGCAGAAAGAAAGAAAATAAACGAAGCAATGACAAAAAAATAAATATAGAAAAACAAGTTCAAATTAAAATCAGAGATCAAATAAAATAAATTAAACAAATGAAAAAGCTGAAAAAAAAAGAATCGAGAAAGTGGTCGCCAGTACTGACCACCGCCTATCGGCAGTCAGTACCGGTTACCAAGAGGTGGTTCCCCCCTCCTCTTCCAGGTACCTAAAACGAAGACGTCCGTCCACCTCGGAGGCTCCCCATGGAATGAAATTTAAGAAAACCGTCGACTCCTTATATACCCATCACAAGGTCACTTGCCGTTACTTCGATTGTCTTTGTTCGATCTAACCGAATATTTCAAGAAATTGGTGGCTTTTAAGCCATTATTTATACTAGGACATTATTAATAATTGTTTAAACTATGGTCCAACGACGGTTGTTAATAGATATGATATATAAACATCAAGATATTGCGAAATCTGCGAAGGCGAACAATTTCGGCGAATGTTTGTTCATTTCCAAGATTGTTATTAACATTTACGCATGTTTCTAATATTAATCGAACAATGTGCATCTTATTTATACATTACAAATAACTACGTAAGTCGTAGAAAATGATTTTGATCGAGTTTCGAAATATAAACGTGTGTCGTAAAGTATTAAAGCGTGGAAAGTAATAATTGTTTATTTCGAACATTAATTTAATATTTGTTTAATTCTTATGATTTACACAATACGCGTAGAAGTTGTATTTCTTACTTCAGAGCGCCGAAATTCAATTAATCGCTGTTTTAGATGGAAAAATCATCGTGATTAACACTTGTGAATCGATAATCGATATGTTTAGCCTTGACAATGTCGGTTGGACCTCAACCAAAAATTACATCGCGAACAAAGAATATTTGGACGAAATGATATTTTAAGCCATTAATTATACTAGGATATTGTCAGTAATTGTTTAAACTATGGTTCTGTAACGATTGTAAATAAATATGATAAATAAACATCAAGATATTGCGAAATCTGCGGAAACGAACGGTTTCGATGAATGTTTGTTCATTTCCGCGATTGTTACTAACATTTATCTATGTTCCTAATATTGATCGAACAATGTGCATCTTATTCATGCATTATAAGTGATTAAGTAACTTATAGAAATTGATTTAGATCGAGATTCAAAGTAAAACGTGTTTCGTAAAGTTTTAAAGCATAGAAAGTTACAATGTTTATTAGATACATTAATATGATATTTATTCAATTCATATAATTTACACAATACGCGTAGAAGTTCTATTTTTTACTGAAAAGTGCCGAAATTCAATTAATCGCTTTTCTAGATAGAAAAATCATCGTGATGAACACTTGTGCATCGATAATCGAACGTTTAGCCTTGACAATGTCAGTTGGACCTTACCGAAAAATTACTTCGCGAACAAAGAATATTTGGACGAAATGATATTTTAAGCCATTAATTATACTAGGACATTGTCAATAATTGTTTAAACTATGGTCCTATGACGGTTTTGGTATACGTTTCTTTATTTCCGCGATTATTAATAACAATTTTTGCATGTTCCAAATATTAATGTTACAATAGGCATCTTATCTATGCATTATAAATGATTTATTTGTCTGTAGAAATTAATTTTTATCGGTATTCGAAACGAAAGCTGATTTTTGACATGTTTCTTAAAATTTTAAAACATGAAAGTAATAATTACTTACTAGACACATTACTTTAACATTTATTTTGTTCTGATAAAGGGCACAATACGTGTAAAAGCTCCAACTTCTACATTACATTTTTTTTTCGTAAGAATTGTGTTTCCTTTGTACAGAGATAGGCAAATTTGAAATTCCAAGAAAGATCCTTCTGCAGATGCTCGCAACGATAAATTTTATGTTTAGCAAAATAATTAATTATATTTTAGCTCCGCTCTCCAACACGTACCACGATTACGTGTACTGTTCAATTCACAGGAATTAAACAATTATTCAATCAATGTATCCAATAAACAATGCAGTTCAATATATAATGTATACCCACTCTTTAAGAAGACAAAACCTTTTAACATGAGTTGCACTTAAAACATATAATGCAATATAAATGTCAAGATGTAACTTTCCTTTACTAATGAGGAATAAATTTTGCTTTAATAGTTGAACTTAGAGAGCTTGCTACAATGTTGGGGTAAAAATTATAAATTCCTCTTAAATAACCACACAAAATGATGGTTGAACGGGTATATTTTAAGTATAATAAATAAATTTTTCACTCCTAATTGCGTGCAGGAGCACAAATCCTACAAATTAGTTAATTATTTCAAAATTTAAATAATCCGAAAAAGTACATGTGACTCCATCTACGGCAAAACGCCCAAGTTTGTCGAGAAATAGTTCATTAGTGAAGCACTAGATGACGGCACTGGCACCGTTAAAACGTCAATTCGAATGTAGCTGTCAAAATATAAATTTTTCACAAAGAATACGCATCAATATCGCGTTTAGAGGTATACACAGGATGCTTGTTATTTGCACAGGGATCGAAATAAAATTTGTACATACAATTTTATGTAAAATACTTTAACCAAAAGTTTATTCGATGCTTACATTGCAATACACAGGAGTTCCAAAACATAACATTATAAGTATAAATTATTGTTTGCACTTAGAATCTAGCAAGCATCCTATGGACACAAATAAATACAATATTAATCCTTATTTTTTGTGAACAATTGATATTTTGTCAACTACATTCTAATACTTTGTTAGTTGCACGTGGAAAGCTTGGTTAAATAAGGGGCGCAAAAGTTTAAAATTTCTATTAAATAATGAGATAATGATGGTTGTAGGAATATGATTTAAGCATAATAAATTAATCTTTGACTCATAATCGCGTGCAGAAGTAGAAATTCCGAGTATTAATTAATTTGTTTTAAATTTAAATAATCCGAAAAAGTACATGTGACTCCATCTACGGCAAAACGCCCAAGTTTGTCGAGAAATAGTTCATTAGTGAAGCACTAGATGACGGCACTGGCACCGTTAAAACGTCAATTCGAATGTAGCTGTCAAAATATAAATTTTTCACAAAGAATACGCATCAATATCGCGTTTAGAGGTATACACAGGATGCTTGTTATTTGCACAGGGATCGAAATAAAATTTGTACATACAATTTTATGTAAAATACTTTAACCAAAAGTTTATTCGATGCTTACATTGCAATACACAGGAGTTCCAAAACATAACATTATAAGTATAAATTATTGTTTGCACTTAGAATCTAGCAAGCATCCTATGGACACAAATAAATACAATATTAATCCTTATTTTTTGTGAACAATTGATATTTTGTCAACTACATTCTAATACTTTGTTAGTTGCACGTGGAAAGCTTGGTTAAATAAGGGGCGCAAAAGTTTAAAATTTCTATTATATAATGAGATAATGATGGTTGTAGGAATATGATTTAAGCATAATAAATTAATCTTTGACTCATAATCGCGTGCAGAAGTAGAAATTCCGAGTATTAATTAATTTGTTTTAAATTTAAATAATCCGAAAAAGTACATGTGACTCCATCTACGGCAAAACGCCCAAGTTTGTCGAGAAATAGTTCATTAGTGAAGCACTAGATGACGGCACTGGCACTGTTAAAAAGTGTATTCGAATGTAGCTGTCAAAATAAAAATCTTTCACAAACAATACGCATCAATATCGCGTTTAGAGGTATACACAGGATGCTTGTTATTTGCACAGGGATCGAAATAAAATTTGTACATACAATTTTATGTAAAATACTTTAAGCAAAAAGTTTATTCGATGCTTACATTGCAATACACAGGAGTTCCAAAACATAACATTATAAGTATAAATTATTGTTTGCACTTAGAATCTAGCAAGCATCCTATGGACACAAATAAATACAATATTAATCCTTATTTTTTGTGAACAATTGATATTTTGTCAACTACATTCTAATACTTTGTTAGTTGCACGTGGAAAGCTTGGTTAAATAAGGGGCGCAAAAGTTTAAAATTTCTATTATATAATGAGATAATGATGGTTGTAGGAATATGATTTAAGCATAATAAATTAATCTTTGACTCATAATCGCGTGCAGAAGTAGAAATTCCGAGTATTAATTAATTTGTTTTAAATTTAAATAATCCGAAAAAGTACATGTGACTCCATCTACGGCAAAACGCCCAAGTTTGTCGAGAAATAGTTCATTAGTGAAGCACTAGATGACGGCACTGGCACTGTTAAAAAGTGTATTCGAATGTAGCTGTCAAAATAAAAATCTTTCACAAACAATACGCATCAATATCGCGTTTAGAGGTATACACAGGATGCTTGTTATTTGCACAGGGATCGAAATAAAATTTGTACATACAATTTTATGTAAAATACTTTAAGCAAAAAGTTTATTCGATGCTTACATTGCAATACACAGGAGTTCCAAAACATAACATTATAAGTATAAATTATTGTTTGCACTTAGAATCTAGCAAGCATCCTATGGACACAAATAAATACAATATTAATCCTTATTTTTTGTGAACAATTGATATTTTGTCAACTACATTCTAATACTTTGTTAGTTGCACGTGGAAAGCTTGGTTAAATAAGGGGCGCAAAAGTTTAAAATTTCTATTATATAATGAGATAATGATGGTTGTAGGAATATGATTTAAGCATAATAAATTAATCTTTGACTCATAATCGCGTGCAGAAGTAGAAATTCCGAGTATTAATTAATTTGTTTTAAATTTAAATAATCCGAAAAAGTACATGTGACTCCATCTACGGCAAAACGCCCAAGTTTGTCGAGAAATAGTTCATTAGTGAAGCACTAGATGACGGCACTGGCACTGTTAAAAAGTGTATTCGAATGTAGCTGTCAAAATAAAAATCTTTCACAAACAATACGCATCAATATCGCGTTTAGAGGTATACACAGGATGCTTGTTATTTGCACAGGGATCGAAATAAAATTTGTACATACAATTTTATGTAAAATACTTTAAGCAAAAAGTTTATTCGATGCTTACATTGCAATACACAGGAGTTCCAAAACATAACATTATAAGTATAAATTATTGTTTGCACTTAGAATCTAGCAAGCATCCTATGGACACAAATAAATACAATATTAATCCTTATTTTTTGTGAACAATTGATATTTTGTCAACTACATTCTAATACTTTGTTAGTTGCACGTGGAAAGCTTGGTTAAATAAGGGGCGCAAAAGTTTAAAATTTCTATTATATAATGAGATAATGATGGTTGTAGGAATATGATTTAAGCATAATAAATTAATCTTTGACTCATAATCGCGTGCAGAAGTAGAAATTCCGAGTATTAATTAATTTGTTTTAAATTTAAATAATCCGAAAAAGTACATGTGACTCCATCTACGGCAAAACGCCCAAGTTTGTCGAGAAATAGTTCATTAGTGAAGCACTAGATGACGGCACTGGCACTGTTAAAAAGTGTATTCGAATGTAGCTGTCAAAATAAAAATCTTTCACAAACAATACGCATCAATATCGCGTTTAGAGGTATACACAGGATGCTTGTTATTTGCACAGGGATCGAAATAAAATTTGTACATACAATTTTATGTAAAATACTTTAAGCAAAAAGTTTATTCGATGCTTACATTGCAATACACAGGAGTTCCAAAACATAACATTATAAGTATAAATTATTGTTTGCACTTAGAATCTAGCAAGCATCCTATGGACACAAATAAATACAATATTAATCCTTATTTTTTGTGAACAATTGATATTTTGTCAACTACATTCTAATACTTTGTTAGTTGCACGTGGAAAGCTTGGTTAAATAAGGGGCGCAAAAGTTTAAAATTTCTATTATATAATGAGATAATGATGGTTGTAGGAATATGATTTAAGCATAATAAATTAATCTTTGACTCATAATCGCGTGCAGAAGTAGAAATTCCGAGTATTAATTAATTTGTTTTAAATTTAAATAATCCGAAAAAGTACATGTGCCTCCATCTACGGCAAAACGCCCAAGTTTGTCGAGAAATAGTTCATTAGTGAAGCACTAGATGACGGCACTGGCACTGTTAAAAAGTGTATTCGAATGTTGCTGTCAAAATATAAATCTTTCACAAACAATACGCATCAATATCGCGTTTAGAGGTATACACAGGATGCTTGTTATTTGCACAGGGATCGAAATAAAATTTGTACATACAATTTGATGTAAAATAGTTTAAGTATAAAGTTTATTCGATGCATACATCGCAATACACAGGAGTTCGAAAACATAACATTGTAAGTATAAATTATTGTTTGCACTTAGAATCTAGCAAGCATCCTATGGACACAAATAAATACAATATTAATCCTTATTTTTTGTGAACAATTTATATTTTGTCACCTGCATTCTAATACTTTGTTAGTTGCACGTGGAAATCTTGGTAAAATAAGGGGCGCAAAAGTTTAAAATTTCTATTAAATAATGAGATAATGATGGTCTTAGGAATATGATTTAAGCATAATAAATTAATCTTTGACTCATAATCGCGTGCAGAAGTAGAAATTCCGAGTATTATTTAATTTGTTTTAAATTTAAATAATCCGAAAAAGTACAGGTGGCTCCATCTACGGCAAAACGCCCAAGATTGTCGAGAAATAGTTCATTAGTGAAGCACTAGTTGACGGCACTGGCACCGTTAAAACGTCAATTCGAATGTAGCTGTCAAAATATAAATTTTTCACAAAGAATACGCATCAATATCGCGTTTAGAGGTATACACAGGATGCTTGTTATTTGCACAGGGATCGAAATAAAATTTGTACATACAATTTTATGTGAAATACTTTAAGCAAAAAGTTTATTCGATGCTTACAATGCAATACACAGGAGTTCCAAAACATAACATTATAAGTATAAATTATTGTTTGCACTTAGATTCTAGCAAACATCATATGGACACAAATAAATACAATATTAATCCTTATTTTTTGTGAACAATTTATATTTTGTCAACTGCATTCTAATGCTTGTTAGTTGCACGTGGAAATCTTGGTTAAATAAGGGGCGCAAAAGTTTAAAATTTCTATTAAATAATGAGATAATGATGGTTGTAGGGGTATGATTTACGCATAATAAATTAATCTTTGACTCATAATCGTGTGCAAAAGTAGAAATTCTAAATATTGTTTAATTTGTTTTATATTTAAATAATCCGAAAAAGTACATGTGGTTCCATCTACGGAAAAACTCCCAAGTTTGTCGAGGAATAGTTCGTGTTGCATAAGGCTAGATGGAGGAGTAGGTACTTTTCGATAGTGTGTTTGAATGCAACTGACAAAATATAAATTTTTCATAAAAAATAAGGATAAATATTGTATTTATTTGTGTTCACAGGATGTCTGCTAAAATCTAAGTGCAAACTATAATTTATACTTATAATGTTATGTTTTGCAACTCCTGTGTATTGCAATGTAAGCATCGAATAAACTTTATACTTAAAGTATTTTACATAAAATTGTAGGCACAAATTTTATTTCGATACTTGAACATATAACAGGCAGCCTGTGTACACCTCTAAACGCGATATTGATGCGTATTCTTTTTGAAAAATTTATATTTTGACAGCTACTTTCGAATACACGTGTTTACAGTGCCTATTCCGCCATCTACTGCTTCACTAATGAATTATTTCTCGACAAACTTGGGCGTTTTGCCGTAGATGGAGCCACCTGTACTTTTTCGATTTATTTAAATTTAAAACAAATTAAATAATACTTGGAATTTCAACTTCTGCACGCGATTGTGAGTCAAAGAATAATTTATCATGCTTAAATCATATGCCTACAACCATCATTATCTCATTATTTAATAGATATTTAAAACTTTTACGCCCCTTATTTTACCAAGCTTTCTAGGTACAACTAATAAAGCATTAGAATGCAGCAGATAAAATATAAATTGTTCTCAAAAAATGAGGATAAATATTGTATTTACTTGTTTCCATAGGATGTCTGCTGGAATCTAATTGCAAACTATAATTTATACTTACAATGTTATGTTTTCGAACTCCTGTGTATTGCGATGTATGCATCGAATAAACTTTATACTTAAACTATTTTACATCAAATTGTATGTACAAATTTTATTTCGATCCCTGTGCAAATAACAAGCATCCTGTGTATACCTCTAAACGCGATATTGATGCGTATTGTTTGTGAAAGATTTATATTTTGACAGCTACATTCGAATACACTTTTTAACAGTGCCAGTGCCGTCATCTAGTGCTTCACTAATGAACTATTTCTCGACAAACTTGGGCGTTTTGCCGTAGATGGAGTCACATGTACTTTTTCGGATTATTTAAATTTAAAACAAATTAATTAATACTCGGAATTTCTACTTCTGCACGCGATTATGAGTCAAAGATTAATTTATTATGCTTAAATCATATTCCTACAACCATCATTATCTCATTATTTAATAGAAATTTTAAACTTTTGCGCCCCTTATTTAACCAAGCTTTCCACGTGCAACTAACAAAGTATTAGAATGTAGTTGACAAAATATCAATTGTTCACAAAAAATAAGGATTAATATTGTATTTATTTGTGTCCATAGGATGCTTGCTAGATTCTAAGTGCAAACAATAATTTATACTTATAATGTTATGTTTTGGAACTCCTGTGTATTGCAATGTAAGCATCGAATAAACTTTTGGTTAAAGTATTTTACATAAAATTGTATGTACAAATTTTATTTCGATCCCTGTGCAAATAACAAGCATCCTGTGTATACCTCTAAACGCGATATTGATGCGTATTCTTTGTGAAAAATTTATATTTTGACAGCTACATTCGAATTGACGTTTTAACGGTGCCAGTGCCGTCATCTAGTGCTTCACTAATGAACTATTTCTCGACAAACTTGGGCGTTTTGCCGTAGATGGAGTCACATGTACTTTTTCGGATTATTTAAATTTTGAAATAATTAACTAATTTGTAGGATTTGTGCTCCTGCACGCAATTAGGAGTGAAAAATTTATTTATTATACTTAAAATATACCCGTTCAACCATCATTTTGTGTGGTTATTTAAGAGGAATTTATAATTTTTACCCCAACATTGTAGCAAGCTCTCTAAGTTCAACTATTAAAGCAAAATTTATTCCTCATTAGTAAAGGAAAGTTACATCTTGACATTTATATTGCATTATATGTTTTAAGTGCAACTCATGTTAAAAGGTTTTGTCTTCTTAAAGAGTGGGTATACATTATATATTGAACTGCATTGTTTATTGGATACATTGATTGAATAATTGTTTAATTCCTGTGAATTGAACAGTACACGTAATCGTGGTACGTGTTGGAGAGCGGAGCTAAAATATAATTAATTATTTTGCTAAACATAAAATTTATCGTTGCGAGCATCTGCAGAAGGATCTTTCTTGGAATTTCAAATTTGCCTATCTCTGTACAAAGGAAACACAATTCTTACGAAAAAAAAATGTAATGTAGAAGTTGGAGCTTTTACACGTATTGTGCCCTTTATCAGAACAAAATAAATGTTAAAGTAATGTGTCTAGTAAGTAATTATTACTTTCATGTTTTAAAATTTTAAGAAACATGTCAAAAATCAGCTTTCGTTTCGAATACCGATAAAAATTAATTTCTACAGACAAATAAATCATTTATAATGCATAGATAAGATGCCTATTGTAACATTAATATTTGGAACATGCAAAAATTGTTATTAATAATCGCGGAAATAAAGAAACGTATACCAAAACCGTCATAGGACCATAGTTTAAACAATTATTGACAATGTCCTAGTATAATTAATGGCTTAAAATATCATTTCGTCCAAATATTCTTTGTTCGCGAAGTAATTTTTCGGTAAGGTCCAACTGACATTGTCAAGGCTAAACGTTCGATTATCGATGCACAAGTGTTCATTACGATGATTTTTCTATCTAGAAAAGCGATTAATTGAATTTCGGCACTTTTCAGTAAAAAATAGAACTTCTACGCGTATTGTGTAAATTATATGAATTGAATAAATATCATATTAATGTATCTAATAAACATTGTAACTTTCTATGCTTTAAAACTTTACGAAACACGTTTTACTTTGAATCTCGATCTAAATCAATTTCTATAAGTTACTTAATCACTTATAATGCATGAATAAGATGCACATTGTTCGATCAATATTAGGAACATAGATAAATGTTAGTAACAATCGCGGAAATGAACAAACATTCATCGAAACCGTTCGTTTCCGCAGATTTCGCAATATCTTGATGTTTATTTATCATATTTATTTACAATCGTTACAGAACCATAGTTTAAACAATTACTGACAATATCCTAGTATAATTAATGGCTTAAAATATCATTTCGTCCAAATATTCTTTGTTCGCGATGTAATTTTTGGTTGAGGTCCAACCGACATTGTCAAGGCTAAACATATCGATTATCGATTCACAAGTGTTAATCACGATGATTTTTCCATCTAAAACAGCGATTAATTGAATTTCGGCGCTCTGAAGTAAGAAATACAACTTCTACGCGTATTGTGTAAATCATAAGAATTAAACAAATATTAAATTAATGTTCGAAATAAACAATTATTACTTTCCACGCTTTAATACTTTACGACACACGTTTATATTTCGAAACTCGATCAAAATCATTTTCTACGACTTACGTAGTTATTTGTAATGTATAAATAAGATGCACATTGTTCGATTAATATTAGAAACATGCGTAAATGTTAATAACAATCTTGGAAATGAACAAACATTCGCCGAAATTGTTCGCCTTCGCAGATTTCGCAATATCTTGATGTTTATATATCATATCTATTAACAACCGTCGTTGGACCATAGTTTAAACAATTATTAATAATGTCCTAGTATAAATAATGGCTTAAAAGCCACCAATTTCTTGAAATATTCGGTTAGATCGAACAAAGACAATCGAAGTAACGGCAAGTGACCTTGTGATGGGTATATAAGGAGTCGACGGTTTTCTTAAATTTCATTCCATGGGGAGCCTCCGAGGTGGACGGACGTCTTCGTTTTAGGTACCTGGAAGAGGAGGGGGGAACCACCTCTTGGTAACCGGTACTGACTGCCGATAGGCGGTGGTCAGTACTGGCGACCACTTTCTCGATTCTTTTTTTTTCAGCTTTTTCATTTGTTTAATTTATTTTATTTGATCTCTGATTTTAATTTGAACTTGTTTTTCTATATTTATTTTTTTGTCATTGCTTCGTTTATTTTCTTTCTTTCTGCATGGTCACTCTATAAGTACAATATAGCTCTCTTAGGTAGATGTATCAGAAAACGAAGAACGAAGAGGACGAAGAGGATGGATTGCATCCTCCGCGGGACTGTTAATGTTAAGTATAGACTAAGTTAGTTTTAAGGCGACCATGTAGGAACATTTGTGCTCTGCCGAGTAATTATCGAATCTTTAGCTTATTTTTGCTCGCTTCCTCGTTCCTCAGCCCGGTCACCACTGCTTGTTGCATAAGCAAGTGACCGGCCGTGTAGCTGGTCCGAACGGTCTATCGCCGTCTTCTCCGGTGTGTCAGCTTCCAGAGGGGGCATGTTGCGAGCACAGGAGCAGGCATTTTTGCTGGTCCCTGCGAAAGCCTCCAAAATAAGACCCTCTCATCGTAAAGGTGGAGAAACGGGGCACTCCTCTAGGGGAGTGGATGGCGTCGTTCGTTTCCTCTTGAATCGGGCCCACCGAGGGGATACGGGATAGACCTAGTAGGACCAACTTCACGGTTCGCGTCGCGTCTTTCCCAATTTTGCCTCATTTTTCCACAATGTAATTGCTCGGCAGAACTAAACCAGGAGATCGAAGGAACATTGATTCCTTCTATCTCTGCGGTTTAGTAATTTCGTTTGTGTCGCGTATCGAGGGAGATCGATGGAACTTTGATTCCATCTATCTCTCTCCGGGTCTCCGCTCGCAGCAACCTCCACGCGGTGAGACCTGGTAATCGCTATTACTCGCGACGAACGATAATTAGTCGTCGCAGGTAGTACCGAGCTAATTGGCTGCGAATTTAGAATAGTTAGTTAATATATAAGAAACAAATGAATACTTTAGGAAACAACATTTTTATAATGCGTATGGCAGTTTGAGTATATTAATGAAGCGAAAGAATGCAATTGTATCTCCGATGTAACGATATGTTTGAATAAATTCATTTCGAGTAACAACAGAAGCTTTCTTTTTGCCTATTATTTGCTTCCTTTTCCTTAACCCGATCCTCTGCTGAAAATACCGAAAGCAATACCTCAGCTATCATGTTCTCCTGATACAAAAATTCTCATGTTAAGAGGTTCTCTCTTCTTAAAGAATGACTATACATTATTTATTGGATTTCATTGTTTATTGGATACATTGATTGAATAATTGTTGAATTCTTGTGATTTGGACCGTACACATAGTCGTGGCACGTGTTGGAGAATGACATTCTGTGTATAGACTCTATACCTCTATACCTCTATATACCTCTAAACGCGATATTCATGCCTATTTTTTGTGAATAATTTATATTTTGTCAGCTACATTCGAATAAGCGTCGAAAAGTACCTATTCCTCCATCTAGCATTATACGAACGAACTATTTCTCGACAAACTTGGGCATTTTGCCGTAGATGGTGCCACCTGTACTTTTTCGGATTATTTAAATTTAGAACAAATTAACTAATTTGTAGGATTTGTGCTTCTGCACACAATTATGAATCGAAAATTAATTTATTATACTTAAAGTATACCCGTTGAACCATCATTTTGCCTGGTTATTTAAGAGAAATTTATAATTTTTGATCCGAATATTCTAACAAGCTTTCTAAGTTCAACTATTAAAGCAAAATTTGTTCCTCATTAGTAAAGGAAAATTACATTTTGACATTTACATTGCATTATATGTTTTAAGTGCAATTCATGTTAAAAGATTTTGTCTTCTTAAAGAATGAGTATACATTATTTATTGGACTGCATTGTTTATTGAATACATTGATTGAATAATTCTTTAATTCCAGTGATTTGGACAGTACACGTAATGGTGGCACGTGTTGGAGAATGAAGCCAAAATATAATTAATTATTTTGCTAAACATAAAATTTATCGTTGCGAGCATCTGCAGAAGGATCTTTCTTGCAATTTCAAATTTGCCTATCTCTGTACAAAGGAAACACAATTCTTACGAAATTATAAATATAAAACCCTTCGAAAGTTTTTGCTCTAATTTCTTGTTTTTTGAGCAAACCTGTCTACAGGTGAGAGGAAAGCACGATGGTAAACTTCAATGTTTATTTCTTGGACGGTACCTGTTTAATGTTCGAACAATATATTAACAATCGTTATCTCGTCAGCTGGATAAAAAAATACAGAAAATACTGATACAGATAAAATAATATTAGGACACTCTGGAGCCCCGCCCAGGATAAATTCGTTACTGATGATACTTGCTTGACGCGCATTAATTTACCCATCGCACGTACATACATATACATATATAGATTTTTTATTTATATAACTTTATGTATAATCTGTAAAGAAGGTGAGTCAGTGCCGCTCATTTTCTTCGTTGATCTGTAAACCTATATACAACGCTCATGTTACATTTAAAAAAAAAAGAAAAAATTGTACAGTAGAAACTAGATTAACTAATCACTCGACAAAGCTTGCTACTAAAACTAATTATGAAACAATAGCAATTAACGCATCCCCGTTAACTTATTAATCTAAAAGACTTATAAATTGCCAAGTTGGCAGATTTCCGAAGATTACTTGGATTCGAATTATTTGTACAGATTGAGTAGCTTGCAGCTGAATTTGAACATTTTTTCGTTTTGCGATTGAAAGCCTGCTTAATGTGAAGTTGATGGACGCTGGTAAAGAAAAAAAAAATGATCGATCAAAAGGTATGTTAACAATCTGTATAATTTGATGCAACATACAACAACAAACTCCAGATTCCAAACTTACAATTACACTTTGTTAAACATCCTAGCGACAACGATGTCTCGCAATTCCTAAACAAATACTTCACTTAATCGAAATATAATCGAGATTCTACTGTACCGAATAAATCTTTAAAAAGAAAAAGAAATTCCTCTCACTTTACGCTTGGGGCGTACGACGGGTACGCTTTGTTCGTTAAAAATCACCTTGCATACTCGGACCCAATTCATAATTTACGATCACAGTTGCTACGGAAGAAAAACTGTACACTGACGTTCCCCGCGCATAGTCTAGAAAAATGTACAACATAACAACGCTCGCATGGTCGAGCAAACTTTGAGAGAGAATAAAAACGGAAGGGATGGAAACTAATCCTCCACGAAGAGAATTCGCCTTTCCCCTCCGCGATAAAAACGCTTGTTTTGTGAGGTGACTCGCTTGTCGAGGCCTATCTCCTTAACTTATAGTCCTTTAACAACCTTTTCTCTTCCCGTGCCTCGAACAGCCTTCGGAAGTATGGAATGTTTTGCTTCTTTATGGTACATGGACAACGTGAAAATAATATTCTGCGATAATCGTATTTACAAGACTTACAAATCGCACCTAAGATGACACGAATTCGTCATTGGTTGCACTTCTATCTCAGTGTAGTTCAAAAGAAAAATATTGCACCTGATTCTTCGTACTGTAATGCCGTATACTCTTACAAACTCTTCTCAATAATCGATCATTGTAACGAACAATTCATTTGGATCACATCCGAACGAGATAATTCGATGATATTTTTCTAATAAAGAACGTACGTGACCCTCTGCATGACCTCATCGGAAAGGACAAAATACAATATAAAAAGATCTCCCACAGAAGGCTCTAGTCAATTACGATTCAGGATCGTTACATTAGAATGTCATTCGGTATCTTGGCATCGTAACTTTTTATGTAAATGTATGTATTCGAAACATAATATGTTAGTACACCTTCGAACTCCCAATTATTGAAACCATCATCGTGTTCATCCTCGACTCTTGATCGAGCTCAAGCTTACGGCATAACAATACACTGATTTCTTTTTTTTTTTTTTTTAAAGACTCTTTTACTTATCAGAGTTGTTCTTTCTTTTTGCCGAACTAAACACAATTTTGAGAATTTTCCTAATCAATTTTCAATGTTCCATACAATTTCTGCTCCCGTATCTAAACTCTAAAGATTGCAACTGCTGCGAGACAAAAGTGCAACAAATGCGAAAGCATCCCTACATAGAAGCAGTGGCGTAGTCAGATGCACTTTCTGCGCTCCGTTACACTTCATTAACAATTTACAGGAAGCGCATTACAAAATGCATACCACGAAGATATATTCATAATTTCGTCGCAAGATTTTTACAACACCTACGTAAATGCAAAGTATTTTAAATGATTTGAAAATATTCTTCCTACGCAAACGTCGGACATTACAATCAAACTTCCGTCTTGAGGGTTCAAATGAAAAGATCTATCGATCGGGTTTTGTTTCGTTCTTTTTCTTTTTAGCGCACAAAGTTATAGTTCTAAACAAAAATCAACTCAAAAATTTCGATATGTTTTAAGAGCTTTTACAATATACGTGTCGCATTGCGAAGATTGTGTAGAACATACTCAGTCTTGTGCTCCGTAAAAATTCCTCTTTATCGAAACTGGATAAAACTTAAAATGTCTAAAAAGTCGTTAAAAATGTTAAAATCCTATAGAAAAATCCAAAAGCCCTGCTTTTAAGGAGTCGCTCTATCGCTCCTGGTTCCTTATCCCAAAAGACAACATACAATTAAAAAAAAAAATAGTTCTTTTTTTAAAATTAAAGCCAGTCTAACAACATGCCTCCTAAACCTTCAATGAACCGATCCACGCGCTTATAGGTCTAATAATCTTGGATTGTGTAACGGTGAAACTGTACCTGGAATGAAACAATTAAAACTTGCAAGGATAAAACAATCAACAATTGCAACGAATTTGCGTAATTAATCGATACGATGCATCGAAAAAGCACTCGTTAGATTTACTAAGATTTACTATAGTTAGACAACTCAGGTTTTCCTACTGTTGCGATTACGAGTCCATTTTCTTTCCTTGTCGTATCACCTCAACATTCTAACTACGTCACTGCACGAAAGAGTTAAACTATCTAACACTCGGACTTGTCTTCTTCAACCAACTGTTGCGTGTCCTTTCCAGAGTCGACGGGTGTTGGGTCGAGTTCTTTCCTCTTCAGATGTAACTGCGGCGGTTCTTTGTGTTGAATGCTGGATGGTTTCATCTCAGCAGGTAACTCGTACATGCTGCTTGCACCGGTGCCGTTGGTAGCGCCTGTTTCCGTGTTCACCGCGTCGTACATTGGATTACTGAAGTCCCTGTTCTTGTTACTCACGTCTCCAAGATTGTACTCCACATCGAGGGGTTCCTTTTTAATAAACAAACTCATTGGATCCACATGTTCCAAACAAACGTTGAAAATTCTTCTTAACCCTTACCACTCCTACATTGAATATGGCTCGATATCACATTTCTTACACCAACTTCGACATCGAAGTAGACTCGACATTATACAACTTAATATGGACGATATTAACAAAATATATTTGTTACGCACTGCATTGTTGCAATACATTTTATTGAAACCCCCTTTTTTTATCTATCATGTAAATTAATTGAGGAGTTGTTGACAGGTAAAAAAAAACAATTAAGGAGTGAAAAGGGTTAAAAAAATATAAAGAAAACCTTTTGCATACCATTCTTTCATGAGTAGGTGCACCAAACTCGACGTTGCTGCCCTGTCTGAAAGAAACGCTTTGAGCGCCAGTTAAACTGCCAAGACCACCGGGTTTTCCACTACAAAAGCGGTTCAAGATTTGTTAGCTGCAAGACTCGCTTACAAAATGAAAAAGTGTTCGACTTTTTATTAATTTTAGGAATACTTACAACGGTCGTTTTTTGAGCACCATAATAACAGCGGCAGCTCCAAGTAGAACCAGGACAGAGATAACAATAGGAATAACGATCGCAGCGGTCGCATTGCCCGATCTGGCGGCCACCAGACCCGTTTCACAATGTTCTCCGTGGAACTGAGCCGGGCAAGAGCACTGTAATTTATTACCCTCGGCTTCTTGACACAGTCCACCGTTTCTGCAAGGACAAATTCTCGGAGCAGGTAACGGTCTCTCGTTCGTCGCATCACAATGTCGTTCGTTCGACAGCATAGGGTTCCTTCGCGGAAGTGGACCAATGCTGTCCGAACAAAGGCATCGAGTTCCACCAGGTATCGGGACACATAGGTGCGTGCATTGGTCTTCGTGACAGAGATTCCTTAGAGTGGTATTGTATCTCAGCGGGTGGTAGACTTTGACTCCTCCCGGACTAGGTATATTGCTGACAATCGTTTGCGGTACGCCTCTGCCAAATTTGTCTTGCCTGATCAGTTCATCGGTCTGCCTAGTTGTCCAATAAAGACTGCTTTCGAAAACGTCCAACGACACTGCGTGCTTCAGGTTGTCACCTTTCAGGATTACCTTCCTATTTGAGCCATCCTATGAAAGAAATTGATATTTGAAAATATGTAATTACTTTGCGGAGTAATTTTCCATGGAAAGAATTCGCATTACTTCTCGTTTCGTTCTCACCTGTTGGATGGATTCAATGGTATTGAGTTTGCTATCGGCCCAATAAAGAACATGATCCATCGAATAATCAATAGCGAGCGCAATAGGTTGTCTAATTCGTTCAGTGACAAGTTGTTTCCTTTTGTCACCGTCCATCCAGGCGATTTCAATCTTGGGCTGGCTGCCAATGTCCGTCCAAATAGCTCGGCCAAGCTCTGGATCCAATACGATCGAAGTTGGAATCTCTAAGCCCACCGTTACTAAACTGCGACGATATCTGCCATCGGCCTTCGAGACTATTACTCGGCCAAACGGTGCTACTCCCGAAGAGTCAATTTCGGTCCAGTAAAGATTACCGGAGATCCAGTCCACTGCCAAACTCGTAGGTTTTGAATCGCCTGCAACGAAAACAATTATTATATTATACAGTCACGCCGTACGTTTACTTAACAATACGCCTAACGATCGACGTTATACCGATATACGATAAATAAAATTACTTTTAATGTTAAGATCCTGCGCATATCCGATCTTGACTTGTCCACCTTTAGCGTTTAACATATAAGACCTCCTTATGGAATAATCATGGCTGTCGATCCAAAACACGTATTCCGCTTTGGGATCAAAGTCGATAGATTGTACTCTCTTTTCGTCCACGACGACCTCAACCTCCTCTTTCTTGTGAATATCGTACGCTCTGATCTCCGATCCACTGGCAAATAGAATCATCGGGTCGATTTCCAGAGCTCTGCAAACCCCGCTGCGGTTGTCGGAGAGCTCAAAATCTTGTCTGCACGAGCACGAATAGGTGCCGTTCAAGTTGGTACACATCTGAGAACACTGATGTTGCCCGGTGGCGCATTCGTCGATGTCCTCGCAATGTTTTCGATTGTCTTGCGAAATAATATAACCTGGGTAACAGGCACAGATGTAACCGCCATCGGTTATGTTGTGACAGTAGTGCGAACAGCCACCTTGGTTCCTATTTAAGCAGGGCGTGTTGTGATCTGTAAGAAAACCAATTGGTCAGGGAATTGATAGAAACGTACAACGTATAAGCCGAGTGTCTTAGACTAGTCCAGTTACAGACGTCTTGCAACAGATTCGACGGATACACTCGATCGCTTAAATTAATTAATTAGATCGACACGTTGAGACTTACGACAACCAAGCTCATCCGAGGAGTCACCGCAGTCATCCGCAAAGTCGCAGAGCTTTGATCGATCGATGCATTTCTTATTCGCGCAAACGTACTCGGTTATGGGATCGCAAGGACGAACCCTGGATGCGCACATGGTCATGTTGTTCTCGTCAGATCCATCACCGCAATTGTCGACGCCGTCGCATAATTGATACTTGGCGATGCATTTGTGATTATCGCATTGGAATCTCCTTGTTGTGTCACATTTGAAATTCGCTAAGGAACACGATCGAGTTAGATCACAGGTCGTTCATATTCTATTTTACTCGCGATACAAACGGGAAGAGAAATCGTACCACACATGCTTGGATTCTCATCGGAACCGTCACCACAGTCGTCGCTTCCGTCGCATATGTCCGTTACGTAGACGCAAAGATTGTTGTCGCACTGGAATTTCGATTGCGGACAATACCTTCCACCTGGATACTTAGGTGGGCATCCTATTTCATCGCTCATGTCCCGACAGTCTCGTGTCCCGTCGCATTGTAAGTAAGACGCTATACAGTGTCCACTCGCGCATTGGAACGTGTAGCTCTGTAATAAATGGATATTTGTAAATATATATTGTACGTATATATCATAAAATCGGTTCGACACGCTCGAAACTACAAGATTCACACGAGTGATCATCTATTATTTGGCAGAGAGAGATCTACGAGTGCTGCTTTTTTATACGACGAAATGCAAAAAATAGACGATGACAAGTATAGACTAATTCCAAAATATTAGCTCCTCCCCTGAGTTGTTTTTATAAAAATTGATTTCAAAGTGTTTCTCGCGTCGTAGATCTTAGTAGATCGGGAACAAAAGTCTTGAGTCGCTCCGGGAATAATAGTCTCGAGGAAAAACTTCGTATTCGAGTTGTCGTTTTCAACAAACGCTTCGATGGGACGAAGGTAAGACGATTGATACCTTGCACACGAATTCTTGGCACTCGTTCTCGTCGCTGTTATCACCGCAATCGTCCTCGCTGTCGCATCTCCATCTCGAGGCAATACATTTGCCATTGTCGCAGCGGAACTCTGACTCTGAACATTCCCTGTAACGATCCTTGCACATAGCCTCTGCTTCGTCGCTACCATCGCCGCAATCGTCGGCAAAGTCGCAAAGCCATTGTTTTGGCACGCATCTGTTATTGGCGCATTTGAAGTCCATTTCAAGGTCACATTTAGGACAATTCTCCGGACGCTCGTCTGATCCGTCGCGACAGTCGTCCTTTCCATCGCAGAATAGCCATTTGGGGATGCAACGATAATTCGCGTGGCCTGGACATCGCTGCCATCCGGTCGTACAGTTTCTTTGACGACACATGAACGCTGGCTCGTCGCTGTTATCGCCACAATCGTTGTCCGAGTCGCACATCCACACTTTCTGAATGCATCTCCCGTTTTTACAGGTAAACTCCGTGTCTGGATCGCATGGCCGGTTGTCTGTTTAGAAATACGAATGCGATTAAAATTTCGGTCCTCGAGCAACGTATAGTCTTTGAATATATTTTATTCGCGATAACAATAGAATTATTAATTCCTAGTGGATTAGGAAGGCCTCGAAAATCTTTCCAATTGTTTCACTAGTCTTGGGTTTCGAGTGTTAAAGATTAACCCATCTTTAACACTCACGAAGAGATCGTAGTGAGTCTAGTATAAGAATCGCCCAATGGATGTTGCAAAACAGAAAAAGGTTGTGATTCGTTCCATTGTGTTATCGAAATAGAGAACTAACTATATTCGTAAATTAATTTCCCCTTTCCTTTTATAATTTCCGAGATACGTACGTGATCGTGTATTACCAATAGGAATACACTCACCGTTGGTAGTTTTAGTGTTAAAAGGTCGAACACGAGAAAAATAATTACGAATGATCGTCATGAAAATGTACTCACGACAGATTGCTGGATCTTCGTCGCTACCATCCTTACAGTCAGCGTCTCCGTCGCACTTCCAAGACTCGTGGATACAACGTCCGTTCGACTTGCACTTAAATTCCAGTTCGCCGCATTCTAATGCACAATTAGCTTCGTCGCTTTTGTCGCCGCAATCATCAGCACCGTCGCAAACGGCCACACTGGGTCTACAATTTTTATTCGCGCATTGGAACACACTCGGGCGACAAAGACGTGTCGGGCAACTTGTTGGTTCGTCGGTGCCATCTTTGCAATCCTTTTCGCCGTCGCACCTTGGAAAGATAGTATCTGCATTAGTATACACGATTTATTTAACACTTAAACGGCCACGTGTTTTCCTCGCCACGTAAAATACCACGTGGTGCCTATAACGGAACTCGATAAAAACTATAAAGAAGGAAACAACACTAACAGTCATGAAGGAAATCAAAGTAGAGATTTGTACAAAGAGAATTGTATAAATAACTCCAAAAGCTATAAAAACTATAAAATTGAATAATTAATCCCGTAACTTATTACACGAAAATATTTGTTCCTCCGCCGTGAAATTTGAACCGATTTCAGATTCAAGTTATTTAATTTTGGTCAATTCGAGGTAACATAGTAATACGTAACCGCGACAAAAGATTAAAAAGATTAACCGAGTGGATTATCAAAAACGACAAGTGCTATTCGATCGGATCAACGAATTACGAACGAAGTAACGAAATTGGAGTAATCGAAATACCCCACGCCGCCGTCTAAAGCTTAATGTAACCTCGACCGATACTTACTGCCAATACCACGGTATGCACTTTTCATCCGGAGGCCCGCAACGATACTGACCAGCGGTGCAATTAGGCCTGCATGTTTTTCCGTCTTTCTCCAATATGAACTGGTTGGGACATTTGCATTTGTACGATGTCACACCGGGTTGCCCGTATTCCTCGAGTAGATAAGAACTCGCGGGTGGTGATAATAGACAGAGATGCGAGCAACCGCCATTATTTTTTTGACAAGGATTGTTGTAAGGCAGTTGTCGCAGAGGATGGTAAACATGGATGTCGTATGCTCTGTGAGTAGTGTTTCGAAGGAGTCGCAAATTAGCACCGGAGAATTTTTCAGCCCTGCTGATGGCCTTCAAGTTCCAGTCGGTCCAGAAAATTAAGTCATCGAAAACGGTGATAGCGAAAACATGAGGCACGGCGTTTCCGGTGAGAACCTTCCGCCTGTTGTGACCCTCTAAATCGGCAAACGCGATGTAGTCGAGATGGGCGTCAGCCCAGAATATTCTGTCGGTGAAGTAATCGATGGTCAAAGCATTCGGCCAAGCGATGTCGTCCTCCCAAGTGAGGATTCTCGTGAAGTTGCTGCCGTCCATTCCCATCTTGCCTATATACGCCTAAAAATTGAAAGAACAATGCTATGTTATTATACGCCCCACGCTGAACATTCCGTTCAAGCCATGTACAAAATTCACCATTATATGCCTTTTTCATTGTAAACGAATGTATAAGATTAAAAATTAAATTTATTGCTTTGTTGTCTAATGCAACTTAAACTTTGCATCCTTTTCTTTCCAATTATATTTCATTCACTATTATAAATATTAGACAGAAGCAAAACTATTAACAAACTGACTGACTCGTTAAACGTCTTGATCGTCTCAAAATGTGGGAAGAGTATACAGGGCGTCGAAGAAGTAGGTGGTCGAACTTTGGCATCCTATTCTACACTTTCCTAAGGATGAAAAGAGGTACGAACATATGTAGGAAACTCTTCTTTTTTCGAAATATAAACGCTCTTTGTTTATCTCAAAATTTTACACGAATAGACATCGCACGTAAAATTACGAGAACCGTCGAAACTTTTCCTGTTAGAAGTACATATTGTGGAAGGTAACCTATGCAACTTACGTCGTAGTAAATCAGTTTCTATCTAAACGTTGAACAGTTAAGACAGTGATTCATTTCCAATAATTCCTGTAAACGAGTTACAAGGTGTTTAAAAAATACTCTGATGAATAGAAAGTATTCGTATCTCGAAAAGGAAGAGTTTCCAGAGGCATACTTATACGATCTTTTTTCTTCCTGAAAGTAAAATATAATGCGAAAGGTTGGTCATCTATTTCGAACACTCTGTATTTTCTACACTCTATCGAATCTCGCCAATGTCCCTCCGTTACCTGAAGATGCCAAGATGTAAAGTACAGGTATCCGGTACCAGGATGAACAACGATAGCCCGGGGATCGGCTATACCGGTGAGTAGAGTTTTCCTGTTGGTTCCATTGAGTTCAGCGACGTCCAAATGTTTAGCGTGTCGATCCAACCAGTATAGTTTTCGACCTATCCAATCGACGGCTATTCCTTCCAATCCAAGGCTATCGTGTCTAATAATAGCCTCTTTCTCGCCTCCGGCAATCGGTGCCCTGAAAGAAACCTTTGTGTAAAAAGAAGGTCCACGCCAAATTCTCTCGCAACATACTGTAAATTGTATTTAGCGTTTCTCTTGGAACAAATCTTGTTAACCCCTCACGTTTCAGGACCCATAACACGGGTGGGTTACACTTTTTTCGTATACCGAGATTCATAGGTCGTATGGACTTCTTATCTCATTTCTCGTAACTCGCACACACCTGAACAAAACTACATCCTCGTAAACGAGGTTCTGACCGTCACAGTAGATTTTCATATTTAATACTTTACTGATTGGTAAAAATTGAACATCCTATTTATTTCTCACCGGTCACCGATCACTCGGTTGCAAATACATCCTAATACCAGCTCTGATACGATTTGGACAGTCACGCAGGAATGTGTGAACTTTTCTTACGTCTATAGAAATATTAAATCAAAGTTTTTAAACATTGCTAGTATACAATATCTTATTCGTTTTCCGTTATTATAGAGTAATAAAACAACGTTAAGTGTACTCGGCAAAAAGCCGACATTTGTTCAAACTTTGGTGTAAAAGTATAAATATATCGATAATTAATCGACGTACTTGTTATTTTATAATATTACTAACGAAAGCAATACTATTAGAGAATCGTTGCAACTCTGTAGCGCCGGTCACCAATGATCAAAACTCTCGTACGTGAAGGGTTAATTCCGATCCGCAGGAGACAAATTATTTCGGATTTCTATAAGAACCGTTCAAATACGAAACGACCAATTTACCTAAAAATGGTCTTGGCGGTGACGTCGCAGAAGTACAACATCTGCTCCGCGTAATCGGAATCCAGAGCAACGACATTTATGAGATCTTGGTGCATAAGACTGTAATTTGAGGCGTCTATGGACATATTTCTGACGTAGTATTTGTTGGTGAAGATGAGCCACGGCTCGACACTGTCGCGTCTCTTGCAAGTGTGCTCGTCGGCCGCGCGTTCGTACCAGAACCGGTTGCACTTGCAGTAGAAGCTACCGGGCGTGTTCTCGCACTGCTGGCTGCACACTTGGGGTGTCTCCGTGCATTCGTCTATGTCCTCGCATGCCTTACCGTCGTCTAGTAGCTTGTAACCGGGATTACATTCGCAGTAGTAACTGGTCGGTGTGTCCACGCATTTGTGCCCGCATTGGTTCAATTCCACCAGAGCACACTCGTCCACGTTGCAATGTGCCGGTTCGTCGCTCTCGTCCGCGCAATCGGGCTCCTTGTTGCACACCAAACTCTGGTCGATGCAGTTCCCGTTAGCGCACATGAACTCTCCTGCATTCGGACAGGTCGTGTTCTTCACCTTCGGCGCTGTCGAACGCAAACAATAATTTATAAATTTGTAACGAGTTAATGGCCGATTTATATTATTTTGTTCCATTCGGGCAAACATTGTTCTAGGTAACAAGATATGTACGAATATTTACACGGGGTTGGATCTCTAGTATTAACCCTAACGAAACACATTTTACATAGGGTTGGATGGTTTCGAGTAAGCTACATTCCGATGTTATTAGTTCTTATGTATTAAATACACGTAAAGGACACATGAAAATTCTTAATGTTCTTTTAACGGAATCGTACATTTTTTTATTGCACCAATCTACGCACCCTCTAGAAAAAAGTCTTAACCTATGTGTACCCAAAAATCATTAGTTTACAATTACAATTGTAGTCTGGTTACTCGTTTCATTCGTTTTCTCTTCGTCAAATACTAACACTACCCAAGATCCAGATCTTTGAAAAATAAACGAGCGGAGCTCGGTCTAGCGCGCATATACGACGGTTCAACAACACCGATCGCAGCATTAATGCGAACCGTATAAATTTGATGTATCGTGTACGAACAAGAATGCAATATGCCCGAGTACACGCAACTTACCGCATCCGTCCTCGTCCGACTGATCGCCGCAATCGTCCTGACCGTCGCACCGGAACTGTTTCCTGATGCATTTGAAATTGTGACAGGTGAACTCGTGGCTGGTGCACGACTTGTATCTAGTGTTGCAGAACGTTCCTTCGTCGCTACCGTCGCCGCAATCGTTGTCGTGGTCGCAGAGCCAGTTCAGGTTCAAGCAACGACCGTTGTCGCAGGTGAATTGATTCTCGGCACATGGTGTCGGTGTCGGGCAATGGTGCAACGTGACGTTCTCGTCGGCACCGTCCACGCAGTCCGGATCACCGTCGCATAGCCACTTCTTGGGTATGCATTGTGCCCTGTTCCATACCTTGTTCGCGGTGCAGGTAAACTCGGTCTCCTCGTCGCATTTCCTATCGTTGCACTGATGTCGCTCGTCCTCGTCGGAGTTGTCCAAGCAATCGTTGTCCCCATCGCAGATGTAGATTCTGGGGATACAGTTGCCGTTGTCGCAGGTGAACAGATCACCGAAACAGGTCCTGCCCTCGGACTGACAGTAACCGGGCGGTTCGTCGCTACCATCCAGACAATCGTCGTCACCGTCGCAGTACCAAGTGGCTGGAATGCATCTGTGGTTCGGACACCTGAAACTGTTCTGCGGACAGGTTCTGTGGGCGCAGTGTAACGTGTTCTCGTCGCTGTTATCGCCGCAATCGTTGTCACCATCGCATAGCCAGTACGGTTCCACGCATATATTGGTGTTCAAGCACTTGAGGTGATTGGACGGGCAGGTTGTCTTCCTCGGGCAACGTTCGTGCGTCTCGTCCGACGTGACGTTGTCCTTGCAGTCGTTGACACCGTTGCACACCTGCGACTGCGGAATGCACCGATAATTGGCGCAGGTGAACTCGCCCGGGGCGCAGGCCGGATAGACGCAGCCCTCCTCGTCGCTACCGTCCCGGCAATCGTTCTCGTGATCGCATTTCCAGGTCTTGAAGATGCAACGGCCGTTGTTACACCTGAACTCGTTCGGGCTGCACGAGTGATACGAGCAGTAATTGGTGTCCTCGTCGGAACCGTCGCCGCAGTCGTCGTCGCCGTCGCAGGCCCACATCCTCGAGATGCAACGGCCATTCCTGCAAGCGAACTTGCTGGAGTCGCAGGTAACGTTCTTCGGCACGCACATCTTGTCCTCGTTCACCAGTCTGCTGTTGTCGTCGCATTTGCACTCGACCGATCCGTTCACGCCCGGATGACACGACTGATCGCAGCCACCGTTCGAGATGTTGCACGGATTCACGTTGCACTGTTGCCTGGCCGCCGAGTATATGTGCAAGTCGCGCGGCGAGTCCTCCAAACGTTTCACCAGCTCGACCTTGTTCGCGCCTGTGTGTTTCTCGGCGCGATAAACGCCCCTCAGTTGGAGATCGGTCCAATAGATGTGCATCTGGAAAACGGTTATAGCGAACGGGTATATCGTCGCGCTGACCAGCACCTGGCGATTCTTTCCATCCAATTCGGAGCGTTCGATTTTCTCCCGCACCGCATCGGTCCAGTACAACATACGATCTTCGTAATCAATGGCCAGTCCGCTAGGTTGCGAAAGATCTTTGTCGATAATGGCCTTCTTCAGGGAACCCGCCATCGTGGTACGAAAGATTTTACCCGATGTGCCGAACCGACCCCAATCGGTGAAGTACAAAGAACCGTTGCAAGGATCGACAACGATCGCCCTCGGTCTGTCCACCCTGGCGATCATTACGAGATTCGAGCCGTCGATGTCCATCGCGTAGATACTGTTGTTCGACGAGTCCGTCCAGTAGACCTTCTTCTGCGTCCAATCGTAAGAGATCCCCTCCGGATTGATTCCTTTGCTGATCAGCGTGTGAATCTCCGATGAGGACGGATTGTCGGCGTTCATCCACGCGATCTTCGCCCAGGGCCTGATTTGGGTGAACAGCAACTTCTTGTCCTGGTAGTCGAAATCCACGCCTACCACGTTCGTTAGATTCCCAACGGCCACGAACGGCACGCTGGTGTCCTGGGGATCCAAACGAATGGATCTGATCTCCGTTCTGGTCGCAAATACCAGATACTCGTCCACGGTTTCGCAGCTCTTCTTGTTGTAAGCGGCCAATTTGCCAATCGCGCAATCGCACTTGTATTCCATCGGGCGGGTCTTCGGCATTGCGAAACAGAGCTGCTCGCAGCCGGCGCTTCCACCCTTCAAGCAAGGATTCGTGGGATCCGGTGGTTGACTGTTCTGATCGAACATGACGATGTCCCTCAGTTTCGGTAAGTTGGATCTCACCGTGGTCGGGAGGCTGATGTTCGTCGCTCGTTTACTAGCCTTGAACACCGTCGCCAGGTTCCGGTCGACCCAATAAACATCGTTGCCGTAAATCGCAACGCCCATAGGGTTGGGCAGATTGCGTCGTATGATCTCGCGATTGCCACCCGTGTACGAGACCTTCTGTATGGTGTCCTGTTTCGAGTCCACCCAATAGACGTCGTGGGTCTGAAAATCGATGGTTATGTCCCGCGGTGTACTGATACCGGATGTGACTATTGGCGTCCAATTGCTACCGTCCAAGTAAGCCTTGCCCAATTTCGGATACTGTCCGTAATCCACCCAATACAGGTACCGTTTGATCGGGTTTACGGCCAGCTCCCGCGGCGAGTCCGTGGTTTTCTTCACGAGGACCTTTCGGTTGCTACCGTCTAGCCTGCACACCTCCACGTAATTATCGTGCGGGAACACGTTGGTGAAATAAAGATTACCGGCTACCCAGTCGATGGCCAGACCTCTGATGCCGTTCGAGCCGATACCCTGTTTCACCACGTGTTGCAACTCGGTCCCGTTCGGTCTTACACGGAAGATACCGTTCCAAACACCCTTGTTGAACTCTACCCAATAGATCCAGTTGCCCGCGTAGTAGACGTCCACGTGGAGGATGTGATGCCCGAACCCAGAGATGGGTACCATCGCCTCTTTCGCGTCCTTCAGACTGTAACCTCGCGCCACGTCCAACTGAGTAACCACGACGAAGGTCTTGAACGACTCGCAGGATGTGTCGCTCACTCTTCGGTACTCCATGCCGCAGGCGCAGACCCTGGTCCCGCCGGAGGCTGGCAGACAGATTTGCTCGCAACCGCCGTTGTTCACGAAACACGGATGATCGCCGGTGACACGTTTCTTGTAAATGGTCAGCGTCTTCAGCTCGGAATCGTTGTCGATTATCGTCGTTGGATTGATACCGTCGGGCAGGTCCACCCTCTCGATTTTGTCGTAGTGCGGATCGAGAAGGTAGAGCCTGGACTCGTGAACAGCGAGAGCTTTCGGTAACGCGATGTTCTCGGAGACGATTGTCCTTCGGTTCTTACCGTCTGTGGAGATGGCCACGACCAAGGCCGGATACAATGAACTGTAGTAGACGGTCTTGCTGGGAATATCGATGGTTATCGCCTCGGGTCTCTCCGCGTTTTCGACCAGCACGATCGGATTAGTGCCGTCCATATTGACCCTGCCAATTTTCATCGGTATACCGAAACTGCCCTCGTCCACCCAGAATATGTGACCCTCGAGCGGATCGACGCACATGGCCTTCGGTTTAGCCACGGAGGTTTTGTTCCCGTCGTTCGCGAGCACGATCGTTCGGTATCTGGTTTTACCATCGACCTTTATAGCCTCGATGTTGGAGGCGAACTTGTTTCCGATGAAGAGATTCCTACCGAGCCAATCGAATGCCATAGCACACGGTGCACCAACGATCCCGTTTTCACCGGACGGACTCGGGAACTCCGTTCGGTTCCCGCCGCTGTACGGCGACGTGTAAATGGTCCCGTTCTCGTCGTCGTTGTCCTTGGTCTGCAGCCAATAGATCATCCGTTCCTTTCGATCGTAGTCGATGAACTTGCCACCCTCGACTCCCACAACGGGTGTTATGTATCCCGTTTTCGTGCTACCCGGTACCAGAGAAACGTCCACGATCTGAGAGCCTCGCAACACCATCAGATACGGTGTTTCTTCCTCCAAGCATTGCCCGTTAGGGAGCAGCCTGAATCCCACCTGACATTTGCAATTGTAACCCTGACGATTCGACGGCGACAAGAGACACAGGTGAGCGCACGCGGCGTTCGCGCAAGGATTCGGTGTAACCGGTTGCAAAACCGGATGGTGCACGTGTATGGAGAGAGGTTGAGATATCAGAAGCGAGACCACCGTTTGATTCGCACCGTAAAACTTGTGAGCCGACAACACTCTGTTCAGCTGCCTGTCCGTCCAGTACATGGTGTCTTCGAACAGCGTCAATGTATGAGGATGCAACAGATAATGGGAACTGGCCAATACCTGTATCCTCTTGGTTCCGTCATAAAGACAGGTGTCGATGAAGTCCAATTTACTGTCGGCAAAGTATATTCGTTTGTTCGCCATATCCAAAGCGAGCCCGTTGGGCCAATAGATCTTGGTATCGATAATGGTCGATCTGTTGGTACCGTCCATACCGATCCTCTCGATTCGCGGATTCTCGCCCCAGTCGGTCCAGAAGAGCCACCTTGCACCGGGACTGGGATCCAAACACATGCCCCTGGGCTGAGTGATGTTCTCTTTCACCAGTATCATCCTACTGGCGCCGGTCTCCTTGGCTACCTCGATAGTGTTCAACTTCGAGTCCAACCAATATAAATTTTGACCGATCCAATCGTAGGCCAGACCCTCTACCAGATCCAAGCCGGTCGATATGACGTCCTCGGGATCGGTGCCGCGGTCCAGCCTCGAGATCTTCTTCAATTTCATATCCGACCAGAAGATCGTACCCGTGTGCATATTGCTGGCGGTCGCGACAACGTTCTCCACATTGATAGGTACCCTCTCGAGGGCCTGACCCTGCAGATCCGACACCAGGATTGTGTGTCTGTTCGATATGATCAAAAACGCAGCGCTGTGATTGAACGCTTTGCAAGTGTGCTTGTCCTTCTCCAGGCTGTAACCATCGACACAGTTGCAGTAGTAACTGCCCTTGATGTTCGTGCAGACCTGGGAGCATTTTCCGGGTGGCTCGCATTCGTTCACGTCCTGACACGTGTGAGCGTCTTTGCCGAGTTCTTCGCCCGCGGGACAAGTGCACTGTTTGCCCAACGGTGTCTGTATGCATCCGTTGCTACAGTAACCGCCCCGATACTTGCACTCCTGGAAATCGCACGCCAGACCCTCGTCAGCTCCGTTCGGGCAATCGAACTTTCCGTCGCATACGCTGGTTATGTTCACGCAGCGATCGGTCACCCACGGGCACTTCCATTGTTGGGAGTCGCACTTGAACTCGGGCGAGGTGCACGCGTGCAACTCGGTGTCCTCGTCGGAGCCGTCGCCGCAGTCGTCTTTCCCGTCGCAGATGTACGCCTTGAACACGCATTTCTCGTTGTTACACTTGTGGAAACCCGGCTGACAACGAAGACTACCGCAGGGCTCCGGCTCGTCGGACTTGTCCGAGCAATCCGGTGTACCGTCGCAGTACCAGCTCCTCGGTATGCAGATCGCCGAGCTGACGCACTGGAATTGCTTGTCCGCATTGCACTGATCCGGCGCCAATGTGGGACACCCGACCTCGTCGCTGCCGTCGTTGCAATCGGAGATCCCGTCACATTTGTACGAATCTAGTACGCACATCTTCTGATCGGCGCAGGTGAACTGGGTGCTGAGACACGTGACCGGTGGACAGTTCATCTCGTCCTGCTGATCGAAACAATCGTTGTCACCGTCGCAGACCCACGATTGCGGTATACAGTGGCCGGATCGCGGACAAGTGAACTGAAAGTAGGAACAAGTTTTCGCCACGCAGAACTCGCCCTCGTCGGAGCTGTCGCCGCAATCGTTCTCCAAGTCGCACTTCCAGGTGTTTGGTATGCATCGGTTATTCGCGCAGGTGAATTGATTCGCGCTGCATGTTATATTGGGACAACCAGCCTCGTCGCTGTAGTCGCCGCAGTCGTTCTCCGAGTCACAACGGAAGCTCATCGGCACGCATCTGCCCGACTTGCATTGGAACTCGCTCGAGCCACACGTGGGCTTCGTGCAATTTTGCTCGTCGCTGTTGTCCAAACAGTCGTTCTCGCCGTCGCAGACCCAACTGTGTGACACGCATCTCTGATTCGCGCAGGTGAAATCCCATCCGCTTGGGCAGGCTTCTAAAGGAGGCTCGCTTTCTGGATCGGCTGCGCAGGTTCTGCCGTTCGGTTGAATTCGTTCACCGTACGGACAGCCGCAAACACGGGTCAACCGAGCAACACCGTATCTATTGGTGCTGTTCTGTGGTACGGCGAAGCAGAGTTTCTCGCAGCCACCGTTATTGCTCGAGCAAGGATGATCCGGTGGGAACGTCTGTATGTCGTGGCTGAACACCTTCACACCGTAAAGCCTGTTCGTAGCTGGTTCCCGTACCAGAATGGCTTCTTGGTTCCCGGTCTCCTTGTGGAGTCGAATAATGGCATCCAATCGCCAATCGGTTACGTACATCCACTCCTCGTGAATGGCCATGGAAAATGGATGTCTGATGAGCCTCGAGTTCACCGTTCGGACATCCGTGCCGTTTAGATTCGAATGTTGCACGTGATCCAAGAGCGCGTCGCACCAGTACAATCTATCCTTCGCGAAATCGATGGCCAAACCGTTCGGCCAGCCGAGCGTCAAGTTGGTGAACACCAACAAATTCGAGCCGTCTGTGTAGGCCCTGCTGATGTTCGCCGGTCGGTCCCATTCGGAGAAGAAGATGTATCCATGGTTCGGATGTATGACGATGGCTCTCGGTCGTTTCAAATTCTTCAACAGTGTCCTACGGTAGGTTATATTCTGAGTGCTGAGAACGTTCAACGTTCCTTTGCGGGAGTCAATGTAATAAAGATTCTTCGCGACCCAGTCGACCGCCAGGCCCTCCACTCCCTCGTTTTGACTGGCTAAAACGATCTCTCGGCCGCTCCCGTCCCGATAAATCCTATAGATCACGTCCTGTAGAACGTCGCTGTAATAGATGTACTGTTCACGAGCATCGTAGTCCAAACCGACGAATCTGGCCCTTCTCGAAACCACGGGCAATATTGCATCGCTGAAACCCTCCATCACGGGATCGAGCACTCTACCTTTGATGAATCTTTGCTGCGAATACATCAGGAACTCTTGGACCAAGTTACAGTTCCTTTGATCGCTAGAAAGCCTCCAACCTAGGTCGCAGGCACACCGGTAGCCGAGCCTGTTCTCTTGATCGCTGGCTGCGGTGACGATGCACATGTGCTGGCAGCCACCGTTATTGTTACCACAAGGATTCGAAACCGTCGGTTGCGTTAGCGGATGCAACACCTTGATAGCCCTCGCGTCTCTCATTTTGTACACGGTCTGTAACGAGTAGTCACCTTGGGTCTTCTCCATGCTCATGATTACCTGCTTCGTACTGTCCGTCCAGTAGATCTTGTTTTCGAACAACGTGAGCCTCGTAGGAGACGGCGTGTGCGACCCTCTGAGCACCATCACTCTGTTCTTTCCTAGATAATCGGCGGTCTCGATGTAATCCAACTGAGAGTCGCACCAGAAGATCCTCCGTGCTATTACGTCCACAGCCACGCCGGAAACTTTGTAAGCTGCTTCGGAAATAACCGGAAAAGCCTTGGTACCGTCCATATTCGCCCTAAGAACTTGCTTACTGTCGGCCACAAACATCAAGCCCACCGTGGGGTCCAAGCCAATGTCCGCCGGACTGGTCAAGTTCGAGCCAAGCGCGATACCATGATACCGACCGTCCAACTCGAATACGTCGATCTTTTGAACAACCGAGTCCACCACGTACAGCTTCTCACCTATCCAATCCACAGCGATGGCCACCGGGCCCCATGAACTTATCAAAAATATATCCACGTTCGAACCGGTACCCTCGCCTTCGCCGTATAAAGGCTCCATGTGTACTTTCCTGGTCTTGACGTCGCTCCAGAAGAGCATGTTTCTGGAATATAGATAATCGACTCCGCTGGCACCGGTCGTATTGGCGACGATAGTCCGATCTTCGCCCGTTGGCGACATTCTCCAAACAGCGCGTTCCTGGGCAACCAACAACTCCGTGTTGACACCCTCGTGAACCAAGGCGCGACACCTGTTCAATCCCTGTAGCACGAAACCCGGAGCGCAACTGCACGTATACGAACCGTCCGTGTTCTCGCACAACTGTTCGCAGAAGCCCCATTCTGCGCATTCGTCGCGATCTATCGACAAAAGTGAACATTTTCAATTATCTTCCATCACGAAACAGCTCGCACGGACCGGACACCGAAATTTACAGAATTTCGATCGTCGATTCTGTCTAAAAGTGAACGTTAGACGTACCTACGCAAGTCCTCGAATCGTTAGCAAGAACGCTACCCTCGGGACAGTAACAAGCTCCTCCCATGGGAGAGGCCTGACACTTGTACTGGCACGTTCGCAACCTGCACATACTCGTAGCTGGAAACAGAGAAAGGATCGTAAAGTTCACGGAATTTCCATGGATGTAAACTTTAATCTCACAGTATACTTGTATGCACTTGCACGTAAGATACAGGGAAATACATCCAATACACGTGTGTACAAATTGGACGTTAGCAGTCCGAAGAATAGGGATAAACGTACCTGTTCTGAAGATCCGTTTAAGTATACCGATTCGAACAAAAAGTCACAGGTGTTCTTCGGTTAAAACGTATGCACAAACGGACAATAATATTCAATTACACATCAGCACAAAGTTTCGTGGCTACGTAACGATTTACCGATCTAATTCGTTTCAGAATTTCTCGGTACGCCGATGATCTTTGAGTCGATCCAAGAATTATCGAACAACGCACGAGTCCGAGAATTGATTGATTAGTCTAACGAACGATTCTTGAGGTACTGTGGCGTAAATGGACATTATGAAAGACCGATATAAAGGTTCCCAATAGTATCGCAAGCATTGACGATTCAACATTTTCTATTCGTGCCATTTAAGCGGCAATTTTGACCGCAACACTGACGCTAATCTCGTTATTGAAAATAGAGGATACCTCGAACTTGATTCGAACTCGTGGTTCTCGATAATTGATCGGGTAGCGTAAATTGATAAGGGATGGAAAAAAAAGAAGGTATTTACAACATGCAGCTTCTTCGTCCGCGTCATCTTCGCAGTCAGGTTTTCCATCGCAGAGCTGGGAGCGATCTATGCAAAGGGGTTTGCCATCGGGTCCACCCTTCGGGCACATGAATTTGTTTCCAGAACACACTGTCACCGTGCAGGATTTCTCGTCGGAACCGTCGTGACAATCCTTGTAGCCGTCACAGTGATACGATTTCGGTATACACATAGAGTTCGCGCATCTGAACTGGTTGGACGTGCACGGCTGGAAGCCTGAAAATCCTCGACTTTAACCACGATACGTTCTTTATGCTACGCTGAGAGTTCTACGGAAGTGGAACGGATGTTTCTTTGGAGGGGTGCGTGTTTGTCATGCGCATGCCAGACGGTTTAGGGTTTTAAAACGAGCGCAAAATTAACCAATCGTTCAAGGCCACTTACGGTGAGTAACCTCGCAAATGTATTTTCCTTTCTATTTCGATCTTATGCAGTGTGACCACTGAAAGACCGAATGATATGAAACAAAAGTAATAATTTAAAGAACATGTTTTTTAATTTTGTATTATTTTATTTGAAAATATAATTAATGTGTAAAAAAACAATATTCCCCAAATAATCACCAAATGAAAACAATTGAAAATGAAGAAGTTATGCTTCTTCAAACCCTTCAGTCTTTCAGTGGCCAGCCTGCATTTACTTTTTAATTTCTCTTTCAGAGACATCTTTTCTATCGTTAACCCGACGCGTCTCCATTTGTCTCTTATCGGTTTTAAAATAAACGATAGAGCAAAGGTGATACAGTGGGATTGATCCTCCCTCGTTAATGGCCTTGAGAAACCAAAATATTTAACGTCCACTTAGCAATCAACTTTCTAAACGATTCAAACCAACATCGAGGTTATCTAATTCACTTTCGTATCGAATTTTGATTATCGACAATACCCGGCAAGCGGTACATGAGTATTAAACATACTGCAATTCTCCTCGTCGCTGTTGTCTCCGCAATCGTCCTTGTAGTTGCACCTGGCTGGCTGTTCGATGCAACGCGACGTGGAATTACACCTGAACTGATCTAATCGGCAGGCTGGTTTCGAGGTATCGCACTGCTCCTCGTCCCGACCGTTTCGACAGTCCAGGTATCCGTCGCACCATTTTTCCTTTGGGATGCACAGCTCCGGCGTCGTCCCGCCACACCGAAAATCGTCCGGTTGGCATTTTCTGTAATCTTTTTCATAATTTCAGTCAGCAATTTTTCCCAACAATGTTCCCATCTTACGCGAAAATTTCAAAACTGTACTCCTGTTCGTTGCATCGTTCAAGAACAGTATCGTGGTGAGTGATTAGAACCTAATATATATTCTGTAAACTATGAATATTATAAAAAGTCGATAATACTGCATCGTTCGAGTCTTGTTTGAACCTTTGATCCTTGGAGTAACGAAGGTGTGTACATTATCGACTTTAAAGCACGATTTTTATGTATACATATATTGAAAGAAGTTTATCGAACATGCTAACATTCTAACAAGTGTCCCTTAGAAAATCATAATTCGATGTATAATACAAGAGCAAAAATATTCCAAATTGTAATTGTTCGATATCGACGCATTATCAAAATCGAGTACTTTAGAAGTTTGTTATTTGTAATTTATAAATTCATCGAAGTTGTAACAACAACGTACCTACTAATGCGTACCTTCGATTATTCTTACAGACGTAAATATAAATCCTGTAAGAGACATTCGTTAGTATTATCTTTCGATACAATACAAAATGCTACTACTCCTATTAAGAAATGAAAGATGACCTCCATTGCTACAAAGATCATGACCCCGGACTAGATTCAAAGTATGCTTTCTGCATTTACCGCAATATGAAGCATTGTATACTGCTTCGTTCCACTTTATTTCCTATAATATCAGCTGTTTACAAAATAATATAGATTCCAAGTTTGGACGATGACTCATCCTGAATAAATTAATAAATACTCACTACAGCCGGCTTCGTCGGTTCCATCGACGCAATCAACGGTCATGTCGCATCGCTGATGTGGAGGTATACAATAAGTCTTATTGAAAATGTACTGGCCACAGGTGATCTGCCCGGCCTCACAATCAGGTGGTGCTAAAAACGAGAATTCGATTAATTAGCAAACTACGTTTTAATCGATCCGTCGTGACGATTTTATTCTTATCGATTCGGTAATCTGATACTGATACGTAATTCCCGTATTGATTAGGCATGTGCTATGACATGCTGATCGACACAATACCGAATAGGAATTTATCAGTAGCGACTAATATCGCTTTCAGTATAAATGTCTAACAACGTTTACCATCAAAGGATAATTTCAATTTGTATTTAAATTACAAAAACCAAATAAAAATAGAAAGTCACAGAAAACTGAATTTGGATCAATTAAATTGTACAATACGTTGGCTTTGTAATTACACAAAAATTACCTGAAAACATTCCGATTTCTTTTAAGATCATCGCAAGGGAAAGATTAAAACGATGATCCGTAAGCATATAGGAGTCACATGCGTTTTATGAGACAGATGTCAAGTATATTACTGTACATAAGTACATTACTGATGACGTCAGTGACGCATTTCAAGTTTTGTTGAATCTAATGCCATATGGTAAAGGCATCGTTGTTACGCAAAAAGGGTGTGGAGAGTAAACTTAAGGAACGAATAGATCACCATTTCGAAATATAGAGAAAAATTACAAAATCGACGATAAGCCTATTTACGAAGATCTATCTCGGAACGATTTATTAGAAATATATTGTAAGACACATACGCAAAAAAAAAAACGAATATTTAACGATGGATTTAATACAATTCCACAAATTTTGACAACGATGGAACATTTCGAAATTTCCGAACGCGATCTACGCAACGATCTCTAGCTCGTGGAATATTGAAAATAATTACGCAAAACATATTTACAATTGGTCGAGACGTGAAAAATCTATACAAAGACCGAACCCTTTTGTTCGATCATTCTTTTTTTTCTCTACAAAAATCATCTCGAAAACGACCGTCCAGAGTAGAATACAATTTTGTTCGCGAGTTACAAAAACAAAAGAAATTGATGTTACGCAACTTGCAAACGTGTAATTTTGTTTCGAACATGTTCTGTTTTGTCTTGAAGTTTCGCATATTCCAGGGAATCTCACGTGAACCGGAAGCGCAATGAAAAGGATCCAAAGCCTCCCACCGGAAGCGTTTTTGTCGCCGATTACAATTTCCATTCTTTTGTATTTCGTCCTTATTGACGGTATACCGTCAGTCCCGTTTCAACCGAACATCATCGAATGAGCAGATTTTTTCATATTGAAATAATAATAATAATAAATTTTTGTTCAATTGAAAATGAAATTTAATCGAAAGTATTGTAGTTGATTAAAATTTTCATTTCGAAAGTGCAAAACATTGTAAATTTATATAGAAAAGAAAGAGAAAGTAATACTTACGGCACGATTGGAACTCATCTTCCGCACTTTCGCAGTCTTTTTGATAGTTGCAAACTAAGGTAGTCGATATGCAAGTCCCATCAAGACATCTGAAACTATTGCTACCACATTCGCTACCATCGGCTGTAAAAAGGAAAGAAAAAATAACTTTTACCTTTTCGGTAAAAATATTACTGTCTTACGATGCTAACGACATAATTATTCTCAAACTTGATCGCATTTGAACCGATATGAATTTCTCTAACGCGATCGATAATATCACATATTTCTAAAACACGTCAAATTAGCGACAGTCGATTCGTCGAATACTAAAACTTTACGCTCTTTCTTAACGGGAAAAGAACTTTCTAACAGGAATTTGTTAAGAATTGTTGAACACGCTAACAATAATCCGAAAGCAACTGGTTAAGACGAAGCGGGAACACTCGTGACTAAATGCATCCATAGCGTGATAGGTGAAAGGTTCAATAGATGCTGGCAGCTCCCTCTCGAGATGCATCGAGAGAATCCTTTCCTATGTGACCGTAAGGATCCGCTTCGAACGAATTTCTTTTTAGTTTATTTATCATCCGTCAGTTCAGTATCACGAACAGGATGATAACGATTACAGTATTCGATTCCCTTGCGAACCAGTTTTCTACGCGGACTTTTAAACGCGATGCGGAATTTCGATCGTGTACAAATAAATAACATTTAGCGATAATTACATCTGGTAATGATTGTTGTTATCAAGCACCCGACGAAGGATGTAATCTAGAGACAGGCTAGAGTTAGATCTATCCGAGCACTCGAAACGTTCAAGTAGCTCGAAATTAGAGCCAAGAGAAACTCGTTTTATCGATCGATGCGGAGCACTCGATCATTCGGGTAATAATTCAGGTAGAAATTTCTAGATGGCCAATTAATTCGTGAAAATCGTTCGGTATGTTCGAAAAGCGAAGAAAGTTATCTTACTGCACGAGATATTAGTATGCAAAAGATGACAGCTGCGATTAATTTAATTTAACACCGTTCGGAAGATCCCGTCGATGAGGAATTTTGCTTAAATGGATTAAAATCGTGGAGACTGTGGTTCGGCTGAACGTGAGTGTTACTTTTCCTTTTTAAAAAAAAAAGTGAACGAAAAACAATGCAACGATTTCGAATTTCATTCGTCGGCGTTACATGCAAATGGCATACTTTCTATGAAATTCGTGGAACAAACGACGACTGTTCTTTACACGAGAACGAACCATTCGCAATCGTGGCTGCATGTATACAAGCAATTATAATTACGCGTAATTGCCAGCGCGAATTACAAAATTTCAACGCAAGACGTTTTCACTAAATGCACGTATAACGAGAAGCTACGATACGCGGTATTATCTAATTCGGATATCTCACTTTCTTATTTTTCTATACTTATTAAAATTAGAAAAAGGAAAAATAAATAAATCGGAGTTTCCAATTGGCTTTCTATTTCGTTGAAAAATCTTTGTACTCGATCCGAGGGAATATAAAAAAATGTGTTGATACATTTTTTTACAAGTCGAAAGAACGTCGACATGGGATGGGAGACAGAACGGTACCGGCTGGCACCGACCAGATAGAATCTCAACGGAATCTAGCTGGAATCGGTTATCTAGCACGTACCTACCTGCCGTATATGTGCATCCTTTCAAGGATAACATCAACGGGACGCTTAACCTTTCTCGTTCGATGACGTACTCCCGATAACAAACGCTATTTCTGTCTCAAAATTACAGAGATAGACGTTGCATTTACGAAATACTTTTCGGATGACGACAAAGAGTCGTCCAAAGTATACGAAACCACGAAAGAAAACCACGAGCAAACTCCGATCGAATTAAGAGCAAACTGAATTTATCTTAATTCGTTTAAAATATGCAGCGATCAGTGTTCGAAAGTGTTACGATCGAGTTTCAAATAAAATGCAACTGCCGATACTTGCGAAGAATTTATTGAACATCCGTATACCAAAGATTTTTATCGTCGCAGCAAATCAGAAAATGAGTTCAAACGCGCAAATGATAAGGTAAATAACCGTCTGGTAAGACCCACGAAAATATAAAACGAAAATATTTACAATGTTTTCGTTTTGCTGTGTTTCGTTGCGGTTTGCGATTCGGAAATATTTTAGTGTTGCTGGTCACGGTTCAACGAGGAACGTGTCCTCGACAAGAAAACAAGTGGTTTCTCTGAAATGAGCACCGATTTAACCGTCACGAAGATGACATGTTCCGCAAACGTTTCTCAACGTTCGGGCTTGATCTCACGCGCGCTTTTCATATTAAACATTTAGAAACAAATCTTTGCAATGATTGTCGTTGGAAAGAATCGCGTGATTTTAAAAAGGTTTTAATTACTTTTATTGCTACACTTGTCGACGATTTTTTTTTAATGTAAATACGCCAGAGGAGAAGTAATTCCGGCAACATCTGTCAAAGAAATACCCAAGCTTCTTAAAATTACTTTCATTTTGATGCTACAAATCACTTCGACAGCAAGTAACTATCCGAAATAAAAAAAATATGTATATATATATATATGTATATAAAATTTAAATCATTCGATCAATCTGTACTATCTAAATTATCTAAGTTTTTTTATGCGTACTTTCAAACAGTCGAAGTAACCCTTTGCGGTTTGAATTATTTTCGGCCTTACGTTCCAGTTAGTTCGTACGCATTTAGCTACTTTCACCGACATTATACCATTTACCAATATTTTAATACTTTAGTACTCAACGCATTGATAGCGCTATATTTATACTCAGTAAACTTATAAATATACAAATAGAACGTTTTATGATTGTTCATAATTTGTAATTCCTCGTAAAACATTTTTCGAAACGCTTTCTATTGCGCAGTCTACGTTTTCTCTCACATGTTTGTTTCTTTTCGCCGAAAGTTTCACGATCGAAGCATTAATTTCGGACACGAAACGCGTAATTATCTTTAATCTCGAAACATTGTATTTATTCGTCGCTACAGTATTTCGAGCGGGCGCATATATAAAACGTGTACGCGTTTATACAAAATATACATTTGTTATAGAAATTTCTAAGCTCCCCAAAAATAGTTTCCCGCTCCGTTTTAATAATTTTTACAATCAGAGTAAAAAGTAGAGTATTCAAAGGATTGAGAATACTATATCGGAATAAATATTGCATTCAAAGTGAATCGACTACGCGAATAACGCGTTCCGATCGAATCCCTTTTCGTCGTTATGTCGGTTACAATAATCCTTGAAAACGAACCGCCTTAACCGAAACACCGATCGGAAGATGGGATTTTTAAACGATCTGTCGTGCAATAAGGCATCCAATTAATACCCACGCTTTGAACTTACGACGCTTGCATAAAAATAATAATTACGTCGTTCGAGTGTCGAGGATGTTTCAACTTTTCTCAATAATAATTCGAAGGAATACCGAGAACGAACTTAGGACCGCGCGTGGCGTTCGACGTCGATGGAAAAAGACCGCGCGAGTGTAGGCGGTTCGATGGACGCGTTGCCAAGAAAAACTTGCTTCGAATAATCCTCGAACAACGCGAGCGAACAGGAAAGGTTCGCCAAAGCGTGGAACATCGGCTCTCGTATTTGTCTCGCGCAGGTTGCGAATTTTCTCATCTCCGTCGTTGTACGTCGTGAACGGAGGTGCGCTGTGTCGCTGGCGAGAGGGACGGAGAAACGCGACACGCGAGGGACGGAGAGGGCACGAGGGAAAGAGTGGGAACGAGGGGGAGGGAGAGGTAGAGTGCAGCGCTCGTACCAGGCGGTGCGCCCTGGTACCGACAGCACACCGGTAGACTCGGCCAGACTCGGCGAGACTCGACGAGGAGGAGAGCCGAGGAGAGAGGAAGTCGGAGAAGTGCACTCGCCTACCTTCGTTCCTCGGCATGATCTTTTTTGCACGATCCTCTCGCGACCTTCTCTAGCCGAGAGGCCCGATAGAGGAGGCTCTCTGTCCAGAGGGAACTTCGACTCCCAGAGGTGATTCGGGGACGCGGGTTTCTGAATAATTCAACGTCCTTTTCGGCCTCCAATCTTCTTACGATTATTTGTAAATTACTCAGAACCCCGGTCGCCTTTTACGATCGGATACGAACGATCCTTGGTGTACAATATTTAAACGAATTTCGTGAATAGATTCCCCGAGATTTCACCGAGATTCGACTTCGACTCGAGCGCAATCGATGCGCTCCGACTATCGGGCCGATTCCCCGTGTCTGGGTATGCCCTCGATACCTTTTTCAATTGTAACGCGAGGAATAAACAAATTCTCTGTCGGCGCGACGACGTACGTATTATTTTGCAGCGTTCCTTGCGAGAATTAACATTGATCCAACGTTACGAGTATCAGGGTTTACTCGTTGTAGGCATTTTAAGGTGTCTTGGGAATCGTGTTGAGAAACTCTCCTTGAGAAACTTAACGGATAACTTTAAATCACTTGACGTTCTGCTAGACTTTGATGTTGCCATAATTAATGATAGAAAGACACAAAGATAAGACATTGTGGTCCGCTGGTAATTGTATCTCAAATCACATTTCAGACATCTACGTTGAGAACTGGATGGAAACGTTCATAGATTAAATACTAAATAGAGTTAAAGGACAGAGTTCAATGATAACTAGTTCGGTCATCTCCAAAGAAACAATAATCTATTCGACGGATCGTCCAATTAGTCTGAGCGAAGGAGATTCTAGTATATTTACTGACGTTCTTACTAGAGCGGATGGATGAACACATAAAGCATTTCGTTGTGCCAGCGCTGCGGTCGTATAAACCATAAGAATGTAATTACTCTTTGCCCGTACTCAAGATCACAATTGTTGGAAATCACTTTCACTCGCTGTCTTATGTGTACGTATACCGTTACAGATCTAATTATTATAGGGTAATTTTGACTACGAGACAAGTGCTTTGAGACAATTTTCAAACAATATCCCAATTGATGAAACATTAACGTAACTACGATTAAAAATGTTTACATCGATATGCAATAACCGTAACTATCTTTATGTAAACGAGAATGATTATAGTGCGAAAACTTGTACCTGTAATTTGATGATAAAGTTCCTACGTGCCAGTACCTTTTAAAAGTAATGGGAAATATAGGTTACAGTAGATTGGTAATATAACATGACTCAATGGTGATTGTTTTTGAAACGTGAACGAGCTGGTGACGAGAATCTGTTTTAATCCTTAATTGCTGACGTATAACCGAGCTGACCTCATTGCATTTTCTTTCCCATGTATGAAAGTGGAACATGTTCTTGTGATTTGAATCTTCAATGTACATTATAAACACAACTAATCTACGATAACGATATAACGAACGTTGATTTTACAGGGTCGACTAGCACGTATACGGAAGAGATATTTTGTTAAGAATTTAATAAGCGATACGTATTATTACGTGTTAATCAAGTCCGTTACTTGTCTCGTCGATAGATAGTTTCTTTCCAACATAAGAATGCAAATTTCTTCAAATATTATTACATTTTTTGAATTACATATCATTGGACGTACCAACTTCGCACGATTCTTTGTTGTTTCAAAAATTCGAAGTTCCTCGGCTACAATTTACAGATTTTAAACGTGAAACGAGCTAGCAGAATGAGGCGGCACGTTAATTACGAAAAAAGGTAAAAGACAAGTTGGATTTAATAGCCCGTAATTTGCGTCTACGATGGAATCGAAGAATCTCGGTGTGTCGTATAACGGGTGACCGATAAATACAACCTTGTCCCGGTTCCGTCGTTCAATCTAGATTCTCTTGACGAGAGAACGATGACCCGAAAAACTTTTCACCATCGAATATCGAAATGAGGTGCGAACGTACGACCTTAATTTCGCCCCTCTCCCGTGTCTTCGACTGCTGCAATTGCTCAAGGCGACGGTACTCATCGAATAGAGAACTTTGATGTTTGCCGGGATTACATTTCCGATACTCCTTAAGGGTAAAACAGACCTCTGTGAAATAAGCCATCCAGGTGGTAAATGATAGTACACGCGTACAAACGGATAATGTTATTTCCAAACACGATTAAACATTGGAATCGAGATAGAATAATCGATAATAGCGTAATCTACGATGTACCATTTCAGAGGGATATTTTCTTATGAAACTGTCCAGGAGAACATATTTGCTAATACAAATATATTTGTAATAAGATAGAAAAGTATAACACTAATGTCAGAAAATTTAACAATTATTATTAAATATGTTACGTATCTTTCTTTAAATGTTACGTCGGTAGAAAATCGTTAAAACGCTTAATCATTAGAGTCAACGATATTTTTACGAATTTCTCGAACCGATTATATGAATACCGATAAACGCATTGTTTTCGAATATATATTTATCATGAGAGGTTACTAAAGTTAATGTAAATTTTTATAATAAATGCTGATCAAATGCCGTGACTCTTAGCCATTATCGCGCAACCTGTATGTTAATTTAAACGACAGGCTAAAATAATTACAGAATTATCTCAAAAATTGCATTAGGTGCCTGAATGTAAATTGAAATTGACCCACTGAGCTTTGACATATCGCTTAAAGTTACATATAGCTATCGCTAGATGTCACAATCAATGACAACTTTCGCGTCAAAAAGTGACCGTTCTTTATTTATGATGTAACCAACAGATTCGTCGGTATATAATGCATCGATGCTCAATTTGTTATTCATTCTGCGATACAGGAGAATTCTTTTGGTATTTTATTTGACCAAGTAAAATGCATTTTGTATTACCGGTATACTGATTTTTCCACGAAAACATTTACGTGTTGCACGCGGATATAACCACATAGCCGACACTCGGCTTCGTCTAAATGGAAATTCCGTGTAATTTCATAGAAAGCGTGCCCTTAAATGGCACTAGAGACGAATTCGTTTTTCTCACGACAATTATCTTCGCACGATTCTTCCACAAAAGATCACAAAGAACCAACGCCAAAAAGAAATAAACTTTTTTGTGTTCCCATTGCTTTCTTTGCTCGACCCCGTGTTTGGTGCCGCCTATGAAAGTTGCAAGAAGCTTTGACACGCGTGCGCAAAAAATCGAGTACGTATTCGCACAATCAGCGTAGTCGATATTCGACAAATTTTTGTTACATTTAATACGAAAGAGATCGACGCGAACTATCCGATCGTTTTCTTTTTTTCACACGTCTATTCCTGTATTAAATTTATTTTAATCTGTGATCGCTATTTCTGGTACAACTTGTGCTTGTCAGGTACCGAGAGGTTATCGACTCTATCGTCGCATGACTATTAAATTCGTGGAACGTCCACAAACGTCGTCCCACGCAAAATCCAATATTTATACGAAAAAAAAAGCCTCTTTCTATTCGAACGAGGGAAAATTTTTTAAATAACAAGCAGTTTCTCTCGTTACTTTCTGCCTTTGTTATCCGTTCTTGATTATAAGATTTTCTTTGTTTTTAAGCAGAGAACACGGCTAATTATACCACGTCGATAAACCTACTTGAGAAAGAAACGTACACACGCAAGACTAAATAAAGTATTCCTCGCTACGTACAAGAGGCTAAAGATTAGTCTCGTAACAAGTAGAACAATGTGGACGTCGCTTAAGAAGCTCCCTTCACCCACGGTATTAATCGAGCATTCGTCTCTCCGTGGCCTTGTAGACACGTACTACAAATACAGTAGGTATAAGTTGAACGGTTGAATGGCACACCTATTTACGTGCGTCTCGATTGCCTGCCAGCCACCATCGTTCGTTGATCCGACTTGCTCGATTCACTTAGAACTTTCGGCCAGTAGATGCGATCAATTGACACCTGAAGTACACCCGTTCGTCGCAAACTATGGCCGGTCGGGTGGATTCTACGCGCTTCGAGTTTGAAAATTCTTGAACGAAAATACGTCACTCGATAATTACTCTTAAGAGAAAGAAGCGGACGATCTGGTGGACGAACAAGCGCTCGCCGACGGTACTGTTCCAAGCAACGGGGGCTTATTGTGTATGCTTGTTCCAATTCCAACCATCATAGCGCACCGCAATGCACTTCCTTTCGTTAGAGCCGATTCCGCTTTATAAAGCCAACACCGTCAGCCTTCGATGTGCATCGAACGTTTCTCTTCGCTCTTCCATAAACCACACCGCTTAACTACGAATCGAATCACTTTTTTTTTTTTAACCGAACAAGATAGGTCACAACGATACCATTACAGAACCGTGCCTCCGGTACTATTATCGTAGGACAGTAATACCCTCGAGAATTACAAGGTTCGGTTTAAAGCGGACACCGCGTATCCCATTCGTGACAAGTTCCCGAAGGTACAAAGGCCACCGGGGGCCATGGCGGTCCCTCGACACGTTTTGAGGAGTCTTCGAGAACCTTTCGAGAGTTCCAAAACGACTCGTGTGACTCGCATCCCGCAACGGGCGTGCATCGTCGCTCGTAAATTAGAAAGGAGGAGTGTTTCGTCGTAGCCGAGGGAAGAAAAGCTAAGAATCTTGAATAGAGGCAACGCGAGCCCCGGCATTCGCGTTCTTTCTCGTTGATATTCTCCGATCGTGGCTCGATGCGCCTTCGTAAAGGTTTCCAGGTCGTCTGCCGCGATTCACATTTACCCACAGTTCTGCTTACCGAGGTTCTACCAACCTGTCCCTTCTTCTTCCCATTGTATCATATCCAACTGGCAGATTTGTTAATAGACTGTAAACTAGCCTTCAGCTTTTACGCTTGGGATCGCTCGTATCTTTTAAAAGCATCTTTTCGCAGGATGTCCTGTAATCGACGATACGATCGAACCACGGTAATTTTATTTGAAAAAATATTGAACCGCTCTTTTTTCACACGATCCTCGATTTCCGAGAAAATCTATTGTAGATTAAGGTGCAGCACTGAACCTTGTGCGAACAAAAATTCTTTGTAGACTTTCGATTTATTTTCGCGCGAAAAGTCACGTTCCATCGTCGTATTGACGGTTAGTCGTTGATTGTACGACAAATACTGGACGGAAGAACGATACGAAAAAATTATAAAGTGAACAACGAAACCGCGTTAACGATACACCGAGTAAATCCAGCGCGAGGCAGCTTTGAATAATTTATTAATTCGTTATAAAACATAACGGTGAATAAACATATAAATGAATGAACGATCGGATAAATATGTAGACACGTTATGTACATAAAAGTTCAGGGATCCCATTGATTCGTCCATGGGTCGGTCGCGTGGGAAACTACAACTTTCACCCATGGGACTACAAGAGAACTCGAATAGCGCAAATCTAGCGGTTCTGAATTGCTGTTAACTGAATTGCAACTCTTAATGTCAGCTCGCTGGTAAACTTTAACCAGTTCATTTTCTCTTTGACGATTTACTTTACTATTGCTTCACTATATCCATCACACCGACTCGCGACTATTACCGGGTCTGTAATTTTACCTTCCACTGGGTGTCTTAAAATTGTACAATCGTTCTCTGTGGAAAAACGAATCGAAAATATACAAGTGACTCCTTCCGTACGATTCTTCGTTTAAACAAGAAAAAATAAATAAATAAATAAATAAAATAAATCTGAAACCACGTAGCGACTCACGTTCGATACGCTCGTCCTCGAAATAACTTTTCTTAAAAATCGTGCCTCGTACGAGCAAACCGTGTTTCGTTTATTTTCGACTCATTTCTCCCGTGCAGGACGAATCAATGGACGAATTTTCATAGGGAAAACGAAAAAAAATTTCGAGAGGATCTCTTGTCTGGTATCCGAAAGACTGGGAGCCGAGCTGCTGTATCGCGACGTGTGAAGCGTGCAGAACATAGAAACAAAGAAGTAAGAGACAACTGAGAGAAATAGAAGGGAAGGAAGAAAGGTGTACAGAAGACAGAAGGAGAACGTAGAATCGGGGAGGCATGGTCCCGCTATCCGGTCGGCCGCTAGGCCGAGGTCGATGAACCTCGGCCCGCCTACCGACTTTACCTGCCAGCCTCGAACCTGCCAACCTGGTTGACTTGCTCAACTCAGGGGGTATCGGCCAGGATATTTCGCCTACGACCGTTTTGCTAGACGACATTTCGCGCGCAAGTAGCGTGGAACAGCGTTCGTTACCAAACACCATGCAATATCTCTAAACGATACACGACGGAACTCGATGGTGTGCGATTCCACGGTGGGAAAAAGGAGTGAAAAATGTTGCGTAACGTTTTCGTGTAAGATTTTTCGTTTCTGAAAAAATCGAGCTTCAAAATACGTGTGCCACGAGTTCACGCGAATCGAGAAGAACGCGCGGCCCCCGCGTACCTTCGAACTTCATTTACTCGAGAACGAAAACTTCTAGAAGAAAATGTAACTCTACATTGTTCGTTCATTTTTTTCGAGAACGATCCAAACGATGTATTGACCAACGGCTGAAACGAACAAGAATTAACTGTATCGGGTAAATACTAATCGGCCGAGGGATATAACGATTAATGGAAACAAACGAAACGACCGTTATCTACTTGCACAGCACTGCAAGTAGCTTTTCACTGAATGAATTCTTCGAACTTTTAGTTTTTACCAACAGATTGTGAGTACATAACTCACAACGGCATACTTTATACGCCTATGAGCATTCACTGTTAGGATGATCCGCGATTAAAGCGCAAGCAACATCCACATTTTCTCTTGGATATACATTTCTGTATGTATTGCCATAACAAACTAGGGCAAATTGTTCCCTAGAGGTTCCACTGAAACCGTTGAACTTGATCTACTGCGATAGCGAAGCTTTCACGAGTTCAGAGAGTCCATCGACCGTGAACTGGAGCCTCGCAAAAACGTTTTCAGTAAATAGGATCGTGTTACGGTTCTACGTGTGCCGCGTATATCGCACGTGTGGCAGTGTCTCAGCGCCGAAAGTTAAAATACCGTACTCGCCCGATAGGACTCAAACCGAGGTATCTGTCGCTCTGACGAACGAACCTAATCCTTTGTAGTCGAGTGAGTTTCTTAAATTGTTGCTCGATACTTACTGTGCGCTTATACGTATCGATCAATGCATTCGGTTGATTAGTCAGCGATTAAAGTCGGTAACAGTAACTGCTTTGATTATTAACTGACTATCGACGGTTATCGTCTGTTTACAACCACCAACGCCGGTAATGTCCACTATAAATCTTACAAACTCGTGCCAAGTAACAAGCAAATTCCAAAATGTTTCATTCTCGAGAAGTTCATTCAAACAGAATCGAATCAACGAGTCGTGGATTTATCGCAATTCGATTAAAATAGTTAACAGCTAACAAATCATAGACTTAAGGAATTATGTTTTTCAATAAAAATATTTCTATCGGTCCAGTTCAGCATTTTCCAATTTTTTCAACCATGTATCCCACGTACACACCGATACACCCTCATGTTACTTACTTAAGAAGAGAAACTTCTTTCTCTCTCACCACGATGCTAGGTTGAAAAATCGAAAACTTCTGTTCACATTTTTTAAATGTTCAACTATTTAAAAATACATTCTCAAAATGTTATTTTTACGTTCGGAATAAAAAAAAAAAAAAAACAATGTTATACAATATTTCGAAAGCATGTCAGATTGTTCAAGCGGATCAGTAGCTTTGAACGCGTGTATCACGAAACTATGTTTTCCAAACTGATTATCAAGATTTCTCGAAATGTTGCAAACTTATTGACTTAAAATTTTGACGGTACATTCTTTGATGTACTGTTTGTCGTTCGATCGTAAATTTTTCTTGTCTATTTTCTTTCTATGTTGAAAAACTCAAAGAAATGATACCCTTCACTTTAAAAGCCATTTCAATCAATTTGTTATATATTATTATTTTACTAACCATTTTGTTGTATATTATTATTATTTTACAGAAAGCCACGATCGAACGATAGCGTTATAGTAGATTATAATGTCAAAAATACTTTTTCTACAGGATGCTTCGAATGGACAAAAATTTCACAAGTACAAAACAAGGACGAGGAATTTTTACGAAAAATAATTCAAAATAAAAACTATTAAACATAAACTATTCAAATTGATAGATAATACTCTTCCAAAGAGAAATGTCTAGTATATTAATAAACTACGATAAAAAGAAAATCACTAAGCACAAAATTAAATGATAAAAATGACCTCTTTCACTCGGCGCAACCCCGCCGTCTGTTTCACGCTTATGCTGACAAAATATCGCACTAACGCGACAATATAATGTGCTCATAGAAATTCTCTGGTTATTTTATTTCTTAAGGAAGAAATTTAGATTTAGTTTACCACTGATATAAAATTGTACGCGACTATCCAAATAGAATTATATTACACGCGATTAATCAAATAACGCTCTAACTGAACACGACGAGAAAACATTATAAAGTCACTGATAAACAAGTCTAACAGAAAGAGATAGGACAAGACAAACAAATCTAGTAGAAAATTAAGATAAGTGAGGCTTATATTTCATGCAAGGTATATAAGATTTCAGCACTATAAGTAACCGCTTATGACATCTTCGGTCGTCGGGCAGCAACTGCAAGAAACGTACTGACACGTATTTAACACGTAATGTGTTAAAATAGCAGTAATACTTAACATAAACAAAATTTGTAATAGTTACTACTAATTATTCAGACATATAACGTTCTTGTGAGAATTGCATAAATCATCAATGCCTTACATAGACGGAAAAGCAATTCATTGAACTCGTTATTCGTGCTATTTTAATATTCCTATACTTTTTATTCATAAGAAATAAAAACAGTATGAATCTATGGAACACCATACAGCTATTGTACTCACATTAACGTAAAAACATTGCCTCTTCCGATATAAGAAACCGCATTTCACAATATAAAGAGCACACATTACCGTAATTTCCACAAATTAACTATTGAATGTATTTTCACCGACGACAATAGTGTTCAACAATTAATGATTTATGTACTTAATAAAATTAAACTTACACGCTTCGGTGATTCCATACTCGTAATGTTTATAGTTATTTTACCAAATCCTTAAAAGACTGCTCCCCTCCCGTCTATGGGTGCTGTCGTCCACATTAAAAAACGCTAGTCTAAGCAAATAAAAATATCTAGATACGCGCGTGCTTCGTTTTTTCTTTGAGGTCAAAGGAAACGATGTTTCCTGAATACACAAGAGGCTAGCGGTACATCGATGAAAATCATCAAACTCATGATCGTTGAGAAAGCACAAAAGTCATCGTCGACCAAGTATCCCAATTAAGTTTTTATCGAAAAATAACGAATTCCGTTAATTTCGTCGAACGAATTTTTGCAACAATCGATCGCTACGTGTACTAGAAACGACGTGTGACCAATTTTTTATCCAAGTGGGCCTTCCAATGTTCGTGAATTGGTAACTCGTATTTTTTATGTAATCTGGATTATTATTGCGGTTAATATCATTGTTATCGATAAGTATCGAGGCTGGTAGATCCTCGTGCACGTTGCGCGTGCAGTTATTAGTACGAGAAAAAGAAGTGGCACGAATCAGTGGGTCGATGAAACCCAAGAACCTTGGCACTCGAGAGTTGCTTGAATTTGCAAGCTCTGATTCCTTCTTTCTTCTTCCAAAGAAGGAGAAAGTTTCTCTCCCCTTCTTTCAGAAAAAGACACGGTGTACTGGAGTGTCAATTCCGTGTGGATGAACAGTTTTTTTTGTGTTATTTATCGATTCGAATTAATTACATTTCACGCGTGAAAACGCATATTGGAATCTAAATAACTTTTAAATAAAATGTCCTTACTCACTAAAGGTGAGTTAACTTTATTTGCTGCATAAAAAGAAAACACAAAAATGATACTTATCGTTTTTACACAAAACATACAAAACATATACACATAAATACAACACACACAAGAACGGTATTTATCACAACCCGAGCTTTTTGACCCGCCTCCTCAATAATTTCGCCAAACTTTTCATCTTATTATTTACTTCAACCGTGTTTGTTAGATCTGACAAGGCGAACTGCGTGGGCCAAAATTCATTCTTCCAAACGCCTTTTAATGAATAAAAATATTTAACTCAAAATGGATCCAGGAACCTACCGTCTGTAGTACGATATCCAAAACTGTGCGAGAGTTAATGATACAAGCTGTTGTGAATTAAAATCACAGATCATAACGTTTAATTAACGAGTGAATTATGAATTAACGTACCGTTCCGTTGGAAAGGCATGCATTTTAATAGAGGCAATATATACAATTATATACAAATATATATAACTACACATTTGCAACTACCAATGTTATAATTATCATATTCTGCAATCAAATTTGAAAATATTGGGTCGTCAAAATTTGAAATAATTGTAGCATACAATTGCGCAATGCTGAATCCACCATCCAATATTTTGAATATTTATCAGATTTCGAAACATCTTGATCGTCAATTTTCAAAATGTTATCAAGTCGACGAATTTAAAAATGTTTCCATCGTCAAATTTTAAACCTACATAGTCGTCAACTAATGCAACACGATCGACATTGGGTTTCAACATTCGATTCAACACCTGTCATCACAATCCAGAAACGACTTTGAACACAGGAAATTGTGTCTCAGGAGAAACGCAAGTCGAAATACAATACCGCGATCTCACAATTTGGAACGGTTCAAGTTACACAGATCTGTAGCCGTACGTAGACTTTTTCTTTGAAATGGTCGTTTTCGGTAGTTCGACGATCTGGACTGCTGAATGAAAAATATTTTAATACATATCGAAACACCTTACCGAAATCTAGCGTTTAAAAACATTTTTTTTTCTGAATTCGTTTTTATCGAATTCTTTCGAGCTGGAAACATGAAAGAATTGTCGAACTGCCCTCGTTTAATTTCAACTTGGAATTTCAAATCACGAGAATCGACAAATCACTTCAAGGTCTGCCAACTTTGTTCGCAGTGTCGCAAATGAAGATTCTAGTAATTTGTTTTCGCAGACACATTTTTCCTTATTTTGTCGATCTTTGATTTCAATTATCTATCGATAAAGCTCGATCTCTAGCTGACCCGAAAATTATCGTTTATATTTCGAAAGTTGACGTTTCTGGATTGACGTTTAATCTTTCAAGGCCAAGGCATTTAAATCCCTGGCTCGCAACAACGTGCTTTCAATTCCGTCAGACACGAGTATACTAGGTTGTTCAATAAATTTTGTCGTTTTATCCATTGTAAAAAAAAAATACTACATTCATCAAACAGTGGTATCATCTTTAGAAAAATAAAACGACGAACCTACAGCTCCATTTCTTATCGAACGACGAAACTTATTGAGCAACCTATTACATATGTACATAGAAGTTTCCATTAGAATCGCTGCAATCGTGGTAAAATATGTCCCCCAAGTAAAACGTTCATTAATTAAATTTCATTCAACAGTCGATAATTGCTTTCTGCTAATTTGTACTTTATCTAACATTTAATTAAAAATAATAAACGTTTACGCAATATCGTGTTTCCTGCGTGTATTTAACGATTACATTACACGGTGTATTACTCGTGTGAATGTTAACTGCTGCAAAGATTACATTAAAAAGAACGTGTTTTGTCAACTACGGTAAATATCGTTCTGAACGATAGAAACATTGAAAATGATTGCGTTTGATAGATGTGCTTAAACGTGGGAACAAACTTCAGACACGCAAGAATCTTTGATCGAAGATATAAATTAAATCGCGTGCTTGGGCATGGAAATTTTTGTGAAAGACTGGAACCCACGAATATGAGAATCCTCGAGAATTCGGAGCATTCTGTTGGTCATGTTTACTACGAGTTCGAAAAACCGGTTTTCCTCTCTCCATAAAACTCGGATCTGTGGATGGCACATTAGACGCGGCGTTACGAGAGCCGCTACGATCGTATCGATCATCCGACTGTTTCGGCTAAAATTGGATAAAACGTTGACCGTAGCGACCAAAATTTATCCGATTGCGTTAATTTTCGATAAAATCGTCACAATTCTTCGACGTTGTACTTTCACATAAAACTATCGGTGGTATTAAATTCGTGTAATTATCGACACACGATACCTGTTACGAAATTGAATACTTTCGAGTCCCATAACCACCTCTCAAGCCACATGAGAAACTGGCAAGAACAAACAATAGGTTAGAAACGAGGAACGAGTTTCCACGAACAAACGAGCACATCTTTCGGTTCTCGAAAAGTTCTGATCGGCTTACTACACAAACGATACAAGTGGAACCGGTTTCGTAAAGATTGCGTGGCCACGCGAGTTCGTCTGTGTTTATTTCGTTTGCCGCCACAATCTTCCAAGCCTTCGTCACTTCTTCAAACGGATTAGGGATTGAATAAGAAAACATGTTCAATGCGTTCCGAGTATTTTGCTTAAGTGGCAATATAACTTCATAAATATTACAGAAATGTAATTTTCCACTTAATGCGACACAATTATTTCGACGAATGCAAAGTTTATCGAAAGAAATAAGATACCGGCACACATATTTCTTTATTTTGCCGACAAATGAATTTTTTGCGAAACTGTGCCAAGATGTCGCAACGCTCCACCCGAACACTTGATTAATCCTTCTTTGTAACAAAAATTTTATGTTTTAACATTGTAACGATATCAAAATTATAACATTTTTCAATTGCGTTTATTCGAAATGAAAGAATGTCGAAAGAAAGAAAGAAAAAGTATTAAAAAAATAAGAGTATTCAACGAAAATTCAATTTACACACCAAGTACTCAAGTACCTAAAGTATGCACCATCGGAAGATTAATAAGAGAAACGGTTCCGTATCGTGTCTGCCTTGTGTGTGTGTGTGGATTTTCGAGATATGCACTCCGTGTAATCCACTTAATTGCATTGTGGCTGCGCAGAAATGGCAAGCGTAGAAAGACGGTCAGTAATTCGACGACTGCTAAATTTAACCTTTTCTAGTCGGAAAGGTTGACTTTTATGTTTTATCTTCGGTAAAAGTCATCATCGAATCACGAGGTCAATGTTTACCATTCTTCTTTTCCTTCGAATTGCTTATTATCGATATTTTAAAACTAGACTTCGATTTAATCCCTGTACACATTTGTGGACGAAATTGATACACGTTTCAACCGAGAAATGTTCAACGAATTATTCCGAATCTGAATGCTACAAAATTTCACGACTCGGTTTACTTTATTTCGGGAGACACTGAGCTTCTAATGACTATCAGAATCCCAGAGATTAGGATCTTATTACACGAAACAAAAGTCGCGCGGTAACAGGTAACGGTAAATTCAACTCGATTCGTTAGCTGCATTCTCAAGCGAGGTAGGATTTTTAAAAAGTCGGACGCTCGAGGAAAAGCACGCGATAAGTCGCACACCTAGCGGGGAGCGGAGAAAGCAGCGCCAAGAGATGCTTCGATGCAAAAACGACCGCAATCTCGACTAGGAGTTTGTAACAGAACCAGAATTAGATCGAGAATAGCATGTTCTAACCGTCAACCGCTCTTGGAATTTCACGCCAGCGCGACAATTCGTGCAAAAAGTGCGCAAAAAAAACAAACAAACAAACGTCTTTCTTACATTAATCTTTTAATATCGCGAATTACATCATAAAAATTCTTTTCGCGCGCGCAATTTCAACATTCCCGGCACATCACATTCTGGTGATCTTTCATTCTGTTTTAATTCGAAAAATGATTTTTTCCGTTATCAAGATTACTGATTTTAATAAATTGCTTTTTTCTGGATTCAACGATGGTGGAAAATTATAATATACGTGTACAGGCATCTACCTTCCGTCGTAGTACATATAAAGAAATAATCGAGCTTCGAACTCGGTAGTACTAATGGCCTTGAAGGGGGTCATACAAGTAATTTCGAGGTCATGCAGATTGCATCAACATGTAATTCTTTCGGCATCGTATCATCCATGGTGAATAGCTCTTTCTTCGAATAATCAGTAGTGAAATTTGAATGTTTCAGAAAATAACCATTCAAAATACAATCTCTGTTAAAAATTAAACGAAAAGAACAGTTGACCGTTAACAGGGTGTAGCGCCTACACTCGACGCAAACCATTCGACAAAAAAAATTCTATACTTCTCTAAACTACCAAATATAAACCGAAATATACGCCCGGGGGTGTGAGAGAGAGAGAAGAAATTCAATTGGGTCTTGTTCGTACAAGCAAACAGATCTCCATTCATCCGACGGAACAAAGGCAAGTGAGAGTGTGCACATCTGACTTTGTAGAATTGGTAATTAGTTAATATGAAAGTCCGCGAAATGCTAGCAAATACTAGAATTATCTAACGCTCTAGACTTTTCCTTCCAGATATTACGTTCGAAAAACGAAGAAACACGCAAAACCGAAAGCTCTCTAATTTAAAATTGATTCCACTAAACGCGGATACACTTCGTTGATTAATACTCGCTTAAGGTTATCGTATCCGGTCTTCAAAAAATTTGGAAGATACATTCTCGTAAGATTGGGGGTGCTCGACTGACTTACATCGAAACACTTGAAGGTACACATACTGTTCGAATGGTGTAAAATACTATGCATTACTCGAATTGATTCGAAAATAATCTTCGATTCGTATATTATCGCGTACTTTTTTAAATATGGATAGATCGTCGGAAAGAAATCCCCCCCCCCCCCTCTCGAAGTAGTTAAGGCTAAAGGAAAACCACTTACCCAACCTGATGGCGGTGACCTGCACGACAGCGGCGAGGACTAGGATCAACGGAAGTCCGGCAAAGACCGAGCACAGAGTTGTCGTTCCGAAACTATTCCCGGAAGCGAGTTTATCACCAAGGAGGAGCGTGCGTGGCCAGCGTGGCCCCGCAGCCACTGCCATCGCACCGTCCTTCTCACCGCACACCGTTTAACACTGCAATTTTTGTCTCCACTGTTCTGCCGGTACCACGATTCCCGAGGTACACTCTACGACCAGGATGAAAAACTCCGCTTCCGTTCGGGATGCACTCGAATCGAAAGCGAAGCAGCGTAGTCGTCGAGAGGAATATTTATCGATACGAAAACGGTAGGGTGTACGAGAATTGCTCTCCCCTTCTAGGTGAGAATCGTGACGATATTCACAACGAAACGACGTTACGCGTTATACTGTTATCAAAGCGAAGGGCGTGAAATTCTCGGGATAGACAAAAAAAAAAAACGAAGAAGGGTGAGAAATAAAAGAACGCGAGAATCACGAGCGATTCTTGAGATGATCAGTTCATGGCTCGCGCGTACGAAGTTCACGCGGCCGCGGTCAGCGAACGACTAACTCTGAAACGCGCACTCTTGTCTGGTGGAGGGGTTCCTTCTTGGGACAGGATTTACGGCACATGCGCGGAGAAGGGGTCCTAAGGACCACGTGTGGTAAGTCCTGTATTGTAATAGTTTTGGAGACTGAAATACCTGCGATAGTTGTGACACGGATATTAAATAGACGTAAAATAGAATAATCAACCAGGGACGATATTTATGAGACACTTTGAGATCATTCTTTTTTAACTCTTTTTTTTGCAAGGATTGTCATTTCGCGAAGGAATAAATTCTATCGAATGAAAATTATAGATAATTACAAATTTAATGTAAAAATCATTGAACTCGGTTTAAATTAAAGAGCACACACAAAAATTCCTTTCGAATCCGAACAATATTGAATCTTGTTCGCTGGGCAAGTTAATATGGCGATACAGGAAGATGACTAATCTGTTAATAATTACATTTTAAGCTCTCTTTTTTGAGCGTTCAGGACTTTGTAACAATTCGAAGATTTACCAAACGAAAATATTTGAATCTCGACGAATAAATTACCTAAATTAAAATTAAGAATATAAAGTAGCATGTAATGATTAAGAATGCCGGCCACTCTAGCGCTCTGTGTGAAAAATGTGAACGTTTCCCACCCGGACATCCTCTTTTACTCTTCGTTATATAATATAGTACCATTATTATATAAATAATTTGAATAAACATTTTATAAATACCTATGTACTTCTGTAGACTCATTTAAATATAATGTATTATGTATAATATTCTTAGTACATAAATACTTGCAAAGAAATGAAAAAAGAAAGAAAAATATAATGATATGAATTGAATCTGAAAAATTTTAAATAACTTATTAGAATCTAAATTTCTACTACCAAATTTTCAACAATTCATTCTTAAAATATTTGTTCACTTATTAAAATCTTTTTAAATTTATAAAAAGACAATGAAAGTAACGACGTGCTCCAATCCTTGTAGTAACAAAATTACGGGCACCTTCGGTGCCCCTCATACGTGGCACCCTGAACAATTGCATGGTTGCACATTTCTAAAGCCGGTATTGACGATTAATATTTATTAATTTTATTTTATTAAAAACAAATTATACTTAATAATTCGAAACAAGTATATTACAGTTGAAAAATTTACAAGAATTTCTTATTTCTTTCTTGTGTAAAATGTACAATATACTGTTTAACATTTATTTCTATTAATCAGTGTTCTATATTTTATCATTATGATGCTTTTTTCAGCAGTACCTATTAACTAAGCGAAAATGCGTTTAAGCTCAAATATTTCTTCTACCTGTTCTTGGAAACAAACACGACGGAAACGAATGTAAACGAAATGAACCTAACTTACCTGAGGAACTTCGACCTTTCAGTTTTTGAGCCCCTTTTCTGAGTTCTTAGCACACCTGAAATATTCTGTAGCTTCACCTGCACTTGTCCCTTGAATTCCATTGAACTATGACTCGTACAAAAACGAAATAATTCTACCTTGTTTTAAAATTTCTCCTTCATTCGCATGCAAAGCAAATAACAATAAATGACAATGTTATCTATTGCATCCAATTAATCTACATTTAGGCTTCGATTGTTGTTCGACTCAAATCTAAATAAGGTAAAAAACTAAACCACCGTATATACGCGTCAAGCATTGCACGATTTGAACAAAAAATTCTATCATGTGTTGTTTCATTCCTGCCTACTCAACAATATAATTTTCACCAAGTTGTAATGCCGCAATACGAAACATTCCGAGAGATTATTAAAAACAGAAACGATAATCCAATAAAAATAAAAACTGAGGATAATAAAGAAAGAAGCATATACTTGAAAGGGAAATTCGTAATTAGTATTTGCATGCTGAACACTGTTCGTGAATGAAGTTGTACCGTGAACTCGTGCCATCTGTGTCCAGCAGTGCCGCATGAGAGAACGACACGTCGCCAACTCCTGCGTTTTCTCGCAAACGCGTTTATTAGTTGAGGCAAATGCCAGAACCCGTGCTCGATCTTTTCTATTGTCCGGAGACGTGTTTCAGCGTGGTGTATTCCCGCACTTCCTTTTCCACTGGAATCAGTCATTATCGACCCTTTAATTCATAATGCTTCACTTCTATTTAAACGTAATCCGTTAAACGTAACCAAAACTCTACGAATAAACAAATATACAAATTGCTCCATGTAAAAATTAATAAAATAATTAATATGAATTGTTTACACGTATAGAAATTAATAAAGTGGAAATAGATTACACCTAAATGTAGAAATAGAATACTCTTAGAATTGTTTAACTTTTCAATATCAAAAATAAAAGGAACACGGGATAAATATTTGAATCGATGAAATTTTGAATAAAATTATTAGCAATTGAATAAATTTACACGAGACGCGCAAAATGATAAAATCGGGCACATTAAAGCACGATAGGCGTAAAATTACGAATGAATCATAATTTTTAATGTCTGTTCGTGTCCTACATCCTCCCCGACATCCTGTTTAGACAATTGAGGAAGATGCCACTTTCGACCCTGAAATTATTTCGTCGCTTTATATTTAAAAAAAATAATACGCCATTTAAAATGGAAACGCGTTAAATTTCAATGAAATACAAAGCAAATAAGAGGCCACATTGTCGAAGGAGAAACTTTTTAACGATATGTAATCGCGGACGGAAATATTTCGGAAACTAAAAGGAAATATATTCGGAAATTTCTTTTTATATCTGTTCGTATTATTTATTGCTGTATCATTAGGAGAGAAAAAAAGAATACTAGTTACGCCGTACCATGACGTGCCAACGCAGAGGAGGGTTTGTGAATCATTTGAATTCTCGGTGAGCGGTGAACAATTTAGACAAATTTATTCCCTGCGAGAACGGCGTCTTCTCCGTCTCCGACGCAACGTGTGTGTTCTTTCACCTGTTATTTCACTGTTCATTGGTTGCGCGCCTTACGGGTGCAAGACCGAGCCGCACAATAAAGGTCTCTCTCTGTCTTGCTCCTCCTCTAGAGCGCGTTCCCTTCCTCCATGTGTACGGGCACACGAGTGGTGACCTTGTGGCATTTGGTACCTGGCCGTACCAGTCGGCGCACGACTCCGCCTGATATATAGTGATGGGCACGATTCGAGGGCCTGGATAACAAACCACTTATCCATCCAAAGTCTCAACAGGTTTTCATGCAACCTAATTATTCTAATACCTTTTAACCATCCTCGACTCTACGTACCCTTGTCAAACTCAAAAAACATTAAAATACACAATTCAAACAGAATTGGTCACATTCAAACATTTATTCCATGGTAACAGAATTTATTCTGGAAAGAATTAAACTACGAAACAGAACTGTAACAATTACTTTATAAATTGATTTGGATTTCTCAATTCTCTTTGAATCTCCCAGTTCAACAACTGGGAAAAGTATAAATCTTTTCAGAAACAAAATTTTATTGACATTCTTTGAGTTATTTAAATAATTTATACTACCACGTCTTGTAAATCCGGGATTAAAGTTAATTTGGAAAAAGGACTGGCACATCCCGTGCACCCCACCTTCTCTTCTTATTCTATTCAAAATGGAACCACTTTTGTTTAGAATATTTGTTTGTACTTCCATATACAACTATGAGAATTGACTAATATCATTTAAGTATTTCAGGATCTGTATTATAAACAGTCGGTATAAAGTATGTTTCACGGTAATCCATGTCTTGTACAATTCAGCTCTGGCTACTAGTTTTTTTATTAAATACATTAATAACCAAACACCTTTTGTAATCTGCAAGAGAACATTATTCTTGCGTAGAAGATTTTAAACATAATTGGATAAATGAGCAGTAAATGGAAGATAAAAGTATTGAATGAATAAGAATAATTTCTTTTATCCTTCATCTACTTTTATATTATCCTCAATTGAGGCGATTGTTAATAAAGTATATATTACCACAATTACTTATACATAGAAAATCAATTATAATTTAACAAGTGTAAATGTAAAAAATAAACTAATAATGTGTAGTCAGCTTAATGATATTATGAAACAAATGCTTTAGGTAATAACTAAAATAGTACCTATAAAAAAGTACCTACAATATTAATACTACAATATTAGAATCTAAATTATAAATCAAAGTAATAACATACTATTAAACTATTTAAAATCTTGGATACTTTAGAATACGACTTTGACAACACAGTTAAGAAATTTAGAAGGAATTATATTACAAATAACATAACATTAAAATATTTAATTACTATTACCTTAAAACGCATATCAAATATACATTCTCTTTTTCTATAATCGCCTCAATTTTCTTTGAATCTTCGACCCAAGACTGGTTCTTTCCTTATTACTGACAAAATACTTAAGCAAACTTTGGAATTATTATACTATGATAAGGACACTCGATCTACTAAAAAATGACGATTATCAAATATTGAATATAACAGCATTTTCTATTAGTTTCTCACCAAACGTTGAGTACTCGAGTATCTCATGTTTATCTACAGTTTCTCCTTATCATCATTCTTTTAAGTCACTTCTGAACGTCTTATAATTATGACATTTCTCTCCAAATGTAACATTAGAGCTAAATCTAAACTCGAACATCGAGCATTCGATATCATGGACTACTTGCACCTGTGGCGCGGCCAGAGGGTACAAAAACACAATTACTGAGAATACATGTGGAAAAGGGCCTAATTGCAATTATTTACGTACACATGATGCAACATACAATCATAATACTTGAAAATGACATTTGTTAACTATTTTCTTTAGTTTCTTTGTATTCACAATTACTCCCTTTTATATATCAGGAAAATACGAAATTATCGTTCCTTACAACTGTATCACTGTACAGTTAATAAAGTGATATGGAAATATTTTACTGATATGATTTCATCTTCTTACATAAGACAAACTATTTGATATTCTATAAAAATAATGATACGAATTAAGTATGTAATAATACTTGTATTGGATATTTGCAAACAAGAGAACATGGAGACATAGTTACACAAAATTCTCTAAAGAAATTTTGATTAAATAACATTCTTTTCCCAATGATTTATAAGATTAGCAATTTGTAACATTGGTTTATTTGCATACACATATATACATATCATGTATTATCACATGCCTCCATCCCAAATTTCTGGCTGCGCCACTATCTTGCACACCTCTATGCCTTATCCACGAAACGGAGTCAGTACACATGAAAGACTAAGCACATGATTTTCAAAGACTGTATAGTACATGCAAAAACATGACTGAAAACAAAAAATCACATCATTATACTAAATAGCTGGCAAGAGCTATATAGACTATAAATTGGTCCACATCTCATTCCAAGTAACGACAGTGTACATAACAATACCAGCAGAAAGTAAAGAAACAATGATTAGTTACAAAAAGTCCATATCACATATTCTCAGTGATGTTTATGTTATCAACATTTACCAATGTCATGAAAACTGAAATCATATATATTTCATCTAGAAAAACAACTTTCAATGCTGCAGCCTTAAATGACAAAATATTGCAACTCCATTTCGCGAACAAAGTAAAAGTTTTATATTTCACACTTCTTACCGTGTGAAAAGAGCAGGAAATCTATATTATAGAGTGTACTACCCCAATTATTCTTTCTTTTTCAACGGGAAATAGATATTTTATATCTCGTACACTCCGTTCAAAATCCCTGTTTCATGAGTAAAGAGTACAGAATACTTTAGCAGTCAGTATTTTCAAAGGGGAACAAGCTGGGATCGGAGGTCGGTCCAAGCGCGGGTTTGAAAGGTTAACGGAACGTCTTTTCTCCTTCGTTACTACGCCATATCGATGCGTCCACAGGGCAGAGATCTATCGAATGTCCTGACCTTTCAAACTCGCGCTCAGACCGACGTTACTCAGCCGGGCATTTTGCGACTCATAACACCCAGCTCACAAGCGATCTGTTTGTGTTCACGATCAAGCAGTAAAGTCCTAGCGCTCAGGAAAGAAATATCTGGCAAGCGATTTAGTACACGCGTCGTTTCCGGTTGTATCGACATGACTCGTCCAAACCTATCCATTACTACGTTTTCAGATCCTGATGATCTCTTATTCACAGACTTTCCACGATAAATATCTCCTAAATTCGATTTTTCAACCGCCAAATACTGTTTCTCAGTTGACACAAATTGTCTATCAGTTGTTATATGTTTTTCGCTTGTTGAAAATTGTTTCTCAGTTTGCAAGAATGGTTTCTCCATTGGGACACTTCTCTGGAGACCAGTGTTTCTTGGTTTATGCCCTATATCATGATCTGTTTTCCTCTTCCAATCTGTTGCACGAGGAGCTGGTAAAGGTTCTATCATTTTAGAAGGCTGCAAACGTTTTTGCATTTTCAGAACATCGTTCTCCAGAGGGTCTGTTGTCTCTGCCTTGGAGGCTGAATTGCTTCGCTCTCGACTGACATTCACTTCTGGGACATCTGTTACACCCAAAAAGATTTGTTCAAAACTGGTGACTTTGAAGTTTAGGGAGAACGCATAGGCTACGTGTAGTGAAAAGATTAAATGCTTTCAAGGTTTTTAACTACAACGTATAGGTTATGGAATACCAAGCCCAACACTTACGATGATTAACAGGATTCCTGGCGCTACTTGGTCGACGATAGGATTCAGAGATGGCGGAACTGTGGGATGTTAGTAGAGGATCGAAAGGACACAAAAAGTCCAAAGGTAGAAGAGCGGATAACCCACCACCTAGATTGCACGATTTATCAAAGAATTTACCCAGTGATTAGCATACATTGCATAGGAACAAATTAATGGCAATATTACAAAAGCTAAACAACTGACAAAAATCAATAAAAAATTTTAATTCAAAAATATAATATTTATATGAAAAAAAAAGTACTTTTTGTATACTTAATAAAATATCTGCTTTTGTATTTACACAGATATTTGTACTCTTACTATGACATTGTAAGAAAAGAAGCAGTAATAAGACAAAATAAAATAATAATGCAAACACACATTTAATACTTACTAGCTTCTAAAGGATTAACAAGCCCAGAACTATTCCAATCGAATTGAGCAGCAGGTACTTCCTAATGGGGTTTTATTGTTATTAATTATAATTGAACGTGTTATGTGTAGTGTTGTTTAATGCTGATGCAGAAGTTCAATTGCTATAAATGTGTTTGAAAATTTTACTCTTTAAAAGTACATTAACTTTTCCAATTGTCCTTTTTTTTCCATTAGAATGAAACAATGGAAGTACTGCATCAATTGATAGTTAAACACTTACTTCTGAATGGGTTAAACTTTGGGTTTTATTGGTATTTATTATAGCAGTTGGTTGAACATCAACCGTGGCTTTAATTGGTTCTAATGGAGTAAAACCAAGATTTGCAGCAAATCTGGGAACATTTGGATTCCACCTTGGTCCAAATAACTTAAAAGAATAAAATATTGTCCTTGTATTACATAAATATTAATATGCCATTATTGATTATAATATATACAAACTAGTTTTACTTACAATATTACGAGAGTCAATGCCAAGAGAATTCAACAGCATGTTATTGCTGGTGCTGTTTGCCCATTGGTACGTTAAAGCATTTGTTTCTTCGACACTCTTGACACTCTGCCACACCTTGTCTGTTTGGCTTATCACTGACTGCACTTGAATTTCACATTTTTGTGAGTCCATTGGAAACAGTGTTGTTATTATATCTTCTATTTTGTTAGCAGCCTGCAGAAAAGTTTTACCATAGCAATGGAATAGTGAGATTACAAAACAAAACAAATTTCTAGAATGATCTTACATTTTTATTTTCTATCCGAGAAATCGATTCCTTCAGGCTGAATGATGCATGTTCTACCACAGGCTGCTCAAGTGCTGATTCAAAGTCATTAAAGTCACCAAAATCATCATCCTCATTCTTATCAGGTACTTTAGATATATCAACTTTTTCAAATTGCGCTTGATCGGAAAAATTCGTAAAATCGCCAAAGTCATCATCCTCAACTATTGTTTTATCTTTTTTTTCACTTATATCATTCAAAGAACCATAAAACTCAGACTGGAGGGACTTGGTGGAAGTCTCAAGCTTGGAATCGCATTTAAAATCACCAAATTCTTCACTTGAACAGTTGGAAATATTTGGCAGTGGTACAGAAGATAAGAAATTATTTTCAACATTTTCATTTTCATTTTCATTTTCATTTTCATTTTCATTTTCATTTTCATTTTTATTTTCATTGTCATTTTCATTTTCATTTTCAGAAAATTCATGGAGATCTCTAGCAGCCTCATCTTCTTTTACTTGATTCAAAGACTTGTTTCTTGATTCATTTAAATCTAAACAATTCTCTTCAGTAGATTCAGAACAAATGATTGATTTCTTAATATTTATGGATTTTGAATCATTGGCCTCAAATTCGCAGACATCTTTTACATCAGGCACATTTGGGTCTTCTATGAATTGACTTTCTACTTTTGATTTTTCAACTGAATTTTTTATACCTAAATTTACATCTTTTTTATCATTTATGTCAAAATCTTTATTTATGGTATTCATAGTGTTTGAATTATCTTCAGTTTCACAAAATTTTAAATAATCTGTTTTTGGAATGTCTGTAGGTACATCAGTATTCGATATCCAATTCTGAGAATCCTCAAATTGTTCATAATCATAGAAATCATTGTCTAAAGGTTGCATTACATCAGGAGCAGCGGTTGGATCTCCCAAATCCAGACTCAAAGGTTCTACATCCTCCAAATTATTAGGGGAAGCCTCTTGTTCGCTTTCCCCAAAACTACTAGTTTCACTTGCTAAACCAACTCCACCAAAAACTATTTTGTCTATACTATTTTCAATATCATTATTGTTAACACTTTCCAAATTTCTTTTACAACTATTCATTTCATTGGTGTTTTCAACTTCTGTTTTCAATTTAATGTCACTTATAGTGTCTTCTGTTTTCTCAAGAATTAAAAGATCTTCTGAAATAGTTGATTTTAAAACCACAGAAGGTTGAGAATTATCTTCAGATACCTCTGAAATGCCATTTACTTTTGGCGATGTGTTTTGTGATATTAAGGGTGTCTGAATAGGTGTTATAAGTTTATGTGGTGAATCCGATGACACAGACAACCCTATAATGTAATTATTTGATTGTTTATTAGTCTTTTAATTTGCTAACAATAATGCATAATAATTACCATCTATGCCCCCAGTTGTAAAATCTCCAAATTCATCTTCCTCTGAATCTCCAAAATTATCCAAGGGAGGAGGTGTGGAACTAACCAGTGGTGGAAACGCCATCCTTCACTCAAGTTCTGAAAAGTACAATATGTTCTGCATAAGATATATTTTAAATCACCATTTCTTGTTAATCAAAGAGCAAAGCATAAAAACGACTATAAAATTTTGTTCAGCATTTTATTTTCCATTCAATCTTTCATACTATTCATTACCTTTAATTAAAATTATTGTAATACAAGCTATTTCAACGTGTTTCTGAAGTAATATAAATTAAACAAAATGTCTTTGTCCATTTCTCAACGCATATTTAATCGAATAAATTTTCGAGTGTATTAAACCTTATATACTCAGAATAAGAAGCGAGACGAGAAATTCATTTACAATGTTTACTATTTTGTCTATAAAGTAATACAAACATATCTAACAAAAATTGAAAATTCCATCTTTTACCGCGACGAAACGCATATGTCAAATCTAACTAGGTTAGGTATGTGTCAATAATAACGAGTGGAAATATTTGTCAAAATAATCCTAAAATGTATTGATAAAATTGAAGATGGTTAAAAATTGTTTCATTATAAACAAAATTGAAATTGTTAAATACTTAAAAGGTAAATTTAAGATCATCAATGAATGTTGACTTACGAAGGAGTAGATAGGTACGTGGAGCACCTGTCGAAGTTATTTTATCTGTTGTTCGTCATCGTTTCGATTTTATTCGAGTTGGTCTTCATCGACACATACAATCTTGATCAATGACGATTGCAACTTGTTAGAACCGCAAGGTTCGGTAGTAGGAATCACGAGACCATCGGTCGTATCACCTGTTCTCCACATACGTGTTGCTTCTGCGCACCTGTTCCCACCTGCTGTTGCGCGTTTTCAAATCGATACGTTGAAAACAACGAACGATCGTAATACTTCTATTAGTTTACTATTTTTGCTTCTAAATGTTAACAATTTAGAAAAATTAGAATTAGAAAATAACATTTGAAATTGTGTTAAATACAGATTTGTTTAAAGAGAATATTTTTGCTTTAATTTTCGTATACCAAGATACAAACCAAATCGTATACCAAATACATTATACATTACATCAATATGTATTTACACTTTTATTATTTTTACAGTAATATTTATAAAAACTATAAATATACGATAAACATACACATAACATTTCTTCTACTACTTTATGCTATATTATATTTAAAAATTATCTTATTTTAATCTATTTTACGTCTTGTTTAACAGTGTGTTGTGTACGCCTGTGCTTTCTCATGTCACCTTTCTGCCTGAAACATCTTCCACAAACATCACAGGCATGTGGCTTTTCGCCAGTATGAATTTTTATATGATTATTCAAAGCTTCTGTTCTAGTGAATGCTTTCTCACAATAGTGACATTTGTATCTGCGATCTCCTCTGTGTATTAGTCTATGTTGATAGAAAACAGATCCTGTTAAAAAAGCCTTGTTACAGACATCGCATTTAAATGGTCTTTCTCTAGTGTGCTTCTTTCTAGTGTGGTCCGCAAGATCAGGCTTTATTGTGAATCTTTGATCACAATACTCACAAGCATATGGTTTTACACCCATGTGGAACCTTTTATGAGTCCACATATGACTTGATTGAGTGTAACTTTTCCCACAGATGTTACAGACATATCTGTACAGGAATTAAATATTGTAATTTTTGTTTATACGTTTTCAACATAATATGAAAAAGAATAATTCTGTACATACGGTCTTAGTCCACTATGTCTTCTTTTATGCGCATTCAAAGAATTAGCAGTTGGTAAAAGGCTACCACAAATATCACAGGGAAATTTCGAGCATCTATATTTTCCGTGCTCTTGGAAATCTTCTATACTTGCAAAAATGCCCCCACAAAGTTCACAAATGAACTTTTCGTCACCTTTTTCCGTCTTCCTAGGTATCGGCTGATGCCTCTTTTGTTTGTGCTTGTAAAGCAGTGGTAATTCTTTAACATCCCTGTCGCAAATTTCACACAAAAATACCACCAATACTTTAAATATTCTTGGATGTAATTTCCAATGAAGAACAGCTTCTGCAAACGATTTAAATGAAGAACTACACTGATTGCATAAATATGGTTTTTCCACAACATGTGACTCGCGGTGGTTTTTTAGATGATCCATGTCTGCGAAGTGACTGCTACAGAATTCGCAATGGTACAATTTCAGTGCTTGTAATTCTTCGATAAGACTAATTTTCTCCTCGTGCATTTTGCAATGCTCGTCTGCAGTCTCACAAGTTCCAAAAGCTTCTCCACAACGAACGCATCTTTACAAAGAATATTTTATTTAAAAAAATATATGGTTTTTGTACCTCATAAAGCTACAAAGACTTTGTAATCAAATAATACAAGAAGAATAAGTATACTACCTCCAAATTGTTTGACTGTTTTCTAAAATGATACTGTGACCAGCTACATGTTTATTCAACCTTGACTTTTGTGTAAAACTCTTTGAACATTCGGGACATTTGTATGGCTTTTCTGGAAGATGAGTTACTACATGACGTTTTAAAGTGTATCTAAAGAAAATAGTATCATTTGAATATTTCCTTGGAGATAAATTAATTTATTAAAACGTCATTATACACACCCATCACAGAATCCCTTAGAGCAGACTTCACATACATGAGGTCTTGTTTTTCCATCTACACAAACATGTTTCTTTAATCCGTCCTGATTTTCAAATAATTTTCCACATTGCAAGCAGGATACTCTACCATCTTTGCAATGATATCTAAAAACAAAATGAAAATGTTAATTCTCTATACATTTAAAATGAAATCCATACTGCCAATACCTCTTATAATGATAGAATAATTTTAGCTCCTTTCCGAAAGTAATTTTGCAAATTTCACAATATAACGCTTTTGCATCTTTATGAAAATGTTGATGGAATTGCAATCGTTCTTCAAATGTAAAAGTTGCAAAGCAAATGTCACACTTATATGGTTTAGAAGTACATTGCAAATTAGGTTTACATTTGTGCTCATCTAGATGTTCCTTTGTATGATAGAGATTCATGCAAGCACCACATTTTAAATACTTCTGTTTGGTTCCTAAACAAAACAACGTTATAGCCTCACTTTCAGATTCTTCGTCAGCTCTAAGCAAACTTGGAATTTGTTCTTCATCGCTACTTTCGAGTACAATGTCACTATCGTACAATTCTATATCCTTTCTATTTTCTTTGTCTTCTTCATAGATTTGCATACGTCCTTCAATACACAGTGGACATAAATCAGTATTTTCTAAAGAATTTACATCATTTTTGTTATTTGTAAAAGAATGTTTATGCTTCAAAATTTCAAGAAGAGTTTCTTCAGCTCTGATGCATTGAGCATCAAATTCATTACACCAAGTAATCTTTTCTACACATGTTGGGCAGAGTTGTTTTGGGAGGCGATCTGTTTTCTTCACCTAAAAGATTAAAATTTTATTGTAATTTGATGTTGATTATAAGAAACAATGAATTAAAATTCAACCAATTTTCTAAAAAGCAAATTATTACACACAAAGTATATACTAATTCTTATTATGATAAAATAATATTATTATTATCCTCAAAGGATGTGCTATTTTGCTGTTTTCAGTATACAACTGACATAAACAACTTGTGTATAAAAAAAATGACAAAAGAATCAAGCTTCAATGTTCGTAAATTATTAACACCAAGTATGCAAATAATTAATAAATTTAAATGATTCAAAAATAACTAAGCAATTACCTTAATGCTTAGACATGTATTTATTTTATCCAGGAGTCGTAAAGACTCTCCAAATTCTGAGTAAATATAAATCGGATTAGGAGTTTCTGCTGCACACAGACGGCATAAGGATTTAAATTGATTTTGTTTCTCAGGATTAGGAGTAAATTCAAGAATTTCATTTGAGGAGAGTGGTTCATCTTGAGACCAAATGATTGATCCTTCAAAATCGTCGAGCTCATCTTCATGTTCGCTCAACGTGCTAATTGATTCTGCCCGCCCGATATTCATACTAGAAAACTTTATATTTTTTCTTTAATCTGAAATTTTACGTCAGCAACGAAGTTTCTTCTTCAACGCGATAAGCTAAAAATAAATAAATTAGTAATGCATCGATTTAATGACAATCCAATAATAATTTATCTATTTCTTGTATAATTTAATTCCATATATTTTATTAATTATCAGTTTGCTTATTTACAACTTTATTTATTTACCATGTAGTACTTAAGAAATTATTCTTATTGTTAAATTATACATAAGTAAAAGAATCCTCAAAATTCTACTTCATCTCTTTTTCGCAAGCGAACTCAAACGAAAGGTGTACGATCGAAAGTATTTCGGAGTAGATTACCTCGTTCCTTGGAAATGATAAGGGAAGGATTCTTTCATGGCAAACTAAACTTGAGTCTTTGTGTCGTGGAAACAATTCGACAAGGAGCCTACTTTTTTGCGCGAAGAGTATTTCCGGTAAATATGCTGTCACGGCAACCAAAACAAAAACAAATCTTAAAGAGATATTATTTCGAATTTTAATAAAATGATGTTAAATATTAATTAGCAGTAAATTGAATAAATAGATTTACATAATAATACGAATTACACAAATTTATTACTAATACAGAACATATAAAAATTATCTTCCATTAGTTTAATAAAACATTTGCGATAATATAACATTCTATTTATAATATACTAACAATAATAATTGAATTAATATAGTAATAATCTCTATGTTTTGTACAAAAGTTTTATTCTTAATGTATTGAGATAAAATAATAAACATGCTAAAATGTTCATTACTTTTTCACAAATAAAAAAATTCCTGAACCAAAATACAGGAACATTTGCATACATTTTTCTACAATTTGCTTTCATTTCATACGCAATTCTTTAATGTGCTATATGTATTAATATATATTGTATGTCAATGAATATTACTTTATTAATATAACATACCGCAGATTGTTTTTTACCCTATGTTCCTGCAATCGTTTGCAATGTCGCAAAACGGCTAGTAAATTTAACTTAATTCTGTTCAATTTGAACTTCGTATGTTTTTCATAATCTTCTGCAGTAAAAAAGTACACATATTCTGAAATAAAATGGATAAGTTCTATATTATTGTTAATAATTCATTCACCATAATTAAATTTCATATGTTATGTATGAAAAATGATATTTTTCTTTGTAATAAGAATAAATATTACATGGAAATAATCTTCAATGTTTTAGCCAAAACTGCTGACCCTCTTTAATTATGTTTATAAACAGTAAATAGAATGATTCTAATATTAGATTAATCATTACTTAAAATTGTACAGACAAATAAGAGAACTTTTCTAATTTTTCTGATTTGTAATTATAGAATTGCAGTCTTGTTTTCCTCTGATTTTACCCATAAATGTCTCACAATGTACATAGAATATTCAAAATTTTCAGAATGAAATTCTATAGAGTAAAGTTCTAAAACACATATATATTGTAACAATAAAATTTTTTTAAATATTGTAACATGTTTATGGAAACTTTTAAAATGCTTTAATATGTAATGCTGAGCTGACAATGTGATATTTACATCTGAGTGGTCCACTCAGAGGCACAAAACTTGTTCACATTACCACAGATACACAAAAGGTACGAGACTGTCAATTAATAGAACAATATTAGTGACATGTATTTTATTAATTGTGGCTCAAAACACCATATATGTATCTATAGTATTGTGAATAAGTTTTATGCTGCCAAATGTATTTTTCAGAGACAAACATACCAACTTAGCACAATACATTGTTGTTATTAATACATCAGATTGTTCAAGCACATAATACATTAATATCTGACTATTTTATCTTACAGAGGATCATCATCTTTAGCTCAAACATAGAGAAATATTTCCATGTACCATTTGTTTGAAGTACCAAAAAAAAATGTTATTAAACTTTTATTTAAAAATTTATTTAAAATATTATACACATTAAAGTTTAGATATGACAAAAACATCTTACCATTATCACTGCAGATATCCAATTCTTGTTTTTTATAATGTAGATACAAACTCAGATGACCATGCTTTCTAGCATGAGCTTTGCCCAATGACAAGAATGTATATTTTATGTTTAATATCTGATTTATTGTGTCTACCAGGCTATTCAAACAGTCTATAGATTGTCTTCCAATAATGTATTTTGGAATTGTACTAAATTCATCCTTAGTTATTAAGTGTATGACAGGGTAAACTTCAGGTTCATTAAATAATACTTTTTTGCAGTTTATTATAGGAGTCTCATCTTGCTCTGAGTCAATCTGTATTATTGTTCCTGACATTCCTGCAACTTTTCCTTTATAAATTTTATTTTGAGAACTTGTAGTGATCTGATAATCAGAAATTAGTTTAGATGGAATGTTTCTTTCCATGTGAATATTTTTTTCATTCAAAGTCTTCATGAGCGACATCAACTCCTAGATTTTGTATTAGAATAATATACATATAGTAATAAAAATTTAAATAACAAAGTATTTCATAACATTTAAGAAAACCTTACTCTACATTGATTATTTTGTTCCTTTGTTTCATCTAATATTCTTCTTATGGCTTTAATGCCATCAGATATATGTGAAACTTTAATGCGCATCTGAAAAAGCTCTTCTTTTATTACACTTTTACCTGCAGGAAATTATAAAATCGATGTAATAAAAAATTTCAAATTTATATACAATTTTGAAGTTATATATGTATAAAACAAATAAATAACAAAAGGAAGAAATGAAAGAAGTACAAATTTCGCTGTTTGGATAAAAATACTGAACAGTAATAATGTGAAATCTCAAAACAATGACAAATGTAAATAAAGAATTTGTAATTACTAATTTAATGATATACTTTTAAATAAACTTTAAATTCAATGTTACTTTTAATAAATATCGTTGCAGTTTGCAAATCTCGTAGCTTGTTACATTGTTGATCCAAAATTTCTTCAAAAGATTGGAAAGTAGCCATTTCAAAATTATTAGCTATTTATTCCAGAAATAAGTTAAAATCCACAAATCGTTATTGTTTTATCTTTAAAACGAAATCTTCACAATGTACATTGACAAACATAACTATTAAGTCAATAATAGCGTAATTTATTGAGCATTATGAATAACGGTAGGACAAACTTTGAATTAAATTTAACGTTGCTCGTAGATGGCACTTACATACTTTCATTTTCATATTTTTAAAGATCCGTTTCCACGTGATGAAAAATCATGATTGGATGATATATACAATGCATTTATACATTATCGATGTGATAAATGATTGAAAAATCGATGACAATATTTTTATTAAAAAATTATTACAAATTTATAATTTTCGAAAGGAATTACTAATGGTTTTCTCACAGTTACGTAGTTTTATTTTCAGATCCGCTTTATCGTCCATAAAATAAACAATAATGCATATCATTACAGTTCGATGCATAATTTTATTCAATTATGTAATATTCAGAAACTTTACGTCACTTTGCAAATACGTTGAAATTTTGAATTAACATGTTACACATGTGCGTCTCCTTTTTCGCTTAAATGTCACGTGATCCATACAAAATATTTAATGGCTGCCAACTCATCGATATGATGTCGATTTATTGTTAACATCTATTAATTTTTACAGTTTTCGCCGAAAATTATTCAACGTAGTGTTTCACGATTGCCTTAAAATGCAAAGCGTATTATTTATTTTCGTGACATTACTCGCATATTCACATTGTATAAGATTTTACCTCGAACCGAATTCGTTGAAATGCTTAAAAGGAGATGTTCAAGCGGATGTTTTAGTTGTTGGAGAATATGAAGTTTTTCCCATGCCGGATATTAAAACTGAATATATTGTAAGTTCTAAAATGCTTCCTATAGTTTAATCCGAGATAATGGTTATTGTCTTACAACATTTTGGGATTATATTCAATTAACCTTATCTAACATATGTTATCTTCTATGTTTGATTGTTTCAAATAAAATTCATGATCTTGTTTAAAGTAATATTACCTTATTAAATCAATCACCTTGTGAACTATTAATTTTCGTTACCATAATGACATATAATGATTTGGTGTAATAGATACGAGATTCCAAGGGGCATATCCTATCTCAAAAATCTGACATACCTCAAGGAAAATTGTTAAAATTCACTTTTATCACAGAGACGTATGATATGTTTGAAATTTGCTTTATGGCACATGCTGTACAATCACCTTTTTCAACCAGTACGTATAAAATGTGTTTGACAAAAAATTTAATTGTTTGATTGTGATTATAAAAAAAAGAATATTTCAGATATAAAAGAGAGTAAACAAGAAATCTATTTAATTACAAAGCGTGGAATTGAAGCACAGGATTATGAAAAAGTAAGTTTTTTTGACAACTTTAACAATTACATATTTAAAATATTGCCAATGAAAAATTATATTTTTAAACAAACTTTCTGTTAGTTAATCATTGTCATTCAGTAAATCTGTTTCATCATTGATAGAATATACTAGGTTGTTCAATAAATTTTGTCATTTGATAAAACTATTGAACAACCTAGTAGATATGTTCAATTTAAAAAAATCAGAAAAAGAAATCAACTAAGCACTAAACATGTTTGAATATTTAGAAAAATTTATTACTGTATCTTTTACTGAAAATTTGTACTGAAAACATTAAAAAAATGGTACAGGTATTTTTTAATTAGGTTTAATTATTAGGATTGGAAGAAATAATTGAACCTTTATATCTAACAGTTTTAAATCCTTTCTATATATCATCACTTGTAGTTCCAGAATATAAACAAATATTTCATAATCAATTTCTTGTTGAAATGACTAACTAATTGAATTTTAGGTGACTTTAAATTTGAAATTTAATTGTCTTTAGCAGCAAAACATTTGAATAACTATCTATTTTTCTAATAGATAGGTGAAGCAGCAAAACTGAGACCTTCTGAAGTAGAACTGAAACGTTTAGAAGATTTATCTGAAGTTATTGTTCAAGACTTTGCTCGAATGCGGAATAACGAAGAAGAAATGAGAGACACTAATGGTAAGAATTGATAACTATTATCTTGTTATTATTACACAAAACATACATAATAATTATATTTTTGTTCTAAATTTTCAGAGGCAACCAACACTCGAGTTTTGCATTTTGGCATATTTTCCACATGTTGGCTTTTGGTGCTTTCTACTTGGCAAGTTTTCTATCTGAGACGTTTCTTCAAAGCAAAGAAACTTATTGAATAACTAACAAAACGAAATTGAAATTTCTCAAATTTTTTATAATTTTTACATTTTAAAAAATTCTATTTATTCACTTTTCAAAATTCAATTGCAAACAGATCATCATGATTATGAGAAAAATTGACCAACTCACACTTTGTATGTTTGATCACACCTAAATAATACAACAAATAATGTTATGATTAAATAAGTACACAATGAACATATTAAATTATTCTTTTATATTCCTTCAAATTTATAAATGTAATAATTAATTGTACTGAAGGTGTATAAAGGAAAGATTTAAAGAAATAATATGATTCTTTTCTCAAAAATAAAATAAATAATTATTGATTACTACAATTAATTTAGTTACTGTTCAATTACGAATGATTAATCATTAAAATATGTTTATACTTAATTTAAGATATAGAGAACAAAAATTATAGCGTTTTAACTTATCTAAATAAGCGAGATAAAGTGTTATAATACTTTTTTGCGTGTTTATTTACAAATAAAAATAAAAGTCTACTTTAGTCACCTTTATTACCAAAATATATACACTTTAAGAAAAAAAACCACGAAAAATTTAAAAATACAGTCAAGCTCGATTAATCTCGAATTGATGTAATAAACAAACATGGCGATTTACACTTAACCTTTAAAAAATCGTGGAATTTTGCTATCGCATAGTTTCATTATATTATCATATTTCATAAATATTATATTATTTTTGTATAAAGTGATAATGAAAGAGACAACAGGCACAGTGAATAAATTTATTAATAATCGAAATCGAGATTGTTTCGGATGCAGAATTGTTAGCGGTTGCGGTGTTATTGGTTGTGGCTTATATGTTTCATATTATGCGAAGAAATTCCAAAAGAATATTGGAAAATCTATAATGTACTCAATTGGAAGTGGTAATTGAACCTTTGTTTGTAATTAAAGAACTTTATTTAAAAGGATATTACATATGACTTAATTCAAATATCTGATTAATAGACAACCTAACCTTTGATCTACTAATTTCGAAAATTTAGAATAAAAATTCTAAGATTTTTATTAATTTTAAACTAAGCTTATTCTTCATGCGATTTGAATAATATTTTAACAATAAATTTAAAGCGAACAATTTTTATCATGTATTTTTCCAGGGTTAATACTCCTTGGCACTGCCCGAGTTTTGGATCTTCCTCCATTTCGTAAACAATTTAACCACGGATAAGCCGATAGAATATTAATTATATGTTTATCAAATTTTTACTAATATAAAGGTTGTATTTTTTACCTTTTTGTTTACTATTTATTTTGACATACATTTACCTGTAATTATATTTGAATGATTGATACTTTTACTAACAAGTATAAAATATAAAGTGATAATTTCTCTGTTCAGTATTGTAAATTTAGTGATTTATTTAAAATAAAATAGTTCAATCTATTTTTAGTAAAATAAAATTTTCTGTGAATTGAAAATACGGTTTACAAACAAATAAGAGATGGTAAATATTAAAAATGGACAATATATCTCATACAGACTGAATGATAAATGTGTCACTCAAGACCATTGGCATGATTGATGGAACTATTATCATCATCAATTATATTTTGATTTTGATTACACTTTTAGCTACTTTCAATTAAATATAAAAAATTTTCATTTAAAATAGACGTTACAACTGTTCAATTAGTCATTTTTTTATTAGATATATTATTATGTATGAAATAATATTCATTAAACAATTTCGTACAATTATTATATACAAGTGTATGCCACTTTTTTGGTTAGTCGACTTTTTTCGCAAATTAACTGCATATTATAAAATAAATTACAAAAAAGGAAATGAAAGAACGATTAATGTTTCTATGATTGAGTCGAATGTTCTCCTTTTATTTCAATCTATTCAGACTGATGACCCGATATTCCTTTTAATATTATTGTTGCTCAAACAAATTAAATTTAGAAAACTATAAATCGTAAAGAAGCAAACAATGTAATCTCTATCGCGACAAAGCTTTCCATAGAACTTGATTTAGGAAAGTGTACAGGTATCTGGCAGTCTTGTTTATTGTTTCGCTCGATTTATTGTTTGTATTTACATTCCAATAATCGCTATTTGCTCGCCGGCGACTGGCGGCTTAGAAGACTTCATAATCCCGTTGCCGCCAAATGCCAAACAAAAGCTGTCACCCTAATAAACAACTTCCTTTCGATGGACGGTTATAACAAGCGATAACGAAACGAATAAAAATTCCATCGAGATGCATCAGACACGAGGTTGTATACACGTCATTTGGCGCAAATAAAATATTGATAAGGATCACTTGGATTCATGAGATCGAAAAGTTTCGAAACTTTGACGCCACTATAATACTCAATGATCACGCGACAGAAAAACAAATGTATTGTGACGCTGAACAACAGTTTTGTCTTTCTTTTTAATCTTAATTCTTATCACTTGCAATGCAACCGCACGCATGCAGAAGTTATTGTGTTTAACGTTATCATCTAGTCGCATCAAACTATAAAAAATACCAATGATTCCAAATCACGATAATAATATTGTGTAACTCTCTTTATTCTCAAGTAACAAAATTTATTTCACATAATACACATTTGGTTGTATTACATATTACATATTGTTAAGAATTTATTTCTATGCATACATAAAGTCATGATTGAATGTTTGCAATTACATATGATTAATGACGAAATGAGTAGAGTTAAAATGATTTGTACGATCGTTTTGATTAGACTAGTCCTGAGATTTCTCATTACAGGTATTCTGCATCCTACAAAAAAAAATAATGAGTACAATTTACTTAAAAACTAGTGGTTAAAGATAGAACTTACATATTTCATGTACGATAAGAAAACGTCGTAGATCATTGTCATAAAATTTGTATACAGCACTCGGTAACGGAAGGGTATAAAAATGAAATTCACGCACTGTGTTGGAGGCCAGAAACAACAATCGATCTTAAAAAAAAAATGGTCTCTATTATTTACAAAGGAAGATCTGAATAAACATTAGAACCAATAATCTACAAAAAGAAATTCTAGACTTTTGGTAGTCAACAATTTTTGTTAAAGCACCGTTAAGTTTTTACAGAAATTTAAGATTCTGAAAGTAACACGATTGCTTTTCTCTTGTTCAGTTTCTAAAAGTGCCAACTTGTAAGCCCATAAAGTCAAACTGACAGCACATTCGGCTTTTGTCTATGTATATCTTATAAGGAACAAAAGAAGCGCAATCGCAGCATTTAATATTAATATTATAAACGGTTAAATAGCAAATTTAAATTATTTGCTAAATTTATAATAAACTAAAAAATAATAGCTCTTCAGAGAATAACGTGCATACTTTCCACGTATCGTATAATTTCACTTTCAGTTCCTCGCAGATCTCCTCGATTTTGCGATGCTCCAATACTCCAAGACCCACGAAAAATATGCCCAAGCAAGTAGGGCTCGCAATTGTTTGATCAAGACATGTTTTTTTAACAACGGATAACGCATTTCTACCCGGTAATACTTTGTCCAAAAGCATATAGAACCAATGATGAAAAGGGCCTTGAACCAAACCCACGGTTGTCATGTTTTTAGTCCGTATGTAATCGTGCATGTATGTTTCTGTGTTAGGAGTCATTGCATTGCTGAACTCCTGTTGATCATCCTCCAAAGATGCTGCTATTACACGGCTTCCCCCTAGCAAGTAGTTATTGTTTTTCTTCCAGTGCTCACTACGTTGCTGAATCATGTCTGCTGCTGCCATCATTAAACCACAGCTTACTGTGTTTGTGACCAGAAGGTACTTGCCTAATAATTCGTAATACAAAAAACATTTATTAGTTCTTTCTTCAAACAAATTGTGAACCAACGTGATTAAGGAAATGAGATACTACAAATGTAGAAACTGTAACCGGAACTTATTTATACTACTTAATATTGTCATCAACGGTTTACGTACGTCTTTTACACTTACCAAATAATTTTCGCCAAACGGTCATTTGCAAATTAAACTCGAAATGAATTCAGTAAGCTTTTTTATTTCGATCTTCTTACCGCAGGTACCTCGTCGTTCTACTTCTTCTTAATTTGTTTCAAGGAAGACACCAACCTTTGAAAATTTTCTCTTTTCTACTTTGCTTACTGCTATATGATCATGCGATTGTTCTTGATTTTTTGATGTTTGTGAAGACGAAACCTTGGCTGAATACGGCCGCGTAACATACCGTTTTTACTAACTAAAGAGCTAAGTCTTTTAAGCGGATTTTACAGGCAGATAGAAGTTATCATAGTGCACTATAAATCCGCGAGTTACTGCTACAAAATTGACGAAACCGCGATAATTATAACGTCGTTCGCACTCAAAAGTTCCGCCGCGATTGCGCAGTTCGCGTAACCCCACTCTGAAACGCTTTCTGCTTGTTTGCGCATTATCTTTTTTACTCTATACCTAACAAAAAATGCTAACAATGCGATCAGTGAACTGTCGATTAGCGATATGCACGTATAACCATTGTTTACTGACAACAAGTACAAGTTATTTTCAGTTAAAAATTAAGTAGAATAGGACTACTTTAAAAGATATAATGTAGAATACCTTTTTGAGTTTTGTATTGTTTATTAGTAGTCAAAACTTTATAGATATATAACACAATGACAAAAGTGAGGATTATTTAGTTGGGACAGCTTTTGGTTTTGGTAACCCTTCCCTGAATCCATTCCTGAAAAAAATAAAGGATTATGATAAAAAAAATTTAAATAAAATAATTTATGGTAATAATAGATTAATATTGTGTTATTCAATTTTAATAAGTTCATTCTTTTTTTGTAGTATTCTACTTAAATATGCTTCAAATATTATAGTATATATTTAACAGTAGACTTACTTGAATTTACGACGAACAATCTTCAAATAACGCATACGGCCAGTACCAGTTGTCTTCCTCCTTTTAGCTTTCACAGACCAGTTATCTGAGAAATTTAATAATATTAATTAACTGTAGTTACTAGCTGAAGAAAAAATATTGTACAATTTCATTTGTAATGTGTTACTAGCTAAAATTTAAAAAAATGCTACCATATTTTTTAAACAATATAGAATATTGCCATGTAATTTTAAGCGATATATTTATTTCCACAACTTTGTTACATGTTGTATAACTTATTGTTTAATAGACATTCTACATTAATGAATCGAACTATTTTTAATGACAATACACTTAAAATAAAAATATAACATGTTACAGCAACGAATGATATCCTTTAGCAAATTCTATAATACTTTTTATTTTCAAGAAATTATTATAACAAAATGTTTCTAACGAATAATCAACTTACATGATCGCATTTTCTTTTGAGGATATCCACATTGTGCACATTGTGATTTCTGAATGTGATACGAGCTGCGACCACATCGTCTGCACAATGTGTGGGTCTTATTTCGCCGTTTACCAAAACTTGATGTACCCTTTGTCTGTGAACATCAAAATTTCATGACATAGTTTTTTTATATTTTTTAATTTTAATAACCACAAACATCGAAAACGAATCAATAGTATAATACATTTTTAAATTTGACCCAATTGATGTTCTAATTTAGTTTTATTCTCGTTTTTAGCCACATGTTAAATCGTAAACATTTCTCATATAACCTCTACTATCATATAATATCAATAATGTATTTATTTCAGCCTCTTCTATTACAACTATTATTATATATTATTTCTATGAGAATTAACAAAACTTTTCCTATATTTTTAATATAACAAATTTTAACGATTGCTTTATAATAAATAGATCTTAATTGTTCAAATATGCGCTTACCATTTTGTACAAAGGAACACTTTAGAAGAGACGATGAAATGCGTTCCAAAACCGCACGTTTCCTTGTTCAATCCAATGAACAAGTTGAACCGTGAATAGTGACAGTGGTTCTCAATTTAAAGAACTAGACATATAACTTAAAAAAATGATGTATTTGATAATTTTACATACTTGTACAGAGTTGCATTTCAAGAAGTTATTAATTTTATCGTTATTTGAACTGAAATTAACAGATAATTTGATCGCTTTAAAGATAAAACAATTATTTTTCAAAAATTTTGCTTTATTAATTAAGCACTTAATATATTTAATATAAGTATAAATAATTAAATTTCTATGAGTTTGTCTGGATCTGTAAGGACTTCGCAAGTATGTTGACTTCCACAGGTTACAAGATGTTGAGGACCAACTACACAATCCTTTAATTCTGTACCTTCTTCAATAATGCAACCATTACATAGTATACAATTATGTATTACGCATCTGCAAGAAACACAGATTATAAATCACATACAAATTGTTAATCAAACCGCATTCTATACTTCTTGTTAAACCTGTTTTACACAGTTTTAATTATTTTTTAAATTACCTTTGCTTAATTGTTACTTTTTCCATTACAATACTCTGTGATATTCTAGTCTTTGATTGAACGACTGCATTTGGTCCAATGTGACTTTGTTTAAGGGATGTTTTATTATCAATAAAGGCATTATCATCTACATGACAATCTTGCATCTGTGTACTCCTTATAGTAGCTGTGCTTGAGATGTTTGATATAGGAGATTGTTCATTATTATCATTGCTCCACCAATCTGGTATCTGAAATACTTATTTTGTTAATACTAAATTATTAACTGAAAAAGATTTCTTTTGTAATTTTACCTTAGCATTAGCAAAATGATACATTTGTATGGTGTTTGTTCTTAGACCAAATTTTCCATTAACAATGTGAGCATAACACCTTATTATGTCTCCATGATATGCATCCTCTAAATCAGTACTATGGTCATTATATGCTGACATTTTCCTGATTAATTCATCTAATGGCTTTTCAGTAGCAAAACGAAAGATGTCATCCTTTAAATCTACCCTTACTATTGAAGTATTTTTATCATCTATGCATTGTTTAGGAGGTTTAGACAATTGTTTACTGACAATATATGGAAGAAGTTCACCTTTTAATGTACTAAAATTTCTATAAAAAAATAAGATAATATATTGTGCATGTTATATACTGAACTTTCAAAGCTTCCATGTATGGTACTACTTACATATTGTGCACCAAGAAATCTAAAACCCATTTATTAATAACGTATAAGTGAGCATCCATTAATTTTGAATGAATAGTGAAACTTGTGTGTTTTTTAAGAAGTGTCTGTGAAATATTAATAGTTTCTTCAAAATCTGATGCAGAAGCCAAGAAAATTAAACGTCCTGTTTTATTATCAATACCAATTAAATCAGTCTCTGGCTTTTGTTTATTTCTAGGACCTGGAGTTACAAAATCCTCTGGCAGTTTAGGTGCAGGCAACATCAGTGCAGTAATGCTGGCATTGTGTTTTCTATACAGATTTAAAATTTCACATATATCAACATTGGTAATCAAATCACACGAGATTACCAAAAAGTCAGTATGAATTTTTTCATGAATGAGCCTGATAGAGTCTGCAGTTCCAAGGTCTTTTGCATCTTTAATTGCAACTATGTCTGTTTTAATTTTAAGATTTAATCTGTTTAAGGCTAATGATACATTATGCTCCATATCTTCGGACACAACAACAATGGCTTCTTTAAATCCAGCACGTTCTAGTAACTGAAGAGGATACCAAACCATTGGCATATTTCCAATTGGTAACAAGCATTTATGTTGTCCAAAAGTAAGTTCAGTCATACGAGATCCTCCTCCACCAGCAAGCACAACTGCTTGAAATTCTTTATGAAGAAACATTTCTTTTTGTTTACTGCAATAAAAAACTGATTTTAATTAAAATTAAAAAATTATAATGGATCCACTTGAAATAACGAAAAAGCAATATATAAAAAAATAAAGATCTTCATAAAATGAAATCAAATATTTTTATTCCAACATTTTCTATATTAAAAATATAATAATAAAGGAGAAACAAAATATTAACAATTTTATTCACACAAATTAATTTTTTATGTAAAATAATGCTTTTTTTATAAACAGTACTTTAATAACGTTCTCTGACATATGATGCTTTAGCAACAGAGTGTGTTGATTATTTAAAACTCGTAGGTTAAGTTAGACTAAATCGTAATTAAGCACAGACTTAATCATTTCAGTATAAACATTTTTCGATATAAATGAAATTATACGTAGATCAGTGTGCAAAAATTGAATAAACTTTGATTAAAAATTACAAATCAATGTGAGCCACGATCATATTGTTACAGTCCTAACCTTAATTAATATGCTATCCTAACCTACGAAAACGTGTACTTTCGAAGGAGTGTATGAGATTAAGAAACATGTGCGAATCCGAAGAAGATATAATCACGATAGGAAAATATGTAATAGTAAAAAAATTAAATTTTAAAAAAATTTACAAAGTTACTGCCAATGGAAGTTTGATGCTGGGAAAAGACTTAATAGATATGCGTGAAATTATCAGAAAACGGTTCTGGACCACTTTTGAAATGATACCATCAAAAAATGGAAAGCGGTCATTTTCTCTAAAAGAAGTGATAGAAACTGAATCATGGGATGATTTATTGAGTACACTATCAAGTGGTAATGATAATCGTTCCATCATTGACGATGGCAATTCACAGAAACTTTCTGAAAAAGAAATTCTTCAACTTCAGAAATCTGGTAAAAGTGGTAAAGAGATAGTGGGTAGCTTAATTGAAAACAATAAATCTTTCTTAGATAGAACAGAATACTCGCAAGAAAAGTATCTAAAGAAGAAAGAACAGAAGTATCTTCGGCATTTAACTATATGTAAACCAAATATTAGTTCACTACATAGTATACACTTCAAGTTAGATCATAATAAAATTGGAAACTTACGAATGGATGCATTGGCACAGCTATTATCATATAGCGATGTTCAATCAGAAGGATTATATATATTATATGATAGTGGCTCTCAAGGTTTACCAGCAGCTGCAATGTTAAATAGAATTGGTGCAAATACTGAAGGACATTTGATTAATTTACATCCTGGAAGTGTGCCTCAAACTACAATCATTCATGCAATGAATTTTCCTAAAGAACAGTTAGACAGATTAGTTAATGTAAATATCTACAGCTTTCTAAGATTGTATCATCAAGGTGAAAGTGCCGTTTTAAGTAATATTTTAGCATTGAAAAAAAGACGTGATAATTGGACGAATAAGATTAAAGAAACTGTTGACAAAGTTGCAGAAAAAGATTGTATAGACAGTCATGCCTCACAGAATGAGGAGACTAATGATAAAGAATGTTTAAAAAGCATCAGTGATGCAAATGAGATTTCTGGAGAACAAAGCACACATAGTTGTTTAACAGCAACAAAACGAAAATTAGAGGAATGTAAATCTACAGAAATTATATCTTCAAAAAGACCAAAATGGTTATTGGAAACACAACATGCTGTAGATCTTGCACAGAATTTAAAAGCTCGAGGATTAGCTATCGTAGCCAAAGAACATCCTTTAAATATTGTAACTGCTCTTTTGTCTTTCTTGGGAGCATCTAGGCCATTTGTGATTTATCATGTATATCGAGAACCTCTTCAAGAAACATATATGATGTTGAAACAGAGACAAAATGTTATTAATTTAAAACTCTTTTCTAATTTTTTGCGCTCTTATCAAGTACTACCTGATAGAACACATCCTGACATTTTAACTAGTGATACAGGTGGTTATTTATTAACAGGCTATTTAGTTGAATAATAGCTAATATTAATGAAATGACTCTACAGATGCTAAAACACAAACTTTGTTTCAATTTTTCATAGATGGAAAATGAAAATTATGCTCATCGTTTGTTGTCTGATATTTTGCTATCATTGCAGTTACCTACATCAGAGAGGATATTGATATTTAAATAATATTCTGTATAATAAGCATAAAAAGAAAAACAGACTTTTTATACAAGCATTTTAAGTAAATATTTGAAGTAAATTACAAAATCGTCTGAAAATATAGAAGACTATTATTGAATATATCACATATGTGATTTTTACCTATGATCAATTAATAAAACTTTTCATTTTCATGTTATTAAAAGAATTATATTTCATGACCATTACCTTTAAACTTTTGATTATGTTGATGAAAGATTGCTCTTTGACTTTGCATTATTCTTTCTGAAGGAGAATCATTAGATTGATCTAATTTTTGTTAAAAATTACTTTTATCATGTTCTATGCAAAATCATTATTCAAAGACTAGAATCAAATCTTCATTCCTTTCAGAAATACATTCATTAAATGAAATCTTTTCTTTATTAAACACGGAAATACGGAAATATTAAATTATATTAGACCAAATTTAGTAAATATCTATCGACTTAAAACATTGAATTGAAAGTATGTCGCGGGGACCGAAATGGTTACTACGTGCATAACCATAGTGGAGATGATTTATATATAAATTCATTAAATTCGAATTCGAACAACTGATCTTTGTTAATGGCGGGGTATTTTTTGACATAAAGAAAACAGATTCTCTTTAAAAGTAATGCTTATGTAATATATTACATTGATTAACAAAGAAACCATTCGAAAGAATGTTAGTGTATAAAACCGTGAATCTATAAAGATAGTGCTTGGAAGGTTAAGAATGCTCGTTGGCAGAACGTGCTTGCCAAATGGATTCTATGATGCTCCTGCCACTGAGATCCTCATCGAAAAATTTGTATACGATGATTAGAAAAAAGTCGCACATAAAATTGAACATTCCGATGTTACTAATAATATTGTTAATTACTTTCTTGTGCATACATTATTTGCCTTCTACAAAATGTTCACCAAATGAACAGGAGATGAAAAACAAATCAAAATTTAGACTTGTAATACTTATACTTTCCAGTCCTGATAACTTAGAACGAAGAGCAACTATTAGGAAAACATGGCTGGCTCAGAAACAAGCTGATGTCAAACATCTGTTTGTAATAGGAACTTTAAATATATTGCCAGAACAACGAGTAACTCTGCAATCTGAAAAACATAAGTTCAATGACATACTTCTATTATCACGGTTACCAGATTCTTATGCAACTTTAACAAAAAAAGTTTTGTATGCATTCAAGGAAGTTTATGAGTATTACGAGTTTAATTTCTTGATGAAATGTGATGACGATTCATTTGCTTTGACACATAAAATTCTAAAGGAATTAGATAAGTGGGAAAATAAGAGAACAAAGAAGGAATTATATTGGGGTTTCTTTAATGGAAAAGCACAAGTTAAAAGAAGTGGACCTTGGAAAGAAACAGATTGGATATTATGTGATTATTATCTTCCTTATGCACTTGGAGGTGGATATGTGTTGTCATATAATTTAGTGAAATTTATTGCATTGAACATGGATATTCTCAAGTAAGATGTTTGAAAATGTGGAACCTATTATTAAATAATATTACATAATGCATTTAACTACTGTACATGTTTTTAGATTACATAAAGCAGAAGATGTATCTGTTGGTCTTTGGCTAGCTCCTTTAGCAAACATTGAAAGGAAACATGATGTCCGGTTTGACACAGAATATAGGTCACGTGGATGTTCTAATCAGTATATAGTTACACATAAACAAACTATTACAAACATGAAAAATATGTATGATTATTACCAAGCATCTGGAGCATTGTGCGCAAAAGAAATACGAAATCGCATGAGCTATCACTATAATTGGACAGTTCCACCTAGTCAGTGTTGCAGTGTACAATCGGGCATTCCATAGAAAGCAAATAAGTTTTTCTTGTCTCAGTATTCTAGTCATTACTTTTTTAAGCAATTATACATACTTATTACATATTTGTAATATAATTTGAATATTTTATTAATTGAATTTGTTGGTAAGTATTCTCATGGATCTTGCACCAATAATGAAAACAATTGTAACTTTTTACTAAATAACAAGAGCTTAATAGGTTTTGAACTTAGTTATTTTAGAAATAAAGTATTAATAAACTTAAACAATAATTGTACTAAATTCTACATCTTACTACATTAGAGCTCTTCTATTAGAGTGTCAGATCCTTGCTACTACTGCTTGTAAACATAATTTGTATATACATTTCAATAGAAATAGCAATTAAATATTTGTGTTTCTATAAATCAAATATATTTCTCTTACTTACACATATGAGGTTTGTTTATATATGTATATTTTATTTCAACAAAAACTTATTCTACACAGTGTCATTTACATTTATAAAATATAAAAACAATAATAATTTTTAGTTTAATACTATAATTACGATTCAATACTTATGTAATAAGACAATTTTCGTAAGCAAATCACAGATGTTTAAAAAACGGCCAAGAAAAATTATATAAAAATGTAAAGCTCTTGTTTGAATTTTAATTATTTATAATAAATTACTACATTATACAATTGCAAACATTAATTCATTCTCGCTTCAAGGAAAAGTTCTGAGTCCCAGTAACAACCAAGACCTTTTCTTCATTATATAAGCTGGTTGGTGTCTGAACTGGTGTCTTTCTTTTGAAACAAAAATGAATTAAAGTTCTCTGGTGTACATCTAAAAAGAAAAACAAAGAAAGAAGATAATAATCATGGCCGATTCTCAAATCTTTTTTTCTGTAATAAGCTAATATTTTACTGTATTTTCATTACATCCAATGTTGCTATTGATACACAATATTACATTTAATAATACTATTAAATATAATATTTCAACATCTATATTCTATGAAGTAAATTTTATACAGTGTTTTCCACAAGACATTTGTGACAATGTTACACAAATGAAAAGTTGAATATTTTTTTTCAACAAATTAGATGCAATGCAAATTCAGTCTTTAACACTTTCTTTGTTTAGTTTTTTTTACAAATTTCCTACCTTTTTATACAAATCAACTTCATTTCATGTTAAACCATGAAAAATATATGCTAATTTTAGAAGTAATGTACGAGTCTTTTCTTTAAAATAGGTTAGTGCATTTATGCATTCCCCATAATTTACTTTTTCTTCCTATCTTGTGTACATTTAGGACAATACCATTTTCCTTTAGGTTTTGTAGTTAATCCAACACAGGCAAAGTGAAACCACTCTATAGGACACTGCACCAAGAAAAGAAAATGATTTATCTAATATACTAAATAAAGATACAAATACTTGGAAAAGTACTTAATGTAATATGGACTTACATCTGGATTATCACAACCAATCATTTCTCCATAAGAAACTTGGTGGCATAGACAGTACGTTGGTTCATTGGGATCAACTGGCATGTCTAAGACATCTGCTGGATGTCCAAGTGCAGTAGAATCAACTTGTGCACCACTTCCTACAGCACCAGCAGATGAAGCAGAAGTAACAGATCCACCTATAACAGGTATGCATAGAATAACAAGCTATAGTACTTTTTCTAATCTTTGAAGTAACTCAAAATATAACGACAATGATGTTCACCTTTCTTTTGTTTTTTTCTAGCTGTTTTTGATTCATCTTCACTACTGGCACCTGCAGCACCTTTCTTTCGTTTCTCTTTTTCCTTCAACTTTTTTCTACCTTTTTTACTAGCATTATTTTCTTCTTGGGCTCTACTACTATTTAAAGCTTTATCTTGTATTTCAGCTTCAAACCTTGCTAAATCTGAATCTAGCCTTCTAATATGCTTATCTACTAATTCATATGTTTGTATTGCTAATTGAACTTTATCATCTCCATATTCCTTTGCTTTGTTAAACAAATTTTGAATGTGAGTTAGTTGTTCCTTCTTCTTCTCTGGAGATTCTTTCTTTAGATTTTTTAGATAATCATCTGCTAATTTGTCTATATCTTTCATTAATCCTTGCGCCCTAGCATCCAGATCTCGCATTAATGTAAAATTCCTTTGTAATTCAATAGGTAAATGTTCCAAACCTGATATAACAAATTAAATAATGAATGAAAAATACTTTTAAAATAATTGAAATACATCCTTCTTTTTATTCACACTACAGAAATTCAACAAGTGTAAGTTTTACTATTTATTTTGATATATATGTTCTTTCATTTTTTGTTGTTTTAATTTTGTAATCGCTGCAGCAAATTTAAACTGATATTCAAATTGAATATAAATCCTAATAATGATAGAATTAAAACCACTAATTTACGTTATGTCACTGATACACGTTTATTTAATGTTTGTACTTTAGAGTACACAAGAAATATTGTTGTTTCCTCTCAGTTGATTGGTGGGGGTTGTACACTTACTGTCTAAATAGTGTTCCAGGTACAGTGCTGTCGTCATGTTTTTCTTTACTTAATCGCGGAGCGAAGGAAAATTGCACACCTCATGAAAACGTTGCGGAACAATTTCAATTTCTGTGAAATTGTTTCAGCTAGTATTTGTAAAAAATCTGACGAGAAACTACTTCAAAATGAACGATCGATGATCGTAGATGGTAGAAAGCGATAGACATTACTTTCAAGGTTGCCAACTATACTCTTGACGGCTTGTATTTCTGGCGCGAAATAGTAACTCATTGTATTTAATGATTTTTTATGAGTGACCGAAATATAATGATAAATCACTAAAGTATATACTTTCTATTATTACGATGCAAATTTGCATATTATACTTAAACACAAAATAAAAATAAAAATTGTTATGTGGTTAGCAATTATACCACCATACAACCATTTCTGAACATTCATATGTAAGATTGGAAGATTATTCGGTGAGAATTTGAAAATGTAATTTGTAAATATTGTTTAAATATGTGTGTATTAAGTTCTAAATGTTTCGATAACTGCATACATGGTGTCCGAAAAACTCCCTATCTACATTGATAGTATATGATATATTTTGAACAACTGTCTTTATGACAAATTTTTTGTACATTTCCTTATATACAAAATATATTTATATTCATATTGATTTATATTAACTTCAATTACCTTTAACTTTAAATTCTTCATAGTTTCTATTTATATGAGTTAAATTAGAAGTACGTAATGTGCATATAAACCATATAAATAGAATGGATAGGTTCAAATATGAATTAAACAAATCACGGACCTCAAGATACGTTTTCAAGTGATAGTAAAAATCATGACTTTAGTTGTTATAATCCTGTACAACAGATCTTTATTATTTCAAGAATGATACGAACAAATGCTAAAATTAATTTTTGATAAAGCATTCTAAAAGTAATGAATGTCATATAACATAACACTGCATAGAAATAGTCAAAAAACTGTTACACTTTCGTGAGTGGCGACAATTGCTACTATGTGAAAACATGCCTTTAAGTTTGTGCAATATTTCAGATGATTGGGTTGTTTGCGCAAGCGCGTTAAAAAAAGAGCATTAGTATCTACAGTGCTTTGATCAAGTAAAGATGGACATTTATGATTCCTTGTTTGACTAGTTTCAAAAAAATGGTTGAAAAATGAATAAAGAGACAAAAGAGGGAAGGATGTTTGTAGAGAATGCATCAAAGAATCTCGAAATTTTTTTTAGATGTATAAAAGAGAGAATATGACCCGAAATTCATCACTTCATATCCGTTGTACTTTGCGCCTGTAACATTGGTTATGTGTGATGTTTAAACATCAGGCCGAACATGCGCAAGGCAACTCGGTTATCTGAATTTATGACACGAGTGAATAATGAAAGAGGGGGAAAACGTCACACCGATTGACCAATAAATGTTCTCTTCCAATCAGAATTAAAGAAAAATGTTAACATGCAGGATTGTGTATATCCTTACAAAAGGAAATAGAGATATATTATTTGTTAGAGGTGCGTCATAAGATTATCAGAAAACCATTACGAGTGTTAGCTGTCAAAAAAGTTTTGGTATTGAGTTGCGTATGCTGTTATTCAATTCACTGATTAAGTGAATTTATTTCTATTAATTTGATTAATTTGATTGCTCAAAACGGAAAATCTACCACTGAATTCGGGAGCTGACAAGCCCCCGTCTTATTCGGAGATCACAGATTTGCCAAGTAAGCAATGAAGTTCGCATTTTGTTTCAAAACGTTGCTATTAAAAAAATCAAATTGCATGACAATATAATTATGCACTAACGCATTTTTTAGATTTGTAACTTCTATACTTGCCATTTCTGTTTTAATCAGTCTTAGATCAAATTTTTGGTTTGAGAATTATGACATGAATAAGCTATGTTTTGAACAAACAGTGCATTTTATTTCCATGAAAATTGTAACTTAAAAAAAGCAAAGAAGAATTATCTCAATTGAATTTAATTTTATTTAATACAAATTTTTTTTAGTCCTTCTAGTCAGTATATTTTTCAATTTTTTGTGTTAAATAAAAAAAATGAGTAGATACAGTTTACACAGGATTAAATTAGTTCATATCTTTTTACATATTGACTGGTTTGTTGAACTATTTCAAGTACCTATTAGTTTTCTTGTAGGATTCTATTCATTTCTTTTTAAATATGCTTATTTTATGAATTATACATAATATGGATAGTTAATACAAAGTATGTTTTATACAGTGAATTTTTCTTCGCAACCACCCCCTGGAGATAGTTCCACACATGGTGTTGGAGCTACTTCATGGCCTCCACCTCCAGGTTATTATTTTAGTGCAACTAATACCTCCAATGTTGGAACATGTTATGGTTCTACAGGATCAACTGTAATGGATATGCCAGAAATCATTTTAGTTGGTGGATGTCCTGCTTGTAAGGTGCATACATTTTTAGTTGTCTGAAAAATGTATTAATATTTAAATTAACTATTTATTAAATAATATACATTATTTTTTATTTTATTTATGATTATCATTAAATTATTTTATTCATGGAATATATCTTATCTATTAGTATTTCTACATTGTGTAACTTCACCATATACATCCAGTTTTACTATTTTTAATTTAATTATATAAAGTTCAAATAAGTTTTTATATAGAATTTGAAATTGCAAATTAACAGATTGTCATAACGCTAATAAGGTTCCATGTATTGAAATTTGGATATTTAAAAAAGATATGCAATTAAAATCAAATTTTAAAATGTAGGTGGGTGTAATGGAAGATGATTATTCATGTCTAGGACTTCTATGTGCAATTTTGTTCTTCCCCATTGGAATTCTTTGCTGCTTGATGTTAAAAACAAGACGTTGTTCCAATTGTGGAGCTTACTTTTATTGATACGTTCCTATAAGAATAATATAATAGTTGTAAAGTTGAAAACTTACTTTAATATTAGTACAGTCATAATTATATAAATACTGAAATATAAGAACAATTTGTTCTTGTTCTTGTTCTTGAAATGTAATCCTTTAAAATTTTGTATGAGAATTTTTATTATGATTCTTGCACTTTATTTCAGTATATTTTATTAATAATAAATAGATTATATTAATAATATGGTACATTTTAAAACATTGTTATAGTGGACTTTAGAATTCTAATCAGATGTTAAGAAATGCAATGGCAATTATAAAATGCTAAACACTATGTAGAAGGCACAAAGGTGTTTAAAATAGAGTTTGTCAAAATTTTAGGAAATTAATAATTTATATTCAGAGTATGTCAAATTCCTAGGGAAACAATATATAAATTTATATATTATTCTTTCTAAAGATAAAAATGAATTTATTTAAGTTAATTCAATGAAGATTGTAACTGATACCCTTATTAATTTTGTAAAACTCAACATTTTGTAGCAATGTTATTTGGTGCATAAATAGTCTGACCATTTGAAGTTCACGCTTGAGGGAAGTATTGGCATTTCAATTTTCTTATGTTAAAATGTAGTAAGTAAAAAGTTTAACATTTTGTAATGACATGAGAGTATAAGTGTAAGTGTTAGCAATGAAACTTGTTAATTGCTTACATTATGATATATATTTTTATATGGGAAACAGTATTTAGAGGTATGGAAATCATCCTACAGTAAACATACAAGAAGTTGGGTCTATAAGTTACAATGACACTGGCGGAAAAGGAATCATGCATTCACATTATTGTATGTAGACACATGTCATTACTGGCTAAATTGGGCAAGTGTAAAAGTTTATCACTTGACGAGGAATGCGAAAGAAACAGAATATAACAAAATGAGATGCAATGATAGAGTTTACGATGCATCTAAGATATGTTTTGCATCTCACGTTTGCATCTAGTTTTGTTTCATTCACATTCTTTGTCAAGCAGTGGATTTCTACACTTGCTCAATTTAGCTAATAGTGACAATGTGTCTACATAGAGTGATGTATATGGACGATTCCCCTTTTCTCTGTGCCGTTTTAGCTTATAAGTTCTTGACTAAATTCTTGTGCGCCTATGGTACATTAATAATATTTGTAAAAATCATTGCTACATATATAGGGTGTTCAAAAACATGTGGGCAGACTTTGTTTCTCAGCTGCAGCTGTGTTTGGCTTCCAGTAATTCTTATAATAAATTAAGCTCTTTCTTTAACTGTTGAAAAGTAATGTTTCTTGTTTCATGTACAACCTTGTTGTCTGAGAGTTGCCAGGGAATTCAAACAAAACTTTTAGACAAGTGAGGAGGTCTACTTTGGAAACAAAGTCGTATTGGACATATGTTTATATGAATTCTTTCTCATTTTAGTGTATCAAATATGCCTCTGAAGTTATGTCCACATGTTTTGAAACACTTTGTATATAGCACATACATGAAAACTGTATATTTCATATTTTTATAGAACATAGTATAGTTAATTATATTTAAATGTTAAATAAAAATCATTTTTTCTTGATTAAATAGTTTTATACCATTGGAAATTTTATGTCTGATCTTTTAAAAAGTTAATTCTTAATTTCTTGTGTTACAATACAGATTAGGTTATTTTTACTATTTGAGTGCTTTTGAATGCTATGGGTTTTCCAATTTATGGTACTATATCATGATGTTCATGATAAATTTATTGTGCATTACAGTAAGGTACTGATTCAAATGTGATTTCATTGCAGTTCTTATAAGGAAAAAATTTCTTTGGTGATATTACACTTAGTTTTAAACAAAGAAAATAAAAACTGAAAAGTGTAAGCAATTTACTTACAGTGGTCCCAAAATTAATTTTAGTTGCATAACATATATCAGACATCTGTATTAGAAAATATTGAGTAAGATCTGTTACACATTACAAACTTTTTATCATTAACGTAATTTCTTTTATTACAGTTACTTTTTTTCTTAAACACAATGAAATGTATTTTGTGTCCTTCAGTGATAGATAGGATACATTTATTATTTCCATGCAGTTTACAATTTATATATACAATTTATACATATCTACACTTTATGTCAATGTTATTGTATATTCATATTCTATTGTTTTTATTCACAAACTTATCATTGTGCACTCTCACTTACACTCTCGTCTTTTCTCACTTTCATATTTCCTCTTCAATTTGTCCCACATATTTCACATGCATTTATACTAGAGTTGTTCTGAATCCTGCAAAAAGGGAGATAGGAATCTCATCTTTGATTTTTAATGCTTCAAATTGATTCTTTCTAATCCATTATTTTAATATTTTCCATTTACATAAATATGATAGATAAGCGTTTTCCAAATGTAATTTTACACCATATACCTGAAAACTTGTATTAATATTTACTAAATATTTTGAGATATTTACGGTGTTACTACCGCCCCGGTATTATAACCGATCCTTCTCTCAATAATTTTCAATAATTTCGGAAAATATAAACAAAAAACAGAAATTTTTTGTACAGATTCGGTACATCAAATGTAGATAGCTGCCATTTTGATAATTTTCACAAAAATGGAAATGTTCAATCGTCCATAAAAATCTAAATAAATAGCATTTAAAAAAAAATTATGCTGTTTCTTTACGATTCATACCATTGTAAAATAACTCACAAAAATTTATATGAATGAAACGTTTACTTTTTTCTGCTGATGTTTTAAAATATGAATAATCTTAGAACGCGTCGAAATGTCCTAACCCCTTAAGGCATAGATACTCAAAAAGGAAAATTTTTTCTTAACTGACATTTTTATATTTTGAAGATACTTGGGATGTGTAGACGTTAAAACGTCAATATTGAAAAACCATGAAAAATAATGTTAGTCAATTCATCTTGATATTTCTGGTGTTTCGTTGTCCATTATTATTGATAAAACAAAAGAACACAAGAGAAAAATATTCTTATAAGAACTGGGTATGACAACAGTAATTCCATACATTTTGACTACAAAAAGTTTGTTTTATAATGACGAAAGCTGGTGCTATTATAAGAAGTACTTAAAATATACTAATAGAAGATGCATTTTTAACTTAATTTGACAACAGTAATGGAACCTTCAAATTATAATAAAACTAAAATATAATATACTGCAGATATTTCTGGAAGACTTGTGTAACACATTCCGCTGATTATATCAAGTAATCTTATCTATATATTATACAGTTCATGCTGTCATTATCATTATGTACTCTAAACTGTGTATTTAACGACTAAGTACTGTGTTATTTTATATATAATAAATAATACTTGTTGAGTATATACTTTTTATTAACTTTTCCAAATTTTATACTTTAGCACACCTTTTCTATCCTTGCACCTGTTTGTCTAGCAACGCATTTCTTATTTTCAGTCTTCTTTCCACTTTTCTGCATCTTCCATGTCCACTTTCCTCATAAAATTCAGTTTCCTTCTTCCACTCTACTTCCTCTCTTCTCCTCCTGCCTGTACCATCATCTAACATTCTTTCGTAAATTCATTTCCTCCTTTTTCTTTCAACTTTTCCTCATACGTACAAAATCACTATTTTATCTGTTACAGCTCCTGTTTCTTATTTTCTTCCTTCCTTACCATGTAATTTGGTGTCTTCCATACTTTCTGATTTAGTCTCTTAAACACGTTCATGTCTACAATTCATACTATAGATGAGTCATCTGCAATTGACATTCGAACTAGACCGAATATCGATTGTAATTTAAGAAAATCTCATCTTAATGATATCAGACATTGTACATGTGTTATGTGAACGATAAGGTCCCACTTTCGCAATCTTCGGCATGCATATTCATTTATGCATACCTCTATATTTCAAATAGTTTTTTACACAATGCATAATCACTACGAGACGGATAGTAATTACGTGTCTATAGCTTGCAACAGATGAAATAAAATTGCACAATATAACAATGGAAATTTAACAATTGGTTGTAAGTAACGTTAAAAATGATCGAAGTTGTTCAATTATTAGCAATTATACTTGTTACAATGCAACATTTTGCATTGTAATGATAATTATTACGATGTTGTTACACTTCGAAGTTCCTTTAATTTCTAATTTTTGTCACGAAAGAGTCTGACTTCAATAATATGCAATTAATTCAAAATTTAATATTTTTAGAGAACCTTTTGCAATTTTTGTTTACATTCTCTTTTTACTCTTTTCCAGGACAATCTCCGTTTTCAAAATCTTCTTAAAAAAGGTTGCAAAATATAATTGCAAAAAGATTACGCGTCGTCCAATTGTATGCTACCGACACATTAGCTGTTTATAGATCATCTATATATAATAGTAAATTTAACGCACGCTTGTACCAGAAACGCGACTTGTCACGATATAGATAATAATAATGTTTTAACTTGAAACGATACAATTGCGATGCATAATAATTCTCAGTCTTGAAGTAAACTTACCATCTCTGTATGATGTAATTTAATTCATTTATGCGTAACTTATTTCCAGTGAAATTAATCTTACGAAATTTGGCGCGTTAAAAATGTGAGAAATTTTACTGCAATTATATAATCGCGATGCATAATTGTATGCATATACAAATAAGTTACCACATTTGATCGAACCGTGTACGTTTTTGCATGTTTGAATAGTCAAAGCTGCGGTCCGCGATCGAGTGGCACGCTTTTAATTTTCCTCCTAAACGCTACGATTCATTGCCTCCAACTACCATAGGAATTGCCCAATTCATCAAGGCTTCCGCCACGATTCGTTACACAAAGACAAAGTCAAAAAAAGAAGCGGGAAAGGAGAACCAGTCGGGTACTTCTGTGAATAAACGTGCTGAAGGCAGTTAACACGCAACGATCCTGTCCTTGGTCCGCGGGCATTAATACGTATAAAGGAAACTGTACGAGTATCTCGGGATCAGATCGAGGAAAGCCTCGATGCGTCAACAATGCCCGAGGAGAACGAAGAAACTTTGAGCGAACCCTCGGACCAGGCAACAAACAATGTCTTGGAAACAGTATCTGGGGATTCTGTGATGGTCAACGAATTCCAGAATAGTCTTGTTCATTCATCCTCCAATAACAACGAGGATGAATACCAACAGGGTTGTCCGGGCATCGTTACCGATGACAACGGAAAAGAAGACTACTGTTACAAAAGTTTGCCTGTGCGACAGCTTCACGAGAAGTTCATGAGGAGTTTCGTCGATCTTCTCTTGGAAGATGCAATTTTCGAGGTAAGATATTCCGGGGACAACGATGGATATTCGTTGAAGAGAATTTAAGAATTTGACTCGGTGGTTAGCGATTAGAGAAATGATAAAAACGCGTTTATTTAAGAAATTTGTTAATTTGATGAAATTTTATTCGAGCCAGGTAGAAGATATTTTCCGATGATATTTTCGAGTGTTCGTTCGAAGGAAGTTTAAATTCTTTTCGAAGTACTTTTAAATTTGTAAATATTTTAAATATTTTCCGTTTTCTTAATATTTTAAAGTGTTAAGAACTATCCGAAATACTAGTATCATGGTAAAATTTCTTCTTTTATTTTTTAGTCTCGTAAAGAAATAAATTCTTGAATTTCGTTAATTACGTTAGAACGTTTTAAATACGTTTTCCATAATAGAAGTTCTCGTTACATTTGCATCAACTTTATATATAACGTAGTTACCATATAAAAAAGGAACAAGTACTTCGTGATAGCAAGTGTGCGCGCATACAAGTCTCGACATATATACGTTTGCACACACTGAAATTACGTGTAATTTATGTTTATATTACAATAAATCGTTATGTTAACGTTTCAAGGAAATTAACAAAACAACAGAAAAACGATAAAGCAAGAACACTTCCAAGTTTATATGAAAAGAATAGAAATCTACTCTTTTACATGCTCTAATAAGAAAGGCAATGGTATTCTAGATATAGAGTGGGATTTCTGTGTTTAGATGTATTCTGTTCCTATTGCAACTGATGTGTTTTGAAATAGCTAATGAATTAGCGGAAAATACGTTTCATTTTCTTTATATATCCAACAAAATTTCTCTTATTTCTTCATTTAATAATATCGATTGGGTTTGATAATTCAATTTGCAATTACACCATAATGTAGATGAATAATTTTCTTTTCCATTCTACACAAACTGAAGTATCAAAATAAATGCATGCAGATTGAATTTTTCATTTAGAAAAAGGTTAAATATCCATTATTTATAAATATCCATTATTTATAAATAATTATTATTTATAAACTGTCTTGAGTAAAATTCCTCAGTGCAATGGTATGCGAAGATAATATTTTTATAAGCAGTTTGAAGTTTCATTAGATACTTCAAATATCTAATCATACTTCAATAGAAATAGAGCAAAAATGATAATTCTTGACACACTCATACGAGATAGAATGCATCAATTATTGAATGCTAATACTTGCAATCAACTTCTTACATCAAAGTGAATTGCCCTTAAGCATAAAATTCTCTTGAAGTATAACATTTTTTCCTTTTTCTCTTTCTAAGTGCTCTGCAGTATGAATTCCAGTTATTCTTCAGAAATTTCTTTCACTGTTTTTTCTTTTGTAATTACTTAATCATGTAAAACAGATTGCTGTGCAATTATTATGACACACCTTCGCTTACTCATGATAATCGTAACAGTTCCAAAAAATTACATCACGTAACTTTTAAATCACGATAGAATATGTTGAGAATATTAACACGTTGTGATTGTATCTTGAGATCGACTTCGTAAAATGTTAAATACGATTTGAACTATTTTCATTTTCACTTTCTGGCACGAAATAAATTCCCAAAGGGCTTCGTTTCGTTAAGAGTATCATCACAGTGTATCATAATTCCAGCAGCCTGAAATGTTGATATCGCTGTAACGAGAAATCGCGCGAAACAATTCGTGAACAATTTCAACAACCGACAGGATTCTGAAAACTCGATTTCCCTTTAACTGCTAACTTCTAAACGTGACTCAAACGATTATTATGCGTACTTTTTGCACTATTGTCGGGAGCTCGTTAATGAGATACTGTCAATTCATGGACAAAGAATTACGCCGTAATCAGACGAAAAGACAAAGTAGATAAAAGGTTTTTGCGTCATGAAAGAACAAAATCCGATTTGCACACTAAATTATGGAAATTTCTCATACAGAATTCTCTGAAGCGTTATCGTCAGAAAAATACAAAATTGATTATATTAAATTGACTGTTAAACGGTGATAGTTCTCGAATGAATTAAAAGTTTTTAACTTTTTAAGAAGTGTTTGAAAATTCTTTAAAAAATTTTAGTATAATTCAAGCAGTTTTTTTCATTCAATTATGATTATCTTGTGCAATCATTTGCTGTAGAATACGATGGAAGACAAATACCCGGAAGAATCGAAAGATACCGGAAGGGACCTCGGTGAACCGTACTAGTAGAATAGCCCTGGTAGCCTATCTTTCTCACACTTGCTCAGAAACGTGACTCCTTGTTTGGTTTAGAGAGTGTGTGCACCATGTACACGGCACTCGTTTCAATTTCGCTATTTAACTCAGAAGCACGATCTCTTAGCAACAAGGAGCAATATGTCATCGTTATCATTTCACGTTATATAAGAAAGTTATCTTTATTATTTTTTATCGTGCAAGAAAGTTACTTACTTCTGCCATTTTTCAGGGTACCTCGAGGAAAAATCGAGTGGTGGAGTGGATGGAGCCGGCTGCGCTTCGTTCAGCTATTGACTTGACGCTCTTCGATCAAGGTGTTTCTCACGAGGAACTACTCTCGCTTGCTCGCAACGTGATCAAGTACAGTGTAAAAACGGGTCATCCTCGATTCGTGAACCAACTGTACTCCAGCGTGGATCCGTACGGTCTCCTGGGACAATGGATGACAGACGCTCTGAATCCATCCGTGTATACTTACGAAGTCTCTCCGGTATTCTCCCTGATGGAGGAAGAGCTGTTGCGAGAGATGAGGAAGATCATCGGTTGGAAGGATGGCAGGGGCGATGGCATATTCTGCCCAGGTGGTTCGATCGCTAATGGTTATGCTATCAACCTGGCGCGCCATTACAGGTAATGATGCGATCAAGAACTTTGAATCTTGTTTAAAATGCAAAGTATTTGAAGATCGTTTGTCGATCTCTGACGAGGGAATCTTAACCCGACAGTCTCGACGAATATAGAAGTAATTCTTTCACTTTTAAAAGTCTCGTACCATTCGTTCAGAAGCTGCTGCTGCTGCAAAAATAAAACAGAAATGAATCCTCTGTTGTTATCTTCAGGTTCCCTCGGTTGAAAGAAGTAGGTCAGTCTAGCGTTGGGAAACTGACAGTGTTTGCATCTAGAGACGCCCATTACTCGGTGAAGAAGCTCAGCGCGTTCTTAGGAATCGGAACCAGCAACGTTTATGAGGTGAAGACCGACGACCGGGGAAAGATGTGCGTTACGGACTTGGAGGTTCAAATTGACAGAGCTCTCAGCGAAGGTGCGACTCCTTTGATGGTGTCTGCTACAGCTGGGACAACTGTCCTAGGCGCCTTTGACCCTTTGAGAGACATAGCGGCCATCTGTAAGAAACACAATCTGTGGTTCCATGTTGATGCGGCTTGGGGTGGGGGAGCACTAATGTCTAAGAAGCACAGACACCTCCTGAACGGTGTTGAGCTGGCAGACTCTGTTACTTGGAATCCTCACAAGTTACTCGCCGCGCCGCAACAGTGCTCAACATTGTTGCTACGTCACGAGGGTCTTTTGCAGTCCGCGCACAGCTCGAACGCCAGCTATCTGTTCCAGCCGGACAAGTTTTACGACACTTCTTATGACAGTGGCGATAAACATGTTCAGTGCGGCCGCAGGGCAGACGTATTGAAGTTCTGGTTCATGTGGAAGGCGAAAGGCACTAGAGGTCTTGAGAAACACGTAGACCGAGTCTTCGAGCTGGCTCGGTATTTTACAGATTACGTGAGACACAGAGAGGGCTTCATGTTGCTGCTTGAACCGGAGTGCACGAATGTCTGCTTCTGGTACGTGCCGCCATCAAAGCGTCACTTGAGAGGCGAGGAGCAGTTGAAGGTGCTTCAGAAAATTGGGCCGACAGTTAAGGAACGCATGGTGAAGAACGGGTCGATGTTAATCACGTATCAACCGCTGCGAGAGCTCCCTAATTTCTTCAGGCTAGTTCTGCAGAACTCTGGACTGACAGAAGCTGATATGGAGTTCTTCGCGAAGGAGATAGAGAGGCTCGCCAGTGATTTGTAGAACTATCCGCGCGATGGTGATGTATACGTTGGCTGTTTGCAAATAAGAAGATAGATACATTATATATTGCGAAAATGATATAATGGGCGACGAAAACTACGAGTAATATAATTTTTAATAATAATCAGTTAGTAATATATGGAGTATAATAATAATTTCTTTTATTTGATTGTTAGTCTTGCTTCAAAAAATTATTTTTTTGCTCTTTTAAATCCCTAATATTTTCCAGTGAATTTTGTTTTTGTAATTCGAACGAATACCTACTTGTTACTGGTACAAGTCTTTTTAAATATTAATGGTCCTCGTTCGATCAAGATCTTCGATGTAATTTTTGAAGTTATAAATCATATGTATTTAATATACATTAAAACAATTGACTTTGGAACAAGACTTCAACTTGTAATGATATTCAGTACGCACTTAATAAAAAGTACATCTTTTTTATACTCACACTGAAGTTATCATGGATGCGTATATAAATTATTTTTTCAGTAAATACTTGATCCTCTATTTCCTGTAGTAAATAATATTCTTTTTAAGTTGTTCGAATGGAGCACTAGAGTTTGTTGTATAAATTGGGAAGAGCTGTGATCGAAAGGTTGTATTGAAAATTACGATTCAAAACGTATATTTTTTGAAACGTTAATTCCCAGTGATTGGGTGCAATTTATTATCAACATCGAGGATCTTCGACAAATGTGGACATAAAAAGCATTCCGTGAGTAACAATGTTGTTCCATTTATATGATCTGTAAATAGTCTAAACATTGAAATCGTTTTTCATTTATCTGTACGTTCTGTTTACTGTATACAAGTTTATAATATCTTTAAAACCAGTTTTCTTTATCGCATAAACAGTTATAGTGGCGGATACAAACTGACATCGTAGATTTTATTTCATAAAATTGTTGTCAGTATTATAAAAATGTATCGTAATATAATAATTTTCGTTGCACGATCGTTACACGGGATCAGGTACAGTCTTATAACATGTACAGTGAGAGCGATTCGGACGCTTTTATATTTGTTGACAGCGGCAGTTGGCAGTCGAAGAAAATGACGAAATGAGAGAATTAACGGCGACCAAAGAAGGGGACAGAGTGTGAGAAAGAGTGAGAGCAAATAAAGAACAACGAAGAAAATCCGAGAGAATAAGAGTAAATGAGATACATATAGATTTTTCATCTGTTGTGTCTATTTGAAATTAGATATCGAACAAAATTGTTAACTATTGAGTCATTCCACGGCAAATCGATCACTTCTGCTTATGCAGGGAGCAGCTAAAAATAGCGTTGTGCTCTGTTTCAGGTAAACGAATGAAGTACGTGCGGGCAACCGATCACAATAGCAGATCACGCAGTTCGCTTACCGTAACTAAATATTATTCAAATCGCATTGTGTTTGGTCTTATTTTCAATGGAAAAATTTCATTAATATGATACAAATATTTTCATAAGAATAAAACTAAAAATATTTAAATTTCATTTTTTATTAAGTCTGTGGTTTTTAAATGCCAGCCGGCAGCTTCTTACAAAATAGCCATTAGCTCGTATCGTTTTTCACGCTTCACTGATTCCCTCCAATTAGTGAGGATAACGATAATCGTACAACAAATGATATCTGGCGATCGTACAACGAGAATTTATTGTATCCCGCAGAATCATCATTATCCGTGAATTATTATACACATGCACACAATCATCATGCATTCTTCAATCCTAAAAAAAAAAGCTCGTCGTATATCTTAACACAATCATAAATTTATACTATTTACAAATATTTAACGAATCGTAAATTTTATTTGTGTAGACAATCCATCCAAATAGAATCTTAATCCTTTCCATGCCAAAATTTGTGCCCATAACTGACCTATCAGTTTTGTAAGTCTTTGTAATTCTTCGGTACAAAGTGCAATATATGTGGAAATATAATATTCCACCCTGGCATTCAATATTGTGCCTAGTTCTTCAAAAAACTTTCATAAGTAAATTCTCGTTATGTTTGCATGAATGTAATATTGTTTTTCATATAAATTTATATGGCATATAGAGAATCCGCACATCGTCATCCTGGCACTTCGAGGACTAATTAAAATGCAACAATGTACAGCTGTACGTTTATTTGTACTCTTCCAGGAACTTAAGGTGGAATTGTCTCAAGCTCTCGAGCATTGTCTTTAGTTTGTCCTTTTGCGGTAAAATTGTGGTCCTAAAGTGATACGTTCCGGGTCGTTGACCAAAACCTGAGCCAGGTATCACACATATTCCAGTGGTCTCTAATAACTTGAAGGCATAGAAAACGTCAGGATGTTGACCTGCTGCTTCAGCCGCCCGTATGGCTTTCTTTGGTAAATTAATTCGTGGAAATACGTACATAGCGCCCATTGCTGGATTCACCTGTAATTTAAAACAAAATATTAATAAAGAAGTGAGAAATTACAAACTTCGAGCCCTTAAAGTAAAAAAATTAAATTTTGAAGACTTTGAGTCGTCTAATTGATAAAATAAAATAATTTATTATAGTGCATTTATTAGGCCATATTTGAACAAAAATTTCTTTTCGTACTTTGTAACCTGGAATGCTATTCAATGTATCGACTACCAGCTTTGACCTTTCCGCCAACGAGCGCAAAGTGTTTTCCTTCTCCTTTTTAAATAATTCATAAGAAGGCTCGTGCGGTTTCGGTGGATTCACTACCACGTCCATTACGATTTGACCAAGAACAGTTGGACACAACATTGCTGAGATCGATTTCAACAATATTGCCATGACTTTGGGATCCATGTTGATGATTTCCGCGTACCCGCCGCGGATTCCACACTCACCCATGTATCCTGAAAAATAAAATATTTACGCATTGCTAACGCTATCGTTAATTGTGAAAAACATTCTCAAGGTTCATAATTTACGATTCTATATTAACTCTCTGTTCTTCAAATATTAATTGTGTTCAGATTGCTACACATTTACTACAATTCTCAGCTTAATTTTTCATGCTAGAAAGCTTGTATAATCTGATATTTGTCAACTCTCTACAGAGTGTAAAAAGTAAACTATAATAATTTTTAAGTACAAATAATTTCCATAACATTGCTCAAAAACATACCTTTAGACACAGACATGAAAGATGCTAGTTCCATTGTAGAGTATGGTTCGCCCATCTCCGTCATAACTTTCTTAAACGAGTGGAAGGCACTATCCTTGTCATAGACATTGTCCTGATAAACCTCATCGGCCAGTAAAAACAAACGATTTTCTTGTGCAAACCGAATAATATCCTCAATATTGTTGCGTGTAAGAACCTGACCGGTTGGGTTACCAGGGTTTATCACTACCAAAACACGGGGATTACAGCTTTTCATCGACTCCTTTAATACTCTATCTAATTCAGAAATGTCTAGCCCCCACTTGTTTTCCTCGTTTAGATAATAGCCAATTTGAAACAGGCCAAATTCCGCCAAAGTGGCAGAATAGAGAGGATACTGTGGAATAGGAATCATTATGCCGGATGGTTTTCCATCTAATTTTTCGTTGAACAATTTCAGGAACGACTGCAACAGAATAAAGTGCAAAAAAAGGTATATAACACATTTTCTAACATTTTTGCGATGTATTTCTTTGAAACAAGCAACTTCTAAAGCTATATTCGAGTAGTTTTTGGTAGAAATAAAACATTGGATACCGTTAATGTTAGTATTACGTTTAATCGTATTAGGAGTTTGTATAGCATCAATCGATTCCGAGACTTCTGCTGAAGTCGGTCACAATATTGGGTAATTATCTACTTTGGGGGACAATGTTTCGATGAACTTAATCTTCACACGTGTTGTTAAGGGTACTATTACGAACAATTCTTTCCTCTAGAACAATTGATGGTGGTCTTTAGTTTACGAGATATCCTCTCGATTTTGAATTCCAGGTTGCGTACTTTATTCCGTTAATATCGTGCAATTAGTATTAATTTGATTCGAGTTTTAGTTTTAGTTTTTTTTTTTTTTTCGTCACTCATAACGTTCGCAACATACGAAGAGACCGTTTGTGTATGTATGCGTAACATTTCCTGTACTGAACAATTGTTGCAGTAATTTTTGGCAAGTATCTCGTAAAATAAAGGCGATCGCCAATTATTCTAGAGAGAAAAGTTATTCAAAATGGCGTCTTTGACAACATATACGAAGGTCAAGGAGCATTGGAGCATTCTCCCTTAAATTAAATAATTACCCAATGTTGGTGTAATAATGAAAATCGTTTCAAAGAAAATATGCTTATGTGAGCAGGTTAAACGCAAATCCAGTTATTTATCAAGAAGGGAGTATAAAATGTAATTTGCGCACTTTGATCCCATCCGAGGCACCATTTGAGAGGATGATGTTTTGGTAGTCACAGGGAATTCCATCGCGATCTTCTATGTATTGGGCCACGTGCTTGCGAATAACTTCAATTCCTGCTGATTCCGAGTACGATCCAACACTGCCTCCTTTACATCCACATAAGAGGCTTCTGGCTCGTTCTTTTGCATCCTCCGGATAGGTAGGGTCATCGAGAAGATTCGGTGACACTGTCAAGGTCAGTACTTGCCTCAGGAAGGTAATTGGTTGTTGACCCATAGCATGTGCATCTCCCACATTAGCTTTTATCACCTCTTTAAACGGTTTTTTGGCTCCCTGAATGAATAATAGTTAAGTAAGTGACCAGTGAAAGAAAAAATGCATTCATCGTACAGTTTTAAAAAATGTCATTAGAATATAACCGTGAGAATTATTTCCATAGTACGACCATTACAATATTAAGCATATATATTTAAACGATGTTTACATCATACGCAGCACTTACTTCCTCTTACTAGCCGTTATTTTTAGTCTATCTGTCGAGTATATTATAAGCGTACCGTTAATGCAAATATTGAATTTACCGAGTGACTTCCTACTTATATTAAGATTATGTTTTAAGTGGCTATTATAATTAGAAAATTTCATTCGAAAGTGCTTTATAACGAGCATGTATCTTTAATATTTTAAACGAATTAAAAGCGCATTTAAATTCGTTCGTGCTTTGATTCCGTGTCTGAAAAGAACAGATACGTCCGAACACTTTATACTTCACTTGTGTGTGTTCGAGAAATTAATATAACACTGTTAAACTCTGAATAAAAATTGCTCACACGTAATACGCGACGACTGCATCGTTGGTACGAATAGGTACACTCTGACGTGCATAATAATTACAAAAAAGAAAAAAATGCTATTATAGAGAACTGCTGCAATTACTAATTCTTAGCTGCACGAAACGAATCCTTTAATGCCATAGTAGATAATATTACTTTTAACTTTAGAAATCTATATCTCGAACTCTGTAGCAGAATTACTTCTACAGATATAGAAACTAATTTTTTTAGAAGCTGTAACAGTTATTTTCCTCAGTTTTAAGAATCAACTCTTTTTAAACTTTCGATTGAGATATTTAGTCTTAGGTGTCGTTTTCCATTACAGTCAATTTCTCAGAAACCCTGAAAACGTGTACTCTTTTTTAATTCAAAAAAGGTACGCTTTTTATTATTGCCTCCTCTGAGGCAATAATAAAAAGAAAAAAACAGGATAGAAGAAAAAACCTACTTTAGTGTATGGAAATTAGTTTCATTGGATATAGTGTTGCACGAGAGACTGTTTCGTTTACATTAACAGGCTTGCGTGCGACTTGAATGCTATACAACATTAACAACCGCGGTTGGCACTACTCCCTCTATGTGAGTCATACTATATCATCTGACAAACTGAACGCCCAGCCTTGGTAGCTATTCGTTGGAACAGTCACGTAGTCATTAATGTATAGTATCGTATGTGATTGTTTCTTATTGATACACCTGCAAACGTTATCGATTGATAAAGACACCTATTAATCAAGATTTGGGCAATCAAAACATTATCAAGGCATCTTATTCTTTTTTTTTTATTTAAAAAAAAGTATCTCACAGTATTTCATTTATCGATATTTAAAAGTCACTTTTCATTCCTCTTTGTTTCAAATGAAAAATTTATTATTTACGAACAATAAACAATGAATATTATTCATGAATATTCGTTACATAGTTTTGTTTATTATAAAAGTTGTTTGTTTCCTAACAAGTTCGAACGTACTCAACTGCCAATTTAAATGAAATGACTCAAAAGTATGATCGTAAAGACTGCCTGCAATAATGAATGAATATTTCTCTCTGAGGTGAACCTTGACTCTTTTCCGGTCTTTATCGAGAACTACGTAAATTGGCGCTATTTACGCTTAACGTGGACACGAGTTGCTCAACAAAGGCTGTTGTATGTTTATAAAATTTTTATCTTTTCGATGTATGTTCATGGCATCAAATTACGCGGTCAAACAATTGTCCACTTACACAGCTCTTCTTACCAAGTTATGTTGTTGCGCGTTTCAGATGCAGTCGCTTCTCTCATGATCAATTATAATCCATCAAATAAGATTTTCCACCGACATGATTCATCGTGAATAATTAAAAAACCATAATTGCGAAGATCACGTTTCTCTCTGAATGTTGATTAAACTTTACGTCATATCAGCAACGATTTTTGTGTTATTTCAGAAGCTGTGGCGCATTTGCACTAATAGACACGCCAATTGGAACCCTATTTTTAGTTGCTAACACCTTGAAACCGACCTCAACGACAGGTGGTTTAAATGCTATCGTTACTCAGATCCAATCAAACTTCCATAAAGTAGTCGCGATGTGGAGTCGAATTCGATAAAAACAAAACTCTGGAGCCGATAAGAAGTCAACGCAGATAAAATATTGAGATTATATTTCATGTTGCATAACCTTGTTATCAAAAACTGATAATAATGACACTAGTGGTAACTCCTTTCAATCTATAGAGCGTATATTCGTAAGTATAGTTGGTCATTCTTACATTATATATTTCACGTTATATAGTACCATATTTCAATCACTCTCTTGTGCACAAAAGTCTTATTTATACAAAATTACACAATGTATGTACATCTATATGTGATACCCTGTAGTATTTTTTCCAATAAGTAGAAGTGTTTTAACTATCGAATAATTAAACTTTTTATAATCAAAATATTTTAAATAATTAATTCTTTAATTATCATTTCTTAGATTATCTTTTAAAATAAACAGAGTGTATCTATTTTAAAAACTTTAACATTTTCATTATACAATCAGTTTTGTTTAACAATATTTAATAATAATTGTTTATCTGCATACACATATGAAATATGGGCATATTTTCACGAGTTTTACTTTATTGAAATTTTTTTCAGTTAAAATAGAATAATATTGGAGCAATTAATGCTCAGGCATTCTAAAATATTATTTATATATCGTGAGACATTAATGTTATAGCATTTAATATTATTACAAGAGATAAATATTTTTATATAAAACACAAACTGACCAAACGATAAAGAAAATATCTCAGATACGATAAAATTTTTAATTACAGCAGAGGGAACATAATTCAAATAGATTATGCAAATCGTAACAATGGAAGTTAAATTATTGTAAATGTATTTTTCATAATTTTTATTACTAAACTTCTCGTTTAATTCGAATAATTTTCATTCAGTTTTGATTATAAAAATACACATTAAAACGTCAAATGTACGTATGAAAATTGTTATTTCTTACCTAACGTCCTCGTTTTAAATTATCGACTATTAGTACCTCATAATACAATTCGATCAGATATGAATGTTTATATTTGATTTTAAAACATACCTCAAGGATGCAAAGTTCAATTAACAACTAATCATCTAGCAAGGACAGTAACACGATTGTCACCTAGTGTATAAGGTGATCAATTTTTACGAAGCCCGTATTTCCAGCCTTTCTCAGATGTTATAATCAAAAAACATATTTTTACGTTTATTTTTACCAGATAACTATTTTACTATTACTATTAATAAAGAAATAACTTGGTAAAAATTTAAGCAAAAGCTACATCGTTGCGTTATGACCACTCTTGATGAAACAATATGGTTGTGTACTAAACAACTCACCGGCCTTTCAAAAACTGACCTCGCTTCTGTCGAAAACGAGTAGTCATCTACACCCAATGTCGTGCTCATATCATCTCAGACAGAAACCTATCAGCTTATCAAATTTTATTCAAATTAATTTTTTTAATAAATTTTGCAATATAAGACCATTATAAAAAAAACATAACCTCTTTTTACTCGCTTGTACTCCTTACCGAATTTCTTGGACACGACCAAAAAAACATTTCTCTCTCGTATCAATATTTACGTTAACAGAATTGCATACAAATACCCAAGAACCATATCAAACTACAAATATAATCAACATCCATATCTCAATCATCATCGGCTTTACTAATTCGCACGAGATTCGTCAACTCGTCAAAATCTTTCTCGAATTGAATTTGCGCATCCATGTAAATTTGTCGAGATCGTGTTTGACGTAGGCATTCTCGTGTTTGTTTTACACGTTATAGATCGGGCTTAGATATTGTATCAGTCGAAAGAGTACATTGACATTTCTTAACACTGTCAACCTTATTTCATGTTCACTGTACTCGGTTATTTTCTATCGACTATGAATAATTTCTTACCTTTTGGAGCTCCTTCTCGATCTCGATGGCACGCAACAAAAGTGGCCCGCGAACCGCGTATTCCATCTTCCGAAGATTCGTGAAAACGTTGTCCTCGGTGAGGACCTTATTGCCGGGTGTGACGCTCGCCATGCTGCGACGGAATGTTCTGCCGACAGCCGGCCGCTGGACTACCGCCTCTGCAGCCGTCAGACGTGGGGATGATCTGCTTCCTGGCGTCCCTGACCCCGCAGAGGCAGCCAGTTCCCACGTCCTAGGCCGACTACTCGCGATAACAGCGTTCCACCAACGTGCTTGCGGCATTGTTCTACCGTGTGGTCCTCTCTCTTTACCTTCAGTTCAATCAGTCGGCCGACGGTTCCGGTAATTCGCTCGGTGATTCGGGCGGTAGGGGGTTCCGCGCATGCGCGTTACCCTAAAAGAAGTCACGAAAAGCACGTATATAGCTACCAGAAAGACGATATACTAGGCGCTTTGTAAGTGTTTACATATATTCGTCACAATATGCCTTACGTAACGAGATTCTCCAAAAAATAGTTACCGATTATTAATCGGTAAACGTCAGCCCGATTCGTTAGTCTCTTAGTCTCTTCACGCTGTACGATCTCTACGAGAGAAGTCGCGATACTGAGAGACTCGATTGGGCGAACACCTGTTATTTAAATTTCGGATCGAACGGTGCCGAATTCCCGAGGATATTGTCGCACACGCGCAATAGTCGAAAAGGAATTGTAATATTGCGAGTAGCAACGTATATAGGGTAATCGCGTTAGTACAATTCACTAGGAGAGCGTCGTTAGAACCTCGCTTCTGCATCATTTTATAGAGGCTATGGTAGTTGTACTCTCGTATGTAGAATGTTGACAGTTTAGGGGTGGCTCGAAGGGATCTGTTTTGGATATTAAGACTTTAAGGGCCTTGAGACCAAAGGTGAACAGACTGATAGACAGTAAGTATCGGAATCTAATTTTTATGGACAAATTTTTCTTTAAAAGTGTGAAATAATAAAGTCCCGCTTAAAAAATTTAAAAAATTGGAAAACTGAAATTGTAGATCTATTGAGTATGGGTCTGTAGCAAAGAAACAATTTTTTTGTAGGAAAAAATACATTCGTTGCCCGCAAGATCATAACCCCCGATGGGGGATCAAGTGGTATGTACAGCGATACCTGTATACCTGTAGGCTTAAAAACTTAAGTCTGTTCTTGCACTCATTGCAACAAACATTCACCGGCGGAGGTCCTCGCGTTATGTGTTCCTTTTGTATATGACGTTATGGCTAAACACGGAAATCAACGAAGTCGCGCATTTTTGCTTCTTTTTCGGCATTTTGCTCGCGATACAAAAAAAAATATATTCACTTAATGCGGACAACATCCGCATTGGGCGGGCATCGTACAGTAGGCGTCAATCAGTGTACTGGTACCATGGTAACGCTAGAGTGGGGGAAAGTGCATACGTTGAGTTTAGTTTGGACATCTCCGCATGATAGAACCGCACTGATCCGCAATGCCTGCCCACTTTGATGTACCTAGGTCAGAGATTCCCAAAGTTCATGGCGCCTTTAAAAAATATAAAAGAAGTACCCGACAGTTCTGTTCGTTAAATAGTTAAATCTATACAACTTAGTAAGAATTTATTGTTAGAGAGAAAATTTTATTCGATAAAAGCTTCATTATTTATAGGCGTTTCCCTCGAAAATTTGAAATAGCCCGCGGCGCCCCTGTAAGTTCAGTATGGCGCCACAGTGCATCGTGGTACACGGTTTGGGAACCTCTGGCTTTAGGTCTTTGCACTTGCATGGCTGCCAACAGATGTTCTTTAATCCACAAATTAATTATTGTTCATGTATTCTCTCTTGATTTTCCATAACATTGAGGTTTGTAGAACTCTTTGTGTATCTTATGGTCGATCGTATATCATGCAATTTTTGAATACGTGCAATTTCTACTATTTTACATATTAATGTTCCAACATCTAGTACTACGTTTTCACGATCAAATTTACGTCAAAATTATTACATTCACGTTACAGTTACTGACATTAAATGAAATGACAACGTAATTGATCGAGTTCCTCGATCTACCATTTTACGATAAAGTTATTACATCGATGATAAGTCGGTAACTCAAAGTTACAGCAACGTTAAAAAGATGTGCAATTCGGTCCAGTGCAACAGTGGTAATGAATAATATCTAGCGTCAACAATTAAGTAACAAGAATTAAATAGAATTAAGCAGGCGATTCGATAATGTTGAACTCAAAAGTGTCGTAATATCATTTCCATTGGACGCTTTCCTTGTTTAATCAAAATAGTTTGAATATGCAATGTAAATTGTATGATCATATTTTCTATATTTGCCAAGTGTATCGTAACGAATAAGCAAACGGTTTCCGAATTTATAATATAACCTACAAGTTCGCTTTGTTTGCTGACTTATATTATTTTAAAACACAACCCTTCGTATAAGCAAGTATCTAATTTTTCATCACTTTATATTGGTATAATTTATATTCGAATAAATTCGTGACTCATTTTACTCGGAATGCGTATTTAAGTACGGAAAGTTACAATATTGGCATTACTGAAATACCTCTCTTTTTCTCTAAAGATTACTGTATTGATTTCGAAAGTCTGCAAATAAATATCGCATTATAATCGTGAAAGTAATATTTGTAATCGCTGACAATTTGTTATCGCATGATACGATGACAGATATCGATCCCGTTTATATGAAAACGCGTGTTTAAATTAGTGACTAATGCAAACGTTTAAACAAAGTACATAGTCGGTAAGATATTTCTTATCACTATATTGGACATCACTCCTCAACGTAACTTAAGCAGAACCACTTACATCGGAATCCTTCTTTGGGTTTATATGGCATGGTAAATTATTCAGCGATAAAAGTATAGAAATATTTCTCGAGAACACTGTTTTATCGATTGAGATAGCTAATCTGTGTTATTACATTCCAAAGCGATTTAAAAATGTAATAAAATTCGTTACATATAAATTAAATTTGTTAACTGTTACGAATTACGTAAATCTAAAACAGCCGTTAAGCTCCAAGATGATTTTAACACTAAATTATTTCTAAATAACTTAGCATCCTTTCGTCTACATATTTCATCTACGTTTACTGATATGATCGCTTGAAAGTTGTAATACTGTAACAATCTGAACGAACGATCTCTTGCTGTATTTCAAGGAGATGCAGTTACTCTCGGACTTAACGCAACATCAATTTATTTAAATTTTGCAACGAAAGGCTGTTGCAATTATTTATGGATACCAGCTCGATCGACCTCGAGCGAAAATCTAAATGTTTGCCATGACTTAGTTAATCGGTAGCCTCGATCTAGTGGATCGGTCCTTATTGATCAATATTCTCCTTTTATATGATTACGAATTAAATTCTGGTTATTAATACGATTAAGGCTACTTTTACATTTAATAATTCCGTAATCATTGCCCAAAATTCAATCTTTTCACTGATAGAATGTGACGTTGTAATCGAAGACCAAGATATGCTATATTCGAGGATAAACGAAGAGGACAGTCACTTTGCAAGATCTGTTGTGACGTCAGCATGTCGCGTCGTCGCGTCGTCGCGTCGTCGTTTAAAAAAAAAGCCAACATCTGTCTGGTGTTGAGTATGAGATCACTAACTGCAAGGATAAATAGAAAGTAGAGCAAATACACGGATCGTCATTTAATGAAAGGAAGAGCTGATAAGAGACGTTAATGAAACTGAATAGAGTTTTTGAGCGACGACCTATTTAGAATACTTTCTATTTATACAACTTGGTTGTCTCGTTCCTACATGCGACTAATTGATAAAAAAAGCCGCTGCGATTAAGCGGAGCCCAAAAAAACTGCTACCACATTAATAATATCGATCATCGGGACTTTAGCTGTAATCTCCACTTATATGAATAGACATAGGTAGAGAATCGATCTTTATAGGTGAGTTCGAGTGTCTTCGTTCAGCGACGAAAAGGTTCTAATTCTCTAATGTTGGTAAAATTGTTGCATTAATTAACTCCACGAAACCGAATGTTATTTTATCTTGCCGATACCTAATACGTGACTCTGCTGAAACTTTCTCCAGGACGAAACGTTTTTACTTACAACTACAATACTTTGCACTCCAATATGATAGACACCCATTACGCAAGATACCTGATACGTATTTAGTTATTCGTACAACAAAGTAGAAACCTATTAACCGACACCGATAGTCCTAAAAACTTGATCCGTCCGAAGTCAAAGCTCTTGAACTTTACAGACGTCCAGGGGTAAACTTTAACTCCACCGGTTCTGTTTCATTCGATTCCTACCATTGACTCTTGCTCGTAGCAATGATCTATATACAAAACCATTGTGTCAGATCATTAAGCAATGCCAAACCCTTTTCGAGACCCGTCCAGCGACTTCTCGCGCGTTTCACGGTAAAAATTCCAATGCGCTTACCTTCGAACTTGTACAGCCGGCTCTACACCGTGATACAAACTGCTTCTAGTCGATTCGCACGGGAACAGTTACAACACAGTTAACAGGAGCTTCGTCTAATCGACGGTGGATCGACGCACCGAGACCTCGCCTCCGCGATTTCGACGCCGTGAATACGTTACGCGTTTAAGTTTCATGCTCTGTCACAGAGTGCCGGTAGATTAAACAGAAAGAGGGCCTCTAGAAAGCTTTCTTTCGCATTCTTCGGTTACGTTGCACCGTTCTCTCACCTTAAAACCTCATTTGCCGAGCCGGAACGAATGCGTTTATCAGTTTCACGGAGGATCCCCGGCGACGCACGCGGCCGTTAACTTCCACGAATTCACCAGTATTCCTGGCGAAGACACTCCGGTCTCTGCGTGCACACGCTGCGGAACGGAGTGTGCGCAAGATGCGGCATCTAAGACGACTCTTCCTTCGGCATAAATCGGATCATCCGCTATTTTGTTGGACGGACGAGTTGCAGCTGGGTCGCGATCTCTGTACTATGAACCGTCTTCGCTCCGGACGCTTCTCGCCCTAATCGCAGACAGGGTTACGTAGAGGTGAAAGGTACTCGTCGAACGATGCAACGATACGCTTATTTTTTTTTTTTCTTGGTAAAGTGTCTACCGAAAACGCACAACGGACATCAAAGCAAGTGTATCCGTGTTTAGACAATTTTAGAGAAACGAAGGAGTCGTACATCGAAAAAGAAATTTTTTTCAGATAATTGAATTAAAGACATTTCAAAGTCAATTTAAATCCTTGATATTGTTATATTTTGTAACGTTACAAAACGAAAGCAATTTTCAAGATCGGTTTAACGATCTATCGCGTACACGATATATACATATAATCTTTCAAGGGCATTGAATTACGTGGCTGTGACCTTGACTGACATTTTCCATAGATCATTAAACTCGTTCCGAAAACAGCTGTAACCTTGAAATAAAAAAATGTAATGTTTTGCTTAAAAACAGAAATTGACCTTGAGAACTTGTTAACAGCGCCATCTGGAAGATAATCGCCCCCGCTATATGTCTGTCACCTTCTCACTTGCAATTAGTAAATGATAATTTATCTACGATCCTTTCGTACGAAACGAATTTTCAAACGAGTCTTGAAATTTTAAAGATATTTGTATCGATCGCTTTTGTACAAGGATCCGCCCGTGTATGAACATCAGACGAGACGCGCAAATAGTATGTTAATGGAAAGCGAAATTTCTTCTTTTTACATGTAGTTGCCTGGAACTTGTTTGGTTGGTTAAAGTATATGGGAACATCGTATGTTAATTTATGGAAACTTTTATACATAAACAAACATATAAATATGCGCGCATACGTCAACGAAAAGATTTCCATTCCTAATTTATGCAAATTTATCTAAATATAAACAAGTGAAAGTATACAAATTAATATGCAAGTACATGCGAAATATACTATGGGTATTAATTGCATTTATCTTTCTATACACATGACAGTTTTATAATTTTTTTTTGTCGATCGAATTTGTAACGAGATTAATGTAAATTAATTAGACAAATTGTAAAACATACAACAAAGTCCGATCAGCATATGCGACATTTTAATTTAGCATTGTCACTTCTGAGTTCAGTACAATGAATATTCATCCATCGTTTCATATCAACAATTCGAGTATATAAAACATTTGAATAGTTATATAAGTTGTCTAAAAAAAATAAGAAATTAATATACTTTCGCAATTTGACAAGTATCGCTTTATTATATAATTACTTCATTATAATTAATCAGTTAATACAGGAAAAAAATGAAGTTGAGGATATTTATATAGTCATATCAAGTGTCGACAGATAGCGCACGAAACAGTGTCAAATTTTAAATTAACAGAATTCATTATGTGTCGATAAATATCTATATTAAATTTGTTGATACGGTCGTTAAGGCTAAAACAATTTTTAATTCACTTCTATTTCGAAAAATACCTTTTCGTTGTGTGTATGTCTTCATAATTTCTACTATTGTTGCAGTACGCAAAATAATTCCAATAATGAAAGATTCAAAGCAGAAAAGTTCATCGACATTAAACTCCCGCGCCGCAATGACGTATTCGTCATGCGGTCTGCTTGAAGTGATTTGTAGAGGTTAGGTTTATTGAAATTAGCCTAACATAAACAAATTCCAATGATGTATCGCTGATCGCTTGAAGTGGTCAGGGGGGAACGGGGTAAAAATGTTGTCATTTTTACGAAAAATATCAATCGGAGCAAAGATAAGAGATGCTCTGCCGTCAGGGGACGAAATGGAGGTTACAGAAGGCTTTCTGGACGGAAGAAATCGACCACTGATCTCGCAATCTGACACTGAGCTCAAAGAATCTGTTTATGGCAAGTTCATATTAAAAAATTGATCGTTAATCGATGAACAAGAACTTGTGAAGATCGTTCTCGAGTTAACGAAAACTTTATTACTGGTTAAATAAATTTTTTGATTATCTAACGGTTAATAAAGATATATGAATTTTTTACAATGCAATCGTTTAATCAAGTTAGATTAAAATTTTTTCAACACTATTAAGTTCATGTACTATTAATACTTGATTGTTCTATATTTGGATTTACAGTACTCACTTTTTAGTTTCAAAATTGTAGTTAAACTATTTTTTTATAAGATTCATTTGCAAATTATTTTTGTTGTGGTTTATGAAGATCAAAATTATTATAGATCTACTTAGAACTATTAAGGATCCTGAAAAACCACAAACATTGGAACAACTGGATGTCGTCTATGAAGACTGTGTTGAAATTTCCAAACAAACACCAAAAGGAATATCAGTGATTCGTATTGAATTCAACCCAACTGTTCCTCATTGTTCATTAGCAACATTAATCGGTCTTTGCATTAGAATTAAATTAGAGCGTCATTTAGTAACTCTTTTTAAATTAGATATATACATTAAAAAGGGTGCGCACTCTACGGAACAAGAAAGTAAGTTTAATATATTATTTAATATAAATAAAATACTTCAAAGTATTAATTGAATATTTCATATTTTAGTAAATAAACAAATAAATGATAAAGAACGAATTGCAGCAGCTATGGAGAATCCTAATTTGAAAGAGTTAGTAGAAAAATGTATCCAGGAAGAAGAGTGAAAACATAAGTGTATATTCATGGTGCATAGATTTTGGTAGATTTGACGCTACTAAATTGTAGCGTCTGGGTTATTTTTATATGATAATCTTCTAATCGGGTATAGTTAAATAATCAGAACCTGTAATCTGCATTATTGCAACATAGAACAAATTTTTAACAATAAAATATTTTCATCTCTAATGCGGTACTATAATAGATAATCAAGAGTACACAACTTACAATTTTGAAATCTCTTAGGTTTCATTTTATTTTAATAAAACATTTTTGTCTGACAAAGTGAATGCTATTATAAATGTATAGTATCAGTTTGTACACCTGGTGAACATAATTTTCAATAAAATAATTTCTAGTGTCTGTTTCAAGAGAGTTAAATACATCTTTCCATAAGCCGGGCAACATATTTTTATAATGACGTTTTAGACCTTGAATTGCGAATGCAATATTGTATTTCTGGCTTACTCAAAGTTTGTCAGCTAATTTAGTACAATTATTCCATATTGGTATAACAATAAGGCAGAAAATATTATAGTACATAGCAATTCCACTTACAAGTTCATGACTTGAAATGTATTCAAATAGAACAATTATATTTAACTATAAATAAATTATAAATATTTATATCTCTTACTATGTTTTTAAAAATTGTACTTTTTTTTCTTAATTTCGTCAAACATATTCTACATAACTTATACTATTATTTCTCAAACGTTTGAAAATTGTCAGCAAAACTATAGAAAATGATGTAGTTGAATATATTAAAAGTATTTGTTTTCTCTTTATGTTAACAAAAAAAATAATTATTTTAAAGTATCTGACTTTTCAAAGCTGTATTCGCATAAAAATGACTTATTTATCGAATGCGTATAGTTTAATAAAAATCTATTGTCTAAATAAAACCAACATAAAAGCATTAATATTTCTGCATCATGTTTCTGATATTGCGAATCTATAAGCTGACAATTGTCGTGGTAAGGAAACCAGCAATTCTGGATATCTTTTGTGTAGCGGAAGGACAATTCCTTTTTAAGAATCAATTACAGCCACGGATTCCAATGCAAGAAAAACGAATTCTAGCTCCGAAAGACGATGACTTCGAGGAAGCTCGAAGGTAACGGGTGAGGGGAACGATCAGTGAGAGGTGCCGGGGCAAGCTGGGAATTATCCAGGGCCCCTTTCAGGCCCCCGAAGATGTTCCCCAGACGGTCGGGTGGGAAGAATCTGGGTTACTCGAGCCAGAAGGGAATGTGGGCCGGCTATATACCGGTTGCCTGCTCGTACACCGCAGTTCATTCTTCTTTCTAGTCGCGATCGACAAGTCGTGGACGAGCTTGCGTCATTGGACCAGCCGAAAACACAGAGCTCAACGGAATCTATATCAGGAACGACGATACAAGTCCTTTACGTTCTTTCGTATCCTTTTGCATCGGATTCGTCGCCCGTTTGATCCGAAGATCTTCGAGGACTAGGCGAACGTTGAGGACGATCCAGGAAAGCTTCTCTAGGTAAGTGCACTCGGAGAAATCGAAAGCGGCGACCTCGTGATCGAACGGTCGCGTAGCATGACCCGCAGAGGAACTCTCCGAAGCTTTCTCTTTAGCGATCCTTTTCCTATTAACCGTTTTGGCGCGATCTTTCACATTTGCGCGCCATTTTCGTGCCGATTGCGCTCATGATTGCACTATCGGCTTCAACAGCATTAGCTTAACAAAGTTCTGTCCTTCTTTTGTAAACCTTCCAATAGAAATATTTTCATAACTTTTGGTAAAAATATTTTCACGACAGTTATTACGTATAAATATAATTTAGAAAGACCCGAAAATTTCTTTCGATTGGAATATTTTCTTTTTTATAATTATCACACATTTATCCCTCTGAAATCTATATATAAATAATTATAATTCAATGTCAAAGTGTTGTTATTAAAATTTTGAAATAATTGATGCAAAATATAATTTTTTTAATTACTAAGAATTTGCACCGCGTGTTTCAATGAAATTAGTGTCTAATTTATATCTAACTTCAACTCTCGTTTGGATACGAGTAAAGCCTTTGTTTTAGCAAACAAAAGAGCATGTAATTTATATTTCCTTAATTAACGACGTATAGTTATAACGACCTTAAATTATCTTTAATTAATGACTTATCATGGATTGCCTGTTTTTCGTGTATATTCTTCGAATTATTCTAAAACCATCACCTTGTTTTACCAAATTCACACCTTGAGAATCGGTTGTTCCCACGCTTTCTATATTCAACAAATTTAATAAGAGTCTCTAATTGTTGTCCTTCATCACAGATTACTACTAAACAGAATATATTAGCGAATTTAAAATATTAAATTCGAAATAATAATATTACACGAAGGAAAGGGAAACCACTCCGAATAAACATTTTTTTAGTGTTCTTTATTTCCTTCTACGTACAAAATTTTACGCGGTTCGCATCCATCATGTTTCTTCATCTCATGTTTTAGGTAAACATGCTTGTTTTGAAGATTCCTCACTTTCTCTTCGATTCGTGAGCGGCGTAGAGATTTATCTTCGTAAAGGTACTTTCCTTGCGTAAGATCGGTACAAGTCTATGTACGCAACGATGCAACGCACGTGAAGCATTACTTCGAGTGGGAATTCATTACAGCTAGATCTTACGATATCTTCCGTAAAAGGAAAAAAAGGAAGCAATCCAGGTTTTTTGTCGCTTGTTTGACTGAAAATCACTCGGTAATTGCATCTGGAGAGAAATTTCCTTTTTTATCAAATGGGCCACAATACTCTAGTAAAGTTTTGCCAAACGTGAGCTGAAAATCTATACACTTTTAAAGAAAATACTTTTCGAATAAAGTGGGACAGATTCATCGAATTTTTCTTCAGAGAATTAAAATGCTAATTGATGGTATCTTTAGAAACCAGAAATAGTTATTTTTTTTTACGTGGTTACAGTTGTCCTTTTCTCTCCTCCTATATTAATAAATACAAACACGTTGAATTACTTCCCAAAGCTTAATAAACAGTAGATTAAATTCGCGTCAAATTGTTTAACACTCTTGACAGTGCTTTTCGTTTACCCATTTTCGATACCGACCAACAAACACAAGTCCATATATTTCCGGAAGCACTTAATGATCGAGACAACAGGTGTCACCAATGACCTACATGTGCTTAAGCAGACACCGAATAAAATTTACTTTATATACAAATACGAATATTTCTTTTCCTGTTTGTTGACAATTACCGATAGGTAATGTGATCTCGATATTCATCGTCAACGTATCAACATTTTTAATTTTTATATCATGTTCAAGATGTTCATAACGAGTGAAACGTGCTCAGAAAACATTTACGAGATGGTAAAAAGAAATAGAGCACGAAAGAGGTAACGATCGTCGCATCGATCTGAATCGAGCGAAAGTCGAAAATGAACCGGCACCGATTTTCTTCGTTTTTTTTCCATCGAACGCATCGGCACGCTCATGCTCGCTTTTTGTATCGGTGTACTCGTCCCGAATACCCAAGACCTCCCCATATGCAGCGGGCTTACTGACAGACGAGGAGCCGTTAAGAGAGACGCAGTACACACAGCCAACTGCGTAACCGGACGATATAAAGCCGGCCAGATAACGGTTCCACGAGCACACATGCGGATACGAAATAAAGCCACGATCTCTCCCTCTTTTTCGCTCCTTTGGGATTACCCTTTTAACCCTGTGGCTGGAGGACAGTATCAAAAATATTGCAAAATTTGTCTAAATTCCACATGGTATTCAGGAATAGAATTATTCTTAAGTAGGGCAGAAGTCTACCGAAACATGATTGAGTTTTTTATCCGTATCTTAAAAGATAATGACACTATGCGGTAGTAGAATCAAATATTAATAGAAGATAAAATTAAAAAAATAATTAATACATATTAAATATAAATGGATAGTATATACTTGCTTCTTTAGTACAAATGAAAGAACAGAGATAGCATACCAATATGGAACATTTCAAAATTGGATCTTTTTGTTGAACAGCTAGTACGTTACGATTTAATCATTTTTGCAATCTGAAGATTCAAATTCTTTCAATCTTTAGGGAACTTACAAATATTATTTTAGAAAAATCCCTTAATCCTTTGCTGTATAACTCTTAAATGAAATCTCTTTGTTGAGTAACCAGAAAATATTTTCGTTTACCCATTTTGTCTGTTGTGCGTTTGAGTTTCTTAACCCTTCGGACACAAGACAATAATTGTTACGCAATATATGTTGTGTGAGAGATTGTCGTTAATAGAATATTCTGTCGAAAGCCTCATCCGGTCAACGACCGTCCACTTTGGAAATCTTGCTAACACCTTTCGCGCAAATTACACATTGCTACATACTTATCCCTATTATGTCTAAATATCAATTGTGACTCGACTTTCGATTCACGGAAGACCTTTTATAAAAGTCTTGAAGTATGACCAATAAAACGGTGAAGTGGATTCTACAACTTGTTGCTCAATCTACAACATAACTGAAAAGTCCATTCACTTTCACATAGAACTGTCTAATATCTACTGAAAGACAAAAAGATTATCGAAATAAATTTGATTTATTTCAATTAAATCTGTGGTTACCATTGCAAAAGCAAATGTATAACTTCCAACGACCAAACGTTGCGTCAACAGATCAATGAAACGATTCTGCTACTAGAATGCAGTTAACGAATAATTTCCGCAAATTATAAAAATATGGTGCAAATTATATGGTTCGAGCATAAACTTTCCTTGGCGGTAATCATGATTCGTTCAGAACCTTGTGTTTAAATTCTGTAGGACTTTCAATTACTTTAATTTTGTCTCTTCCGGGATAATAGGGCAGGCATTCCTTCAATCCAGGCGAACGACCGCTGACACTCTAATTTTTAGTGAAAGCTGTGCCATTAAGAGCAGGACATTATTAAGTTCATAACAGAGCGGAATTCCAAATGCGGGTCATTGTTATTCAATGCGGTAATTGAACACGAACGAAAAGAGTAAAACGGTAATGGTATTGCTATAGAACCTGGATTATCTAAATAATAGTTAGAAAACACGGCAGCCAGATTATCGAATGATTTAATTTTAATACAACTTCCTCTTTTAATTAAATTTTACCTAGGCCTTTTCCCATTTATACACGGCATACTTTTTTCTTCGATATTGGAGATTGGTCACTTCAAGTATTCTAATACTTTATTTCTGGAACACATCCAATTGCTATTTGCTTGAACTAATATCTTTTTTATAATTATTTATTAATTTGTATTTTGTTTTCACCTTTAAAAGTATTAACGATATTAGTTTTCTTGTATCAGAGAATACCGTTCAGATAATAATCTCGATTGTACTATAATTGTATCTCACACTCAGAGACGCGCTCCAGCTATTAATTGCGAATCGTCTGCTGGTGTCGCGGAGACGATTTAGAAAGTTGCAAGTCCATAGAGCTATAAGGAAAGTTAGCGGCGCGTTATAAAAAACGAAGACCTGTTGCAAAACCCCCTCACATTTTTCACTGTCGTTGGCGTGAGAGAGCAATCTCCGGAGAAGCGCTTCCTGTCCTTCTCGAATCATAATTCACTCCTGAAAAGTCTCCTTTCACCCTCAATAAAGATTCGTTCCCAAGAAACTTTTACTGATTGGAGATTCAGAACGGAAAATAATCATCTCTAACCGATGCTTCCTTTTAATGAAATTGAAACTGAACTGTGATCTAGATATTCTTAACGATGTTTCCTTCCAACAGTTGTCTGAAAGTAATTAAATCCATTTATTAACAATTGTCTCATAAACGATATATAGATCTAGACAGATTATTGAAAGTTTACCCGCGGGTTTGGTCGACCTTCTTTCTAGCTTTTTTTTTAAGAGATAAACAGACAGTCGATCAAGTGTGTGAGCAAATCTCCTGTAAATCTAAACCGCATTTGGATTATTTTAGATGTAACGAGAAAGGTAGTTGTGTAAAGCCGTGGGTGTGTAGTGCGTTTAATTTTTTATTATTAATTTCTCATTTAGTAAATTTAATTACCGTTTCGACCTCATCTTATAAAGCATAAATTGATAAAAATAAATTATTAAAATTTATAATATATCTACATATTAATGTAGTGAATTTTTTGTAGAAAAATGTTTGACTTTAGAGTAGAAGTAAAAAAGAAAAATATTAAGATGTCAACGGATTAAACGATCACCTTAATCTTTACTAGAATAGTAAATATTTTTTTCACTGTCTAATTATTTTCTTTCTAAATTAAATTTTGTTTCAATTTGAGATTCTACAAATCCTATATTCAAAGTAAAGACAAAGAAGAAAATTTAAACTTTGACCATTACTTTAGCAGTAAAAATCTAATTATCTTCTTTGATTTCTTTAAGAATAAAAAGTATGAGGACGTTATGGCTGATGGTCCTTTTTGCTGGCGTCATGGTGAACGCACAACGTCGACTTGCTCTCCCTGATTCCCGTAGCTGTGCAAACCGTGAGTATCTTTTAACTATGAATCACTTTAATTACTGTTACATTCCTTTTTTGTCTAAATAATAATAAAAAGAAAAACTGGCACAATCTTTTTTCAGGAGTACGACATGCTACGTATAGGGATGCCAGAGGTGTTGCACATTCATATTTCTTCAGCTGGGAGCACCAACCAACTAGGAGTCTCGAGGTAGACTGGCTTGATGCTCGTAACATTTGCCGAAGACATTGTATGGACGCTGTTTCCCTCGAAACGCCGCAAGAAAATGAGTTTATTAAACAGAGACTCGTCCGAGGTAAATTATAAAGCAGAAACTTGTTATTGTATAATTTCTTGAGACATATACAATCCTTGTCTCTTCGTTTTACTTGAATATCTTAAAATTTGATCACGAATAGGAAATGTGAGATTTATTTGGACATCGGGACGTAAGTGCAACTTTAACGGCTGCGATCGACCAGATCTTCAACCACAGAACGTTAACGGATGGTTCTGGTCGGGTTCAGGAGCTAAAATAGGTCCCACCACACAGCGTAATTCCGGTGACTGGAGTAACACTGGTGGATACGGACAGGCGCAACCTGACAATCGTGAAGCTGCTCAGGTATTTGTTTTTGATTTCGAAAGCATATTATGTTATAAAATTTTATAGTGTGCTGGTTTGATATTCAAATGAATATTTTTCATTATAGGGTAACGATGAGTCCTGCTTATCAATCCTGAATAACTTCTACAATGATGGTGTCAAATGGCATGATGTCGCTTGCCATCATCGAAAACCATTTGTTTGCGAGGACAGCGACGAACTCCTCAACTTTGTGCTCTCTAGAAACCCCGGCATACGCCTTTAAATTCCTTGCAACAGCTTCCACTAATTCTTGAATGTTTAACATATGAGTTCATTTGATCTAATGGAAAACATTTAAAAAAAAACTTCTGTAACCATACTATGTATCATTGTATCATCTTCATTATTAATTGAATACTAAATTAATGATCATTTTTTACAAATTCATTCTTAACAATTTAATTTATCTGCAAGCAATAATAAAACGATCTTTTTAAGTATTCAGAAGTTTGTTATAAAATTAAATGCACCATTAGAAGTTGAATAATCAAGAATTATATTAGACTTTTTATTAAGTGGAAGCTGTCTGCTTAATATTAACTTTTATACTCTTTTCTATAGAAAATAAAAAGCATTTGCCAATACTTTTTGGAATTTGTTTTCTTCCCACACAGTTACAGCATTTGAATTTTTAAAAAATCTTTATTTTGTTCCTTATTAGTACTTTATAGCTTACACTTTTAAAGCATAGTTCCTTTGGGGAAAGGCAGATCGCTTGCGGATTTCTTTTGGAGTTTTTTTCTTGGCTTGATAAGGTGTCAATGCTCTTCTAAGCGCCCTCGTTTTCTTTGGTCTCAAATCCAAAGGCTGATATTTTTTATTTTTGTACAATAGACGCAAGTTTTCCTTTTGCTTTTGGTGCATAATAATGTAGACTCTAGCTATTGCCTTTCTCATGACTCGGCTGAAATATACAGATATGCTAAGTTAGTATCAATAATAATAATAATAATAATAATAAAGAATTATTATTACAAGTATACTATGCTCTGATAATCAAAGACTATAAGTTTATGCAAGAGTCTGTATAACATAAATTTAAAGAAAACTTCTGATTTAGGATTCTGAAAGAACGTATTTCCATGCAAACTTTATACTCAAACACTGATATTAGCTTTTTCAACCTTTACATATTTATCTACATATATTTTAAGAAAATATATATTTTTTCCATAGCAAAATATTAATGTATTGAAAAAATATATTGATCAATATACTGTTGTGGTAAAAAGACATGTTCTCTTGAATTTCTGAGCATGTTATTAATATTGATCTAATATAAAAGAATTCACATACTTTTGTATCAAATTTTCTAATCTGGAATAACAAAGATAAAAGTATAATGACACTTTAAAGAAAGTAGCAAAATCTTAAAAAAAATAAAAATAAAATATTTATTCAAATAAAACAATAATGATTGCAGATATCGTGCTGTTATGGTTGTAAGTATCAATTTGTTGCACATCCTTGTATTAAATCACCATTGCCTATTATACACTGATATCTTTGTACCAAATTTTGATACACAGCAGTGTAATGTCTCCCACACTAATATGGAATACTAATGTCATATGAGAATATGCAATAAACGAATACCGGGTTTAAAATAAAAAAGAATACCAAAAGGTAAACTGAGTTACATTCATATTGGATGTTTAAGTACTTCGAGTATTCTAAGCATTTAGATTGTTATCTATGCAGTTATTTTTTAATTTTCTAGACCAGGAAATTTCCGAAAATTCAAGATGAATATTCTTGCTTCTGAAACTGATTTTAAGTCGTAATATTCTTCTTTAATGAGAGATGGAAAAGAACTTTTAAAATTTATACATACATCTTCGAAAGCTTAGAAGCAGCTCCACCAGTGACCTTTGCAACACGGAGACTTGTTAACTCCGTTTTGAGTGCCTCCAGCTGCTTTAGCAGCTCCTTTTTGTCTTTTGTCCGCAATTCTGTACACTTAACCTTACCCTGAAATAATAACACGTCACAATTTTCTATATTTCACTTTCAAACACTTTTAGATTTGTTTAAAAAATGTTAATATTTAATAACACATGTTTTCTTTAATATTACTACCAATGAAAAGACATACTTTCGAAATTTGTAAATAATGTTAATTTATAAGTTGAAATAATTTTAATTTGTCTTTAAATGTCATTGAAATATAATTACTATCAATAAAGATAATTCATAAATTAAAGAACTTTTAATTAGAATCTAGACATTAAACATTTTATTGAAGCAATAATAAAGGTTATGTATAAAGTCGTTTTTAAATACTCCATTTGATGAAAAAATATGTATATATATTTGAATTCGTATTATGTTCAAAAATATTATACTTAGTCTTTCAAAGGATAATCTATAAAGATGTTTTAAATAAAAATGGATTTTCACTCGTTCACTAACCATTTTGCGATTATTCTTCTTCAACAGAGAAAGAAACAAGGAAGAAAATCACGAATCAATGAGACACATAGATATACATCTACATAGTAGAATAGAAATTAGATGCTTGCGCTATCTGGTGGCCAATGTTAGAAAATTTGTTGTATATGATAAACCATATAAATGTTCACTTATTAAACAAAGTATTTATTCATTTTTTTTTGTCTAAAGATAGTAAATTCATAGCAAGTTTTATTTACAATTTCGTTTTCATGTATCGAAATGAAAATATTCAAACTTCATATATGATACCCTGTAATAGATGTTCTATAGTCTGACTATAATATCATGTTTGTTGTTTCATGTTGTTCTTTGGATGATATTTATTCGGAATATCATTTTTGAGGTTAAAATACAAGAAGATAATATTTAAGAGAATATTTAGAAGAACAATTGCAGCATTGATTGGAACTACAATACGATGAATAAAATGATTTATCTTATTCAATGAAAAAATTTGTCAGTGTAAAATGTTTCGAGGATATTAACATTCTCTAATAAATAAGTAAAAAATGTTCATTATTGTATTTTAATGTATAATAAGAAAATATTTTGTTATCTTTAAATGAACCCGTCAATAAATATCTTGAGTCATACTTATATTTTTGAAAAGTGTTAACCGTATTATTTTAAAAATGAGCAACGAGGATGAAACGCAAAATTTACGACGTGCACTCCTGGAAAAAGTTTTTGTAAAGGTAAACTGTCGAATAAAAACAAGAAACGATAAAGCCTATAATTAATTACGAAATAATTATTTTTCAAAATACTATTTATTACGTTATTAATGAAAAATTATTATGACAAAATAAATAAATCTTTTTAATTTTAAAAACTACAAATATTTAGACTTTTAGTCTATAATTTATCATACATTAAATTAATGTCCTATGTTTAAAATTTGAAATCTGCCAAACATAATTAGATATTTAACCTTAAGAATATTTTTAACGTCCAGTGTAAATAAATTTGTTAAGGAAATACAACAAAATGAAGAACAATTCAAAATATGGACAGCCTATAAAAAAGGTCACCAAAAAGTTGCAGTAGCATTAAATACTTTCCAAAAGGATCTGTATGTAAATTGTATGGTACCAATTGGAAAACGAGCATTGATGAAGGGAAAGTTAATTCACACTAATGAAGTCTTAGTTTGCTTGGGTGATGGATACTTTGCAAAATACAGTGCTTCGGGTGCACGTGCACTTTGCGAAAGAAGAATACAACGTATGTTCAATAAATTATATTTATTCAATAAGTGAAAAAATTGCACAAAAGCAACCACAATTCAAGTGATAGCAATTGTAACTGTTCACAAACATTTTACATTAGATGCGGACGAAATGTTAGAATATCTAAACACTGAAAGAGATATATGCGAGACTAGAATGATGCTGCTAGAAACTGACTTTTTAAATGATTGTGCTGATAGAGAAATTGTAGAATATTGGGATGAGAGTCAAATTGAAGAGTGGAGAAGTAATTGTTTCTTTTTGTTTTATTCTTATTTTTATATACATATATGAATCTATTTAAACGTTTAAGTAAATTTTCCTTCTTTTTGCAGTGAAACATAGGGAAAGAGAGAGAGAGTATAACCAGAAATTAGCCAAGTTTAAAAAAGAGGAAAGAAAAAAAATAGAGACAGAGGAAGATCTGTTTTATAGACTCGATCAGCTTGAAATTGAGGAAGAATTAGCCGATGAATTTAATAGGCATGTAATTTTCTTACCATTGTTAATACAATTTGTAATACGATCATTATATGATTATTTTACAATTAGTTTTTGATAATTTTCAAAATTTATCAAAATGTTCTGATTTATAGACTAGAGGATGAACAGTATGAACTCTTTGAAGATGAATTAGAAGAAGAAAGAGAGTCTCACGATGAATCAAGAAGTTCTTCTGAGAGTGAAAAGGAATATTCAGAGAAGGAGAAATTTATCTCTAGTTCTGAAAAGAAGCAGTCTAAAGAGGATGTGGGGAACTGTAAGCTAAAAAAATCAGTTTCATTCATAGAGCAAAAAGATCTTGTAAATAATGAAAGATCTGAAAATTTAATGAAAGGAAGGGAATTGGATGAAGATGCAGAAGGTTCAGAGACAAATATTCTTCGGATACAATTTAGTCACTCTCAAAATAATCCAATTGTAAGGTCAAATGATGATTCAATAAAATCACCAGCAGATATTTATAGGATATTTTCAAAACCTAAATCTATCTTAAGAAGATCTCCAAATGATGTTGCACCTGTGCAGATTACTTCTCCTAATTACAGTACAGAAGAAAAGGAGGAGGAAGAAGAGTCTATAAAACCTTCTGCATATGAAACAGTAAGAACTTGATATCATTAGTTGGTACTTAATTTATATTAGACAATTAAATTTTTACACATATTAAATCAGAGATTAAAATAAAGTACAAGAATCTTAAGAGTATTATATAAATGTAAAGATAAGAAATATAAAGTCGATATAAACTTTGTCAAATAATGATAATATTTTTATGATTTATAGGTGGTGAAAGACATTAAGGAAAGAGATTTGACAGTGTTAACAAATACAGCTTCAAGTACAGACAAAGAAACTCGGCCAGTCAGTAGATTTAAAAGAGAGCGCCAATTAACCAAGAAACGGAAAGTGCGCCAAGTAACAACCTTGCAATGAAAATTATTTTCATGCCACTTTTTACTAATAAAAAATGTTTTGTAATAAAAATTGTGTTTCGTCTTGTTTCTGATGTGACATATAAAGAATTAAAAATAAAAAATAATTGTCTTGGATAAACAATAGTTGAAAAAATGGTTTACACGTGCATTAGGGGTATATTATTAAATAAATATCTATAATAATATAAATACATATAATGAGAGATGTAGTATTTTATTATACCACAAAACTTTATTGTCGTGCTTGCAAATGTTTTATAATTCAGGAAAAGAAGAAACACAACAATGAGTCCTTGAGTTACGCAGTTTCGTGTTAGACGAATTCGTAGATACACTTATGACTTTATATATACATATTTAATATGCGTGTGTATACATATTTAAATATGTATATACATATTTAATATACGATATTTAATATTTAGTATGCGTCCTTGTAATATATGTATTATATCTATATAATTCAACTTTCGCGGAAAGCCCGAGAACGAATTAATCGCGTAAATCGGGAATTTACTGTAGACTGATTCAACAGACATTAGACCATTAATTACACGTTACAGTCGGCTTGATATTGACATTAGTATTGTTTCTTTTCTCACTCGTGCCTCATTACCCGAGCCTCGTGTCTTCGTAATAGCTATTATTGATGTATCGTCAAGGAAACAAAGAAAACAATCTTCGGCGCCAATTTCTTGATGTTACGACACGTTTCATACGCGTTATTACATCGAAGCCAAGCTCGCTCGTCTTAGAAAAATTTGCATCGCGGAAGAGAGTCGGCAATATGGACTCCTAGGTACAGTCGTGTATTATCTGTCTCGTGGAATTTCTCGTAATTAGTTCTATCTTTCCAATAAGGAAAAGCAGTCCTGTTACTCCTAATCGTTCCTGGAAACAGTGGAGAAAAATCGATGACCAAAATGTAACAGTAATATCGTCTCTTTTCTCTTTCTCCTTGTTATTACTGTGGATAATCTTCTTACTCCTCCCCTTTAATGATAGCTTGGATCAAGGTCGTATTAAGGTCTTTATACAGTACAATCTCTATAGTTGCTGGAAACTCTTCCTGAGCTGAAAGTTCCTGCAATTATCGAGGTAAACGATTCAATAAGAAAGGGCCTCACTTAGACGATGTATCATCGTTACTTATGGTCCATATTTGACCATTTATGCGAATTCTCGGTCTGTTATCAACGATCAGCTTTCGTTTGTTATTGCTAATCCCTTTCAATTATTTTTGTTCCTTTTCAAAGTAAAACAATTATTTCTATTCTCGATTATTCCCTTAGTTTTGTTTTATAATAGGCGAAGTACAACGAGTGCTTTTTTCTTCTTCGGAATGAAAGCTTCTCATTTTTACGCAATTTTTTCCGTCTTTTATGTCGTTCATTCGCGCACATTAATTCCGCGATATTTTATTTCATAACTTTTCAATTGAATTGAAATATTTGTTCACGATATATATTTGTGGCGTAGTTTGCCACTAAGTCTTTTCAAATTTAAGTCACGCGCCCTACTCGGTGTATTCCTTCGTTCGAGCATCTTTTCTTGGATATTCGTACATGTGATTTATACATTCAAATTTGCTTTATCGTTGCACAACACTCTGCACCAAGCTTTCAATGATCGAAAAGGCTCCGTATCTTAAAAGTGACCAAATAATGAACATTTTGTTAGGCGCCCACTGGGTGATACCTTTCTTAATTCATTATTCACATCATGCTGTTTCATAACAAGCTAGGTACATTAAATAGCGTGCACAGAGGAGAGATCACTGAAATTGTCTGAAGGATGATTGCATAATATCGGAATGAATTTAGAGCATCCTCCTTTGAAGCTGTAATGACCTTGTCTATCATGCTGGCTCGAGGAAGATTATCGAGAGAGATTGCTTTCAGGATCTGTTCAACCACCATCAAGAAAGTACAGTCGCGATTCAGTAGCATTGTGCAATAATACTTGCTGTGATCAATTTTCGTCGAATTTAAATTATATCGGTTTTGTATCGTTTAACTCGATCGAACATTTTTCATTGTCCCTTCTTCCTAATTTCACTCGATGGACGATCGAAGACCTCGTAACAAATACAGTAATGTCTCAGATTGAACAATCTACCATTGTTTGTCTCGTACATTCAGATTATAACACAAAGTTTATCACAATACACGGGGATCTCAAGTATCCAATCAGATTATAACACAAAGGAGTTGGTCTCGGACATATATTTTTAAAGCACACAGAAAGGTGTCAAATTTTACTTCATTTAATCGATGTAACTCATGATGACGTTGTTCCGGCTTATAGTTGTATCCATAATGAATTGTAAACTTTAGAATGGTGATCTTGTGGAAAAAGAAGAGATTGCAGTATTAAACAAATGCGATTTGCTGAGAAAAGTAGAAATTCTGGAAAAGAAAGATCACCTAGCCAATTATCTTAATAAAGAAGTACTGTGCTTATCGATTAATGGTGATTTACAGCCTATTTTAAGATTATTTAGTGAAAAATTGAAAAAGAGTAATTCTAAGGAAATCGATGTTACAATACACAGAGATCTCAAGTATCCAATAGTATAACGAATTGTATATAGAAGAATATAAAATCAAATATGTAAAGAAATGTATAGTAATACAACAAACATGTAAACGACTATAATATCGTGTGCGATATTATTCGCGACTCTCGACTCGGAATTGAAAAATCTAATGCAAAATAACGAAACCTTTGACCCCGTAACAGATGACCCTTTGGCACCAATGCAATCACAGTCCTTAAAACTAACATCAGTCATTGGTCAACGACGTCCAACACGTCTGACATCATCGTTGCATTCGTTCCAACAGTTTGTGTTTCTCGAACTTCGATAATTATGAAAAACTCAGCTGGACGAATTTCGTTCCGTTGTATCTCGTTCATTGTTCTCTTCGAGCCATAATAATGCGATCCATTCGAGTTCGACGCATTTCGATAAAGAAATTTTTCACACGTGCTTCGCATAGCTTTTAATCGGCGGTCCCAATTTTCACATTAACGTAGCACGATTGCACCAGTTGGTGATGCAACCGAAGCAACGAATTTTTGACCCAAACAATGAAACGATTTCCCTGAAACTGGAGCCCGGTACCGAAAACACGCGTAGCCGGCAGCGTTGTTAATTAAGTAAATCGTCCTGCGGGGAGCACATGTTTATCGCAACACGAGTGCTTCCTTTCCGTTGACGTAACGGCGAACAACAATCGGGGAAAGGTTACGAAAGGAATCGAAAGTGAGAATTCGCACAGTAAATAAACAATAAACTTGTCTTGATTAGGTTCCGTTTGACTCGTTGATCAGGAGATTAGATCGATGCCATGATTAAGCCCCATTGTCGTAAACGAGATCAACGATTATTAATCTCGTTGCACCCCGTAATCAGAGAGACAAGTCCTAGGACACTGAAGAATCGTTCTCAGCCACCTCTCGGGATTATCCAGCGAGCTAATTAGTTTTCATTTTTAAATTCGGTCGTAAGTTACTTGCAAGGAAATCTTCGGTACCTGTCATTTATTCTCACTTTACTCGTTGGAACAGTTTTCGCAGAATGTTGCTAGATAATTGTTACTCGCTTCGTTGGAAACAAAAAATTAAATCTTTGGACTTTGTTCGGATATTCCGGATATTATTATTATTATAAAGCAAGCTCGAAAGTTTCCCAACTTGATTTCTAATTTTAGTGAGCAAATTTCTGCTTCTACGAATGTTTTAATTTTCTCCATCGACGAAACAATGGGAACGCTAATATTTAGAAATACGAAAGACCATTTCGAACGAAGCTTATCTTTTATTTCTTAAGTATTTCCTCTACCAAATGTGTATTATTTATTTATTCGTTTTGTCTAATTTTCATCCGAAGGATAACCAATCTTTCACAGGTCGTTGAACGATCGTTGATAATCCCGATTCGGTAAAGCGAAGAGACAGCGTATCGAAATAACGTTCCAATGAAACGGTATTCCTGGAGAGAAACTGAAGAGACGTGTTGCGAAATACGATCGCTCGTAATAATGTATTGTAACAACGCGGTGACCAACGTGAAACGCAATTTTAACGCTATTCAAATACACGTTACTTTCTAAATCAGTCCGCGTGCCAATCTACTCGAATTCAATACTCATTTGCGTTACACATTGTGCTCGGTCCGTGCTGTTTCTTGTCACGTTTCGTTCTAGCTTGAACCGTACGAGGAAACAAAGCTCCGCGGAGACACGAGTCGAAGAATTCGTGACGCCTTACGATCTGCTGACGATGAAATATGTGATTCGTTTTTAAGAAAATTTCTTAGTAGCCTGAATTCGGACGGATCGTCTAAAATCTACCGTCTCGACTCTCGAGCACTCTTCGTGTCAATTTGACCCAAAATTGATACTTGTCATGAAATAACTTTTTGTGAAAATATTCGATTCACACGAAATTTACCGACTTGTATCAGCACTACTCGAAAAATGGTTCCAGGCAAGGAAAAATTCATTTAACGTTGTTTTGTATAAGACATCTACGTTTGTTGCGAATGAACAAAGATTTCATTTGTTTCTTAAAAGAATGGATATATTATTTATTTCTTAGGAAATTTATAATATTGTAGCTAGTTATAATTCAAGCGTAAACCGGATATTCGAGAGTAGATCGAAACTATACTAGTAGCACTGAAAACTGCCCAAATCTAAATACAAGACACATTCTATGCGTGATTTACACTGATGAATGTAATGCACGATAATAAAAAAACTTTCTGTCTTAGTTGGGATAGAAATCACAAGTTGGTACACATTATAATTCTACTAAAGGTCCTGTGGAAACATTGGATCAATTGGTAGAAACATGGATAGATACGTACACTTGCCATCATCGCACAAATCGTTGGCCAATGACCTAGTTATGTCATATGCTCGATGTATCGACTCGTCAGGCATATATTTCAAGGACGGAGATAAATCTGAATTAGAGTAATGCAAAATTATGTTATACGAGCGACGGTTATTTCTAAACAAATTAAGTCAAGATTTGATAAACTTTGCACTCGCAGAAAGATCGTGTTACCGAAAAATCAATTTTCGTTGAAAATATTTCAAAGTATATTCACGAAAGTATTTTCTCGGAGGAAATTGGCATTATTATCCGACCATGTAACTTTACAATGGCCCGTATAAGAGAGATCTAACATTGTTTAATATTATTGCATTTTATAGAATGCGAGTTCGTTCCTCGTTATCTGATGATCAACTTGCTCAACATATACCACTTTTACGTAAAACGGTTCAAAACGTTTTCCCTGCTTCTCGGAGAAAAACTGACATTATTATCTCAAGATGTAACATTACAATGGCCCATACAAAAGAGGTGTAACATTTTTCGCTATTTCGCTATTACTGCATTTTACGGACGTCTACTTGCTCTCTGGTTATCCGGTGATCGATTCACTCGTGTTAGACCTCTCCCGCGTTAATCGGTTCAATTGGAGACAAGTTTCTTTTTTTTATTTACGCTATGAACCCAGTACAGGGTTATTAGCAGCATGCACATTGGTGTGCATACTAACAGAACAAAAAAAGACTGGTATACATGAGTTAATACATAAATAGATGCTTATAACTAGTGATTGTACAGAATACTTACAATTAAATACTTATAACTAGTGGCGGTATATAATACTTACAACTAGATACTTATAACTTGTAGCGGTATATAGTGCATATAACTAGTGTCTGTATTATATAAGTTCATAATTTTTGGATCAGTACCGAGCAGTCCTCGTTTAGACTACGGTCTTTAAGAAATTTGTGAATGCACACTAAGGGAGCAATGTACGCTTTACTCAGAAAGAAGTCGATTGTGTAGGGCGGTAGGTAGCCCATGTTACATAGTCGATTTACTAGTATATTCCTGTTATTGTTAAGGATGGGGCACTGCCATATCACATGGTTGGGATCCTGCACTGGCCATCCACACTGGCACTTTGTGTCCGGAGCGAGATTAATCTTGAACAGAGATGCGGCTAACTGCAAAAGAAGACAAGTTACGACTCGTTGAAAGAAAAAAACCCTTCCCGCTTTACGCGCGAGTAACAAAGACACACGGACAGATCCGATCGAGTTCCCTCAACCTAGACCTGACCTAACATTTTTCCTAATGTATGCGCATTCCGTTGCCTCGAGTACCATCCACCGCGGTCACAATACGTCGTCCAATTTACCAAACACGAACGAGCCGTAGAACCGAACGGCTTCTGTCTCCCATCGGATAACCATCTATCGTCCCTATTGCTACAACGTTTCTTTTTCGTTCGAGAGGCGGGAGAGATGGGAAGAACCCGGACAGGATTACGGCATCCACCGAAACCCAGGATCCGCGTTGCGGATGGACAATGGTCCTGCCTTAATTAAGGCTCGATTGGCTAATTAGCCGGTTCGAAAAGCGAGCGGTGGCGGTTGCTGGTGCTACTCGACTCGACTCGGTTGAACCGTGTCGGGTTATCCCACGGTGTGAAGTAATCAGCTTTCTCCGGCTCTGGAAGACGCGTTCCTCTCATACGCGCGACGGCCCCGAAATCGCACCGTGCCTAACCAGAACAATGGTAAGTAAAGCGCGGGCTTTCCACACGCTTGATGTTCCTATGTGAACTGGAGTACGCGAACGTGGAGCGAGCGAGAGAGAGAGAGAGAGAGAGAAAGAGAGTGAGAGTGAGAGAGAGAGAAGGTGACAGAGCGATACCCAGGACTATCCTCTCCGATCCACGAGGATCCTCCTCCAGCCTAGATCGGTCTCTATCCGACGGCGAATCCGTGCCCGACAGGAAATGAATCTTTGTAGGCGTAGACGAGCTCTCTATATATAAGCCAGGTATGCGGCAAAACGTCACCATAATTCAGCAATTCGTACAACGGTGCTGGGGGTATTCTGAGTTGTTTCTCGAGTATGGATAGGATAGTGCGACAGGTAAACGTCAGGACTCTTTCGTCAAGTGTCCGCGAAAAGCTCAGCTATTCGGTGTCGGTGCTTCCTCTACGCTTTCACGACACCTGCACGTGCCGGTTACGCCGTTGTTGGTTTGTGAGCAGTGATCGCGATGGAACATCTTCTTTTTCGAGTTGATACCTGTTGCTGGGACACTTGGTCGGCGGGATGCTCGAACGATCCATCATTTAGACAGCTCTCGTGGTCGTGGTCGAGCTACAGCTTTCGACGTAGAAGGGGCTACGTCCTACGGACTGTAAGGGGTAGATTTTTGGACATTTTTTATTTTGCAGATCGAGGTATGTTCACGAAACGTTTATCCAGGATGGAACGGAGAAAGGGTAACATTTACGGTAGACAGTGCACGCCGAGCTGAGTAGAGAAGTCCACGATAAACGTGGATCGAAGAATCAATATTTCCAAGGTTGCGAACAATTTTTTCGTTTCCGTTTAAGAGAGTCACTTGTTACTTCGGGAACTATGGAAACAATGAACTGTCCGTTTTTGTAGTTAACACGCGTATCGTGACACAGGATTAGATTGTCACGTCGGAAGAGAAAAAAAAAGATTTATTGTTTTCATACGGTACGATAGATTCTAAAGGGAACGAATCACTTGTTCACAAGTTTGTAAATATTAGTTTCTCGACCTATGTTTATTAGGAACTTTTTTTCTACATAACTATCTATCCTAAAAATTACGAGCACTTTTTTCTTTTCACCTTGTATATTACCTGGAAGTGCATACGTTGAATTACGAGTCTATTAAATTTGATTAAAATATTTCGATTTGCGTAGACGTTACGGTCGATTGACCGCGCGATTACGCGGAGCCACTCTGTCTGGACTGAGGAGAAGGTATGCAATCATCGAATCATTTGAAACCAGAAAACAAGCACGTTTCATAATTTGTAATAGCGTCGTTACAGTTGAGCGTATATTACAAGGTGTAGGGTAAAGAATCTAATAAAAATAAACATTAAATACAATCTAATGAAAGGAAAACATTAAAATTAGCGACACCAATGTAGATTATTAAAACTTCCTTATTTTCTGATCTCGGATTATTCAACGATTGGATACTTTTGCAAGAATCGAAACTTTTTTAATAAAGTATAGCGAATTCGTCGTTCGATGTGCATACGTACTATTAGATAATGGATAAAAGTTTCATAAAATTACATACTCGTTTAAAAAAAAAAAATGTCCAAGACCTTATCTTTCAGCCTGTCGTTGTGGCGTAACCCCTTATGTTGAGTGACCTTGTCCAGGAAATAGTGGTAGTCCTTGCAACTTCGTACAAGAGCTTTAGGCACATGGTGAATCACTGGGATACTCGATTATCCTTTGCCATTGAAGGTGCTAAAAATTGCTGAAGACAGATATTGAATGATTTCTAAAGGGTAATTAAAGTCATCGACACTTTTTAAAATGGATCCAATGGTATATTCTTAACGATATTTCTATTATTATACGTTATTCATTTTTTTTTTTTTAACGTACGTAGATAAAGATACACGGTTCTATTTAAAACAATTGATTTCTCAAATTTTCTCCTTTGATTCGACTGTTGTTTCGATCACATACTATCTCTAATGGCAAAGTAGATGATTAATTAATCCTGAACAGGCTGAGTCACGCAGTTTGATAGAATCACCTCTTTCTTATGGCTGACAATCGAAGAAAGTAGTCGAACCGTTCCGTAATGTTTAACTTCCTATGACCCGGAAACGTTACTTTTTTTCTAAATGTAACGATGTCTCTGTGAAATGCGATTGAATTATTTTTTTGCGGTAAAAATAACGCAATAAGAAGTTAAACGTTATCAAACGATTCAATTTCTTCCTCTGTCACTTTCTTCTATTACGAACCGTAAAAGAGACGTAATCGGATTAAATTACGCGACTCACGCTGTACGTACTTTGATATATCGAAGCAATTACGGATACGGTTCAATAATATTATTGCGCAACATTGATAAATGCATTTGGCGAAGAATATTTAAACGATTAATTGGAACCTTTTCCTGGACAATTATTCAATTAACGAATTGGCAAATTGCACGTAAAACTAACAACACCTGGCACAAAGGCTCTTATTTCCTAACGGTTTGTAAATTATCGAAGAATATCCATTACCGTGGAATTTCTACTCCATTACCATTGAATTCTTTTTGTTCATTGAAATCTGAAATTGTTTATCGTAATTGCTATTGGCGTACAAGCGCATCTCCCGTGGTAATCTTCCAGACCCAACGATATCCTCTTGGGCACTAATGATTCCCTTCTGGATAAAGTGCATTACAATCTTTCTCGGTTTTTACTCATTATCAACGGCCATTTACTTTCACGCGGTCTTCTGTGTTTCAACGTTTTTACGTCCTTAACGCTCGAAAATGGCAAAGGCCGCGTGGTAAAATTAGAATTTTCCGTGTTTCAAGTTAATCACCATGCAGAGCTAATATTTCTTATTTATATTGTATCACGGTTGATGTATCATTAAGTGTAATTAACTACCTGAGATACGAAGTGGAAAGTTACACACGGAATGATATAATAGCTCAAATCTCGGGATTTCTTTTGAATAGTAAGCGCAAACTTTGCGTCTTTTTCGAGAATACATTTTTGAAACTCATAGCATGTATAAGAATATGTATATTATATATATATATAAAAATTAGAGATATATAAAACTTAGAGACTGTTCTCATAATTTTCTTCGATTCTTTGGACATCGTTGCTCTTCGTCGAGCGTCTCCGATTCTTTTGTTCATTTCTTCTTTGTTTATCGATATTTCTTTCTACTTTTTCTCATTTCGTAACAATTCGATCCCCATCTGCGATGGGATGATTTTTCAATTGAATTTCGGCAAACGAAGCGCGAGTTTCTATAAAGTATTACAAAACTCGTTAAGTTGTTACATTCTTGTCGATATTTGAATTTACCGTTTCATCTTTATTTATTGATATTCGTTTGCGCTGATTTATAGTATAAAACTTCACGCGAAATTCTCACGATCTCATGCGAGTTTCAACTCGGATATAGCGCACTACTGGTAATTAAAAATATTTTAGAACTTGAATGAAACTAATCACATCAAAACTTCAAAAATGCTAAATACGATTTTTCTGAGTGTGACGATTAAGAAATTGTGAATTAATTTAATCAACCCTTGTAAAGCCCATACGCGATCGAGATTTGTTCGTAGGTTCGTAGACTCGAGAAAGACAGTTTACCAAATTCGTGAATAAACTTTTAATAATCAGGTTCGTCTAAAGTATTATCTAAGTACTACAAATCCCGGATAAATAGTGCCCTAGAGCCCTTATCTGTGTAACCACAAATACGAATGCTGTATGTATTCACTGTCCTTGTTCATAGAACTGGATTACGCTTAGTTCAAGACATCGAGTAATGGGGAAACGGTGGGGATAGGTCGTTCAAATTTAAGTGAGACAATTCTATCAAAATTTGAGCCAGTAATACTGTATTACGAAGATGCAATGGGCCGAAACGTACCAGGGTTAAGACGACTCTGCCAACCAACTGCTGGTATGGGACACTTTAAGGTTCGGCTCACTCGTGATACCACATTCCCCTTCACCCGGGATTGATCCATCTTTCTCCGTACAATATCTTCCGATTGCTCCATTTGCAGTCTCGAGTGAGAAATGGCGAGTCCCAAATGTTCCAGACTTCAGTGAATTTCGAAGAAATGTACCAGAGTACTGTCTTCTGAGCAGAATTGGACATTATTCGAATAAAGTCCAATAACATTTCAAATAAATATTTCGGATGAACTTTTACTCAAACAACGTTTCGAATCAATTATTTAATACAATTTTATTTGAATAATATTTCGAAAGTAAATTTTCGTTTTCCAAGTAAAATACGCCCAATTCTACTTCTAAGGTCTTTTTCATCATTTGCTTAACCGCAGACGTTGCGAATCCCGTTTACAATCCTCGAGTGCGTCGACAGCGGTTAATATTGCTCCAGAAGCGGTCACGGAATGGGAGAAAATTGTCCGTGCCTCCCTTACGGCTGTAAAACAAACACGATTGTATGCACTCGGTGTCCTCGAACGTTTCAAGTATATTCTCTCGAGCTCCCAGGCCCAGTTTCGTTACCAGTCGCGGTTCGTTCGTTGGCACACGGTGTACAGTTAGGCCGTTGCATTTCATTATGTAAGTACACTTGCTCGCGTGTAATCATCTCCGTTAATGTACTACAAGGGACGCGCGGTTTACACGCGAGAATATAAATAACAACATAAGCATTTCGCAACCTGTCACGCGCAACTATTCCAACCGTTCCTGTTGAATGACATAAAAGAGACTTTGGTCTTTGTTGCAACGTTGCGTGTTCGGAGGTGAGCGATCGGTTCGTGATTTTCTGGGTGTTTCTATAATTTTCGTTTTCCGTGTCGATGGTTCTCCTTAACCCTGGCGTCGTTCATGGTTTTTTTCATCGAGTCTTTGCGATATATTGTTTTCCTGTAATCGAAACTAGTATCATAAATACGACTGTATGCTTCTGTATCTCCTGTATTTTGGTTCTTTCGTAGTATTGTAAATTATATTTTGCTAATTTTATATTTTAATCGTGGCATTTTCAAACCGAAGACTTTGAAAGTATAGTCGAACGAAAGAACAGTTTAGAGTTGACGATATTTCATCGAAACGAAACTTTGTTCGAAACGAAGACTACGCTCGAAGTTTGCTTAAAATTAAAATACTATTTAAACTTAATAAGAAAATTCAGTTAATATTCATTCGGAGTTGGGAACACACTGCCTTACATGTACATCAGAATTAATTTTCTTACAATGAATATCTAATAACACCGCTCACGGACTGAATATGCTAAGAATAATCGGCTCTCATAATTAGCGGCCTAAAAAGACTTTTCAACGCTTTGAACGTATCTCGTGTTACACAGGTAAACAATGGTACCTTAGCCGTATAAATTATTGTCAATCTTAATTTCTTAATTTCTTAATTTTAAATTTGCTTTCCCTCGAACTAACGTTTCTACTTTCTACGATATAATTGTGTATTACTTTTTGTTATACAATGTTCGTTAATCGAAAGATACTATCTACTTCGAACAGTTATTTTTTAAATATTTCTTTACAAATACTTATACAACACGTAATACCGCAAACAGTATGTATTAAATAGGTTATACACTCGCTTGTAAGAAGTCAGCGTTACTATCGTGCGTATCCTCTTAGATGGAAGATTTTTCCTTCGTCAATATTAAAAAAAAAAGAAACAGATCGATTGTAAGAAAGAATTTTTCGCATCAAGACAGACTCAATAGAGGAGGATTCGATTCGCTTTCTTGTCGATGGAATTTCCAATTTCAGGGTTAGATGTGTACAATTACTCCGAGCAAAGAATGGTCGTAAAAATTGATTGAGTTGTGATTGAGTCATATTCCATATTAACGCCTAGAAACGGGAAGGTGCAATTTCGTTGGAATGCGTTGCCGTATAGCATTATATCAACTGGACAACGTGCGTAATAAATTCTTCGAAGTAATTATGACTAACTATCTCTAAAATTGTTTACATTTCCGTAGCATCACTACAAGCTCTCTTTTTCAAGTTCGTCAACACCGTTAAACAGAAGTTTGGTCCAGTATTCGTTTACTCCCAAAGAGAAAGAAATCTTCTACTCGAACGACAGATGTCGAATAAAAATAACTGTACGGACACATTCATTCGCTCGAATGGATTTTTCAAACGGAGTTTTCGAATTCTAACAAAAAGTTTATTTTGCTCGAAATTTACATACGAGTAAGAATTTTTGCTCGTATCTGGTCCCGAGTGGCTTATTCGTGAATGAAAGTTTCCTATTCTTATCCGTGGTTTCGAATCGTGTGTCAAAACTTCGCAACCTTGCATACAATGGATGGAAGCGTGGGCGACGGTCCTTGATACGTGCACTTCAAAAATTTGCCCCTCGAAAGAAGGATCGGACGAGATCACGCGACGAGATCGTTTTGTCGTTCAGCGGAGCCGAACGATTCGTTTCGCGTTAAACTCGCGGCGATTTCGAACGTGACGGTGATGCAACGTTCGGCAACGTTCTCACGAAGCGGACAGAAACGGTAGGAAAACACGGGCTCGCGACTCTAATTTCTCGCCTACGCAACGCGAGCTGGTTGATCATCTTGCGCTCGAGAGCAACGCATCGAGCGTGGACGCCTGGGAATCCATCTGATACGTTTACGCTTGTATCCTGGATCGGTGTGTTTTACCGTAACAACGTTTCGAGAGCATCCTATCGTTGTAACGACAGGAGTCGATAATAAATCGACTCGATGAATTTCACATCCTTCCGATAATACTGGTCCGCAAAATTTCGCGTCAGAAAGAATTCGTGTAAAATGTTGCGCGTGAAACACAATGTGCACATTGTGTGTAAAAAGGTCTAGTTTGCTAGAATAGTTGGCAGAAAAATCATAAGATCGACATTGTCCAGTGGCTCGAAGTGGAATTAGACGAAAACTATGCCCGATAGGAAAAAACACTCTGAATTTGGATTCAGTGCGAAACGATTCATAAAAGTCGATGTATAGTAAATATTCTCCAAGAAAAATGGTTTTTACCAGTATTATCGGTCTAGAGTTATCAAGTTTCGGACAATGGGAAGTAGAACAAATTCTTCGAAACTAAAGTAACGTCGAAGTATACTCGTTTTATTTTATGGACACTAAGGTAAATATAACACCCAGTTGATCCCACAGCTTCAAGTATCGGCCTGTTCCTCGATAAGAAATTCCTCCTATTGCTATTGAACGCTATATTTGTCCAACAAAGAAGCACCAAGTTTAATAAAAGTATTAGAAAACACGCTGCATGTCGTTGTTACATTGCTTTCGAGCGTTTCGATAATAAATATACAAAGAGTACTTAATTTCCAGTTATCGCTCGCGTTGGTGGTGAGCATGGGAATCGTGTACTGTGAGCCTCCGTTGAGCACTCAGTACGGTGTACCAGGAAACTATGCTGGGAACAACAATCAGGGGTCGTATCCTAGCAACAATAATCAAGGGTCGTATCCTGGCAGCAACAATCATGGCTCGACGGGCGGAGGGAACAACTTCGGTAATCACCATTATGACAATGGAAACGACAATGATTACGTCGATCAGGTCAGTGATCTCGAATAAATAACTCGTTCGTATCGGAATCTCACTGGTCACAACCCCGTGGATTGGAGACAGACTTTGCAAATTCCTCAAACTGGAGAATCAATCATTCGAATACATAATGGCGCCATCTAGAATAAATAACTCGTTCGAAACGGAATCCCATAGCTACGACACCGAAGAATGGAGAGAGACTTTATAAATTCTTCAAACCAAAGGATCAATCATTCAAATACATAATGGCGCCATTATGTATTTGTTGGCCATCATTTACGAATATATCTTCCGAGTCTCTAACGATTGCCCATTATAAACTAGAATACCGCTTAATTGCCGTTTCTTTGGCCATTTGCCGGCCACGAACTGTTGCAATGGAAACGAGTTGCTCCTGTAACGATGAATACACGTATTACTCGTAAGTAAACTCGTTTTAGGATTAACGGCCACCACGGAAACAGAAGAAGCGACCGATAAGGACTACGCGACTGTGAACGTTTCCCCGCACGACGACTACTCTTCGTTGAACGTTGTTATCTGGATGAAAGTTTCGGAATCGTCCGTTAATGTTAAATATTTTTATTTATTCGAACGAGAGTCGCACGGTATCGTGGAGGGACATACGGTACGGTAATAACATTATCGCTATCTTGCTCTTTTATCAAGACACGTAGTCCACGTAACTCGAAAGAGTATCAAACGCCGAGTAAAGACGCACTGTGGTACACGGGGCCAAAAGTCAATGGTTACCGAGAGTATTCTTACAATAATGTCTAATGCAAATGATGCTTTTTTTAGGCAATAATGGCAATTGAAGACACGTGAGAACGTATTATTACCGTATGGAATGCTGTTACTGCAGAGACACGTCAACGTGCGCCGCTCGTACCGGATTGACCGATTATGCATTTGCATCGGGCTTAACGGACAGCATTTCCAGAGTTGTTTATATTAAAAATTATTTAGTTTCATTTTCTTAGAAAATATTCGATTTAAGTACTCTCTAATAATTTTCTTACGAGTGTCTTCTGTCAAATTGTACAGCAAAATGTTGGATGTTCCGTACAAATGATCTTCGTATTTCGTTAAAAAAGCAAGATAACGACAAACTGATCACCGTACCGTGGATAGAGTTCTCGATATTGTGCAATATTCGTTTCAAACATTTTTCTCAGAACAAACGATTTACAAGTAATTTAAGGTGGTCAACTTGGACGATTTGTTCTGTGACAATATCTAATAGTATCGAACGGTTGTTAACAAGTGATAAGGATGACAAGGAAGAATCGTACAACTTTGTTACCTCGTTCTACGGTGCATTTTTCAACATAGGTAACAGGAGAAAAAGAAACAGCTGGTATAACTTTGAAAAATATAATAAGGATCGATCGAAGGGATATGCAAAGTAGTATCTTGTTCTCAGCGTCGATTCATTCGACAGGTGTTACATTTTTTCGATTGTTCATCATGGTGTTTCGTAATAAATATGCGAGAGAATAAATCTGGGCCAACGCTAATTGTACAAGCAACATTGAACTTTGTAATCTTGTTGCGTAAATCTAGAGCAGTTCTATTGGCTTCGATTCTGCCCCGCACTTTTAAGGTCACAGGATCTCGTTTCTTTGACCAGATCTCCCTCGCTCGTGGTTCAAGGGCACGTACGCTCGCTAAAGCACGTGAAACGTAGAGCATCATTGCAATTTTATAAAATCAAAACTATTTAATACATTAACTCGAAACTTTCTGCTTTCGTTCGAGCGTACCTTGCCAAATTATCTAAAGTCACATAACGGTGACACTGTCGCGATAAATCGAATCGAAAGAGCAAATCGAATCGTTAATCCGTACGAGTACGGTTAGAAATAACGAAAGTTATTCGTTATTTACATTGTAATCTAATCAATTATTCATACGATATTTTTGTAAAAATCGTTCGACTCGAAGCTTAAAAAAGTAACTTTATTCAAAGGCATCACGTTTCTTGTAGTTTCCGTCGCAAAGTGACATTTACGTCACCCTTGAAAATGTAAAAAGCAAACGATTGTCCCGTACAGCGAGAAATATCTCTTAACGGATACATTAACACAAAACGGATCCCGTATGGAGAGAATACTAGTTAGCGCGATACGAAATTATTTTGATCGTTTCGTGTGTCATCACAGATTATTTCAAATTCTCTGTTAGTGAGCATCGAGATGATTATTTTCCTCTCTTATATCGAGAGGATATAATGATAGGAAAAAATAATGCGAAAATCAACGGGAAAGTTTCCGTGTTGGCTTGTAACGTTGTGATTACCAGTTCCTTTGATTTCACCGAAGGAAAGTGATGTCGGTGTACCGGCGGTTATTTTTCATTTGAAAAATAATCAGAAGCGATCGAAGTCACTTTACACGAAGAAACTGCTGCACAACTCTTTCAACTCTTTCAACCGTTCGTTAGCGTTCTCGAAGACGGTTCCGACCGGACGCTTTCATAATTGTCGTTCGCAACCGGGGCGCTTGAAAAGAAACAAAACAGGGTTGTGTATCGTTTAAACGGGAACATTTCGCAGAGCCCGCGACTTAACCGCTCGTTTCGTACTATTATTAAGCAAATTTATGTGCCTCGAGCACCCCACAACTCGGTTGCAACACGCAAACGCCACTCCTTCGGCGTTACGGCTGTGATGAAACGTTAACGTGCACATCTACTATGTTAGAGGAGCACGTTGGGGAATCGGAGGAGCATCATCGTTGAATCTTTCCACTCGCCTTTCCCAAATAAATCCGTCCAGAAGAATTTGCTATTAGAAAGGATCGCATTTTGCCTTGCCCGTAATCTCTAATCTCTCGCTACTGCTAATAATCCACGGTTTCGAAACGGGGAGAGAACAACTAACGGAAAAAAACCGTTTCCCTTCCATTGATGAAGACACAAGACGCCGTTGGTATTCTATAGTAGTTTTCTAGGACAAAATTTCTAACGATCGCGGTTCACTTGGCGATAGTTAGCAATAGTATTTCATGGTTTGCCGAAGCTCGAGCGCCGTAAGCGACGGACGCGTTCAACCGGGCACTTTTCAAACGAGAGATTGATGATTTAGGAAGACGAGAGGGAAGAGATGGAATACTGTTGCAGTTGCAACGCAACGCGGGGAACTGAACGGGGTGAGCCCGATTTTCTAGGCGGCTGTAGGATCTAGGAACACGTGGCCAGGGAGTCGCGTTTCGCGCGTGCGATCCCGCGAACGCGTCCGTCACGTATGAAATCAGGAATGTTGGCCGTCGTAACTTTCCGCGGTTCGTAATAGAGGCGCGAGATGCGCCCGTCTGCCCGCCGTGAGTGCGGAACAAATGCGGTCACACAAGGCGAATATTCTGCGCTAGAAGCGAACGTTTCGCTCTGCGCCCGGTTAAGGAGCCATTCTGATTTCTCGTCTAAAAAAAAAAAACAAATATGTTTCTTCTTACTTTTTCGTAAAGTCGAAAGTATGCCCCAAAATCGTTCGTAAGTTCCAAGTACGATTGCAATTTGATTTAAAAGGCTTTAAATTTTGTATCGAGTACTGTTCCCGAACCGAGATAATGGTAATTATTTAGAAAGTGGACGACTTTACCAATTTCGATGATTTTGAAATACGTTGTGGTAATCGACATTTCGGGCAACTTTCTCACATTGAATTTCGAACCTCGAGTAAATGCTCATATGTAAGTTTGATCAGGTATAATTACAATTTCATTTGAAGTTCTCCATTTTAGTCGAGTATTGTTCCCGTAGCGAGATAATTTTCATTTTTGAAACTGCTTGAAGTAAAGTTTTGTACAATACTTATAGCTTGGCTTGTTCTCTTTTAAAAAATTCTTGAAAATTGTGTAATTTTTAACGTTTCAAATTAGAATGCCCTCTTAAGGAAACGGAGGCGAGTTACACCTTGATGAGACACTTCCCACAAAACAATCACTGGTCCTCCGGTAGACCATACTTGTGGTTAGAGTTGGAGAATATGGACTGCAAAGCCTCTCATAGAAATTTGAATAACCTGGAGAACGCCCTGATAACAGCAGCTTCTGAAGTAACAGTAGAGACCTTGCATACCACGATAGCCAATTGGCCGCGCCTATTGCGAGCCTGCATCACTGCGAAAGATGGCCATTTCGAATAACGTCACTATTTTTCTTGCCCTATTGACTGTGAAAATAACTTCTTTAAAAATGATAATCGTTCTTCTCTTTCAACGATAGTCCGATACGTATTAATTGAAATCTCCCGTATTTTGACTGTAAACATTGACTTTCTCCACGAGCTCCTTGTACCTACTCCGATTACACAAGAGATTACGCGAGAAACCGAAACATGGAACAAGACTTACAAAAGATATCGATTTCGAAATCCAACAAGATCAATCCTCTGGGAAACGAAACTGATACAAAATATTACGATCCGTGTCTCCGAGACTAGAGAACGATAAAAACAACATTGCACAACGCGAGAAGAGTTACACATCGTTCCAAGTTCTAATTATCGAAAATCGAGACGAATTTAAATATATCCAATTTCGAGAAGAAGCTGACTTCTAATTTTCAATTATCAGAACTTTTGAGAAGTCTGTGTTTCCGATCTCGAGGGTTTCGAAAACCTCTAAATTCGAAAGCTTGAATTTCCAATTCTCTGGCCTCGAAAAATCCAATCTCGAGGACTTGAATACGTTTGAAATTTCCAATCTCGAGGACCAAAAGAGAATCGAAACTTTCGATTTCGAGAAGTCTGCGTTTTCAATCTCGAAGCTGGAACGCAGTTCGGACATCGATTTCACTGAACCGGATTTTTCTCTTGGGTGTCGACACCGATGCTGTTTGGAAGGAAGAGAGTACGAGTCAGTTCGGCGATAGAAGACGAGCAAGAAAAGAAAAGAAGCAGAAACGCCTGTCCGTGACACGCATCCAAGATCAGGAAACCGCGTGGGCACCGGAATCTCGTCTCCGCCGCAAAATGCTACACATTCGTCGCGACGGAGTGTGGCGCAAATGTGGTATGACGTAACAATATTAATAGGGTGAACCGCGACCGCAGGCGTAATCCACGGTAAATCGTTACTGCCGATTAGCTAATCGTCTTGAGAATCTAAACGGGCCGGTTATGTGCGTTCGCGCGGATCTGGCCTCGGGGCCGAGTAGCCTGGCGCGAGACAGATTAAATCACCATCTTTGGCTCATCTGCTCCACTTAGTCGCGGAAGAAAGCCGCGACCACGTAACGCGTACACCGGGAGCCGATATTTCGTCAATTTTTTGTCCCCCTCATGTTATCTTATGGAAACAACCAGACGATCCGTGCAAAGAAGCTCCATTCCGTTGAGTAACGATGCTCCAGCCTCGTGATCGATGATGTGAAGGGAAAAGATGCACTCGTACTGCCAGAATAAATAGTCGGGCTCATAAATGCGGCTTAAATTGATTAAAGAAAGCGTCGATGGAACGCAAACGGTTCAGTTGAATCGGACTTGGTGTGAATCGATCGAGGGTAGTTAAGACCGGATAATTTTAGACACGAAGATTTCTTTTCCTCCTTTGATCGCGTGGATTTGAATAATTCTAGAGTTATGACGAGTGTAGGCACGAAACGGTCCGGGAAGATCAGACGTAGATCATTTTGTGGGGACGAATCGAGACCACGAACCCGAACAATGCGAGTGAATCGGATTTAATCGTTTTCGGACAATTGTATTTCGAGAATTCTATTAAAGTTACGCGAATTGGAGAAATTCGTGTGGCTATTCCACCGACTGTGGTGAGTTATAGTTTGGCAGAATGCGGTGTTCAATCTGAAAGTGAAACAAAGTTCTACGGACAGAGTTTGAAATCAGTCAACACTCTCTTGCAGACTCCCTTCGTAGCGATCATTCCGCTTCTACCGGTGGAACAGTCTCGGTAACAAACCATTGTACTCGTGAAATTGTAACGCGGATCTTGCGGCAAGTACGCACTATCCTGCTCTATCGATCTCAAAAATTACCTGAAAGGTGAAGACGAAAGTGGTGATGAAACCGTTAGACTCGTTATCTAGGTCAGCGCGCTGCAAAGCGAAGGAAATCATCCTGATGATAATGATATACTGTGATTTTTCCTAGGATTGGATGTGTTTCTCTATTAGAGGAAAAGAGAAGAGTATCACATATTACCTTGTACAATGTTTCAAAGGAAACTGTTTGTCCTTCCATTCCACGGAACAATTTCAGCCACTCTAATAGCGTCTTCGTGTACCGATACAGTGTGGAACATCGCACGCGCTCGTATCACAATGGCTCAATAACGAAATCATGGATTTGGATTACGAAAACACTGGAGTGGCAATCCGAGAGGTCACTTTAATAGAGTGCTCGACAAACACGGTCGTTGATCGACACCCTAACATGCAAATTAGAATCGTGCGTATGCACAAGATACAATAGAAATTGCAGGATATTAACGTGCTATTGTTCTGGACTATTGATTGTAACGACCAAAGCATACATCGATGAAGAAAGTTACTCGAAATTAAATCAAAATCTGCCCGAGAGAATGGAAACGAAGTTCTCCCTTTCGGATTTAATCGCTTTCAGCGAGAACGAACTTACTTTTCGGTAGTATTTCAAGAATTAAGGGGACTTAATTCATATTCTTAAAAAATTCGAGTCTCGAGAGCATCGTTCCGGAGAGATTGTAGCGAAATTTTTTAAATTAGCAATATCGTAGAACGTTGAACCAAACGATGCATACCCATTGAAGCAGCAACTTTCTTTTCTTTCGTCGTGCTTTGTATCAAGAAAAGCGACTACGAACAATTGTTTCGAAGAAATAATATGTGTTTCGTTAAACCACGTTACGCGAGGTACATGTCGATTAATTTTCATTCCGATCCAATTATCCTTTAAAGAAAAAGAACTTTATCTTTTTTACTCCAAGTAAAAACTCCTTAATTTTTTATTCCGAAATACCAAACAGCCTCCTTAGTAAACGAATTCGTAGACTCTGTGAAATTTTCGTTAATACTTCTTCTAGAGATAATGGTCCACACTGTCACTTTTAAACGACACTGGAGAAATTTGTGTATCGTAACGAAACCAGAATGAACGTATTGTTTCAGCCGATGTCGTACGAGTTCGGGTACGCCGTGAAGGACCAGGCAACCGGAAACGATTTTGGTAGACGAGAGACCAGCGACGGTGAAACCGTACGAGGGGAATACAGAGTACAACTACCCGATGGTAGGACGCAAATAGTAACTTATACCGCTGATTGGAGGACAGGTTTTCACGCGGACGTGAGGTACGAAGGCACGGCGAACTACCCCGATCAGTACAATACGCAGAACAATGGCTACAACAATAATAACAACAACAACAACAACAATAACAATAACCAGGGTGGCCAAGGGTATGGTCCATCGGGTAACACCATTGGCGGAGTATTCAATGGAGGTCAGTCGTTCACATTTGATTGAACATTTACAGTACGGGACATATGTATTCGGATATATATTTTGTGTTGTACCAAATTGTTATTTCATTGGCATAGAATTCATTAAATTGCTTATAGAGAAGATATCGATAAATAAATGAAACTATAAATTACTTATAAAGAAGAAATTGATAAATAAATAAAACGGGCGCATTTTACTGAACATTTACAGTGTAGGACAGATATATTCGGATAGAGGCTTTGTGATATTTCAAATTGTTGTTTAATTGGCACAAAATTCATAAAATTACTTATAGAGAAGAGATCGATAAATAAATAAAACGGTCGTAATAAATGTTCAATTTATTGAACATTTACAGTGTAGAACAGATATATTCGGATAGAGGCTTTGTGATATTTCAAATTGTTGTTTAATTGGCACCGAATTTATAAAATTACTTATAGAAAAGAGATCGATAAGTAAATAAATCGGCCCGGTGGGTTTCAATCGAAACAGAGAACAGAATGTAAACGAAGACATTTGTCCGTTACTGTCTAGCTGTTAGTGCAAGATTAATGATCACGTTTTACCAATGCTAATTGTCGCGCGCTTTGTTCTCGAAGGAAACAACGGAGGGTACAATTACCAGGTCCCCAATAGTAACTACAACAACGGCAACAATTACCAGTTCGGCTCCAACTCTCTGGACAACAGTTACAACTTTGGCGCTCGGAACGGTTACAACACGCGGGCCCCGTCGCCAACATACGGGCCAGCTTTCCATTGACTTTAGTATAATTTCAATTACAGTAGGATAAGAAACATCCTGTAAAATTAGCTCTTTTGTAATAAAATAATTTTTTACAGCCTACAGGTGCTTTCTAACTTTCTTATCTGTTCTCTATCGAAGCGGCTGAATTCAAATTTAATATATATTAAATATATGTAAAAAATATATTAAAATTTGTTACAAAATCTTCCTTCAAATTTTATAAATATATCTAAACTTTCACGATGAGTCAAAATGACTGTACGTTGTTGACGAAGCACTCGATATCCAAGGGTCGAATAATTATTTTCCTCGATTCAAATAACACAAAAGTGTTGCGTCGATAAGTATAACGACGAATACGTCTCTGTTAATTTAAAGAAATATGTAGTCGTTACCAACGATTCGTAGAACTTTTAACTATTATTTGTTGTCATTTTGGGAACAATATTATAATTTAATTTACAGTAACGATTGTGTTAAGAACAGTATAAACGTGACAAAAGAGAAACATGCGAAGTTATTGCAAAAAGATTCTTTACTCTAAGAAGAAGTCAGAGAAAAAGATCTTTATCTTAAACTTACACGTATCTTTCATCGAGAAATCGATGCCTTTATTTTAAAATAAATTTCACTATCGTACCAAAGATATCGAATCAACCTTTCCAAATATCTTTATCGAAGTGATACTCGGGGAAGGTGGTCCAGCAGTGGTCTCGGAAGCTGCGGACCCGATCACATTCAGCGGTGAGAAAGAATATTGAACTCCAACGTATAATTAATACCCGTTGAAAGTCGAAACACGGATACGAGACGACAGATTCGATCGATACGAATAACGTTGCGCGTACCAGAAGTTTGTTCATCGCATAAACAATCGTATTTTATCGCGGATAGCTGCCCCGTATATAATTACAGATTTTCTCACAGCAGGTGAAATCGACGATTAACTAGCTCGCGTCGCGTTGATGCACGAAACAGGAAGGACGCTACTCCAGATCAAAAGTGTTGTTTGCGCTCTTCGAAATTTGAATCATGAAGAGCAGATACAACGGAGCTGGCCGAGTTTCGATCGATGTTACTTCGCATTATGTCACCAGGAAGTTCACTCCCGCGGATCATGAGGACGGACGCTTTCTCTGATATTCTAATGACTAAATTATATTCGTTGAATTTCACGAGGCTTGTAGTGTCTACTCGTTAAGATTGTCAAGCGACTGGAATGATTTGCGTGTATGTTAATCACTTGATCTCGATTCTACGTGGTGCAGAGACAGAGACGAATAAAGGTAAACTTATCCATGGTTAATCATTTAAGAGAAAATTGTAACGAAAATGAGTCGCGCGGTTCTAACGACAGATATCGACAAAAATTTTGTATATTTTTATATTTGATTGCTCCACCCTAGCTGGTTTTTCGTCAGAAATTGCTGGAAAGAAACAACGTCGATGTTGGGAGCAAAGATTTATTCTGCATCCTTCGAACGATGGGATTATGTCCATGAGAGCAAAATTGAATATCCGATCAATAAACATTCTGTATATATTTTTTATATATAGCAGATTTATAAATTGATCTCGCTTTTAAAAAAAGTATCGGATAGAAAGAACGAGTAATGCCTTAATTATTCTAGAAAATTAATTTTTGATTATATTTTCTTAAAGTACGAAAAATTTCGAAAGCGTTTCTCTCAAAACGATGTTTTTTAAATTGGCTAAACGATTGACTTGCAGTTTACCATATAAGATTATGTCAATATACAAGATACTGTTTTTTGTTCCGGAATCCTGTGTATTTTTATATTCGATAGACCCTTTAACCCTCGCACCTCTGCGTATTTATTTATTTCTACAAGTCGTGACATGGATAATAATAATAAATACATCAATTATCGTACGACACTTCGTTTCCAAAATTATCTTTACTGTTTACAGACACGTGAGAAGCTCCGCTGTTCGATGTGCGACTTTGAGAAAATGTCCGGTCTTTTCCCACGAACATCGTATAGTAATATTTAAAAATCGTAGAGCAAGATATTACAGAACTTTCTATTAACAGTTTTCGCAACTGAGACACGATGAATGTTTCCAATACAACGAATACGTTTTTTTTCTTGAAAATCCCACCGAATACCATCGAGAAACGGGTCTCTCGAGCCGCGATCGCTTCTCTGTAACACGAACAAGCAACGATCGGTACCCAGTACCAAAGAACCGAGTGTATCGCGTTTGGAGTGGTGGAGCGATGGAACCATTCGAGTGTTAAAAAGATGACGAACGCGAGGAACGAGCAACGACCTAAATATTCCTTTGTTCGATGGTGTTAAAACGGTTCGATGCCGACGAAGAAATGCCGTGTCCGCTCTGTTTCGTCCTTCCAGCGAGGCGGTGACGCCTAAACGAAACGCAAAGGTGAAGGCGGCGACCCGCGCTGCTCCTAGAACAAAAACGTCCCCGTCTTACGATCGTAATTACGAAAACACGAGTATGACGTAATCGAGGATGCGTCTCCTCGGAGTCTGAGCCGCATCGATGTGAAAGATGAGTTACGCGTTTAATCGACGCAACAACTGTTTGAAAGTGCTTTCTGCGAGCATCGCTCTCGTTGCTCCATTTGGAGCTAATTTCCTTGACTTCGTTTAAACTGGCGGAGAACGGTCAGCGAGAGATTCAGGAGATGTTACACTCGCATTCCTCTGATCGGTCGAACGAACGCGGTGAATTGATGACTCGATCGGGTCCTGCCAGATCGTGAAGGATCCACCGGCAACCCACGAGAGAATAATAGGTTCCTGACACACGTCGGTGATTTAGATCCACCGCGGAAAGAATTCACGGTACAGAATGTTAATCGATGACCGAACAAAATAGAAGCTGATCGTTGCGTACAAACGGGAAAAGAGGTCGTATTACTTAGCTGCGAAATTCACGATTCTAGAGTATACCGAGAGAATTAATATTTTGACAGTGACGAATGGGACAATCTAGGTAACAGGCTTTCGCACGGACGATTCGCGTTGTACGTTCAAAAGAATATCGAAGGGAGACAAAGGAAGAGTGTTCAGCGAACGATTTGCGAAATTAACGAAATTTACGAGAATCGTATGTATCAATTGTCCCTCCCGGTGATGACGGTCGAGCAAATTTTCATTTTCGTGGTTAACAATGGAAATCTCTTCGATGAAACGTTCAAGGTTAATAATTTCAGTACGGTTAAAACTTGACACGAAATACAAAATTAGCAGGGAATTGTTAGGATTTGTTGAAAAGTCATACCGCTGTTCTGCCTTGCCACACGAGTTACAGAAGATTCTGTAACAATGATGATACCCGGATGCGCCTATTCGTACGCGCTTTATTGCGAGGGTGAACACGGATGGGATAAGGTTGCGAAAAAGGTTTCGTAGAAGGATGGCGTAACTAGTAATGCGTTCGACCGAACGTATAATATGTAAGTACATTGTATGTACATCTTGGTTCGACGCGAAAGATGTCAGCAGTCACAGAGGGACGCGACCAACGATGGGAAGAAAACTTTACGAAATTGGAGTAAAACTCCGAACGAGCGAAACGTTTCTAGAAATGTTCTGTTTCTGACCCAGTATGGTAGACTCTGGTCCAAAATTTCTGATATTTTTACTATTATTCGTAATATAATATTCGTACAGACTCTTCCAAATTGTACGACACTTTAACATATCAATTTTAACACAATAGCTGTTCGATCGTTACCACTTTATCAAAGAATGTATGTCCACGTGAATATATGGGAAAAGTTAATCGGTAAAGATCGTGTATGTATATACGACACTAATGTTTCTTCAATTTTTAAGAAATGACAATGTAATACGAGCAACACTATGTAGAAATCCAATGAATTTTCGAAAGTATGATTTTTGCCAAAAATATTTTTTGCTATAATTGATCAGAATAAAGGTACTGCGTTCAATGTACAAATTGTGAACAAAATGTAGAGCAGTAATAGTGACAAATTTAGAAAATTGACTTGGCAATCAACGTATCGAGAAACCTCCTTTAAAATAACTACAGTTCGATCTCCAATTAGATATACATCAGATAACGCTTCTTCATGCCCCCCTAATTAATTACATCCGATAATTAATCGGTAAGTAGCAGAGCTGTCTGTATCTCCCAAGTTATACGACACTTTAACACATCTACGTTGAAACAACTGCACTTCAATGTTCAGTTTAAACTTCGTCGGAGTATCCTTATTGAAACTGCTCCTACAGTTTCATCGGTAGTTAATTAACGCGTATCGGAGCTGTCTGTGTATCCTAAATTATAAAACGATTTAACGAACTCCTTTTAATACAATTGCTACGTAAACATTTGTACGCAGTTTCATCGGACGATGTTATCTGTGTCACTCAGATACACCATGGGCCAAAATTTGTGGCACAAATGGGGCCAGAGAGATTCTACGGGTCGAAAGAAATCGAAAACATGGAACAACAAAATTGCATCGGAGGCTTTGTTTTCGAGAAGAATGCATTTGATAATCAATCTACTGTCAAAACAATCACTTATACTACCGACAGTAACTGTCAGTTTCTATCGAATAAACGACATGATGCAATCCACTAGCCAGGAGTATGGGATATGGTTCTTGCATCGGGAGTATTAGACTCATTGTGTTCGTTCGCTTAGAAACGATTTAGTAGAGGTAAATACCGACAGTAAACACTACCTGACATTATATCCTACACAAAAACAATCACAGTGGCTACTTGCAAATTTTGCCGGCGGCTGTCTGTAGTAAAATCCGTAATATCGGTTATTAGTTAGATGTACACGTACTGGATTTTCAAATGCATTTTTCTCGAAAAAGAACTCTCCGATGTAATTTCGTCATTCTATATTTTCGTCTTGTTTCAAGTCTTGTTTCCCCTGACTTCGATTGTATCACGAATTTTGGCTCACTGTGCGGACGTAGAAGAAGTTAATCGGTGAGTACTTTTTTGTCCATAAATTTCGACTCGTGGATATGTGTACATGGAAGAAGTTAATCGGTGGATACTTTTTCGTTCACGGATTTTGGCCCAAGATCTGTACAAAGAAAGTTAATCGGCAAGTACTTCTTCGTCCACGAATTTTGTTTCATGGTGTACACAGGAGAAGTTAATCGGTGAGTAACGGAGCAATCTATATTTCCTAAATTGTACATTGGAACAGATTCAATTTCGGTCCAATTGCGGTTCCATCTTCAACAGGTGTTTGCTAGACTACCCTTATCCATGCCTCGGGAACTCCACCGGTAGTTAATCATTGAGGAGCAGTGCTGTCGATCAAAGGTTCCCCTGGAGCTATCGAGAACCGATCATGGCATAAAGGTGGCTGCATACGTAGAGATCTCCATGCGTCTTCCGCATCGCAACAATTTCGTAATCGCCGTTTATCCCCGATTACGGTGTAGGCCTCACGTCAAAACGTTCATCCGTGATTCCAAAGCGAGGTGAATCTGCCTGGGTGTTCTACGACGTTCCACGAGTACCTTCTTACCTACCCCAAGAACTATGCTGGGCACACGTCTACGTTCGTGTGTGTGTCTGTCAGCTGTAATTAGCGATAATTATGTCGGGATTAATTAAGCATCCTACTCCCGGGCAACGTGTATCGGGTTCTAGCGTAGATAACGCAACCTGGCCGGTTACGAAATCAGATTAAGAAATGAATTAGCACCGGCAACCGTAAATACGGGGCTGAAGCCGAAGGCGAATAATTATAATAAATTGACGGTACCATCCTCGCGCGCAAACGTGCCCAGCCAGACGAGATACTTTGCGCAATCTCTGATTAATGGACGATCGATAGCGATGCCCGCTCGATACTATCCCTCGCGAGCTTTCGAGCGATTTAGAGAGGTTCTGGACACTGCGGGAGCTTGACACTGAACTGGTAGAGCGTGGGGACACGGTAACCCACATTGTTCTTTCAAGGCGTTGCGATTAAACGGTCGAACGTACTGGTTCCTCCTGTCGCTTTTGCAGTATTCGGTTTCATAGAGAATTGACCCTGCAATACTGCGGCTCGTAACATTTTTAAGCTCAGGGTACAATTTAGATGATTTTTTTTAATATTTCGAACGCAGGGCACAGCTTAAAGAAGAAAACACGGGTTTTTAATCTATGAATAATTGTCACAACAATTTTAGAAACTATTGTATAGAAATCAGCAAATTGTCAGATCCGTTGCCAAAACATTCACAATCCAATACAGTCAATGTACAAGCTGTTTTCCAATTAAACTGTCGAAACGTAACGTGTTCATATAATTATTGTTGAAGATGAAATGTAAGTGTAAGCTTACTTAAGACTCCACTTGTTTCGTTTTATCTTTCTTATATACAAACGATTTTACAAATTATGTAAAATTATGTCCATGTTCCATAAGTAATATTAAGATAATAATATTGTATAAACGTAGGTTTTGGAAAACGTTTTTAGAAAGCTAGAAGATGAATGCTAAACACGAAGTAAGCGATGTCACTCTCGGTAAGGGCATAATGATGCATCAACAGGGGGTTGTAGGGAAAGTAATTCGCGCGAAACAACAACGATGCGCGAGCATGTTGTAAGAATCGTCTGCGTTTGGCGATTCGAGTAGGTAGGTAACTGCTGGCAATCCTGACGAGCGGTATGCTTTACGAAACGAATATAATAGCAGAGTTGGATCACGGATCGTGTCATTCAGCTTGTACGATTATTTGCCATACCAGTAGTCCGTATTTTGCGAGTCGAACGTTGCACCGAATTAGGCGAGCAGAATTGAACTTCCTCGAAAGATCAAAGTCGCAATCAATGCAATCTGCAGCTGCGATCAGCATCGCTGGTAAAACTCGGAACGAACAGATTTCTGAAATATTATAATCATCAAATAAAAAGCATTCGATTACACTGTCGACTATAAGTTATCGAATATTTGCTTTACAGATATAATTTTTCGTCGTCCCGAATAATTGGTAGATTTAAAACGATACGAGATGAATATACTCTGACAGTTAATAAATTTCGATGGTTGATGCTCAAGTTATCCACATTTTTCTACGTTAAGAATACTATTTCACAACCCTCTTTAGTTGTAAATTAATCCCACCTACCCAACCCCCTTCCCACTTTGACAAACCTGATCTACACAGTAATACTGTTATACTTTGTTTTACGTCTCCGCTCCAGGTACTAAGTAACGACAACATACTGTATATAGTAATGGACAATATAGAGCCATTGGAGATGCGTTCGAATCAATAGGATCGCTGGTAAAATTTTAAAGATGGCGAGTCAATCTACAATCAGCACTTCTCTCAAATTTAAAAGTCTCCCGTGCATCTGAAAAAAGTACCATTGAAAATTTCTCGAGTAGCAATTGAAAATAATAAATATAAAAATGCAAAGTTTCGATAGTAAGTGTACTGACCCAAACCGTGTTCACTCTTTTCGGAAAGTGAACGCACGAAAGTCTTCCGAGATGATTTCATACGAAGCTTGACTCACAACATTGGTCGAATTTCTGAATAGAAACGGCTCTCGATAATTCGCAACGCAGAGATCTTCCGCGGACCTGTCAATTAATCTTGAGTTCTAAAAAAGATAGAGTCGGTTATTTTCGTAATCGAACAACGATCGTACTCAACACACTTCTCGTTGAGAAGCACGAGAAGGGAGAAATAGTAACGGAACATAGATAATTGATTAAGATATAATATCTTATAAAACACTTTCTTTACTTTTCTTTCAAAAACACGGACAATGAAAGTATAATTTTTTTAACGAACACCAATAATAGAGATTTACTTTCCTGTAAACATCTATAAAGTGAATTAAAATTCCAACAATTAAGCTATCGAGTACTGAACTCCCCACTTTTCCCTCTACAATAATAGACGTGTTATTTAAAGAATAAACGCGCGTTTCATTCTGAGACAGTCTGTAGTTACATTTATATCAATGGTCGCGGTAATTACTATCGTTGCCAGTTAGCAATTGGTCGCTCGCCCAAGAAGCATACCATAGAAACAAACTAATACGGCCGGTAAATCGAAGCGACGGTTTTTATGGATCATTAGAGACTTTACGACGCATTTTGCATAGCATCGCGTGCCTCTTCTACATTGAACTGTCCCCAGTTGAATTATTACTTTATTTCACGAGTAATAATAGTTGCATTGGATTTTGTAACATATGTGTAATATGTTACATCACCGACTTATTTGTGTTTTATTACCTTCGAACGTGCTACGTATTCGTCTTTTTTCATTGATTTCAAGATGCGAAGGAAGAAATTACGTATAATTTTCTCCTACTGGAGGGAGAAGAGGGTCTATGCTAAACTTTCCAAGCACACTCGCTCAGAAACTGTACAGCCAAGAATTATAATAATCGTAATTTTAATACTTTTAGAGTAATTATACTTCGCCTCCGCCGCGTAAACTCGCAACATTGCGTGTTTATTGAAGAACACATACTCTTGACGAATTAAACGCGCACTCCTGGTAAACATATAATAATATGTGACAACTTCGTTCCTCGTCGTTAGATTTCTGTCAAAAAAATCCGATCGTGTTTCTACAGTATTTTATTCATCGTCTTCGTAATTGCAAATTAATGTCCATTATTATAACGATTCGCTGGCCATCGTTAGATAGTACACGTGCTGTCTTATTATCGAATTAATAGTAAAGAAGGAAATTAGTTTGAAGCGTTATCGATGAACAAGTGTCACTTTCTATTTAGTACTTTTTCATCAAACATTGAATTGTTGAATCGTATACCCTGTGTATGCAATGTCGCGATTCTTTCAGTAAATGTCCAAGTTACAATACTTGATATTCAGTAATATTGTCAAGTATCTCGTTCAGTTTTTAAATTGTGCACACAATTCTCTAATTATTTTGGACAGCGTATTTTTACAAGGGTCCATAGTTGACAAGTACCCTTTAAGCTAAAACAATTATATCTTGAAACGGATTTTGGACGTTGCTGACTGGAAATTGCTGCAACGCCTGCTTTGAATAGGTTGCAGCGTATCAATGGATGCACATGGGTGTGCAACTCATGCAATTGTTTCGGGCGACACGTGCCAGTAGTTTCAACGCCTCCATTTTGTTTTTACTATGAGATTTGGAATACACTGTGATCTTAATTGCCTTTTTTATCGATTTAATAAGATTCAGTATCTGAAAAAATATTTAATAAATCTATAATTGAGAATTTGATGACCAAAAATCAAAATCTGAACAGTTTAATTCAAACTTTGGTTAATATCGAAGCAAGAAAAATTAATTTTTTTATATAGCTCATATCCAATTTACGTTTTTAAAATTGTTTGCGTACTGAAAACATTGTGAGTGATCTATTATATGTATACAAATGTGTAGATATATGTATATCTACGAAACGTTTATTTCTAATCATTCTTCCAATTAATGTAGTACGTACTACGGAAAATAAAAATGAAAGGCATGTTAACATTTTTCGCACAGGGCACCAGAGTGGCTGAGGCTAACTCTCGGGCCAAAGTTCACAAAACTGGATCACAGATATTACCATGAATTGCATATTGCGTGCATCGTCGATTGTGACTCAGATTATCGGATCGTACCTATCTATGCACCGGATCGTACGGGATTGTGCACCGTGTACAGAAGCGAACCTCGATCGGATCGATATCGCCGTGAAAACAGGACGGTAGATTATAATGAGCCATTAGGTTGAAACAAGTCGAACGAACCTGAAACACACAGCGTAATTAAGAAAATATTCGATTACATCAGGCGTTACATTGGTTAATATACTTAAAAGCGAGTCAAGTATTTTGTCATAGTTTATACACGGTCGCATCAATCCTGGTGGCTGAAAGGCTCTCCGCGTTTTACCGGGCATGTCAATATTGTACAATCGTAGAAATCATTATCAGCCGTGAACGTGCAATTATCGCGATCCATTTGGAGGCAAATCCGATTAACTCCGCGTTGACAATTTTCTGGGTGAATACTTCGGAGAATTAGGTACGTACGAGAACAGTTATGGAGAAATAATGTATAGATGAAAAAAATTTATCTTATTAAACAGTTCGAGTACGTTATATAACTGTGCGGGGTAGTTGCAAATAATGTTCGACGCGTAGATGCGTTGGATGAGTTTTCCTGCTTGTCCTTTATCTTCTGCCTCCACTTGTTCAATCACTCGCGAGCCTATTTCTTCATCCACCTTTCATTCGTATTACAAGTTAGTAATTGGTTCAGCACATCCGAGCACCGGACGAGATTGAAATCTTCAGCGTCAGGAATTTGTTCGTGTTGACACAGAAATTCAAAACAAATTTCGTAACGACGGCGAACAACTTCCTCGCTTATAAATCCGCGATCTGGCGTGTGTAATTTTCAATATATGTGTAATATCGTTTAATACTTCCTCTGGCTTCGACCGAGGCCAAACGTTCGATTCGCGACCGCGTACCAATAAGCGAACAATTTTTGGCACAAGTACACCTTTCGCTAGTTTACCCACGTCTACGGAAAACTATTCAATTTTATTTATCACCTTGCCGATCCTAAGTTTTCCAGTATTTACAAAGAGCTCGTACCAATTCTGAAAAATATACCGACAATATGGCAAAATGTTTGTGTCAATAAAAAAAAGAATGACTCCAGTATATAGTCAAAACTTAATTATAACAAGTATAGTTATATATGTATATTTACGAAACGTTTATTTATCATTATTTTTCCAATTAATGCAGTATGTACGACGGAAAATAAAAATGAAAAGCGTGTTAAAATCACGAAAATCACGACTCTAAGGAGCAATAAGTCATAATGTTGTTAATTTACACGTACTCCCACACAATTGTTCATTTTTGTAACGAGCACGATACATGGATGATACACTTAACAAATTTTTGAAAATATGAGAAATATCAAAGCAAGACCGTTAAAGCAAATATAAATTTTTAAATTCATCATTGAAAAGACTCATCGAAATCGTATTTTTTCTTTCAAAATTTCTTTCACATTTTAAATCTATCTTTTTAGTAAGTTATTGAAAATTAAATAAAAAAATAAAAGGCTCATTTAATTAAAAAATGATACTGAGTATTGCAATTACCAGGAAATTTTTTCGGTTCCCTGGTGCTCGTTATAATTAAATTCGACTGTATTTAGAACAAATCGAAATCATAATATTCCGTCGAAATCATAATACGTGTATTAATTGTAATTTTAATTTGGAGCTACGTACCATTATCAATAACCCTAAAAAAAAAGGCAATGTGTCAGCAGTTTCCTTATAATATACATATATTATACCTTGTAAAATAACAACAACGGCACCTAATTATCAAAAAATTTCGATCTGACTGATTTTCACGCTTGGCTCCTGTGGGACTTGGATTCCACGATTGCGTTGACAAAACCGCAAAGAGACGACGAAAGTTCAAGAAAGCTGGAGCACCGAGAACATCTACCGATTATTGACACGCCAAGCTTAGGAGGTCCTCGGTCGAGACAATTGCAAAACAAAAGGAGAAGAGTGGCAGAGACCTCCCATCCGGCTGATCTCGGGGCTCTTTCCATTCGAGGATACCCCAATCCGGGCTCGAAGAGTCACGTGCGTAGATCCAATTAAAATTTAAAGTTGTTTCAGTCATCAACGGGATACCTCTTCCCATGATGCATCACCGAGTGAAGGGAAGATGCGCTTCTCTCCACCTCCCACACCCACAGACGGTCATTCTAATACGCTGGTTAATACGTGGATATGCAGCACTAAGGATAAACTGTAACAAAGGGTCCGCACGGTATATAAACTCTGCCGTGGATCATCTTCTCAGTTCGCTCCGCGTCTTCGGTCATAACAGCAATATGAATTACCACCAGGTAGGCTATCCTCCCGGTTGTGGTTGCTACTAACCGTTGTGGTAACGCGTCGACAGTGGTTGCCTTCTGGCCTGGAACATTTTCTCTTGATAACGCGTTACAATTTTTTATTTTCCCTTCTCCGAAAATAAGAACAATTGGTAATTCGAAAGAATTATCGCCTTTCTTCGGTTCCGTTACTTTATACTGTTTCTTTTAACTTGAAATCAAAATTGTCTATTCTAGATCATTTACAGTGTTCACGATATCTTCTTTTTAAAATAGTACGTAATTTTCCATATTTTAATTAATTTTTATCGCGCCCAAAATACCTTCCAAGGTATTTACTAGACTGCAGGTAGAACTTATCGATAGGACAAATTATATCTCATAGAACTTCCGCTTGAAGATAGAAGAAATTTGCAAACTTTCACTGTTAAAAAGAAAAAATGTCTACTGTAAGAAGTACAAAATTCAAAACTAACGCTACTTATTCATAAATAGTCGAAACACCCAAGTTCAAACAACTCGGGTACGTCTACTTGATTCGTTAAACTGTAGCTACACGGGCCTTTCCTCCTGAGGTCCGTCGATGAACGACATAGAGCAAATTCTTCTTCGTATTTTTCTTCTTGTTGATCTTCGTTTCGCTGGTTGGGTCAACAAGTAACAAAATCTTCTTGGATTTGCACCAGTCTTAAACCTTCGAACGAACATTTCTCGCTACATCTTCTTAAAGATCCTCCTCGAAGAGGAAGACGCGCCTCAACTAGAAATCGTTCGGGCAATCATGCACGACTGTAATAAGACATTAATTTCGACATACACGAATTACGGACCGTGAATCATTGGCATGCTTGAGGCTTTCTATTCGACTTAGCATCAACGTTCCCTACGACTCTTTTCGTTACCAACGCTAACGACGTCCAGTGTCGAAATCGGGCAATCGGTCCATCGTATGAACAAAATGAGGAGCATGCTTCTAACGCGTGGTGCACGACCACTGTCTTTAACTCCTTACATCTCATAAATGTGAAGACAGCCTTCGTATGTGGAACACAGCATTCCACGTATCCATTGAAACTTGTGTTAACCTTTTGTGCATTACACTTACAATCTGAAATATTAAACAGTTATTAAGAACATTCCATCTTATAAATAGATACAGTGTACAGGATTATCTAGAAACGTAGAATAGAATAGATTATTGAATAGAACCATAGAATAAGATATATCATTGAATAGTGCCACAAAACAAGATAAATTATCGAAAAGGATGTAGAATACTACAACCCATTCAATACTCCGCCGTATTCTATCATTCCATTTAATACTTATCCCGCGCTTCTATTTAGTATTTCATCTTATTCTACGTTCCTCTTTAGTATTTCATACCATTCTATTATTTTGTACAATACTCCAGCCAATTCCTCTGTTCAGTACCTTATCCTATTTTATGGTCTCATTCAGTATTTCACTCTACGATTCTATTTAATAATTCATCCCACTCACTCTGTGCTCCTACTAAATCTTCTATTCTTTTACATTCAACGTAACAGATGTTCCCTACTCGGTTAAATTTAACTGTATACTGTCTACTTTCGTTTAAAATTGAAAATTGTCTATACTAAAAAAGAAAGAATGCATATCATAGCGCAAAGAAAGGCAATAATAACGATTCCATTGATCTCCTTTCAGTTGTTAGAAGTACTGTTGGTCCTATCGTGTCTCGGCAGTAATGCACTCGCTGGACTGCTGCCGGGTGGCGGCGCTGGTGGAAGTGGTTACCAATACAACAGACCAGGCGGAAGTGGATTCGGCGGTTCAGGTGGGGGATTCTCAGGAGACGTAAGCACGGGTGGCTTCAGAGGGAGACCATCCGGCTCTTACGGGCCACCGGGAGGTGGTGGTGACGGTGGTGGTTTCGGTGGACGTCCCTCCTCGTCTTATGGCGCTCCTGGACAATTTGGTAGCGGCGGTGGCGGCGGTGGTGGGGGATACCAAGACGCGGGATACCAAGGAGGTGGCGGTTTCGGCGGCGGCGGCGGCTATGGTCGTGACGGTGGAAGGGTAAGTTCAATAAGTTCGGGTTCCACAGAAGTAGTTTCCAAACTTCTTTGAAATGCGCTCTACGAAAAGAAGAAATGAACTTTTGCACCTGAAATTTATAGAAAAAGAATTTCGGTCAGGTTTACTCAATTAATTCAAAATTGAATTACTTTTATCGATTTTGATCGATTGAATTTCATTTACCCGATTTCCTTAAACTGAATTTTAAGAATGGGGGCATTTATCTACGCTTTTAGATATGGACTTTGAGAACTCTCTACATTATAAAATTACTGCTATTAAAATACCAAGTGCACATACAATATTAGCATCATGTCTAGAAATGAGATAAGCGATACATAAAACCTCTTCAAAGATACTGACACATACATATATGTTTGATTTTTCAATTGCTTTAAATATTGTAACACCTAGTTAACTACTACGATTGTGAATAAATATTTATAATAAAATTTTCCAATAATATAACACAGTAATATCGCCACAAAATTGATAGATGTCATGTTCAAAGCAATGTGTTCTTGAAAAGATTCAAACGAAACTAGAAGATGATATTAGAAAAATATATTCCTAAAGTTGATGAACTCCAGTGATTGATTAATACAAATAAATCTTCAAGTTCTCCATATTAATCTCTGTTAAAAATTTGTTTTCCCATCATCTTTCGATTGCAAAGCCATCCCCTACTTAGGAAAACATTATTTTACAATAATAGATATCGAAACTAAACTTGTAAATTGATCTCAGAAAAACATGTTCGTAATACCATAAGTATATCGGTTGACTGCGTAAGCTGCTTGACGAAGACTTCGGTACATTTGGAACGGTATGGAGAAGTTTGTTTGAGAATAACGTACACACATAAAATTGTGTATCTTTGGATAGTATTTTTTCGGGGAGAAAACAAAAAACATTACATTCGTATCGTGAATCTCGGGTTTTCAGCCTCAACCATACAGCTTCCAATATGAAGTGTACGATCCTCCAAGCGGCAACGACTATTCCCAACACGAAAGCAGTGACGGTAACGTGGTCACAGGGGAATACAGAGTCCTGTTGCCAGACTCGAGGACGCAGATTGTGAAGTATATGGCTGACGACGCGAACGGGTACACCGCTGATGTTCAATACGAGGGCCAGGCCCAATTTTCTCGTGGAGGCGCAGGAGCATACGGTGCACCAGGTTTCCAAGGAGGAGCAGGAGGATATCAGAGTGGCGGGGGTGGCTATCAGGGTGGTAAGTATAATTTTCCTATTATGAAGTGTTTACACAACGTTACATAGACAGTACCATTTGCACTACTCAAAATATATAGTGGATCTCCTGTTAAATTGACTTTTATCTTGTACTTTGAATGCAAGTTGCAATTTATTAAGATTAATTATTTAGTAATTAACAATTTACTATATACAATAAAGATGTACATAGATCATATTATAAGATGCACGGTACTTTCTTGTAATCCTATTTGGTTCATTTGTGAGAGTTGTCTAGAAACACGATGCACTAATTGTTCTGAGCTTTGCATCTTGATTGTCAAGCATAAATAAAAATAAAAATAATATTTTGTATTTTTGTAAGATGTACATGTATTTGATACATTTGTCAACTAGTTTTGGTAACATTAATTTTTATCCCAACATTTTTACACTAATGTTTTTGTTGAAAATTTATTAATTCTAATTTCTCTTCTGTAACTCATTAAGCCATATTATATAGATTAAACCATGATATGTACTATTTAAACTGAATAGTAAAAGTAGTTTATTCAATCACATATTTTATTTGATATTCTGCTCCTGAATTGGTCCATTCTGTTTTGCTTGAAATAAATGTTTATTCTGATATGCATTCTTGATAAGCACTACAGTTATGGAAATGTATAATATGAAGTAATCTTTATACTGTCATCAATGTTATATATAATATACCAAATATTTATTTTGACATTAATTTATTAAAGTTCAATAAGTTGTTATAAGATCTTACTAATTCTGACACAATATCAAATGACCTATGTTTAAATGTATTTATCTGCATAGTTTCTATATTGTACATTTAGTCATCAAGTAGAACTCTGGCTGTTTGAAAACTCACAACTTTCAAATTGTGTTGTATTTTATGCATGTTTGGTGTATGCAAATTTGAAAAAAATATGCTAAATGTATCCAAAATATATCCACTTATACAAAAAGAGATATTAATATTGCTATGATAATTCATGGAATATATCTACATACATTTTACATATGTTTTCCATATTAGTATATGGAATACAAATGTCGTCATTGGCACCAAACAAACCTACCAATTAATTATGAATCAAAACTGGTCTAAGGCTTTAAATAAATAAAGAACTACTTACAGCAAATTGGAATTGTAGATTTGTATTATTTAAGAATTTTTTTTTCCTTTTTTTATAGGTAGGGGAGGAGGATTTGGCGGAGATGCCGGTAGCAATCAATATCTACCACCTCGTAACAGTTATCGGAAATAACTGGCTGCATCGTGCATCACCATCAAAACGCGACATATCTCCCAAATCCTGGGCGACAACCGTCACGGACCTCTCTCGTTTACAGCTTTTATTTTTACACACTCAATAATCTTACACCACTGAGTCACATGCACATTTACGTTAATAATCACCCACTGGTATTTAACTGTATATCTCGATTAGGATAATTTAATGTTTTGTACGCGTGTATACGCCCGCGTATTTATATGTATACATTACTTTGTACATGGTAATTTTTTTATTATGAAACATACGCTTGTACTTTCTGCTAAGCGGACGTCGAACTTATATACTTTGTGTACGTATTTATGCGAGCTTGTAGTAAAACACGAACGAAATACTCTTTCTATTTAATCAATGTGTTCAAATTTACTTTCTACCTTGAAATTCCAACATGTTTAACTATTTTTTCCCATAATTTTTTATTCTTCAAAATTTTGAAAATCTTGGGTTCCTTAATGTTTGCTTCTCAAGATTAATGTAGTTAATAGGAGTAGCTATTGGCATATAAATGATAACTAAACATCTTTATATATTGATAATTAAATCTCTATATTTAATATTTATCTTTATTAATATTGTTGGAACATGATCAGAAACAATTGTTTCCTTCTGTAACAAGTTTTACAAAGAAATGTAAGGAGAATCAATTGTATACCTCAACAAACAATATGAGGTCACATATCATAGTCCTATTTTTAAAACTAGAACACAAGAATAAAAAACAAATTAAAAATAAAATTAAAAACTCAAGGACTAATGTATCTGTGTCGAAAGACCATATTCTGTTACCAGTTTATAATACAATATAAATTAATAAAAATGAGTCCCTGTATGATTTTACATTAAAACAATACAACAATCTCTGTATCAATGCTATAGACTTTGCAATTGAATATACAAATTATCATAAAACCATCAAAGACAAAAGTAATTATGAAATTTTAAAATATTAAAGGTATTGCACATGCATTAGAAATGACAAGAAATGTATAATATTGTACACTTACAATTTGTACACACACAATAAATGTACAAGAAATGTACATATTTTGTTAAAAATGTTATATGCATACATTATACATATTATTAGAATAAATACTATACTATTTATATTTCACAAATATAGTCTTTTTAGCTATAACCATTATTTATTTACTATTAAATTACTACCTTTGCCTTCTATGAGAATTTAACATTAAGTTTTTAAACAAAAATAACTTCTTAAAAAATACTGAAAATGAAATTTTTAATGTAAATATCCGACTTAAAATTTTCTTCTGGAATACGTATGAAAATAATTTTATTTTTTACACGAAGGATAAAAAATAAAATAATAGGAATCAAACCATTGAATAATTATTACGATTAATTAGTTTTTTCTATAGAACGATGACTAAAAGAGTAGAAATAAAACAAAATCGTGCAAACTGTGTATGTATACATATATGTATGAATACTTGCTAGCGCACACATGCATACACACCATAAGCATAAAATTAAATTGAATAGGCATGTGTAATTTTGAATTTTCGAGTTAAACATATTTTGAATTATATTTTAATAATTAAACCTAATTTTACTACGTGATCCTTCAGTTTGATGTATTTTTATAATTTTTTAAATGGCAGTAACATGCATCAAACTTTATAAGATTGGGAATCATCCTAGTTGAAGAGTAGGCAATTATTTAGCAAATTTGCGACAACAATTATGATGAAACAATTATATAGCTTTATTTTCTAATTATAGTACTAAATTGTTTTAGTATATGTATATAGGCGTTGCCGAAGGAGTTTATAACCACAGTCGTATAATCATTATAAAATTATTAAAGAATAATTATGTTTTATTGTAAATTCTATTTCATTTAATAATTATGTCATTTCTTTTCAAATAGAAATTTGTTTATTTCTTTTAAAAAATATCAAAGATTTATCGATTCAATTTCATATTTATTTTCATAAATTCTCAAATTGTCTTTCTTTTCTAAAAAGCGCCTCGTTATCAAAATTACTAATTGAATGGTGCCAACTAAATTCAACTACATTCTTATACCAATTTGGTAAAAAGAAAACTTTTAATACAAATTTTACCATTATTCAATTAACCAATGTTAATTCGTGTGGAAATGTAAGGGTTAACCTGTAAATAGGTAATTATCTATAATATATTATACATCGTCATACAGTACATATATTTCATTACTACTCAATTTGTATTGCTAATATAAATCAGTTAGAATCTTCTTACTTTTTTGTTTATAATAATCGCTATTTATTTGTAATTTTATACATAATAAATATTAAGATAAATCAAACAGACTTATTAATTTATTTTTATAAATTCACTTATAAGTTACATCAGCATTAATTAAAATATTTGTTGCGAACGATAAATACAAAACTTGAAAACTGCTGCAAAATGTTACATATGTTGCCATCTGATGGTGCTGCGAATCACTACAATTAAAATTCCTAACATCATACTTCATTCACAGTCACTTGCAAGCGCCATCTGTCGAGTATTATTTCAATATCTAAGAAATTGTCATTGAAAGTCAGATTTACCAACAAAGGGAGAATTGTGTTTCAAATTATTTCCGAAGAAAGCATCGAAAGATTATTTTGAAAAAGTGAGTAAGTAAAATTGAAACGTGTTTCTCCAATTATGCATTGTCCTTCGGTACGTGAAAGATGAAAATGATACAGGGAAAAGTAGTAGTTTTGGGTTCACAAGGTAAGCTTGATATTATGTCTGTCATTATTTCATCATAGTGATTCATTTCCTTCGTAACTGTTACGCACAAAAGCATTTGAAAATGTCGACTTGTTACTACAAATGCATATTCGTTTTCGTAATTACGGTTCTACAATAAACTTATACTTCTTATAGCTCACTGTCGCTCGTTGCTCGCGAAGACGATTTAGGTTAGTTTTCAGGTGTAATCTATACACGCACATGTATCAATTCAGTTGATTAGATCGCATATTTTGTTATCAAATAAACGATATTGCTCGTCTTATAATCAAACACATATTATTATCTTTATTTGCATGTGCACTTGTTTTCCCATTCTTTAAATAAATTGAAGTTCCTTATTCTGACAGAGTGCATGATCTATTCATTTTTTAGATGTTGGAAAAACAAGTATGATCATACGTTACGTCGGAAAAGTATTCAACAACAGTGTAAATCCTACAGTTGGCGCGTCCTTTTTCACATGCAAACTGAACTTGATAAATGCAAAAATAATACTACAGGTACAATGATAATAAAATTAAAACCTAAAACAAATCATATATATAACTCTTTTGGACCTAGGTACAATCTTCGATCCGGTTTTACTAATCGATAATTTGTTTTGAAGTAGTTTTGGGTAAATTGTAAACACACGATGTAAAATATATTAGAAAAAATTATTGCAAATTTCATAATTATACATAAAATATTGATTAAACTTCGTTTTGGTCGTCATAAAATTTTCATTTTTCAATATTTTTGTTTGTCATTAGATTTCTTGTTTTAGTAAAAGTAGAACTTTTGCCGAAAACTATTTTGTACGAATGTAATGTTTTGTTAATATCATGTGATTAGTATTAGTTTTTATTAATTAGAATTAGATTAAGGTTAAGCTATTTTTATTTTGTTACGACGTCGCAACGTGTACATGAAAGAAAAGATAAGCGATGATTGCACGTTAATGCAGCACATGTGCCGCAGATGTATATGTACAATCGAAATACAGTTGTAATATACCATTAATAACTCTAAAACGTATAATTTCCGCCAATTAAAACTTACATTTTGGGATTATACACGTTAAACACTATAGAATGACATAAAAGAAAGTTGAAAATTTTATGTCTGCCAAAACGAAATTGAGCTATTGATTGTAACTATACTATGTAACCGTCAGGTCCGAAAAGGTTAAATTTTCCTTTTTATCTTTGCTACTTTTTTCACATTTTTCAATAAATTGCAACATATTCGTAAAATTTATTCCATTATAATAACTTGTTATTGTAGTGTCATAACTGAAGATCTTACTTCTGAAGAACAGACTTGAAACTATGTCCTATAGATATCGGAGAGTAAAAAAGTTGTTGTGACGTCACAAAGGCACGAAGGCTTGCGATTGGTAGAATGACACTAGTAACCCATATTCTACAAATTGGAGATTGAAACGCACTTTGTGTCATATGTGCATTTATGACATGTTAACTTTTTTACGACCCGGTATATATAAGAATCTACAGTACGTACGTTTTACGAAAAGGTGAAGTTGAATGTAAACAGAGCTAGTTACATAATCAAAACTTCATTGATCCGCTATGTGATGCAAAGTCCTAGGCAGGGATGTATTGTGGGTTTAATGCTCACTGGATCGAAAAGACGCGCAAATAATTGAAAATCGTCAACGAAATGGCAAAGAGTCATAATAAAATTATATTTCAACTATCACTGTATCATTCTGAACTAAACCCAATTACATTCATCTAACGAAGATTTGGAAACTGGATGATGTTGTTGTTAATAACCTTAAACCTAATACTACTATAAACGAATCAGGTACAATTACTCCCGCTCATATTCGTGCACTGTACGAGCGTCTAGTATAAAAGAAAAAAATCATATTTCTTATTAGTACTTTTCATTTATTCTTATCAAACTTTCATTATTACATTAAGTTATTACTATTTACAACCTAGTTTCACATTTCATTTATTAAAATTACAGAAAATACAAAAAAATGTATCTAGTCAGAAAAACTACTTCTCAGTTGTATTCGTACAGTTAATATATGGACCATAAAATATATTTTAAAAAAGTAATTTGCAAAAGAGCACGTTAAATGGACGTATGAAGGTTAGAAAAAGACAATTTCACTGATATAAGTAAGTTCAACGACTTTCAGTTAGGTAGTAGACAAATTGTGTGGAGTAAGCCAAATACAAGTTTTGAAAGTTCAAACCTTTGGTCCACTGTGAAATACATTATAATATGAGGGTGTTTTTCTGCTGCTGGAGTGGCTAATCTTGTGTTTATCGATGGTGTTATGAACACGTATAAATATATAAATATATTAAAAGAAAATGTACATGATTCTGCGGATTGTTTGGGTATTCGTAACAATTTTAAATTTTACCAAGATAATAATCCAGAGCATAAGGCATATGCAACTCGACAATCGCTTTTGTATAACTGTTCTAAGGTAATGGAAACCCTTTCACAGAACCTGGATATAAATCTAATTGAAAATTATAGGCAGAATTAAAAGCTAAGGTGCAAAAATGTGACATAAGAAATGTAAACCAACTAAAAGAAAAGTTACTAATCAAATGGCATAATATTATTAGCAACATAACAGAAAAATTAGTTAAATCCATGCCTAATCGACTGATAAAAGTAGTAAGACACAATGATCATCAAAGTATTAATTCATTTTTTTATGTTTGTAAACAAAGAAAAATAAAACTGTTTTGTAGGTAAAGGTAGCGTATTGTACTGGATGCTGGTATAATGTACAAATATGAGTGGGAGTAACTGTATATTATTTTATATCTTCACATATCTATTTTCTTATATTAACATAATGCATATAGAATTATAAAATGATTCATTATTTGTTACACATGTAAATAATAACTTTTGTTAATTTTGTTGTATTTGTGTGTGTTTTGGAAATAGCTTCTTGTCAATATGGTCCAGGCGAAGTCACGTGATTTTGTTTGGATCCATTTAATCGACTAATAGAACGTACTATAGTTTAACGTCGCTGTTGTACCGTAATTCTTAATGACACGGATTTGTGCTACGTGAAGGAAAAATTATTAACGCCGGCGCGAATGGAAAAACCTGTTCAAAGGAAGACGGATTTTGATTGGTACTGGCGCTGGTAACTTTCCCCTCACATGACATGTATAGAAAATAAAAAGATTTCCTGAACGGGAAAAAAATATAGTATTTGAAATTGTAGTTAGTCGGCAACAGACCGACCGAGCATATCGTGGATGTGAGTTTAGTTTCTTTGTTGGCGCAGGTCTGGGATACTGCTGGACAAGAGAGATTCAAATCGATGGCGCCAATGTATTATCGAAATGCTAACGCGGCGATGCTGGTATTCGATTTAACGCAGTACGACACATTCGTAGCAATAAAAGGATGGGTAGCAGAACTTCGTAGAAACGTCGAAGAAACTATGGTGTTGGCTGTAATTGGAAATAAATCGGATCTAAGGAAGGAACGGCAAGTGGACAGTGAGGAAGGTAGACTTTACGCAACGAAAATCGGTGCGAGTTACCACGAGACGTCGGTACTAGAGGACGTAGGTATTAACAATGTTTTTTTAAACATTGGCACGAGTCTGCTCAAACTATCTTCGACCAAACAAGAGACCACGTCCGTCAAGGTATACGAATCTGATGACTCGAATTGCATCGACACGGAGGTGTACTGTACATTACCTCTCGAGGAAAGTCATCCGAACGTCAGTACTGCTATTGGATTATATAAGAGATCCTATGCATGTTGCTAGTCTCTTATCTTTTTTCGAGGACCCTAAGTATATACATCGTAATACAATTTCCCAGAATTTTTTTTTTTCAACTAAAATATTAAATCGTGCGCACACATTCACACTGTTGCTATAAGGTAATGAATGTCGTTTGTGGATGTAACAACGACCGAGTCTTTCATACCTCACTTATGTACAAATGTGGAGCTCATTATAAATGTAATCGTTCTTTTCTTAGATATTTATTGTTTCTACTATGTTTTTAACCATTTGTAAACCGAGGATGGGTTTATTTTGATCCACGTTCGCAAGAGCCATGTCGATCTCTCCCGATAAGCGATTTAAGTCGGAAAATAGATATTTATTTTAGAACTAATAAGGAGATCCATATGACTTGAAACACATTCATCGGTTAGTTCTCAGAGTAACATCTTAAAGAAAAGATGTATTTATTTGTTCATATCAGAAATATATACTTTATATTCTTTTTTGCATTGTTATTTATTTATAACCAATTTCATTTCTTTTTCTTTTTATCGATAAGTTTTGTATATTTTATATTGTGAAGTGTGTCTTATTTTTTTATTTACTTTTCTTGTGACTGCATATATGCCTCGGGAATAATAAATATAAACAGATGCGACAATTGGCAAAAGCATCTATGCACAGTACATTCTGTATTTAAAATTTGTTTATTATGTATACATCGCAATAAGTAAGTATTATTCGTTATGTATAATACATTTGTACGTTGTGTACACTTTATTTATATTTTAATTATATTTATTTGAATTTCCATATATTTTATTCGTGTACTTCATTCTTTCGTATTATAAAAAACATAATATAAATTTCAATGTTTTAATTTCAGAATATCATTTGCTATAACAAAAGAATTACGAACCCACATGACGAAAATAGAAAAAAAGGTAGAGTCGGGTCTACAGTGATCCATGTATGGTTGCCAGCGGCCGCTAGAAACATTAGTTGACGAAGACTTAATAAAAGCGAAAAACAATCGATCTGTACGATACCGTTGACAACGATGCTCTTTCAAAACAGTTGATATCAACAGAAAAGGTCATGCGCTGGGACTCTTTTTGACGAATAGTGATATTAATGTGTTCAATAGTTTAGAAAAAATAATATTACGGACATTTACAAATAAAAATACTTATAAAAGAACAGTATGTATTTTCTAAACGATTAACTAAAAACAAACAAAACTAAATGATGGAACTAAGAATAAACTAATAGAGAAAAGTAATATAAGGAAGGACGTATTAGAAGTTTATGATGAACAAGAAAAAGCTGACACATTGGATATCAATATATACAGGGATTACCATTACGATCATTCCACATAGGGAACAAGAGTTATGTAAACAAATCCAAAGTTATAGAAATGTTATTATTATATAAAATAATGAATTACTTAATTTCGGTCAATGGAAGATAATCTAATAACATGTGACCACTGCTAAAATTACAGAGATTAGAAAAGAGGATTATTTAAAGTGACAAGTAATAATTTACATAAGTCAATGAGATATTTTTAAAGAAATAATGAAGCTTACGAACCGATCGTAAAATTTTAATACGATGTGTATATTCCCATAATCAAAGATAATATTTCGATGTTATGTACCGATGTGCCTAAGAGGGGATATAGAAGATATCGTGTCGCTAATTATCAATGGAATAGTTATGATTTCGGGTTTACAACTAGAAGAGTTGTGTGCTTGTAAGTACCTACGAGTACGGAACGATAAACGCGAGATGAGTCATTCTCTCTTTGGGCCGGGCCTCACGAAGCGTGACGCGTCCCAGCTTTGTTTATGTTTAACTTATCTCATTTTTGTTACGTAAGTATTCCTTTGGTAATCTCCTATTTAGGCCTATAGAGATTTAAAATAATGACGTTTCAATGCGTTCGACCGGAGGTCATGTCAAACTGAACGATCACGCAGCGAAAAGAGCTGTCCAAATTTTTGGAATTCTGGAATACGGGGAAATCTTGAAAAACTATTTTCAAGCTTTCTATGCTAAAATATAATTCAAGATTTATGCTAAAAAAATCGAACATCGAGATAATACAACGCTGCGAGAATAAAGCATTAAGAACAACGTCGACTGCACCATGATACATCGGGAACGAAACGTTACAAAAATACGATCGTCATCGATAAATAAAACAATTCGTCGCATCGCAGAAAAGAACACTGTACAGTTATCCTGACAAACTAGCCAACAAAATGCTGGACAACGAAAATGAAATTGGAAGATCGAACAGAAGAGAACTTCTTTAGACTAATGTTTAATTAAATAACAATACTACGTTTATCTAAAATATAAAAAAAAACACCAGCAAGTATTATCTTGGTGTATGTTCATTTATAGAAAAGAGAAGGAAAACCAAATGGAGATAAAATCCTTCTACAAAGCGGGGTGGTACTTTTTGTGAGAATCTTGAAAGCAAACCAGGATCATGCTTCTGCTGAGTCCTCTATAGAAAGAATATAATAAACAATTAATCTGAAAGAACAATGTGTCATGATATCATCTATGACTAATAACAGTCTTTACCTTATTATGTAAGTATAATTTATCTATCGTACACATTTATACAAACAAATTTCCATTTTTTTTTTTTTTACATTCCTTTTCACGTTGTACGACTTTGTTCTTTTAGATTTGATTGTTTACGTCTGTGGTTTCCGAAGAGGTCCGGTATAAAACAACTAAACATCGAAACGTTAAAAATACTTGAAGCGATTTCACCTTACAATAATCCATTAACGCGCGAAGCGATAATTCAAGTTTTCGTTTCGATGTTCCTTCGAATGGTTAACGTACCTCTCGTTATCAATTATCCAGAGTCGTTGATCCGCCTTGAAATCGCATACAATTCCAACTACGCATTCGTTATAGAGTTATGCTTACGTTGCGAGATACGTCTAGTCGATTACGTAAAACCTTGGGCCTACTGTTCCGTTCCAAGCATCACGAAGGTGTGTTGTACGAGTAAGTTAATTAAGCTCGCTCGGTCTGCGCGAGCAGCTACCACGAAAGAAACGAGATCGCACGAGTGCGACTACGGATTGAATGCGTGCGAGAAGAAAGGCACGCGCTATTCGTACACCACCAAACGAGAGTACACAATGTGTACAAACGTACGTTTCAAGAGTTTCTTTATGCTTATTTACCAGTGGATGTACCACGAAGGAAGAAGGAGAGGCAACCGCCATAGAGACGTTTTCTAACGTAATGCTCGCTTTAGAGAGCTCTCTTTGCGTTTTGTATAAGAGAGCACTCCGACAGTTGGTCGGTATCCTCGGTAAAGTCTAGGTCGTCGAACATTCGCAGATACCTCGCGGGAAAGCAGTTCCGTTTTCATAAGTTAGATGAATTAGATCGTTTCGTAAGTCTTTGCGTATTTAACTATGGGAACTTTCGGCCCGATGTAAGTATACGTAAACACGCAGTCCTGCTAGTTCGAATCATGTGTCGTCCATCCATTACTTCGTATTTTGTTTTCCATCGGTCGTTAAAGTGAGTCTCATCAACACGGTTAATATTTTTCGATCAAAAACGAACGTAAGGAAACTTCGTATCGGGTATATAGTACGTTGCTTCCTCGAATTCGATCGAGGAGAACAAGATTAGGATAGGAGAATAATTTAAGGATAACGTTTAAGTTGTGTTCCAACGAAGCTCTGACAACTTTTTCGAAAATAAACTCACCGATCTAACTGACCGTGGACTAAGAATGTTCGTAATATTTGTTCAAATCGTAGTGTAAAAAGTAGAAGTATTTAATAATTTGTCGGTGCACTTGTTATTTTATAGTATTACCAACGAGAGTAATGCTATTTAAAAGTTTCGTGTCTTGTAAACGCTTTAGGGAATTATTGCAACTTTGGAGCGGAAGATTACAATTTTTCCCATTCGTGATTATTTTCCTCGATGACAATTTATCAAGACAAAAATATGTAAAGACTTATGAAACGATCTGATGCATCCAGTGCGATACGTAATGTTACGCCACGGTGATCACATGTATACGTAATACTGGCGAATTTTACGACTAAGAATTTCGGATTGGACAGTCCCCAGCTGTTAACGATGTGAAAAAGTTCATTGATATTTTCAATAGCTAGAGTTATCCGTGCCACCGGTGAAACTGTCCGTAAGATGATCAGGCAGAGATACGTGAGAACTTTGCCAGTCGTATTTCACATTCTAAGCGTTCTTCAGCAATGTTTACAATTGCCCTGTCTCATGATCGATAATCGTATAGCAGTCGTTGCCAATGGTAAAATTTATCGAACGAATCGTGTTAAAAGTATGAAAATGTACTGTAAGGAGCTGGAAAGAATGCAACTAAATAATGCCTTTGCCTTTGCAAAAAAAATCCGTTTTTTTTTGTATACGAATTGCGTTGTTACGATAGTGTCCGTTGCTAATTGCCTGACCAACCGTGAAATAATCTTTTCCAAAACTTCTGAATCAGTTAATTAGATGAAATTAGTTAAATTTGAATTTTATTCAAAGGTATTCTTATCAGCTCTACAGTATACCGTTCAACTCTGTAAAAGCAACGTTGACAATACGTTTTTGTCTTAGATTGTTATACAAGGATATCGATCGGTTCGAAATTATCCGACGTGGACATCGTGTCGCGTGTCGAAGTCGCAGGTTTAGCGGAATGCGAGGAAAGATGTTCGAAAAATGAACGTATTTGCAACGCGTTTACATTTGGGTAAGAAAAAAATGTCCGTAGGGCAGATTATTAAAATTACAGAGTCATCGTCGATACGCGAAGCGACTAGTGTTTCTTCTTGAACATTCTTTCTCGAGAAAGAGTCATCATTTCTCTGTAATTCTTATTTTCTAAGAAAATTTAGTTTGTAGAAAATAATAATGAAATTTATTTAGTTTGTGGTAAACTAAGAAAAATTGCAAATACCTCTCAACTAGCAATTCCAATATTGAAGCTATTGTCATCTTAAATATTTAATTGCGATCAATTATGGAAGATAGACGTAAAAAAAATTGTAAAGGTGTTTCAGAATTCGCTTGTAGAGAATATTATTCTACAAAAATATGTGGAAAAATAAGAAAATAAGGAACTAAAATAGATTTTAGATTGTAAACGGTTAGGTGATTTACGAAAACAAAAATTTCAATTAAGAAAGCACCGATTGAAATAAATTTAGATAATAATGTTGGAAGACAAGTATATACAAATCCCTGGAATGTTATTGCCCACATTAGAACTCATAGGAATTACAAAGGAATATCTTAGCACGGTGGAAAATTTAGGACTTAAACTATAAATAGATTACTTAATGCAAGTATAGCAAATTCTAAATGCTCTGTATATAATCATACCAGATTTACATCAACTCAAAGTGAAAGAAATTTTTCACAGTCCAACGTTTTGTAAATCTTTTGTATTATTTTATCGATAACTTAATTTTTTTAAGATAATTTAATATCTTAAATATCGTAATACGCGCGATCGTTTCTTTATATGTATATTTTTATATTCTGAAAATATTTCTGTGTAATTCTAAATACAAATAAATATGTAATTATAATTTGAATATATATATATCTTTTTTTTTGTTAAATATTGCGAAAATCGTGTCAAGGGATGCAATTTTTCAATTTCCATTCAATTTGAACGATCGTTTCATGAGAAATTAAAAGTGTCGTGGAATTAGAAACACTACTCATGACACCAAGAAACGAAAGATGAACTCTGAGAGCATTAATTTTCTGCTTTCTGTCGATCGATTTGTTGTTAGTGTGGGCTTGAAGGGTAACGGCACTTGTGCGATCAGCACTCGAGTACCGATGGTCGAAAATTTAGAAACTCATCCTGATTACGATGTCTACTTGAAAAAACAACAAGGTTCGCCATGGTGTGACGCCGACCGTCTCTATAACGGAGACTTTACACAAAAGAACGGAAGTCGCTTAACAAAACACGAGAAGTCGAATAAAAATAAGTCCGTTACAGACAACGGTGGTTCTTTCCCAAAATTGATCGAGCCAGTGTCGACGCCACTTCACACGCCATCACTTCCGAGGTACATACTATGTAAACATATATATGAATATACACATACGTGTGCACAATAACGGAGTAATTATTTTGACCGAATTGGATATACAGAATGGTCTATAATTCATAATACACACGATGTTCGAGAAATTTTATTTAAAATAAAGACAAAAATCAAAAATAACGAAATTGCTTTGAGGTATCCTTTTTGAAAGAAAGCATTTGAAAATCAGTTACAAATGCGTGCACTTAATTACCAACGTTATGAATTTCGCTATTTTTGATTTTCGTCTTGTTTCGAGCAATGAAATATTCCTAATCCCATTTGTATCTTGAATTATGGACCAATTTGTATTCTTGCAACCATATTTTATTTCATTCTTCGTAGTTTTTTTCGTTAGTACGTATTTTGTCCATTTGTTCCTCTTTCTCCTACTCTGCACCCAATCGTGTGCTTATATGACTTCGATTGCAAGGGTTTGAGAGAGTCGTGTAAAAGAATTTGTCTTTGAAATGTTAAGAGGAAGACACGACACTGCAAGCTACGGGCTCGTTGGTATCTACGATCTGTTTATCGATCACGACGGACGTTTTCTTTCCGGTGACGACAACCATAGAGTCTTGGACATTCTCGCGAATAGAAATCAAAAAGAAGCATCGAGCAGTTCTTTTGGTGAGTTGTAATATTTCATACGCGTCGACGTGTACACTAACACCCTGTTTGTACGCTGACAATAATCTATCCTCACAGCGTTTGGAATCGAGTCATTCCCATCAATGTTTTTATATATTATATTACATATGTACGCTACTATTCGTAAATATTTAGCCACCTCCATTGTATTGGAAATATATATATATATGTATATAGAATATAGTTGAAGAAAGATTATCCGATGTAGCTTTTGTCGCTATTTTTTAACCCAGGTCCTTGTACACAGAGAGTAGTAACTAAAATAGGACGAAAATTGGCAATCGAGGAATTGTGGATTGAGATGAATCGAAATATGAAACCAGAGTCCAAAATCTAAAAAACAATTGTGAACATATCTAGAAACCGTTTGAAAAGATATTTAAAAAACATGAAAAAAACTTGTTGCTAGATTATCTCAAATCGTTAACACCGTTATTGTTCAGTGTATTGAATATATATGTTAACGAAGTATTTAACAATTCTCATGTATTAGTTGGTAAGATTTTTACCAGTATTAACAAACGGATAGTCGTTCTATTCGGAAATATTTACATTATTACACCATTCCAAAAAGTGGCTGAATACTTATTGTACCATTATATTATTATATACTATAATGAACGGTAGTGTATGTGTACTGACGACTCGGGTGGTCGAAGTAGGGAAAAATCTAAAAATATTATTAAAAATTTGGAGTTACTAACTAATTTTTAAACTAAAATTATTTTACGAACTATCTTATTGATTTCAATGACCTTAAAGTATGTTGAAGGGGACAAGTTTGCTAGTGTTGCAGAGGGAAAAGTCACCTTAGTTAGGTTTGGGTTCAATTTTGTATCTTTTTCTTTTTTTTTTGATTTATTTAATGCGTCTGAGCCTCAGTTATGTGTTGATTTAAAACAGGAAGGATGAATAAACAATTCTAACTTTAAAGTAAATTGTAATTATCTACTATTTTCCTCTTATCGTTTAATATCTATAACTTCGAAACAAAGAGTGAATGATCTTTGGTCAAGGATTAAGGATACTCGATCAGCGACCTTCCCCTTCCAACATCCTTCAAGGTCATTGGCTTGGCGAGGTCCTTGGTAATGCAGATAATTGCCATACTCTCTTTATCAGTATTTAAACACCACCATACGACATAGGTCGGGGAAAAGGTTTCTTTGTTAAGTATTACGATATGTTAGGAATTGAAACAAATAAAACAATTAGTGTCCTTTGTCGCCATCAAATAGAAATTATGCAATTTGCATGTGTTTTTTATTTTGTAATTATTGTTAAAACTTTTAGGAAACTCTTGTTAAATATCAAATTTGTAGTAAATTTGATCAAATAATCATGAATTTTTTGAAAGAATTCATATAATTATTCATTTTTTAATGCTTCTCATTTTTTGTTTGCATTCAAAAATTCTACATAGTATAATACAAAAGAAAACTTTACAATACGGATAATCGTTGAGAGAAACAATATTGATCTTTTCAAAAAGAACCAGCTCGCCATCGATTTTTCATCGATCCTTCTCGTCTACGTCCCATTGAAACCGAAGAAACATGGAATCACCAAAGCGATTTCTATCATCACGATTCTTCTCTACTTTTCTCGACCGAATCGAACATGCACGATCATCGTACACCAGCTAAGGTTGTTGAAATAATACAAACCGATACTTTCGAAGGAGAAAGACCGAACGACAAAATAGATGAAAAAAAAACGAAACACATACCTCACAGCCATACTAACAGAGTTGCTAATGGATACTCGCATTACGATACTCATACGAACGGAGCTATGTACAATTTAAACTCAAAGATTCCAAGTCCTGAGAATACAACCCTGAAAACTGAACAGAAGTTTGGCTGGAACAAATCTTCCGCGATACCAACACGTAAGTAGTAAACATTACGTTATTTTTCGTCATTACCTTTATTTTGGTAAAGGGAGTACAAGTTTTCGAAAAAAAAGTTAACGAAAAGGAAAATCCTATGAATCGAATCAAAATCTTTAGGTCATGAATATATATGTTTTAAAATTCATAATTTAGTGCCCCTCTTGAGAGTAGACTATAAATTTTCCTTTATTTAGAGGGTCCGCAGGTACACGTAGTTTGAGAAACTGCGTTTAGTATTGAACGTTGATAGCGAGCGAATTATTTTGAGCGTTGTCTCGTTGTTGGCAATTCGTGAAGTAAAACTAACGAAGAAAAAAAAGAAAAAAAAAAGAAAAATTGTTTTCGCGATGAATCATGCAATTTATACACATTGTATGAGCGAGAGTTTGATCAGCATGTGGTACATTAGGGAACGAACGGCATTGACACGAATCACAAGCTATACGCGTGTTACATCGTATAAAACAAAGCAAAACGCTTGTCGCTCTACACTTGTCGCGACAATCGTTCTTATCATAACCGTCTCGGATGATATCTCGATCAAGAATCGATATTTCCGTAATACCGATCGATGATCGAGGACGAGTTACGGCTATGACCGAGCGATCGATCTTTTTGAATCGTACCGCGATCACGAAGGACGAGCTAGCTGAAATAATTGCTCGCTATGTCCCTGATGAGTCTCGAAGGACACGAACGATGGAACTTGTTCGCTTGTAAAATTGCATTCGTTTCGTTCCACGAATAATCAGACTCCGAAGAATAAAAAATATACAATTTCTTATACACGACGAATGCAAACAGTACGAATAAGAACGAACGAAAACGTAAGAAGATTGACACCGATTGCCAAATACGATTTCGTCGTATCATTAATTAATAATTCATTCGCGATCAATTTCAGCGATTTATTCGAAGTAAAAGATATTTCGAATAAAGCAACAAAATAATAGGGTTATCGTTTACATAACTAATTTACGTATAATTTGTTCTCAGGATGCAGATGCTCATAATCGTGAACAAAATTGAATTGCAAAGTGAATGTTTCGGTGAATCTTTCGTTTACATATCCTAGTTTCTTATGCAACGAGAAGCATTGACATGAATAATGCGATTCAAAAATAATAAGTATATTTTCCAAGCATTTTCTAAACGGATATAAATATTAGCTCGCGATAGAAAATAGAATATTTTATGTTCATTTTGGGATAAAGATAGAAGGACTCTCGATACTAATTTTGTACGTTGTTCGATCGTTTAAACAATCATTTAAGTAAACTGACCAGAAAGAGAATGCCTGCATGTACGTAATATTGATAAATTGTTCAGTGAGATTGTAGAAATATTGAAGAAACATATTTCATAGAGTATTTTAAAATAGTTCTAAATTTGAAAAAGTGTTCGAAAATATAATTGGAAGTGGTAGCACTTGTAAATTATCGTTAGAGAACACAGATAAACAATAAACTTAACAATGGAAACCCAAAATTTAATTTAATGCCGGTTTAGTGAAAAATGATCGCTAAAGTAAACACATGTAACTTACAACCTATAGAAATACATGAAGTGATAATTTGGGTTTGTGTGACGGCTACTGGAATGGAAGAACTCGTATTTATCAACAATATAATTGATCAACAAGTCAATGTATTATACATATATATACAGATCAAAGTATAATGGAAAAGAAGTATTTTAGCTAACTCTGATCAACAATTCTATGGGGTCGAAACGTAAAATTGTAATTATTTCTGTGATTTCTTTTATACTGTATTGCCGGTAAGAATCTGCCCGAAAGAATGGAAATTCTCAAATCGAACTTCACCGAAAAGATAATTCACTCATAGCCAAAAAAAGTTAAATAAGATTCTTAAGAGGAAGGGACTGGCGAAAAAAAAAAAAAAAATAAATAAATATATATATCAAGCCATTAATAACCGAGCACGAACTCTAAGGACGTTGTGTCCCTCCTCCGAAGCGCAAATAATTTCTCCCACTATTTCCGCGGAAACGTTCACTTTTCTATAAAACCACGCGGGCCTTTAATTTTGCCATTACCTTTTACGTGCACCTTACAATTTCCATCGTGTACACTTGCACGTGTTCGACATTCTCTCCCAAGTGTTGCTTCTGTACACGTAACTCGCTAGTATGTAAAATATGTGCGCTGATAAACCTGCGGGAGAGTACAAGGTACCTCGAATACCGAGCAACACGATCGGACCGAATTATGATCGCGAAAGTTAACATTTTTCCACGAATCGCGAAAGATCGTCGCGACGTGAACAATGAGAAACTCGGTTACATCGAGTAACGAGAAAAGTGTATTTTTGTTTGTTTGTTTGATCGATTCAAAAAATCGGTAAATATGTTCGTGAAATCGTTGTTACCGACTCTGGTGCTCTCGTTAATTTTTCATCGCACGGTTCTAAGTTCGACCATGATACCGAGGAAAACAAACGACAACAGTGTCACGCGTAAGTTTAGCGAACAAGAGAGATATATGTTTTTACTCGTCAAACTTGCGTGTTCTTTACAAATATACGTATCTATGTACTATCTACTTATTTCTTGTACTCTTTTTTCCTTTCTCTCTATTATAATTTATATCTTCTTTATTATTGTCATTCTTCTCATTTTTTTTCGTCTATGGTCTCTCTGTGTAATAATAGATTACATTTAATATCAGGATACAAGCGCAAAATTTCACTCGAACGTTAGACGATGAAAAAAAAAACAGTGATTTATTTGCTTTTATTCGATCAAACTGCTATTCGAATAAACTTTTATTCCTTTCGCTTGAAATATAATTACATTTTATAATTTAGATTGAATTTTTATGGAACGAATAACTGATTGAAATTGTTAATTTTTTATTCGTTGTTCGAAATTATTATCTAAATAGAAATTTTTCCCGTTTCTGAATAGCAATTATACATAATTCTATACACTAGGTAGTTTAATAAGTTTTGTCGTTCGATAAAACTTATTGAACGACCTATTACGTATATGCAACCCTCTTATACCACGACGCAAGATGATAGTTCTGTAATAGAATATTCTTATGAGAATATAACATGGCTTAAATTTGTACAACCCTAGTTTAACACAAATATTTCCTATTAGTTCTAGATTTCGCTTAACCGTGTTATAGGACGGTTGAGTTATCTTTTTTTCGTACAGTGTAACGAAGACGTTATTGTTACAATTATTATTATTATTAAACATATGATGTGGTACGTATTAAACTAACTCGAAAAGTACACTTTTGAATATTCAGTCACGATCTGTCATCGAAAACTACAACCTGGCAAGAAAACGATGGAACTGCACGTCGAACGTGTCGTAAATTGTGAGAACGTGCAAGATTGCCGTCGGACGTGCGATTATGAAAAGGCTTTCGACTGTAAAGGTTTTAATTACAGGTAGGTGAAGCAACAATTTCCATCGATACCGTTCTGATTTCTCGTTGCAACCTGGTACCTGTGCCAAAACATTATTCGTCGATGTTACCTAGAGTTAAAATCGCTTCGAATCTGTCGCGTTGCGTTTCAACGAGAATTCAATTTTTTAAGAAACGAAAACGAAATATAGTAGAGAATCGATTATCCGAACTAACGGGGAGTTTTATTCATACCTGATAGAAGAAACATATGATAAAAAGATAGTTAATTGTTCTTAGATACCATTAAATTTCGAACACTCTTTAAAATAAACATCCGTAGAGCATCAATTTCTATTTGTTGTTTTACTAATTGTAATACGTCTCATTATGTCTTCGTCCGTCTCGTCATTTTTATTAAATATGGATAAATAATGTAACAATTTTATATTCTAGATTACGTTTAATTATATCTAACCATTTCTGAATATCATCGGTATCACAGTTATTAAACGTAAAATATAAATATTGTTACTCGTCGTGTGTCGGATCGATTGTTCGGATAACAAATAACAATCGTTATTTTCGTTCGTAATTCAAAGGGGTGGATCGAGCGGCTCGAAGGGTGTGTGCGAACTAACTGCAACGCCGTATTTCCGCATGAACGTTGACCGAGATTTCTTAACCGATCCCCGATACGATTACTACGAGAGGGATCGAAATTGTCCACAGTCTATGTGGAATGGCGGTGCCACGCAATGGACGAATCATGCTCGAGTTTACGATCAAAATCGACAAAGCGGTCCATGGTCACGGTTGGATCGCGAGGACGCCAACGAAGATCTTTCGGCAGGACTAACGATCTATCGAGAGATGTATCCGAACAATCACGAATTCGCTCGGAGCTTTCCTGTTGATTACAAACAATCCAACGAACAATTTTCCCAGGAAAATCCTCGCAGTGAGTACATCTTTAAGCATTGGTTTAACCCTTCGATTTACAATTTTTTTTTTTTCCTTTCGATGATCCGTAACAAAATGACCTTGAACCGATACCACTAATCGATCATCGACGTCAATAGTCACCCAAGTACGGTGAATGCGACGTTATACGTATTCTTGAAAAAAAAAAATAGTAAAATACCTCTGTTCGATGGGCCCCGTCGAGTATATCTCGTATAAACCGGTCTTCCTTAAAATCGATAAATTACGAGTAATTCCAGATTGCAATTGTTATCGACTCACCATGTACACTATCCGTATTTAAACATTGTTGTTCTCCGATAACGCGAGAGAGCAAAATGAATTTTGTACTCGATAGATTTTCCTTCTCGTCACAATGCTCCACACTGGAACAGTCCGAACTGGAGAACTCCAGAAACGCATTATCCAGCAGGCGCGGTATACGACAATTCTCTTCACGATTCTCACGTCAACTACGACAAAGGATTTTCAAGCGTGAGAAATTCGATTTTCCCCAAATACCAGCCCGAGGACCGATCGCTTCCGCACGATTTCGATGTCCCGCAGGAAACCGATCAGTACTACGGGAAATTCAACAATTATGGTGGCGCGTTCGGATACAGCGATAATTCCGTACCACCCGCGAAAGAATTCTTTTACGGGGAACACGGGAAATCGCCGGAAGGACAGAAATGTTCGATTCGATCCGCAACTGGTTCGAAACTGAATCGACGCGTGTTACGGAAAACTTGTTTGGCACGTGATTTGGCACAATGCGAAGACCTCTGCATCAACGAATCGACGTTTCTTTGTGGAAGTTTCGCTTATCGGTAAGTAAACGGATGCGAGTAACTTACTCGTTCCTTCCTCTTTCTTATCAAAATCGAAGTTGGAACATTGAGGGGTTACACCGCTATAGAGGCCGAAAAAAATGTCAACCTTCGAGGGTTTACGCCGTGATTAAATCGTAGAAAGAAAAACACTAGAAAATCTTATTCTCTTCTCCGAGAGTCTTCGATCCACATAGTTTTTTAAAGGATAGCGCCGTTGAGGGAAAAAAATTGTAACCTCCCATAACGAATGTATCCCCTCAAGATTTACGAAAATATCGACCAACGGATCCCGACGATTCGTTCGACTGTTTTCGACCAACATCGTACCGAATGCCGAAATTCTAACTCGCTACGGTCGTCGCAGCTAATTGTAATCATCGATGACCCGGTTTTCACCGCGCGGTAACGAGGCCACCTTTCAATTTAAACCGCGCCTCACGTTTCACATTACGCGCGCTTCTCTAATTCATCACTATTCTTCTTTTCATTTATTCTCGTTCCCGTGCAGATACAACGTGTTAACCACAAACCCCACCGATAATTGTTTATTGAGCGATCTTCCGTACCAAGATTTAAATTTTTACACGGATGTCGAACCAGATCGCGATTACGACAGCTATGTCATCGTCCAAGACTCTAAGGTGTGTCACACGAGAAAAGGAACGCACCGATACCCCGCGGAAGAATGTTTTTCACGTGTCAGAAGCGGATTCGGCATACCGGCGGATATCACGAAGAAATCGATGCTCGTGGACGATTTGGGGGAGTGTCAATTCGCGTGCACAATGTCGCAGGAGTTTGTCTGCCGAAGTTTCGCCTTTAAATACGCGACGACGGAGTATCGTGGACACGTGCAAGAGCACGCGTCACCGAATTGCTTTTTAAGCGATTGGCCTCCGGGGGAGATCAATCCCGTAAATATGCCCGATATGGATGGTGCCGAATTGTACGAAAGAAGCAGCTTCTCCTATGGCTGCGAGCCGTATCCTTTGCCGTTACCAATTTCCGACGTGACAACGAACGACAGGGGACCTAACCTAGCACACACGGATGAGTTCTGTTACTCTCAACACCACAGACCGTGTAAGCTAATGTCACACGCGGTGGTGTCGTCGACACGAGCCGTCACGAAGTCGGAATGTCGTCAAAAGTGTTCAACGATGAGAAACACGGGTGCGATACCACCCTGTATGTCTTTCAATTACATGTGAGCATTTTCTTCGTCCGATCGAACTTCCTTTAAACCATTCGTGCCCACATCTACGATTCGTTCAACGAATCGAGTCGCCATCTATAAACAAACAAACGCACGTGACAGCGTTTAGACAGAGCAGGGATGTTTTCCTTGGACGTTGTAACATTTTCTATGCGAGATGTTCGGACTGCTTATAATTTTATTGTATTGTACATACCGTAGAATTATTCGTTGCAAATACGACTATCGGTGAAAGAGATACAAAGATCAAGAAACAAACAGAAATGTAGACTCAATGCGTTTTACGAAATGATACAAAACTGAGCCTGAGATTAACAAATGTTTCGTAAATTGTGGCCAATAGTTGTGGTCGCTGCTTCTCTTTCGTACTTTATTACGTGCACATTTTGTTTACATCTAGCGATTCGACTCGTTGAACGAACTATAGATGAAGAAAACATTTTTTTTTTTCTTTCAAATGCACATTCTAAAGGTAGAAATTGGGATTATATTTCGATTCAGATCTATTTGGCAACTTGCTTCACCATTTTGTGGAGAAATTGTGCACCGATTTTGACGAATTAACGAAATAAAGGATAAATACCATCGATATTGTTGCAGCGATATAATTTAACCATAACTGGTCGCGTATCGAAAACGATACCGTGGGCACAAAAGGGTTTAACGTGTTTGTCTCGGATGTTACGAGTGATCGAATCGAAATTCCAAAAATGTCGACCGATATTATCCGTAGGATTACCACTGATAGCGACCGAGATAACTGTTTATTGAGCGACATATCGATACGAGATCTAAGACCGAATTTGGATTACACTCAGGACAATGATCATGTGCTGTATACATGGAGAGATCTTGACCCATACTGCGGACTGAATATGAATCCTCTTTACCCGATAAACGTCACACCAACTCCCGAGGATCACGGTCAACCATTTCCTTCTACACAGGACCATCAGAATGGGCACAGTGTGTTCGATGGCGGAACTCGTCCTCTGGGATCGGTTTTCGATCCTCCCTTACGAACTACGAACAAATTCGGACCTGAGAATCACGAACACGACCATGGACACGATCCTCAAACGGTTAACGGTGACGGCAGTGAACCTCCTCGTCCTGTTTCCGACGGTTTCGAACATGGATTCGATTTTTTCTACCGTAAGTAAAAATGATCGTAGCGTACATGCCCCCTCTGAAATACGAGGAAAAAAGAAACTAACGCAACTGAAACGAAATTTACCGAAGTTTACACTCATGCGTTTCGGTTAATTAGCAAGAAAAGAACTGTCTACTTTCCAACGTTACACGGTAAATGGTCATCCTTGTAAAAACGGCACCATTTGTCAACGAAACGAGATCGTTGGTTTTTGGTCCTGTGAAATCGAGGAAAGCGAATACGGTAGCTGGGATTATTGTTGCGAACCTAACCATCGATGCGGCTTCTCGCGGGGATATCATTATCCCTGGTACGGTAACAATTTGGTTGGATGATTTAGTTGTGCTCATTTAAAATCCTCAATCGGAATCTTTTTTTATTTTCGTCAGTTTTCAGTATCAGCGATTGTGAGATCTATATTTCTCAGGTGTTACGTGGGTTCCAACGAAGACCAATGGAGACCTTGCAGCGAAACATATTATCCCTATTATTTACCCAAGGATCAAATGGTCTATCGACAATTACCAGCAAACTCCGCGCGCCATTGGCCGATCATTTACCTTCACGAAACATTACCTCCAAACTGCACTATCGACAACCCTAACGGTAGCAATCGAAACCATCGACTCGTTCGTCGTGAAAGCTTCTACCGAAAGTTTTCATAATAGAAGATGAACCAAAAGGATAAATATTTGGATCTTCCTATTACAAACGGATCAATAATTGCGTACTAACAAACTTTATTAACAGGCTTCCTTTTGGATAGTAATGATTAAATGTCTATTATTAATATTATTATTGTTAATATTATTTTATTATTATTATTATTATTATTATTATTATTATAACAGATTATAAATAGAATTTTACAACCAAACTAATAATGTTTAGACACGCCATGGGTGACACATTGGCTATATAATATAATTCCTCTTTTTCTTTATATATTTTCTTATTTGTGCGAGTGGAACACACTATATTTTTGTATCAACACGATTTTTCAAGTAACAAAACGCCTCTCTGGATAAACATTGATCATAAATTTATTAGATGTATAACTTATAAAATTTCTTTCTGATAGGATATGTACTTCTTTGTTAGAAGAACACAATGCAGAATGTACAAAAATCCTATGAAAAACAATATTGCGACAAATATGTCATTAATGTTATTAAAAATCATCTTTATTGTACAACATTGTTTCTAGAAACACATTGAAAATTGTTGATTTCTGATCTCTACTAAAAATATTTATATAGTTAGTATTTTACTACAGTTAATTGGTTTTTATCGTTGACAGATTGAATGAAGTTAATAAGAATTTAAAAACTCTAAAAGACACGTTTCAATTTGTGGCAATTTCACGATAATACCACACTGTCGTATAATACAACCCCGTTAATGGCACGTTGTACAATAACATAACCCCAACTATTTCACAATTATTGTTTAAACAATCGTATCAACTTATCGTACGGTAGATCGTTACGTCTACATTACCTATCACGATTATGCCCTAACTTTTCGGTAAAATCGATAGAATGAAGTTGATACGTCTGCTGGGGAAAAAGACACACAGTCGGTAAAACTTCATTACATTTCGTTACATTTGTAGTTCTATAAATTATGTGTCTACACATACTACAAACAGTGTGCAAAATCTAAATTCAACTTGTACCCAAAGTTAGTTTGATCTCTCTAGTGTTTGTGTTATCGCTAATCCGTAATACACGTAGGTATAACGAGTATTGCCACTGTGGTATCACAGTGAAGATTACCAAGAAGTTCATTCACCATAGAGGCCGCCCCTATCGTCGTCATCTCGCTTTCGTCGTTATTATCGTTATCGTTTTTTTATCTTCACATTGTATTCACTGTTGTAATCGTCATTGTTGCAGAGATAATTTCGTCACTGTATACTGTACATACGTACCATCGTTAATAACACCGTGTCGTGATTAACCGCCGGACTTCGTTGTCGTTGGTTCGTTATCGCGGCGTCGCCAGCGTCGCCATCATAGTTTATTTTTGAGATCAACAATAACCTACCAAACTCGAGGAGAGTTACATGCGGCTACTGTTTTCGTACAAAAATTACTTTAATTCATAAAGTGTGAACGTGTTATTCGCGTGTAAAACGTTTCGGGAAGTGCGGTATCGACGTACAGTGAAAATTTAGTTGAACTAAATGTATGTTCCTCTCTTTAGGAAGTTTTGTGCGCTTGTGAGAAATCACTTATATTGTAAAAATGCCAAAAAATCGGTTAATTACGCGTTCAGTGACAGGTACTCGACCGTCCCACATGACTTTAAATTTGGAGTGTGCAGAAGAGCCACTCAGCGAAGCACAATTAATGTTAAGATTAGAACTCAAGGAAAATTACGACAGAGTATGTTTTCCTCTTTTTTCTGTACAATATTACTTTACAAAACAATAAATTAGATTCTTATAGTTAATGTGTTGACACGTATCATTTTAGGTTGCTGCTACTTTAGAGGAATTGGTTAAAGATCATGGAGGTAAATTGGTTTGTCAAGCAGGCAATGTCAACGGTTATCAATATACATTGTAGGTATCATTTTCTACGTAGATGTTATCTTTTCACAATTGCTGCACTTTTAGCAAACTTAGAGTTTGTATCTTCTCGTATATCAGGCCTCCAAATCCTGCGCAAGCAGTGGTTAAAAATAATCCTCAACCCATTGTGAGCGTAGTGAGTATTATGGAAAATGCATATGAAACAACATAATTATCAACGAGTTTCTATATCTACAATCTTCACAGAATCAAAATAAGAATCAACCGATTAAACTCAATGTACTGAATAACGCAAATGGCTCTCAGGGCAACATACAATTGGTCGTGGATTCTCGAATGGGAGTTATTTTAGGATCAGTAGCTCAGCCACCAGGTAAAGAATTGTTTGGTAACAAATGCACATGTATTGGATTAATGAATCAAAGTTGCATAAATTACAGGAACTACTATAACAACTGCTACATCAGGTACAATATCTACTTCAGCACTGACATCTGCATCAACATCTACATCTATAGCCACTGCTATACCTACAATCACCCACACCCAGACGGAAAACGTACGAAAAGCATTATTGTTGTTTCATTTAACTCAATATAAACTAAATATTATATTAAGAGCATGTTAATTTTTCTCAGTATAAATATACACGATCTGGGCGCAGAACAAAAGTTCTCCAAGTGCAACAACCTGATATAATAGAGGAAGTATGTTACGCGTAAATATTGTTTTACTTAACAGTTTTTTTATTGGACTTACCATTTCACTCTGATTATATAGCCCGTGCTAATCACTCGTGGAAGGCAAAAAGTGGGATGTCCAACACATGTTGTTACACCAAGTAAGTTAAAATATCATTTTAAATATGAGCTTAACGAAGCACAGTTCAGTATATGTAGGTCAGCTTACGCGTATATGGGGATTAAATCGCATTTTCCAGCTACCACCAGTCCACAGGGTGTAACTAATCTCAGAATAAAAACAGTAAGCAAACAACAAATCGCACCATCGACAGTGTCGTCAACCGCGCCGACCGTAAGTACGACCACGGCAGCAGCAACAAAATTATCGGTAACAAAGCCGACCGAACATACAAGCATTGGTGGAATATCGGTTGGAAACAAAAATGCAGGTTAGAAGAAGAACATGTGCTGGGTTAAACGTATTACAATCGTTGTGTTAACTGTTCGGAGTCAACATATCAAACAGTTGGAATTATTGGTCAATTAACTTCAATAACCTTTCAATTTAGCTTGCGAACAAATCGATGAAGCAAAGAAGAATCTTCCAGATGGTAGGGAAGTAACATTCAATAAAATGAACGGTGGTAGAACGTTTCCTTCATTGGTCGTTGTAGCTAGACCAAATCTTCGTCCCAAGGATATCGCACCACAAATAGCACAAAAAGAAAGATCGGAGTTAGGTATTTATCTTGATATAGTTGTAATTATAGATCGTGATTTTATGCTTTAAACAAATTGCTAATTTATATATTTCAGATATTAAAGTTAAGAGTGTACTCATGTTTTCCGCTACAAAGTTTGCAGAATGGTTGATACAACAAGGTTTAGTAAAATCTGAACAATATTGTGTTCAACACAGTAATAATTATCAAAAGACTAAATTGAAGTTGGGAATGTACAGCGATCAAGGGACATTTCCCTATTCAGGAGGATATGTTTGGATCTCAAGTTGCTGTCCAGATCGTTTTGTCTCCGTCTTTTCCGGTTCGATTTTTCAAGGAGCACCGTACACACCTACCGTTCTTTTAAAATTAATTTATCATTGGGCATGTCAAACAAACGTCCAGAATGTTGTTTCCTGGGTTAAAGTATCGAACGTATACGTGAAAAATTTTTACACGCATCTGCGTAGCGTTTGCACATCTGCGATGTGGGATAAAACTCATAAGATGGGAGGCAAAAATTCTGTGATACAAGTCGGCGTAATTAGTTTGGGCACAACATCGCAAGATGGAAATTTACGACAGGTTAAAGTCGAGGTGCTTGGCGTATTAGATTTCGCTACCCTTGATTTAAGATTAAGGGCATGTGATCCTGTGCAAGATGGTGATAGATCGTATAAACGACGATTCAATAATATTTTACATCCATTGAAAGACTGGGTACACACCGATTCGAAGATTATGACGGATTTCACCGTTGATAAAAGTACACTCGAAGAAATGGGTTTCAGTCAAATTACGCAGTCAGCATTCTCCGATCAAAATCCTCGAAACGTTATGAGTAATTATCACATTATGGAGTATCTGAGGAAAATTGTTCCCAGAATGTTTCAAAATACTCTTAGTTTACTTAGCAGGCAGATGATTCAACAATTTTTGGATGAATTGGTATGGAGAGAAATGTATGGCGCGACCGCCGCACGAGCATTCGATAATATTATTGCACATATTGCAGAACAAACTAGGATTTACTCGGACGAGGGTTTATTAGATCGTTTGGTGAAAGTAGCTGCGAATCCTTTTCAGAATTGGTCATATTCGAACATGAATCCGCCACCTTTGACACATCTCATGACGATAAATAAGGAAGACATGCAATCGGGTTGCGATGTTTTGGTTCAAAACAGCAACGTCAGTGGCGGTAATCCTAATCAGCAGCAACAACAAGAAACAATTTCTTTTACACAAGCAACAAAGCCTGGTCCAAAAAGGGGGCGTAAAAGAAATCTTGTAGCGACGGCTAGTCCAGAGCCCGATGCGAAAAAAAGTATGTTTGACTCGAAAGGTACTAGAGACAGAGACAGGGACAGGGACAGAGATAGAGACAGAGACAGAGACAGAGATAGAGATAGAGATAAAGAAAGTAAAGACGACCAGATACAGTTACAAGAATTTTATTACGCCATCATGGAAGGTGACAAAAGTATTCTTTTAAAGGAGCACAAATGTTCATTGTACTTCAGGTGTTTTCTTTGCACAACAACAATGCGTTCCAACACAGATGTAATGGAACATATGATTAGTCATGTACCACCTCAAGTGCCTGGACAATCAAATTCTCCTGTGTGTCGGTACTGTTGCACAGCTTTCTCGTCTCAACATCAAATGGTTACGCACGTTACAGAAGCACACAGTAACTTTGGTCATTCCGACAGTGATATGGTTGTTTGCGCTATTTGTGAACAAAAATTTGGAAACAGCGGTCTTCTTATTAATCACTTATCGTCGGTGCATTACCCCTCAGAAATGCCATACCGATGCGAAACTTGCGGTTATCGCACTTCCAGCCATAAAGATGCTATCGATCATTTTTATCGAGTTCACGAAAAGGGCGAAAGCTTACAGTGTCCCTACTGTTTGAAAGTAATACAATTCGTGAACGAAAGTAGTCCCAACGCTACTAGTGTTCATGCTTTTCTACTGCATATGCAAAGACACGTTATCAGACGAGAACAAGGACGAGGAAACAAGTGTTCTAAATGTTGTCTCTGGTTCAATCAAAAGAGCTCGTTAAAAGTTCATCAGAGAGAATTACACGACTGTGTTTCTGGTTCAAAGGTAATTCCATATTCTAGTGGCAGTAACGGAATAATGATATCAAAGCAACGACCGCAAAGTAGACGATTCGACATCGACAGTCCTGTAACGGAATTACCACGTGACGAAAGAGTCAAGAAATGGACCACAGGACCGATTACAGTGAACGTTCCAGTTGAAAATTTGTCTTGTCAGGAATGCGAAGAGGATATAGATGAACAAGATCATTATCCAGGCGAACAGCGATGTCAACAGTGTCGTTACATAACTTGTTGCTGGCGCGCGTTTAAAGAACATCAACAACAAATTCATAACGAACGACCGATGACGAGCCTGGTAGTACCTTCTCCTCTCATTAATATTCCGTTGGACAAAAGGATGCAGTGTTCGTGCGGTTACGCAACTGCCGACGGAAATCAGTTAGCTGGGCATTTGATTAAATGTAAAAAAGTATCTGCTTATCCGATAGAAGACACAGCGCCGTCCGGAATGCTGGATAGTTTGGGTTTAGTTCCAATAAATATTTCTGACGAAACAGAAGTTGATGGCAAAAGGACTACTACTTTACGTTAAAATAGAAGAAAAATTCAAAGGAACTGTTGCGCAGTAATTTCGAAATGTGTCTAATGTCGTGAATGATAAGCTAACAATTTATTATAGAATCAAAGTGGATTTAAATGTTTGAGAAAGAAAGTAACATCCATGAAAAAGAAGAAGACATCACAAAGTAGCGACTTGATGAAATATTAATTAATACAAAGTAGGATGAATAGAGTGAAATATTAAATTAGCGCATAGTCAGTCTGAATGTGTTATTTCTATCGTGAACCGATGCATTTGTTTCCTCAATTTTTACAAAACATGGTATATGACAAAATATCGTAAGTGGTCTAGATCGCATCACACGCAAATACAATTAATAATTTTATCTTTGTATTAACTTGATTTTTAATAATAAACTCATCGTCGCTTCGATTATGGTCTGAATAAAATCGAAACAATTGGGCTACCAGCGAGTTTTCTTATGCACTGCATTTCATATCGTTTAGAAATGCTGTCACAACTACATTTTCAATGGATATATTTTGCCGATGACATTAATGTTTCTATCACTAAGTCAAATCTTTATACAGCATAATAAACGACTAAATGAAAATATATACCCCGAAAGTTTGAAAACACATAAGGAATTGCACGCTTTCGGTAAAACTAAAGATGTATCGTTCTTATTTTTCCTTTCCTTCCCGCGCAGGGCAAATTAAATATGAAACTAATCAATTTTCTTAACTTTTATTTAGCACGTACGTTTTTTGTACGAATAATAAATGTAGCATACATGTACTTTTACGTGGTCAAGTGTACGAATATATTTTATAATACTAACTCACAGAATAAAACGCACCGAATTATCCTTCAATTGGACAAATTGAGGCAAATTTAAAACTATTTGCATTAACACATAATAGTCCGTCACTCTGTACTTATCTGTATTTCTAATATAAGCTATTAACACTTTTTTGTTCTTTTTTTTGCGATATTTTAATTTTTTTTTGTGATTTTACAATGATTTAATAACATCTGTTATCGAGTCAACACTAAAGAACATATTTATTAGCAAAAACTCTGCAATGTTAATTGATCAGAAATTATTAGAGATATCATTATTATATTTATCACCTTCAGTATTATCACTTACATCTAAATATAATAAACAAACTTTTACGTAATAATGATTATAACGATTGACACCAGTGTAATGATAATGGTCAAATATGTACGTATATATTATAATATATGTATACAGAAATTAATTATCGATAAAAATAGGTAACAGCTTTGTCTTCGAATCTTGAAATATCCGAAAATGACTTAAGAATAAAATACTAGGTAATACTCGATATGTTTATGCATCTCTCTAAAGACACGCCAACACATTAGATGGATAATAATATGAAAATACAGTTTGAGAACGATATTACAATATTTTTCGTAATTTAATTTTACTATTATATATTTTTGACGAATTTTTTTACTTTAGAAAGACTGATTTCGATAAAAAAAAACTATCAATTTTAAACTTAACAAATGAAAAATTAACTATTTAAAAGAATTTGACACTGGTTGCATATCGTTAGGTATATGTATATAATATATTATCGGTATTGATAGTAATACTTACAAACAATAAGAAAATATATGGTAATACAAAATAAAACGCGACGATATCCAATCTGTCACAATTAACATTGAGATTTATCGGTAATAAATTTCTTCTATAACTTGACGGCTCGTTGTCTCATATAAATATTAAGCATCGATGCCGTCAAATTGTCTCACGTGGGATGAAGCTTCATCAGCAGTTTACGTGCTCTCAAGAGAGGTATTAACATTGTATTCAAGGGAATGAATTGGTATCTTCGACAATATCGTGATCGAAAGCCTGTTATGTACGCATTCTACGTATTCCCGACTATTAATTTTAATTTATTTTTATACTTTGTCTTCGTGTTTCTCCGTTTCACACTTGTTATAGACGTATTTAATGTACGTATATACGCGTTTCTCTTAAATTTAACGCCAAAGGGCGTCCCGAAAACGTTACATGTTCTTAATTATACGTCGAATAGTTAATATGTTTCAAAGGTAATCAATTTTAACAGACACAAAAATTTCATGATCATCACGAGCAATAAAATAAAAACTCGAATTGTTGGTAGACAATGCTCGTATGAAACTAGTCACATTGCAATATTGAATAACAAAAGTAATAAACAAAAAATTAAAGAAATGATACGATTAACCCGGATTTCAATTCATGATTCATAATACGTAATTTTCTCTACTCAGTTCGTTGCATGAAAACTTATGTGTTTCATTAATGGTTGCCCCTGTAATGTAAACAGAAAAACGAAAAAGTTACTTTTAGATAATCAAACAAAATAAAGAGTACGTGTTTGCAGTAGTTGGCAAGTGAATAAAAAAAAAAAAAAAGATAAATGTAATAATGAATGATTTTTCATCAAACTATACCTGCACGTTAAATTTGAAAGAGAACTCGAGCTTGCTGGTCGATTATTCGATGGCATACAACATGTAGAGATTGCCAGTATCACTACCAAGTGGTACCAAGGCATGAGTTGGTGGTAGAACATTGAATCCCAAGAACATGAATGTACGAACCAGCATTGCTAAACCATAATACGAAAGTATCTTGGATGAAAAATTCTGTTTGGCACAAATAATAGTAGCCAAGTAATAGTAAATACCAAGTACCTCGATCCGCTCTGTCTTTACGTAGACAAACAATAATGTTCATGCATCTTAGTGTTTCTTCTGCATATTCTAAGAGAGTAACAAAGCCCTCCTTTGAACCCTCGGGTAAGAGACAGCTCGGCACGCGAATGTAAAGACAGTGACGCCATACTACTGTTTCCCACTCAACAGAAGTGCTTTCTGTCAAGTGAAGTGTGAAGGTAAGGCGCAATGATTCGCTATTTCTCACGACTTTCAACAATTCATCCTCCTAGAGTATTATTTAATGAAAAAGATTTTATGCATATTAAACAATATAATGCAAACAAGTAATTTTGTATAGACAATACTTACTTGAACAATGTGGGAGCTCACAGAGAGCTGACTCTGCTTGATCCCCACGCCGCGGCTCTCTGTGTTGACTGTGGATACAGACAATGCGGCATGGGGCACATCAGGACCACCACAGAGGCCCCACACCCAGCGTTATACAATAATGTTGTTGTAGTCTACAACCTTCTTCTAGACTGTTATCCATACATTTACTCAATATTTCACTGCAATTGTATCGCAAATCAAGTGATAAATTAAGCTGACAGTTAGATAAGTAATTATATTTGTTTAAAATTGGAGTATACAAGCAACAGATCTATTTATAATTTCTATTATTTTAATTATTATGAATACAAACAATAAAACTTGATAACAAGAAATTAAAGACAATCTTGTGTAGTATTTAGATAACATTATCAAAAATTGATTTAGATATGACTCGCAGGAATAGTCAACTGTGAATTTTATTTATATCCATGATATTGAAGTATTTTTGTTTCAACTAAGGCTTATTATCGCTCTTAATCACCAGATTAATATTATAGATAAGGTTATATATATGGAAAAAAGATATCTGAACTGCCTATGTCGTATTTGTATTTCCTTTTTTTATCGAAACCTACGTAAGTCTAATATGCAATTATAATGAGAATCGTGTAAGAAGTCTGTATCATGTATAATTTCTTTATATTATTCTCATATATGCTTCCAATATTTTTAGTTTTGTTTCATCCTAGAAATTTGTATTATTTGCTGCTCACAAAAAAGAAGATTATATCACATAATATTGAGAATAAATGAAATACTGAAAAACTGTACTATTTGTACTATTATTTTACGTTCTCCTTTCCCTTTTTATCAAACACAATGTAAAATATTAATGAAAATTTTTGATGTTCATTTTATTTTTATTTCTATACATCATGCATATGTATGCGTATGACGGAACAGCTGACACATACCACGGCTGATATACATATGCGCATTGGTTCTACGTCACACAACGGATGTCGCGATTCATGTGACAGTATAACGGAAACACATTTCATTAAAAAAATGTCAAATGTACTGAAAATAACATCATTATTCACATGCCTTTCTCTTCTTTGCTCCGCCCTCTTTGTATGTATACAATCTTTGTTATTCGGTCAACTCATTGTGTATAATCTCGTAAAATTACATCAATTTCAAATTCGATGTCCATATGATTTTTTATTCTTCATACTGAATAAAATAGGATATTAATAAATCAAAGTTGAATCTAATAGATTTTACCTTTTTATTATTAAAGTTAAAGTATACAATCATGTCGTAAGAACGCGTCAATGATGACACATTGCATATACATAGTTGTCGAGGTTCGGTAAAAGATATATTTGTTAGGAAAATGAATAACTTTGAAAACCTATTATCAGCAATTGCAATTTCACGAAAAATATATGTTCAATGAAAATAGTAAATGAATTAAACGCAATTGATAAATAGGGTACAAAATGGCGGTGACGAACTCAAGTTAAAAATGGCGCAGTAGTCGTGTAGTACTTACCAATTGCTGGATATTAGACTCGGCATTATTATGCCTTTTTTACTACTTTCACAGTTACTTAATGGTAGACTGGAGCTAATACTCATACTTCTTCCTTCGTAAAATTTTGACGGCCGTGAATTTACTTTCTTAAGAAGAAGCGTTCGCTGGACTAGCGATCGTTGCGCGATAAGAATTATCGTGGAATCACCAACACGCACGCAACCGTCTTCCTCGAACGAGCGAAACGATACTGAAACGCTCCTTGTCGAATGTCGATCTCGAATTCAACTCAATCTGTTCGATTCGATTCGATTTAAATCGATTACATTTTTTGTTTGTAGAAAGTCTTCAAGCGACCTACCAGTGCACAGATTTTAAGAATTTACGTAATATCTTTGTTATTTTCGTGTGCCATTATAATTTTTATGATACTTAACCCTTAACAAACCGACAAATTTTTGTAAGGCTAAAGCTCAATGGCATTAAGCTCAAGCAATACTTTCTTCTTTAAACATTATTGAAAATTGAAAATTGAAAATTGAAATATCTATAAATTATAATATCTAAATTATTTTTAATTCAATTGTTTTCAATTACACGTCATTAATTTTTGATTCCAACATTAATTAAATATAGGAATAATCTCAAGATTTACATTCCATTTTTAAAAAATTTTATTTCATTCATTATACAGTATTTTCATGATCTCAGACATTATTAATCATTTATACAGAAAATAGTGTAATTGCACTTAAATTGGAAAAAATGCAGAAAGAAGCTGACTACAGTCATAAATCAGAAGTTCATACTCAATTGGATTCTAAAAAAATGTATAAAATTGATAAGATACAGTTTGGAATGTCTATGTTAGAAGCTGTATAAATTCTATTGCAAACTTTTTTTCAGACTTCAAATTCCACTTTAATTACAATTTTTACACTTTATTTTTCTATAACTTTCGAGTTAATGCATAATGAATTTGTCAATAGTCTTTATATTAATATTTCACAGCTTCCAACAAAACTATTAGCAACTAAAATTTGTCCACATATAGTAGTAAAGTATAAATACTGGTAAAGTAAGGCGCAAAAATATTGGAAAAAAAATGAACTTCTAAAGAAATTTTGTGACGAACACAAATTTTTCTATAATAATGATTTTTCACAATAGACATTCACCCACACATCACTTGGCGAACAAAATCTTCGTAATTAATATTACCCTGCGAATCTTCATGACCCGCCAATAATGTTTCAACTTCTTCATCGCTTAGTTTCTCACCTAATGTAAAGGAAACGTACAATTAACTTCTATCCAATAAATATTTGTAAAAATATTCTAATTAATCTATAAACTATAATCTACAACATGGAGCGTAATAACAAATAAAAATCATCTATTTAACACACCCAATGTTGTTAGAAGATGTCTTAGTTCGGCAGAGGAGATGAAGCCATTTCCATCTTTATCAAAATGACGTAAACCTTCTATGAAATCATCTGCAGTATCGGATGTTCGAGATTTACTTATAGCTTGATAAATAGGTAGAAACACTTCAAAACTAATACGTTCGTCTGGTTTATGTTGATGAGTAAACTTCTTCACATCCGATTCGGTTGGATTTTGCCCCAGTGCCCGTAATGCATCTCCAATTTGGGCCACATGAATTTTTCCATCTCCTCGACTGTCAAAAAGCTGAAATGCCTCCTGAAATTCTATGATAATGCATAAAGATATTTAATTGTTGGAATTACAAAATACAGCAACAAAATCATATATTTTATATGCAAATGTGTTTAACTGTTGGAGTGACAAAGATGTTTTAATAAGTTCACTATTAATTTAGTTGTACAGAGAATGATGAATAATCATGTTGATCAACATTATTCACATGTAAACTAAAAGAATAAAATCATGTTCTTTAACACTTAAACAACTAAATAAATAAAAAAGCACTAATTTTTTATATTAATTTAGAATATAATATTTATATTTTACAAACAATATTAGTTACCCTCAATCGATGACATCATTCTATTAGTCAATTCTTGATAACTACAGCCATACATTTTGCACTTTATATGTTTATGAAAAACTTGTCAAACTAAGTTATTCCAGATAGTAGGAAATTCGTCAATAATTTTCCTGTTAACGATGATGTATATAATATAATAAGGAGGTAGTGATAAGTAGATATTAAAAACAAATTAAGGAGACAATATGTTGCGACTTTGCGTTGCACTTTCTACGTTTCCGACAATAAAAAGAACCAATAAATATTGAATTTTGCTTTATAATGCAATGTATATCGTGTTCGGTATAAATACACTATTAAAAGTACAATCAGAAGCGATTTAAAATGAACATAAAGATATGAACCGACGCGACGATTGTGATGCTATTCGCTTTCTGTCTTGCTTTCTTCTTTTCTGCTACTATTTCTTTAAAGTACCTAACCATAAAAGGTAATCACCGACACGCAAGTCGGTGACACCAGGGTGGGTCTAATAAGGTAACGATATTCTTGACCTGAATTAAGCACCGAGAAAAAACTGTCCGCCCCTCTTTGATCTCACTCTGCTTCTTACCGAAGAACTCACATTCGCGTTCACTTACCTGCCAGCTGATCCTCCGAGTAAGATGCCTGTAAACATAAATCAATTGCCTTCTACATATGTTTATTTTTTAAATATATCATTAATGTAAGAATACGATGCAAGTGAATGCTTACCATCCTGATTGCTATCGAAACGCTCTGAAAAACGCACACTATCTATCTTCCTACTGTAAACGTATATACATATACGACTGACAACGAGCGCCTCGATCGTACTTATTGTAAACTTTTCGACTCAAACGTCCGACGCAAAGAACTGATGCGTAGTCATTCGTTTCTTGGTATGTATAACGTATGTATTACATACAGCGGAAGTGAATCATGTTAACTGAAATTGAATTAAATGTGCCTGTTTCTAATCATTCGTAAAATTCCCAGACACTTTGTGTCAAAAGAGAATCGATCAGAAGAGAAAATAAGAAGAGAAGAAATGAAAATTGAAAAAATTGTATACAATTATATAAAAGTAACAGCTTCTCTGGATTTTGAGTAAGTGACCGAGACAAGGGTCAAGGAAGAAAGAGAGATAGAATGAATTTACATTGCGTTCGTTTGCTACGTAGTTGGATCACCAGCATTGCCACGAAATCAAGAATTTACCGCCATCTATCGATTTATTTAATCATTTATAAACGTTACTGTCCTCGTTTCTTTATGTATTTAATTAATATTTCAAATTTACGAAGATTTATTCATCATGAGAATATTATCGACATTGTGGTTTGTGCTATACCGTAATCTTTTCGAAATGGTTCATCAGTAACAATTAGTTTCATTTGTTTTATTTAGAGCGTATTGTTGATTTTGCGTATTTCTTGTTATTTTGATTTACGATGTTCATAGCGATCATGCATTTGGACAACACAGCGAATCATGAAATATAAGCAAGAGTCGCGTGTTCATGGGTCTACATTTCAACAGCTTCGAAGAGTCCGATTTATGAGCGGATTGCTCGAGTTTAAATTTGAAAACAGAACATTGTCCATGATTTACATAACGTAAGAAAGTATTATAATTAAACAAATGCTAAACAATACTTTTTATGGAAAAACTTGTTTTAAGACCCCTTAATCATGTTTTGACTACTAAAATATAAATTTTTTGTTGAAAGTTGTTAATACGATTACATAAAGACGGCTAAAGAGATTTCAGAAACTTTATATTTGTATTTTATATTTTCATCTCAAAATCTAATTAGATTTTGGGCATAATTAATCCGTAGATAATAATGATTATCTCTTGCCTTCTTTTGGTAATACCAATATTTAAGTGTTATTTGTAAAAATTATTAAAAAAGTTCTAAATAAATCTAAGAGTGAATTCAATTTTGCATAAAAGTATTAAATAACTTTTTCTCAGTTATCTGTAATAACAAAAACATTAAATAAAATTTTACACATTGCATACTTGAAACGTTTAACCACATCAATAACATACACTATAAATATTTTAAAATGATGTTGTGTCAAATGATCCCGTTTGCAAAGGGTTAATTAAAAAAAATAAATATTAAAAAGTCGAATATAAATAAAATTAGTTAAAATGAAAATTCACTCTTACTTGGTCAGTATCGTGCACGTTATAATTCCTAGTTCAGCTCTAGAGCTTAGGGCTTTTCGTCCATTGACCCGTTATCATGGTATGACAATACAGTTGAGATACAAAATAGATGTTTCACCTTGCGGAAGTAGAATCATGTAATCTGAAATACCATTTTCATAAAATATCAATGGTATTGGAGCGACCTCTTCGTTTAAGAATGGCGATTTTAGGAACTATATTCAATTGAACCATCAAAGTCGGTAATGTGAAAAAACTCGTTGCTGTACCTACATAATAAGTAACAATAAGTTCCATTTATTTCCACAGATGGAGTTTGAAATGTTTTAAAGTTTCGATTATTCTTACAGTTTAATAAAATTATCCAAATTCCACTTATTCTCAGATTTACCTTGTACTATCTTATATGCTAAGGAAGAAATAATAAAACAACACTTGGAACATTCATATGCTTTCCAATGACTTATAATTTAGGATTATATAAATGAAATGGAAGCAAAGTAGAGAAAAAAAGAAAGTTTTTCGAAATATTATTCGAAATGAATTTATTAAAATTTATTAGAGCTACATTTGTATTCTTGCGTTTCTTATACCTTACGAAAGTTGTCTACGTTACAATATTCTACTTATTCGTATATAAGAAATTATTAATTCGTATTAAGAAATTATTCTAAATTCGTAGTCAATTAGATCGGTAGTACCCGTAACGAAGAATTATTGTTCGTTGCGAATAATGCCGAGTTAATCGACTGCACATTTAGAGTAGTTTCTTAAGATATAGGAATAAATAAAACGTGTATAACAATCTGAGATTAAAATTTCAATGGTTATTTAACAATTTTTCCATTGCAGTATAATGTTAGAGTGGAAGTTCTACAAATTATGGGTTGTTATACAGTACAATATATAGAATAATTTTTCTACGTTTAGTATCTTTACCGACTTTAGGAGTTCAGTTCTATATAGTTTCTAGAGTCACCATTTAAGAATGAAGAGGTCGCTTCATAACCACCAATATTTTATAAAGTTGGTATTTCATATCATGTAGCAGCAAATTTTGTAAGATGAAATGTTTATTCTATACCGAGTCTGTTTTTGTACCTCGGCATGGTTTTAATAAATCTGACAGTTTCAACAAATATAATAATACAAATCTTGACAAATTTGAGTGTTTTTTTTTGGAAATGGTGTTGTTTTTATTACGAACTATTTTTAATATATATATATTTGAGTATACCAATAAGGCACTGTATAAAGAAAGACGAATGTTGCCTTCAATAATAATAGAAGGGATTTTTTATAAATGGATTATTGAACCAAAAATTAAAATATCATTTATTAACCATGTACTATTGCATTTTAGAATGAATTCAAGCACGTGTAATCTAGATATGGCTTATGGTATAAAATAAAAACTGTTAATAGTTCTACAATATTTTAACTCAAGTCTTATGAAATATAAAGTTAAATAGGGCAAAGGTCTTATTTAACTATCGTCTTAGGAATGCTGATGAATACGAATTGCATTCTGTGAAGTGAGCCTAATGCTACGTATGATAGACGTGACAGTAGTTCCTTTACGGCTGATCAGCTGCTCGACTACAATACCGGCAATACCGTATGAAACCGCAGCGCAATGGATTATCAAGTATAGACAGGTTTAGATAAGATTATTTTCAGTGTATTAAAGTCTTTTTAATTTTCATCGGTGCATTAGAAAGTGGTTTGTTGAACGACGACTAAGATGTCTGGTTTTGACGAAAATCCCTTTGGGGAGCCAAATATTAATGATCCATTTTCGGTGAGTATTTTAATACAGGCTATAACAAGGCACGCAGTACTTCGTTCAATATTGCGTTCAGAACTGTCAAATGGAAATTAAATATATGTAATTGAATTACAAGTTTTTGGAGGAGTCGAACAATGCATGTGCTTGTTGCTTATCACTTAATAATATTTATATATCGATTATATATTTTTTCGCGTATGCGCTATTTCATTTATATCAGGATGATATTGAGGAAAATTATTGAAGCAGAATATATTTACCTCTATATATTTTGCATCATGAAAATTTGAAATTGTCAATCAAAATTAGTCTACAATGTCGTGAATATTTAATGAATAAAGACATCTACCAAATGGCTATTGATTCTATATATAGAACTTTCAAATATATATGTATACATTTGGTATAACCATACCCACATTTGTTTGCAGCCATTAATTATTGTATAAGAGAAATGTTTGACAATTAATATTTTTATTCAATTAGGATCCTGCAATTAGAAGAGCTGTATCCTCAACACCGGCTAATAGAGGTTTGGAAGATTATAATCCGTTTGCAGAGCAAGGTACACATGGGACTGCACAAGTTAGAGGCGCGGCAAATCCTCCAATTTATGGAGGAATTGGAGCTACACCACAACCAGCAACACTTCAGCCTTCAAATCAAGAAGCTCCACCACCTACATATGCTCGTACTCCTCAACAAACTGTGAATGAATCACTTGGAAGTACAATGTCGTCCCCTCCATTAGATGTAAACATATACAAATTTTGATGTTTTAATGTATTTTACAATGAATTTTCCATGTTCTGCAATGTCATTTTTGAGAAATTGTTATATTTTAGCAAAGATCAGAACCAGAATTAAAATCAAGAATGGAAGAAGATATGAGAAATACCCCATATTATCGTAAGTCCAATTAGAAGAAATTAAATATTTTATTAATATTACTTCAACCGTCGTATATTAACCAGAAGTTTTTGGTATTAAAGCAAAGCGAAATTGGCCTCCTTTGCCTGATAAGTGCTGCTTTCAACCTTGTTTCTACCAAGATATTGATTTGGAGATTTATTCAGATTTTCAGAAAGTAGTTAGGCAACTGTATCATTTGTGGATATGTAAGTCTCATATATATAAACTAATGTTTTGATAATTATTTCCCGCAACAAACAATAAAATATGTTTTGCTTTCAAATTACAGTCCATAGCTGTGTTTTAGTCCTGAATGTTATCGGTGGATTTTTGCTAATTTTCTATGAACAGAATTTTTCAACATTTGGTCTTGGAATGTTATTTTTGATATTGTTCATACCATTTTCCTTTTTGTGCTGGTTCAGACCAGCATACAGAGCTTTCAAGTATGTATTTTGTTTTATATACTAATATGTTAGAATTTATAATGTAGTTAAAATGATTTTTTTTTTTTCAGAAATGACAGCTCACTCAACTATATGATGTTCTTCTTTGTCTTTTTCTTTCAATTAATAGTAACAGCAATTCAAGCCATTGGTATTCCTGGTTCTGGAACTTGGTAATATTTTGACCTCCACAAATAAACTTCTATTTACAACTGTATCTTGATTTTGAATTTTTGAAATTTTTAGTGGTATAATAGTGGCTATTACAATGTTTAACTCAACGGCTAAAGGAATCTTTGTTGGTCTTATACTACTCTTCATTGCCTCTTGTTTTGTTTGTGCTGCGTGTGCTGATCTTTTACTGTTGACTAAGGTACTATTAGATCTTAAGTTTGTACTATCAAATCTTAAGTTTCTATAAAAAAACGGAATATATTTCTCTTAGATTATTCGTCTGTATCGATTTTCCGAGGAGAAACTTCTTAAGGCACAACAAGAATTGGCTACAACTTTCTTACGCAATGAACACGTGCAACAAGCGGCAACTAACATTTGTGCTAGTGCTGCCAGCGCCCAAATGGCTAATGTTGTTAATCAACCACGTTATTAAGCGATTACGCTACTCTCCAGGATTTATTCTTCAGGTATCCTGACCTTTTACCGCTCAGTAAACCGATAAATCTTAGTTTCGATGCATACATAAAATGATAGTGTATTACATTGAAACTATAATGTTTCACGGAAAATTTATTCTTACATTGAAAAACTATATTTACCTATATAGAGTCACTTTCTTTAATTATTAAATATTGTATATGCATGCATTCTCAAAAGAAATTGTGTAATTTATTGATAAATGCGTAAATATGATCGGATACTTTTATCAAAGACTTAAAAATTAATATGTATTTTTCTTTCTGCAATAATAAGTTTAATTCTGATTACCACTAATATATGATTTGTATGTCGTTTTTCGTTTGTATTGACTAATGAATGTCATGAAATAATTTATCATCTAGTAAGAGTGAGCTATTAATAATCATATCACTACTTCTTATATTATTGCTTCTATATACATAAATATATTTGCTAGCTTTTGTATTTTAGTGGCACTATTTTATATCATCATATTGCGGCTTATCAATGAAAAGCACTCGGTTTGCTGAAAATCAAAATAACTCAAACGTTTGTGTCCATGAGTATAGAGTTAATTTCAATTGTTGATAAGCGTTAATTTAATTATGCATTAGACACATATTATTAATGTCCTTTATCTACTCCCAAACATCCTATACATTCCTTGCATTGTGTAATATATGGCCTTTCTTTATTAAGTACTTGTTATTTAGATCCTTAAAGTATTATATCACTCTGTAAAGTTTAAGGTATATACATATACATGTAAAGGGTATTTCAGAGTATGACTCTTATGCATGTTTAATTATTTATTAATTAACGATAAATTATTTATAGACTACGAAAAATTGGGTTATATCGTTGCTGTTACTTTATTGGATGTATCTAATCGTCTCAGTAAACTGGAAAATCTATCAAGTAAATGTTCGGGATATGAAAAAGAGGTCGAAGACCTTGTTATTTGTTGAGACTTAAATCAAACAAATTATGCCTTCTAAATATATTTTTACATACAAGACAATGATTTGATTACAATGATTATTAAACACCTTTATTACATAACAGCGAAGAATAGAGTAATTCGTTTCGTACAAACAGAAGGTTGTTTAAATTTTATAAATATGCTGGTATATTTGTACTTATGTAAGCAGTAAAAACAAAATGAGAAATAAAAGATTTAGTTTATTCGTAAACCGAATCTGTTCTACCATAATGATTGATCAGAAATTTCGTATTTATGGAGATATACTTACAACAAATTTTCCAGCTGTTCTAGGCCAATAATCCTCAACAACTTTCTACCTGGAATTAGAAATATGGCGTTAATCAATTTCTGGAGACGATTAGATAAAGTTATTTTCGATTCTGATAACTAGAATACACGTCATCTGGTTAAAATGAAAACAATACAATATACCTTCAGATCTGTACGTTGCCATAGGATCTGATGGAAATGAACAACCGAGGTCAGTCTCGAATGTTGGTTCTACTCCAATTAATTTAACCACGTAAATGGCATCCATAAGTTCAATTTTCGATTTATACATCAATTTAGCGTGACCTTCAGCTAGTCTGAAAAAAATAACTTTTAAATATTTTCAAAATAATTATAACATTTCTTTAAACATGTTTGTTTTCTGGTACCTAATAAGACTATCTAGAAGTCGTACTGTTGTTCTTTCTTCCCTTCTACCTGGATGAGATCTATGATAAAGATAAATTGTTCTAAGAACCAGTTCTGCTTCTTTTGTCAATATTGGTTGTAAAGAATGTATATACGCCAAATATTCTCGCAAAGTATCTTCTTTCCACAGACCTTCCGATTTTAAAAGCTCAATGTGATTCTTTGAATCTCTGTTAAAGTAAAAATTGGTGAACTGATAAATAGCAATCTGACAGAAAAGTTGCGGTCAAAATTTTTGTTACGTTTGTGCCGTGTTTTCTCTAGTTTCATAAGCGGCTCTCAGAATATGATCCGACGTCAATCTGTCCCACTCTGGGTTCCTGTTGTCCCTTAAAAGAAGTATTAAATCGAACCGTGACAAAAGGGGATCCCCTAAGTTCGTTTCCCATTCTTCTTCATCATCGAATTGGCCACCGCTTGGGTTGATGGCTGCAATGACCGAGCACCTTGAGTTTAGTGTACTTACTAATCCAGCTTTGGCAATTGATATCGTTTGCTGTTCCATGGCCTCGTGCACGGAAGTTCTGTCGTGTAAACTCATTGTCGTGAATTCATCTACACAACAGACTCCACCATCAGCTAATACCAAGGCTCCAGCTTCTAAATGCCAACCATCCGAATCCTATTATGTGTATATGTAATGAGAATGATTTAAATGTTAATTATTACAGACGAAAGATTATACATAATGCTAACTAACTCTAACAGCAGTTGCTGTAAGACCAGCTGCAGTTGATCCAATGCCGGTTGTAAAGACCGATCTTGTAGCCAGACGGGACGCTGCACGAAGCAATTGCGATTTTCCAGTTCCGGGATCACCGATTAAGAGAAGATGGGGTTCACCTCGTACACGTGTTCCTTATTTTATTTCTAATATTAAGTATATTTTGTATTAAAAACATAATAAAAAATTGCAACAAGTAATTACCACTTTCGTTACACTTTGGCACACCACCAGCTAGAACGACAGCTAATGCTAATTTTGCAGTATACATCCCGTACAGCTATAATTAATTACAATGAAAGTTAAGTGCTTCTACACATATATTTTCCCTATTAAAAGTTGTATGTTTTAAGCTATTACCTGGGGACAAATTGATGCTAAAATATTGTCTCTACCAAGTAAAGGATTATCGTTATATTGATTCCAATAATTTTTAAAAACATCTCTCATCTCTTGGGTAGAAGCTGTTTCAAATATTTTACGTTGTACTGAAACACTGTTCGCTAACATTATGGTTGTTGCCTCCAAACGCTCGCCTACTTCCAATTTTTCCCACACCCGTATAATCATGCCACTGCAGATGTACAATTATCAATCAGAAATTCGATTCTTATCACTAAAAGGTATAAGGAATAACTGTTTACTTGATTTCAATATTATCTCCAGGCCTACATTTATCAACTAAATCGTCCAACAAGATAATTTGCATTTCTTCTGTCAAAGATCTACTGGTGTCTACTCTGCCCTTTTCCTAATTAAAAAGACTTAAGAGTTAATAAAAGTAATAAAGTAAATAATAGTCATCGAATTAAATTGACAGTGTACTTGAATTCTTATTTCCTGACAATCCGAAGAATCTTCTAGATCAAAAGCTGTGAGAGCTATTAACTTTGTTGCAGAACATGCCTTGCATTCTGAGATATTTGTAAAATTTTGTATTTCCCACTCATACTAAAAATGGATAATAATTTAATATAAAATGCTACCTATTAAGATGAAATTGTGTAATGTGCATAAAAAGTATATTCAACGAACATTAACAAAATTTATGTGTTTACACTTCTTACATCTGTATCTTTGAACAACCTTTAGTACAGTGGGTTGTGATACTCTCACTACAATGCCACTTGTTGAAACCAGTTGTCCTATTTGACCTTGGTGTACAGTAACTGGTACTGCGGTAATTCTGATACGAACCTGTTTGAAACATTTAAAGTAAGTACCGAAATAAAGCAAGTATCAAAAACGTTTGAAATAATGCAGTTACTTTATACCGAATAAAGTCAAATATATTTATATATTTAATTGTATACTTTGATATTACTTTTTTTTTAACAATTTGTTCTGGTTTTGCTATTTGTTCCTGAGCTTTTGTCGCTGCTTCGTCGCACATTGGCAAATAATGTCTAGGACATCGCAGAATTTTTTGCGCCACATCAGCGTTGACTTCGAATAGCGATACAAAACTGCAATACTATTAACGTTCAAGTTTCTTATAAAACAGACATAATTTGGAGTTCCTTACTTTATGTGGATCGGGTAGAAAATATTGATGTCTCCAGCGTCTAAAATTTGTTCCAATTCATTTCGATGATTTTCTAACAAATAATCTCGCAACATTTTGAACGTTTATTCGTTGTACACGGTTCGAGGTTATAAACACATATATCGTATAACGTCGTTCGCACGTGCTACTGATTTCCCGCCAACGGTAAATTGTATAGTCACGTGCCTAGTCAGAATGTGTTGCAGCTAGGATTTTAATGCACATTAATTCTATATACTTTTCGAATCAAAGAAACAGTTAACGGTTGTTAGCAGAGACAAATAAATGTATAATAATTAGATATAAAATTTAAAGTATTACGTTCCATGCAAACCAACTAATAAACGTCATTGATCGATGTAAATATTTTCGATGGAACGATTTAAATACGATTGCGTAAAATAATAAAAAATAAGTTTAAAAGAATAATGGCATTGTAGAAAGTATAGAAGGAAATAATATTTGTTGTTCTCTGATATTTGGACGGAATAATGTACACGTAAAATTTGACTGTTTTTTTAGTATTTCTCGAAGGATAGTAAATATTGTACAGATTCGAATTCTTTCAACGAATTCCTTTGCCTATTAGTTTCATAAAAGAGGCAGTATATCTGTTACTTGTCGTAAAACCGCATTGGCAATTCACCCATTAATCGATTCTCGCGTCTCCCTGTCCATTTCGTAATTCTGTTTTCGTGGTTTTGCGCGGAACTCTGCGGTGAAACTTACTCCGCAACAGCGGAAACCTTTTCTGTGTCTACTTTTCACCGGGCAGCATGGACGTTCTATCAATCGTGAGTTTGGAACGGAAATACCATCGCGTAAATAAATGTGTATGTCCCTGTAAACACATCGAAATAAATATTTTTGTGCGGTTGAACGTCCGAAAAACTGCGAACACATTTTTTTCATTCCGTTATAGCAGAAATGCAAAAGTTGTACGTATTTCGTTCCTTTTCTCTTTTATCTTTTTGAGAAAACATTAAATCGATCGTTGCTTTTATTTAGGAACCGTTTAACGATTCATTGAAATTGGTAAATGAAACGATTACTCATTCTTACGTTAGAAACGATTATAGTAGTAGTAACGAATCGACTGTAATACGTTTCGCGGGTATTTTATTTGTTATTCGATGCTTTCTGTTTTAGAGGTAGTTCAAATAAATTCTTCGCAGGAGATTTGAATGTAAAGTGATTTTGGCTCGAAATTCGACTTATCGCCGTTCAAAAATTATGTATTTGTGGCGGCGCTACCCACTCTTGCCACCAGAGGGAAACTGATCACCGACCGTTTCCCGCAAGTTCTCGTACCTGCTCCGATCGGTATATATACGGTCTCTTACCGATCTCCCAATGTCCCGGCGTATAAGGCAGGGCCTGCTAGGTCGCGTTACTTGATGAGTCCACTAGCAGACCCGGGATAAAACCGCAGCTCTTCTCCTACGGAATTTTAATTCATCGAAAGAATTGAAAGTAATTTTAATCGTGGAAGCGTGGTTTCCCTCCGTTCACCGGAAGGCCGGCCGGGTTGTTTTATCTAAAGCGGAAGTCAGTCGTTCGTTCATATTTCAAACGGGTAGACCGCGCGTTAAACGCACGACGCCTCCTGTATCGGTTTTACGATGTCATTAGTAACGATTCCCTTTACGGGGGCCTCTTCCTAAGTTATAAATTACTCGTTGGACTCACGGCGGCCAGGGGGAAACACAATGCAATTAAGCGTAGCCGCCGGTACGCGTACCAAATATACGCGTACACGTTTTCACGTATAATTGCCCGGTGCACGATCAAAACTTGTGCCTCCTCGTCTGTTTCGCGAGGGGGGAGAGGGGAGCTAGATGAATAACTCCGCGATCTTGCGGACCTTCGAAACAACCTCTAACTTGCATTCATCTCCGAAACGGTTGCAGGCTCGCTCGCTATGAATCCTGTAATTTCACCGTTCTTGTACCAAAGTCTCGGCGCCAAATGAAGTAGCCGCTCAAGGCCACTTTGGCGCTATGCCCGTTGTACTTCAAGAACTTCTGGCCCTTTCATAATAAAATGATCCCGGGAGACGGAGAATACGGGAATCGGAATAAAAATATAATAATAAGATTGACTGGTATAATACCATACTTAATAAATATTTATTCATAATACCACCTATATATTTACTACTACTACTACTCCCACTACATACTACTACTACTACTATACTACTACTACTCCCCTACTACATACTACCACCACCTACTACTACTAAAATACCCCTGTGGACTTTGGAGGATAGAGAATATAGGCTAGGCCTAACGTTAGAGTAGTAAGTAGAGTTCCTCTGCGTGGTGAAAAAAGGGTCTCTGAAAGGGAGAAAAAAACCCATTATTATCTATTGGGGAGATTCAAAGACACAGATGCTTCGATAAAGAGCTATCTGAGTACAAACTGTCCAATTTGAGAAACGCAATTAGTAACTAAGGCATAGAGATGTTTGAAGTTGAAAAAGTAGTGGCAACGACGAAATAGTCGTTAAGTCGGACCGACGAGAACGAACATTCGTGGAAAGTTTCATAAAAATCGGGGTCCGACAGTTTGCTGTCTTCCCTTGTCGGTACGTTCGACGAACATCTACTCCATTCACGAGCTCGAATTCTAGGCGGAAACGTCACGAGACGTAAAACTTCCCTTGTCAATAGCTCGGACAAGTGTAAATTGTGCGAGACGTTGAAATCGTGTGTACAGAGCGCATTTCCTGCAAACGGAATTCTATGTAAGTTGTCAGCAGCAGGCAAGCGTTGGGTGGCTTCCAGGTGAAATTACTGAAAGTTCCTCCCCGTGGTCGTTGAAACGGTAACTTTCCACTGGAACGCGCAACCTTTCACACCGCTTTAATATTTTTCACGAATAAAAATAACAGCGCAGAGTCGCGCGATACCGTGTCTGGTTCGAAATTAATTTCGCTTTAACGGACCGCGTACGGGCAGCGTAATGTCTTCGGGTCTCGTTAAAATGAAAAAATTTGCGATATTTCGATAGAATACGGTTCGGTAACCGTAATAATGCGTTATACTCGTAATACTTTTATGGACCGTTGAAATTAAAACACCAGCATTATCGTATCGTTTGCTTTATAGAATTTGTGCCGCTTCATTAGCGAATAGATATTACTATTTAAACGTAACGATCGTACACGGTACGAGCCGCTAATTACTCGGATATCTCTTAAATTCAAAGCCATTGGAACATACGAGTTCACCAACGCGTGCAACTTTGAAAATGAATACGTAGCGTTTCGATTGTATAAAATAATTGAAAAATACCTACACACGTTTCCCAGAGGAGACCTTTCCGTGAGAAAAATGTCGTTCAATTTAATCGTAAAAATCATCCGAATTGAATTTTTCATCGAAATAAACGATTATAATCTCGAAAAAGGTGACATTAAGTTTCGTAAGCTGTTAGATCGGTGGGACCAAACTGTACTTACCGAACTTACTGTGGGACCAAACTTACGAAGCAGGAAATTCATATTTGAAAGTTGCTCGATCGATCGACGAGCAGCGTGTACCTTTATCAATTCCCAAAAATACAATACACCGCGTCGCGATTTTTTCTCACGATTCCCTCGTAACGACGAACGTTTCGTCGACGATCTCGAATCGAACCGGAATTCGTACATAAGCGACACTCGGTTCATCGAGAGATTCTACCGTGAAACGCCTGGAGCTCGGTATACGGCAATAAAGGTTCTCCGTGGAGAAACCGGAACCGGATAAAATGGACGATGGTTCAAGAGAGGAACATCCGAGAAAAAGAGAGAGCCACGAATGGAGCGTAGAAGGGTTTCGGGCCATCTTGTCCGGCAAGGATTCCACGTCGTACGGGGGTCCTACGGTTTAATAATACATCCTAGGACCGTTAATCACGACGTGGAAATATAATTTAATACCTCGACGAGCGAGGGTCGACCACTAAAAATGACGAACGGCCCGGAAACACGCGGCAAACTCACCGCTCGGAGCCACCCTACCCCTTGTCGTCCTCCCCTGTGTCGTTGGACGTGCAATAACGATAAAGGGTTGGGTTTCTGGACGAACGTTTCGGTATGGGTGTTCACGAAAGCGGTTCGAGCCGCTTGTACATTACATTCGTCCACTGTGCCGCACTCAATGGCCCCAATTCGCGGGATTCCTTCGTATATAGGAGCCATCCATCCCCCGTTTCTTCGTACACCCTTTTTTCCTACGCTCGATTTCTTCTTTCGTTTCGTCCTCGCTCGTGTTCTCGCCCGAGACGGTACACGGTCTTCGATACCGTGTGACGATGGGATCAAGCGTATTGCAAACGGAGTCGAAACCTGCCTGGAGAATCCTCCTGTACGAGCGCTAGCAAGAATAAAAGAACGAGCAAGTGGTATCGAAACGGAATAAACACTGTGTATCGTAACGCGTGGGACCACCGGTGATGGATCGGGTACGTGAAAACGACGAAGACGATGATCAGTGTAGTCGGTATTGGCGCGCTGCGAGGAGATCGTGACTTGCCAAGTCTCTACAAATTGAACGACAGAGGGGTAAAGGGATTGGACCCCTTGCTCGATCCAATTCTCACCAGGGATCCCTGCGTTTAGGCGCTAAGCGGTCACATTGCTTAGGAGCAGTCTCCTCGTATCGGAGAGGTATACCGAATCATCAAATATGAATTTCCTGCTTCGTAAGTTTAGACGCGGTTAGAAAAAAACAAAATGGTGCATCGAAATGATATTTCGTCGAACACGGTGATCTTATTACGAGAACAACGAGATTTTTGTAAATATTTGAAAGAAATAGAACAGAATTCTTACGAGAAAGATAATTCATTGAAAAGTGCTGTGGATAATTTGACATTAGAAATGATATACCAACGAGGAAACCAATTACGGATACGAAGACGAAAATTACACAAAGATTACCATAACGATAATAAATCCAAAGTAATTGCAATTGTATTTTCTTCTATTTTGTAGAACCTGTGTCGATAACGAATATTCGCAAGTTCGTCAATCGCGAGGATTCATTTCTAGGCGTAGTACTCGCTTCCAACGAAACAAACCTTTTATCGAATCGATCGATACACGAGCGGGGTAGACGTTGAACTTGGATCTCGTCGTTACATCGTGTGCTCGCGTTCGTGTATCGATCGATCCACGGGATTGAATCCCTCGAGTCGCTCGGCCGAAGAATCCTCATTATTACCGGCAATCTCGTTGACGAGCTCTCTTCGTCTACGCTCTTCTGTTTCTACCTCTCTGATCGCCCGTTCGGCCATCAGAGTCCATCGAAATCGGGTTAATGTCCACGACAATGGCCACGATTCCATCCAACGAAAGGTATTCACCGTGACTCGCTATCCGGTCTCGAAGCGCGGTTTTTCTCGAGACACGTTCTTCCGGTTGAAACCGCGGGTGCGATGGCGGATCACGTGGAGAAGATGTTCGCTCCCGGAGAACTCGTTGCAATTCTTTTAACGAGAACTTTTTACAGGTGTACCCAGTCATTTGTTATGGTGCTGTGGGAAGGGCCGTTGCGCCATTTATGGGGAATTAGAGAGCCTTAGGTACGGTGTCTTTTTCTCGCCACGGTGAAACGTGCTTTCTTTCGACGAAACTTCAAAGGAGTGTTAACCATTTCTCGAAATCATCGTCCATTCGAACGAAACGGTCCGTACAAGATTCATTTGCCAGGGTTTGCATTCGTGTGTTATCGCGTGACAATTTTTCCTTCGCGTAATCGCGATTAGTTTCCATCCAGGGATTGAAAACACATATCGATTCTAGTTCTTGAAACGGCGATAACAGTTGTGCAACCGATATAGAATTATTTGTAACTGTAAGTACTTTGGATTTATTATCGTTGTTATCGTAATCTTTGTGTAATTTTTATCTTCGTATCCGTAATTGGTTTCCTCGTTGGTATCGTCGTTCGTTTCTAATGTTAAATTATCCACAGCGCAATCCAATGAATTATCTTTCTTGTAACGATTCTGTTCTATTTCTTTCGAATGTTTACAAAAATCTCGTTGGGTAATAAGATCTCCGTGTTTGCGGTTCAGTTACTTCCAGTTAGAAGTAACTGGAATCGATTGTTACTTTCGGTACTACGTGACAATCACTTCGAATAACCGTTTCTTGTGATTTCTTTTATTGAGAACTTTTGTACAATGATTCGACATAGTTGAACCATTGGTAATACTAATTGTTGTAAAGTTCAGATTGTAATATGTAGTTTATTATAATCTGCAGGGATCTCGCGTATCCAGTAGTATAGTTTTTCTACATATGAGAATACAAAGAAGAAACAAGTATACACTAATATACCTTGACGTGAACGATGACAGTGTCGTGTGGTCTTCGTGACTCTCGACTTGGAACTGATTAGAAAAAACCCAAAAGAAAAATAACCAAACCGTTAAAACTGACATCGACCATTCGCTATCGACATCTGGCACTCTTAGAATCATTGTTGCATTCGTTCCAACACTAGTTACTATTAATACCAGTTGATTTTCCGCGAGTTTATCCAACCTGTTGCGGATCCAATCAAACCGTTCAACCAACGTTCTCGTTGTGCTTGTACTTCATCGAAGGAGACGCAACTTCTTCAAGAATTTAGAGTTCTCGATCGTTTTTATGATTTATAGAACCGAAAAGGATATTTCCGCGGTTATAGATTCCGCTCGCGTTCGAACCACCGTTACCGCATCGTTCCATCCCCAGTCATAATTAACCGAGCGAAAGAGAGCAGGGGGCTACGCGAAGCGGTTCTATAGTCTATCGTAATAGCTATAAATAAAGGTATTAGAGTGGCCGTGAACGAACCACTCAATCGTGTAGACGCACCGAAACTCCTTCCCGGCTTCCAAGCTTCCCCCAGTTTCTATATAAATTGCCGAAATATCCACATGGGCTGCCGAACGTGAGCCACGGGCGTAGCAGGGGGTTCCCGAGATGGGGTAATAAAGATATAAAGCGGCGTTTTATAGGCCCGCGTCGCAGTTAGGTCAAAAAGCTGTTGGTAAACGCCATTAGCGATAGCTACGAACGATGCTCGAGTAACAATAATATCCTTTATTAATTCGACGAATTTTTATTCGTCTTCGTTGGTCCGTATTGGATTCAACTATTCATCGAGCGGTAACTTTCGAAGTTTACGATATTTACTTTCGAATTGTTTCAATCTCTCGTGGAACAATAACGCTATGTATATGTAGTTTGCATCGTATTCAACAATATATTATATTTTATTCGATCCTTCGGTTTATATACAGTATACTTGTACGCAATAACTCCGGTTCGACAAGGATGTACTGTTAAAATAATTAGCAAGTATTCATTGACAAAATTTATTTCACTGTTCGATGTGTTTCATCGATCGTTTTAAAATTCCTCAATATCGAATCGTTTATCGTATACGATCGACTCGAATCCATCGCTATTCCCCATGCTCGAGGGTGGGACGTTTCATAGCTTTTTCCCGTGGCTCGACTTTCATTTAGAAAAAGAAAAAACCTCTACGAAGCGTCGCTCAGTGTTTTCGAAGAACAACTGGTCGATTCATAAATCATTTTTTTGATTTTCGTAACTGCAATATTAACTCGACTGATTTCACTCTGCACGGGGGATATTCGTTCTTGGCCTCTTTTCTGTTAACCGTCCCGTACGATACTTTATGGGTAGAAACCGTTGTTGGCGCAACACTCGTCGAGAAAGTTGATTTATGCGAGCGTGTTACATTCGGTTGCGCGTGATCATAGGAATTTAACGTCGATCGATGTAATATTTATGCGCGCGGGATGAGCATTTTTATTCGGGCTCTTATCGCGGGAGACGAGGCTCATAATTCGAGTAGAGCGAGAAACCCAAAGAAAGAATGATAATAATAATAATAATACGTCTTTACTACGTCAGTTGCAAAAGAAAGTACGATAAAAGTGAAATTATCACGAATCGTATTATATATAATACATGGAAATCGTAATTCCACTCACTCCACGCAGAGTACTAAAGGTGAGAAGTTTCCGCAAAAGGTTGTAAATTTCCTCAGACTCGGAATGGAATAATTTCTAAATTTAATTTACAACAATTTTTGTTGTACAATGAAAATCATTGTGGAAGTAACTGTAAACGAGATATCGTGCAGTCTATCGTTCCTACCCCTCGCAAATGGTCCCTTCAACAAGATTAGTGCATTGTCGCGTAACCTTACATCGTGTAGGTCTAAGAGGTGTCTCCTGATACAGCAATCCCATGATACAGACGTTTTATTTGTACAGATTAATTGAACAACAGTTCCACAATCTGTACGCTCGAAGATACAACCGATCGTATAATCTTTCATTTCGTGTTCAGAGAATTTTTACGCGCTACATGATTCAAAGCCGCTGTCGTGGATCACGGTGAAGGTTCTCCAAAAGATGGTTGATAGGCAGCAATTTTGTTTTCATCGATGTTTACGGCAGAAGTTGGCTGACTGATAGTAACAACTATGTAATACAACGTCATCTGCGGGAGACGTAAGTTCGGTGGCAAGACTCCATTTTCATTCATCTTGCTTTGTTCCTGTCACGAGCTGCGCGTAGGTTCGAACCGCTTTGAAAAATATACGTCCGCCTTTAACGATACGTAATGCTTCGAAACGATGAACAATATTTTCCGCCACATGCTGCCGCCGGAATGAGAATAAATTTACATTTTGAACACGGAGGAGACACACAGTATATCGAACCGTTACCCTTCTTTGTTCCCTGATCGCGAGCAACGCGATCGTAGCCCCGATACATTTTCGACCCGAAGCTTCTTGCGAGCTTTTCGCGAAGATACTCGTACACTTACAACTGTACACTTGTTGCGCGTCGAGGTAATTTGGAACGAAGATTTTACACGTTATACGCGAAAAGTGCAACTTTCTTAACTTCGTTTCGTTTTCCTTTATATTCTTTCCAATTTTCTGTCAATTGTAAAATTGACTTCACTTGTTTCATTCTTTCACATGTAAAATATCATCCGTCGCTTTCTTTCATAGATTTGTCAAATTGTATTTAAATATATTGTTACGAATTTTCGTTAAAAGGATAACAATTAAATCATTGCTTGTTTTATCAAGATTATTACGTTCGTTTAAAGATTTGTCAAATTTTATTTAAATATATTGTTACGCATTTTCGTTAAAAGGATAATAAATAAATCACTGCTTGTTTTATCAAGATTATTACGTTCGTTTAAAGATTGGTCAAATTTTATTTAAATATATTGTTACGAATTTTCGTTAAAAGAATAATAAATAAATCACTGCTCGTTTTATCAAGATTATTACGTTCGTTTGAGGAATTTAGCAAATATTTTATTGTATCGAATAAACCGAGCACAAATCGGGTAACTAGTATCTTCTGTTTATATGTACGAAGTATTTTTGGTCGATGTGTACGATACGTTTACTTACATTTATAAAACGTTCGTAGGAGCTTATTTTTAAACGGTAAGTGATATTATTGCCCAGTGAGTGGGAAAAGGAGAAAATGTATCGTGGCGCGCGTGTTGTGCGACCGAATGTTTACACTACGAGTAACTCTTGGAGAGACTTTGGGGAATTTCGTGTGAGCGACTGTGGGCGCGCTAGAGGAAGGACAAAACGACCGACCATTATTTCATTCCGAATCGATACGTTGGATGTGACACCGAAATGGCAAGGGGGCTCCGAGTAACATCGAACGTTCGGTCTACTCTATACCACTTTCGTATCTCTATTAACCCGGTTACCCCGTCGATGTTGATTTTAACAAACTGAAAGTAATACCAAAGTCGAACGTAATGAAAAAACGAAGCGTCCTCGAGTGAAATTTCGAAAACTCGAAACTCCTCTCGGTAGAACTTCCGTTATCTGTCTCGTATTCTTAACCCGCGGTATCAAAGTTACAACCCGTAACCCAGATACAGTTATACCGCGAGGAGGAGCTTTCTCTTCTTGGAGAAGTCCTTGGACTTTTTCATCGTTTTGGTACAACCGACTTCGAGAATGGACAGTCCCGGGTATTAAAAATATTTTTCAACAATACGAAAAAGGGAAAGAACAAGCTTGGAGTTCCACGTAATAACGAAACGTTGATTCACAGACAGCGGAGAAATTTCTATGTAGAAATCTCGGTAAGAGCGGATAAATAAAAATGTTCGATCGTTTCAATTTTGAATACCGGTTAAAAATGATCGGAGAGTATTAGCTAACGTTGAGCCAATTTGCTATGTAAATATTATGATTCGTAATACCATTGATTCCCGCGTTTCAACACGGCTACTCTATTTCGGTTAGATTTGTTTAAAGAATCCAACCTTCTGTAACCGAGCGCCTCTGATAATTCACCGCGACAGCCAGGAGCGTTGTAATCTAAAGTTAGCTCGACCATTGTTTCGAATCGCTTTATTTCGCCAACGAAAGTGTCGCGGCATCCGTTATAAGACTAACAAAAATTGTTTCCCCGCAGTTATCTCCTCTAAGTGGTCTTAAATTAAATTCTACCGTTTTTTCCCCTCTGATACGTTTCGAGCTTCGAATTCTTCACAGGTGGGAGACTTTTTTTACAATTAGACAAGATCTACCGAAGAGTGCACCTAAAGAGTGCAAACTAACGAATTTAGGTCGTAACGCAACAATTCTCCCAGGTATCGAAAAAATGATCTCGCGCGTTGCCAATTCACGGTATCAATCGGGGGCCAAATAAGTGAAAATTTTTAATCGCTTTCGTTAACAATACATAAATAAACGGGCAGCCGGAACGGTCAAACATTCGTTTTTATGAACTGCTCCGAATTCAATTCCACGAACGACCGAATCGCTGTTTACCTACTGGCGTTATTTACACGATACTCCAATGATAACGAAATATTATTAATATTTATGTATACGGAACAAATTATTACAGTAGATTTTATTAGCTCGTTGAGCATCGAGATAAATTTAAACGCCGTAATCACGGATGCTCTTTGTCGAGCAAACGGCAAATTACATAAATTGAATTGTTATCGGGCATCGGTAAACATCACCGTGCTCATCGTCGCGTCGTTTTAAACGCAATACCGCGTTTACGGTGCGCGTTAATCTCGCCAAATGGTTCGTGACCAGAAAAACCCGTTTCCAATCGTTGCTATTCTCTCGTTCGGTTCGAATCACCGTATAAGGGCATCACGATCCTCGACTCTTACGATCGAGCTCTGTTTCAGGACGGACGATGTTTTTTCGAGGAAAGAAATTTCAAAAAAAGGCAAATCGTATCTAGCTATCGAATTTGCACCGTTTCGTTCGAGTAACGTCGTCTTTCAAGGCCTAATCGCGGAACGACGAATCCCTCGTTGCGTAAACGAGATATCGATCTTCTCCACGATCGTTCTGCCCATTGGATGTTCAAGCTCCAGGTAGTTTCTTCGAACAAGAACAAATATAAATGTCAAGGTACTGAAGGAATTCGGAAGACTCGACGCTCCGCTCCGCTCCGAAAACGCCCGCCGCGATCAACAACGTGTTGCAGAGTCACTATACGCTCGTAACTCAACATCCCAGACGACTTTGGTCGCCCGAAGTCATCCGCCCGTCGAGAGGAACCGCTCGACCCGACCCCCTACGGATTATTTATGGGGTGCAATCCCGGTCGAAGATTTGCCCTGTTCAATTTTTAAAAGGACGCGGCGTCTCGCGTTGCCCGAGATTATATACGGGCGCCAATCGGTCCAAATTCCTCGAGATCGTTGCGAAGCATCGCAAATATGGAACTATTACGCGTCGCGAGCTACAGTTGAAACGAAATCGATCCCTCGAATCGATCGTTCGAGTCCACCGAGAAACATCTCCCATTTCTTCGACAGTTCCATTCTTCCATTTCTCGTCACCTCGTAAAAAAGAACCAGTTTTATACCCCGAGTTCTTTCACACCGTTTTATCTTCTTTTCTGACAAATGATACACGTCTCTGAATTTTCGAACGACTTTTTTCAATACCCCTTACCGGAATGTCTAAGGTATCCACGAAAGGGGGATGTTAAAAAATGGGTATTTTTGGTCCAATACGATAATATTGATTCCTGATATCCGAAGAAGAAGGTGAAACATGACTCTTAGACGAGTTCGATGTTGCGTTACATGCTTTTCTCATTCTCCATGGAAAGTGATAAAGATATGTTTCATTCCTTGGGGATTACTTTTTCACCTTCTTCTTTCGTTCCATTGTATATTTATTAGGTGGTGTTCAAGTTCGATCGGGGTAAAAAATTGTCTACCTTTACTTCGCGTATTGATAATCGGCGTTCCCGATTTTCGAATATCGCGAAACACTTCATATCGTAGCATCGAAGTAGTGGTAACTCTCTCGAACAGCGAAAGATTATCAAATATTCTTGTTCGCGATCGATCCGATAATCTCGATTAGGCCCGTTCGAATTGTTCGTTAAAGAACTTTGATTTCTCCGCGATTTCGTAGCTTCGACGAGTCAACCGGGAAGCCCGAAACGACTGGATTGGCCGAAACCCGAGCGAAATTTCCTGCGATTGATATCGTGTCCACCTGACAGTTGACATCCCCATTATCCTTCCGGGACTAATTGTTTCTTTCGTGGAATACACGAGGAAAGGGCACTCGATCACGCACTCGATGATCTATAGCGAGGTAAATCTTGTTTAGCGCGATACAGGTGGCTACCCTATACCCCGGATATATAGAGCTTGATGGATAGCCGGCACGATCTTGCGGTACACCGTGCTTTAGACACCAAACATACTGATACATTAACACCGTGGAACGTTTGGGAAAGCGAGCCTTGCAGGATTCGTCTTCGGATCGTTATACGCGTGAAGGATGCGTTGAAATTCTCTCGAGACAAGTGCCAGAGCTGATAACGTTAAACCCACCGATGAAATATGAACGGTGATATCGGATATCCCGTTTAAATCGCGACAATCGCGACTCGAGATTGTTAAATCGTGGAAAATAATTGTACGACGATCGTGTATGTGTAACATTTTGCGTATCGTTCGTAAGAAGAATTTTACGCAACTTAACGAAGAACGAGAGACAAATTTCATCGACAGTCCTTGGTATAGTTCTTGTTAAAGAGTTTTCGATTTTTCTGAAATTAATCGTAAGAGTCTGGAACGATACACAGAAGTGTCCGTTGTCTCTCAATACGGTAGAATGTCTCACGAAGAATCGAAGTTATCAAAAATATATTTTCGAAAGAATCGGTACGGTGGGTTGTAAACAATATTTCTACTTCGCTTGAAATCTAAACGATATTTTTTGATACCGTCGAATGCTCGCGAGATACTCCATTGTATCGAGAGAAAACAGACAACCTGTATAAATCAGTATTTACATCGATCGTACACATATTTGAAAGTTCTCGCTCCGAGAACGTGTATAAATGCGATATCGGGTCGTTCTCGACGAAAGAAAATTTTCTACCGACCGATGGAATATTTTCCATCAACGGACAAAATATTTATCAAAGGTAAACTATATATAGAAACCAAAGCACAAATGGGTTAATGAAAAGAAAACGAAAAATGAATTGCATTAATATTCGCTAGCTCTCGGTTGTTACGATCGTTTCCTTTTGTTTGTTTTGACTACTCGATTCCACTCGTTCGATGTTTCAATACGCGGTTCGCACGGGCTCTGAGCAATTCGTATCGGACAGAGAGAGACTTAAGACTCTTTTGGACGCAAGTAGTCGTAGACTTGGTTTTTTAGGAACCTTATTATCTTTTATCATCGTTTGCGTTTTAAATTACCCGTGGAAATTTAATCGCGTGTCGCGCGTGGAACTTCAGAAACTGATCGTTGTGTACGTAACGGAACGCCACCGCAAACGTGTACGCAATGGGACTGTTCAGTGTTCACACGAAGCCACAGTGTCTGGCAATTGGAGACTATATATTTCCTCGGTCGCTTTAAACTCCGTTGATCTGAATACCGATCAACGAATTATTTGTCGTCGAGTTGTCAACTGTCGAACGATCAAAAATTTTCTTACGCTCGTTTGAAATGAAAAAAACGTACGCACTCGTGGGAATACGTTTCGAAATCTATTTACCGAAAATCGATCGTCTCGTTCGAGAAAGGTGCTTTTCTTGTAATCGCGGAGAAACGATCGATTCTCTCTATTCGTTTCGGAGCAGCCGATGAAAGGCAAATCGTGCTGCGGCTTTCTGATCGTGGCGCGCAAAGAGGTGTGGCAATGCACGTTGCTAAAGAGACGTAGATCATTGGATAATGATAGGATGTTCCATCCCGTTCCATTCTATTCGGTTGTAATCCCATCCTCCCTAACACAACAGTCATCGTGTCGTCGTGGTACGGATCACTTAGGGATCATTAGCTTTATGGCGCTTCCGTATGACCAGTCGTTCGCGTGCAAGTGGATATCGTTCGATGCGGTGCCACGTTTCACGATGCATTCGATGGAATGAAAAAAATAAAAAAAAAGAAAAAAAAAAGAAGAAAAAGGGAAAAAAAATGAAAAGAGAGATTCGATATTTTCGTTCGACGTCAATAAAAATATCAGAGGAGCACGAAAGCCTTTGAGAGTAAAAAGTAATTAACCAATCGCGGAACAAAAGAAGCGTACAGCTAAAACCGGACGCGATGCAACTCGTAATCTCTCTCTTTCTCTCTATAGTTTTTTTTCTTTTTTTTTTTTTTTCACAAAAAACCGGCGGGACAATTTTCGCAAATTTCATCACCTCTGCTCGTACCGCGTTAGAAAAGTCATTTCGTAAATCGATCAGCGCGGTTAACAATTTTATTTAAAACTCTCGAACGCGATAAAGAAAAAACGTGGAGAATGATTTCCATCGGTGCGCGCGCCCGCGATTTGTTTCCGAATGCTTCCGTCCGAAGCGAAACGGGTTTAACCTAAATTCGAAACGGGGAGTGCGTAAAAATAAGAATCGCATCTGGTGCGATGGATTCGCCAGTGGAGAGAGTCGACCTTGAATGGCCGCTTCACTTTTGTTCCTGACGTTATTTTTTACTCGGAGCACCGATCTTTCGTTAACGTAAGCTGCGTTAACGAGGAGAGATGCGTTTGCTCGAACGTACAGGGCGGACTACCTGACTCAATCTACTCGATTCTTTCCGTAACCAGCGAACGAATCGAAATTACTTTTATCGTGTACTTAATATTTTTTACTTATTTACGTTCTCGATACTGCTCCGAGATAATAATATTGTTCGATGAATTTATTCCTATTTCCATGGAAACGATCGTTTCTCTTTCAATCTTGTGTATTCTTATTCGAATCACCGGTGTAACAACCATATCGTTAAGAAACGAACTTTAAAGCGTTAAGTGCCGTCACCGAGGACTCGACCTGAACTTTTTCTTCCTGAAAGTTTTGCATCGTTTTACACGTATAATTTTCCAACTTCGGATAATTTTCCAGGCGTGTTAGCAATTCACGATGCGCGGTAACACGACGTTCCAGTCACCAAAGTCGACGGTATCGTTCGTCATAAATAAAAAACTAAAATATACTCGAAAACATTTTCGATTCTCGTAAAGTAATGGCCCAACCGCAATTAAACGACGAACCGATTCTCGAAATCAATTTCACGGAATCCGACCGCCCAACGCGATCTCGAACTCGAATATCCTCTCTCATTCCAGAAAGATCGTTAACTATCCATCGATTATACGATTCTCCGTCTCCGATGAATTATCGCGTGTGTATCCGCCCAAAACATTGCGAAACCTCTGGTTCAACGTGAAGAAACACAGCTGCGCGATCGGTTAATCCGCGATCGTTCCGTGAACCTTCGTCGTCTCTTTCTTAATTTCCTGTGCGCACGGGGCTTGGTGAACCGTCGTCGTGGTTTCTCCGAACCCTGATTAATTCAGACGCTATACGATACCCTTGGACAGGTATTCTCCTCGCGCGACACACGCGCATCGTTGCGCCGCGCGGGCCGAGCCGAGCCGAGCGGTTCGTCGTCGTGTGCACGTTCAAAACCTTGGTTGTGTAACGGCACACCGCGCGCTGCCATCCACGTCGCGGATGAATATCGCGGATATAATGTTACTGTATTTCATTACCCGAGAGTACACCGGATGCGCTATGCTGGCTCGTTCCCGTGTATCCTGCATCAGCACCGAGGCTATCCCAGCTACGTGTACCACACCGTGCCCCCTCCCGCCCCTCCTGTCGGTCTACGCTGTCCTTCCCTCCTCCTCACCGTTCCGTTGTATATCCTCCTTTATGCGGCCCGGTTTCGGCTTCCGGCCCCCGCCATTCAGGAATATCACCTTACGCGCGCGTCCTCGTGATTCAGCCGGTGCTCGAAACACGCTGTAATCAAAGGATTACTACGGGTACCGAGGTGCGGCCTTTAAGTCAGCCCCTGTCTAACCCGGACCACCCTGGGCGACGCTATAATCACCCCTCGCCCACGCGTTCGGAGACCTTCGGTGTAGTGGCCCCCGGGCGCCAAAGACCTTTGGCCCTTTCGTTAAGCGGGTGATTTTCAAGCGGATCGCTTCTATCTCTCTCTCTGTTCCTCTCTCCTCTCTGTTCAACCGACCCGGTATTGTCCGAATTTCCGAATTTCTCTCCTCCCCTCTCGTTCCTCCTGCTCCGCGCTCGGTGCCCTGTCATTGACGCGGCAGACTCCGAACCAGGTTCACCGTTGAGTGTACTCTACTGTGCTGGGTAGAGTCGCTGTCGCGCGCGAGTTTCGTCGTTAATTCGAGCACAGATCCCACTGATACGACTCGAACGTTTTGTTCAATCGCGCGCCAATCGAGGAAACGTCGTCGAGTTTCTCTAAGTCGATTCCCTGGACCACCGTAATGAGTAATTTCGCGCCAAGTGGTGGCAAAGGTACCGAGAGTGATTTCCTCGACAAGGTTAGGGAATCTCTTCGGTGTACCTTAGGTATGGGGGGACAATTGTTCTCGATCGCGTCCTTGAAACCAGAAGGTAAAAGGTCTCGTTCCGCGAGTCAAGACCGAGTACTTCGCATCGTAACTATTACAATCTGGATGGTATCAAGATAGAGTCGTTTGTATCTTAACTATTGTAGTCTGGATAGATCCACGATAAAGTCGTTTTCATCGCAAGCATTAGTCTAGCTAGAGACAAGTGGCAAAGAAATCTCGTTCGGTCGGTTCCGAGTGTTAACATTTTCCGTGACAATTGCCACGGATAGTTGTACTTTCTTTTCCGGAGCGTCTCGCGTTCGAAAATTCTGAAATTTGCGAATAAATCTCGGTGCACCAGCGGGGCAAATCGGAGGACGAGGACGTAGCCGCGGCATATAAATCGGCGGTATCGTTGAAATATTATTACATCGGGGTCCAGCGAATTTCACGGTGTTGCCGCGCACCGGAACTAATTATATCGTGATAACGAGGCTAATTTGGAGCCACGCGAGACCGTTTCGCACTTGTGCGCTTATAAAGAGAATAGGATTATAAATAGAAGCAGAGGAGGCGAACGGAGGAGAGAGAAACCGTGCGGCCAAAGTTCCACGGGTTCTACTCGGCCTCTCTCCATTATTATACCGTCGACCTGCAAATTGTAGACGCTTTCTCTCGAATTCAAGTGCCACCCACCATTACGTGATTAACGCACCGCATACGGCATACGCGATATTATCTGCTCGAGGGCTGCGAATAGAATTCGTCCGAGACGAGCGTCGCACCGGTGACACAATGGTGTACCCTGTGTTCGGTCCCTCGTTTTTCATTTCGCGCGTTATCCCGACCGTGGATCGGACCGAACGTCTTCTTCCTGTCGTACGGGATCCCATACGAGATTCGTGGATCGTACTTCGGGCGACACTTTTATCTAGATAAGAGTTTCGGGCAACGAACGACGAATAAAGAACTTTTGGCTGGTTAAATATAAATTAGGGTTCAACGACCACGGAACGAAATATTTTGCAACGAATCGCGAGTTAACCGTGTACGAATATTGTAAATCGAACGTTGCACTCGGTTAGAATTGGTTTCGTTCCTCGATTTTCAGTCGAGTAAAGTTTTGCCCATTTTCGAGACGTATGTTGAGAAAGTTGCGTCTCGGGAATACAAATTCTCTTCGTGTGACTATTCTTGAAACAACACGAAATTATAGTCGCTTTTGAAACCCGAAGGTGTCGAGTATCGAGGGACCGAATTTTGTAAATTTCGATCGAAAATTTCGTTTCGTTCGTGCGCGCGAGAATCGATCGTTTCGACTTAATTACAATCCGCTTATTGTTCCCGTTATCGTCGAGTTTTCCGCCAAACTAACTTGCTACATTTTCGCTCGCAAAGCCGAATTACTTCCGCCGAGCCGAAATGTTGATCGCGCGTCATTGTTAATAGCTTTACCGTCTTTTTATCTTTATTCGATAATTCCGAAAGATCGTATTGGCGAGCTCGAAAGTTATTTACCTACTGTTCGGTGAATCCAGTCGGGTAATTATTTACAGAGGCTGTCCGCCGGTCAATTATACAGCCAATTATTTCCGGGGAGCGGTCGACTTAATTACAGGGTCCGCGCGATCGCAATTTTTAGGTCGGCCGCGTAACAAACTTGGACGAAATTAATTGAATTTAATTTGGCGATCGGCAGGAATTGAACGTATCGCGCGACCGTATTATTAGCAACAGTCCGATTGAATTTTTATCGCTCTTTTGCCTTTCTACCAGATCGTTAACAAGGGAACGAAGAATTTACAGCTCTCGTGGAACACGAAATTATTTTTCAACAAAACGTTCCTTTTGTTTTCCCAACGATAGTTTTGTTAACGATTTTTGTTCCCGTTTCGGTGAGAATCGGGCGTTCGGAAGTTCGCTAAATTTAATTTTAAGCGCGAAAGGATTATTGCGTCAGGAAAATATAGAAGTTGTACTCCGATGAAAATTTCAATAGTTCCATAATGAGTTACGAGCCGTTAATAATTAATTCGGCAAACTTATATTCCACGACCGGGTTAATTTCTCACCGCGCGAATTAGGATTTTAATCAAATCTTCGGGATCGCTTGGACCGTGGTGATTCGATGCGCAAAAATCCCGATTAAATTCAATTAAATTTTACCGACTGTCGTTCAATCTCGCCAACGATTTATCTGGAAATCTCGAACGTTCTTCGATGCTCTCGTTCGGTTCTTCCATATCTACTATTATCGTTTCTTTAAATATTCCAAAGTAATTCGAGAAGATTTTATATTCTTCTCCCGTTGCGATTGTTTCACGATATCGTTAACGATACGCGGATCGAACAACGAACGTCTTCCGAGCTAACGATTCGTCGATATTTACGGATAAAAACACGGAGACAAATTTTTGTCCACAAAGAGTGCAATTCGTCTATTGCGAATGAAATCGTTTCAAATACGAAGCTTTCCGCGAATAATTTTATTCCATCGTTTCAATTTTCCATACAGATAACATTGTTTCTGCTCCGTTTGTACCAGTCGTTGCTGAAAACTCCGCGTGCATAGCGCGCATACCGGTTGCATAATATCGTTGGTAGTTCCTAATTTCCAAATCGGTTCGAAACGAGCGCGCAGCCAGTTCGAGAATTGAAATTAAAGTTCGAAACAAGGGGTCAATCGCGGCAGCTGTTGTTTCGTTAAAATATCGATAGTTTCCATTCGATTTTCCGATTGGCTCTACCCGAGAGTCCGATACTCGTGTATCGACGGAAGCGGAAACGCTGCGAGAAATCGTCGAGTTGTCGCATTTCCTTCTTCGATATTGCGTGGCAAGCGGCGCGACCGGTAATCTTCGATGCTCATTAACGTCACCGTAACCAACGAAACTTGCCGCGTTCTAGCCTACCGAAACGGTTTGTTGTTTTTCCACGACGAAACTTACGAACCCTACGAACCAGTTCCAGCCAACTGCGTTTCCGATATTGCTAGGGAGAAACGCCGTCTGGAAATTTCTTAGAGAACTTCAACGTTCGTCGTCGCGGCCAACGCCGAACGGTTCACTGGGCCCTGAAAGCGAGAACGTCGTCGTCGTCGACGATGAAATAATCCTCGGTTGCCAAGGAACCGTGCGAAATCGTTCGTGCACGAAAGTTAAAGGTTCGGATTATTGCAACGTACGCTCGACAAATAATACAACCGTGTTTGCGTTACGTGGAATTTCATACCGAGATTTCGTAATCGCGGTATACCTTTTTCGTAAGTTGAAAATAAATTGGCTCCGAAAGTGTTAATAGGACACACGATATCTTTGAATATTTCGCTTCATCGTCGTTCTCCAATTTTCTTCTTGGCTTTCACCGATCGTACCGAAAACGATACGCGAAAACGTCCTGCGATTCCTCACCGACCGGAATTCGTTCCAGTGTGTACAATTGTTGTGGAACACGAATTTCGCCACCCCTCCGAAAAGAGACAATAACTTGGACGTTTCTTCTCGTAACTCGTTTCCAAGCTCTGAGAGCAAAATGGTCGCCGTTGGATCGCATAAATACAACGATCGGATATTAAAAAGCCACGGGTAGCTACCGCGCGTAGCGCAGTGCCGTTCGCTACACGGAGTACGGAAAATATTCTTTATGGCGGAGAGCTCTCGCGGTTCAGCCAGCTCGAAAGCTCCACCATCCAGGGCGATAAATATACGTTATCGATATTACTTTCCAAGCGGTGTCCACGATAGCGGACCGATTCCCCTAGCCGTCTTCGTTCCTTCTTTTTATTGTTTTGTTGCTCCTTCTCGTTGTCGTCGAGAGGGAAAGAATTTGTGTCCCACGGGTAGCCAGGAGAGAGACGGGGCGGAGAAAGGTTTTCGGAGCAGCACACCATTTCTATTCATCTCGAAAAATAAAGGCGTGCCCGATCGTGAGTTTCGATAACCATGAATATTTTATCCGCATAATATCTCGCGCGCTCCGAACACTCGGTTTCGCCGGTACATAGCCACGTACATACGTATTTACGTACGCGTGCGTCCCTTGCACACGTGTGCCCGCTTCGTATGTTTCTTCTTCCTTCGTTCGTTCGTTCGTTCGTTCTTTCTTTCTCGGCCAGGCATCCAACCCCCGTGGAGCTCGTTCGGCATCGGACTAACGTGGACACGGCAGTCTGCAGCCCCGATTGCACGCTTGGAATGCAAACGCACGCGAAACGCGATGGTACACACATTCTAATATAGACGATATTGGTACCAGGTTAGGGCACGTTTGCGTGGCCGCGAGGTACAAATATAACAGCTTCCTGCCCACGCCGGAAGCTGTTCGACGAGAACATTAATTTCCTACGATAAACGAATAACCATACGATCGAGCATTCGCGTTAACCATGGATCATCGCGGACGGTTTCAATTTTCGTAACCCTCGAGCGTGTCGCGCTCGTTATCGCCGGGACACCCTAATATTTCACGCAAATCAAAATTACGCATATTTATCCGACACTAAATAAATATAGATCGCTGGACAAACGCGCGTAACAAGTTGTAAACGTTAGGTATCACGGTAGCGGTATTATTGGATCGACGTTACTTATCCCATAAGTAACGTCGTCTCTTATCGTACTTTAAACGAACACTTGAATCGCATCTCGGCGATGCATTTATAGAAACTTCTTTCTATGTAGCTTAAAGAGCTATTATTTTATTCTATCGAAATGGAATAAGAAAGTTATCATAATTTTCAATCTTTATTTAATCGATGATTGAAAGTAAATGTAAGTATTAATTTTTTTCACCGAAAGTCACCGTCAAAAAACCACATTACTTATGGAATGACCTAATATTTAACGTACGTGTGTTTGTACGAACACGTGACTCGTTCGATCTCGTTCCCGAATTATCCGTGATAATTCGGTCAATCGTCTTAACGTCTCCTTGATACGAGATCGTTCGGATAAAAAATAATGACTCGTTTCAACGAAGATATAATTACAGAAACGATCCTTTATTAGATCGGACGTTTCGGCCACGACTGTGGGCCAACTTCGATAAGCCGATGATATAGTACGTTCGTTTTTCCATTTGCCGTGGACGAAACGAGGGGAGAATTACCCCTATACGTCGTCAAATACGAAGATAAAAAAAAACCTTATGTTAAAGATCTGAAAGGCGAGGGAGAAAAACATTGTTCTTCGAATCGAAGAAAGAGGAAACTATAGAGGATCGAAAGGAAGAGTAGAAGCTAGAGAACGGAGGGAATCAACCTCGAGTACGAAGTGAATATATTTTTATAAGGAACGGTATATTGGAGAGCTTTAACTCTGTTGGAACGAACGCAACAACGATGTCAGATGTTCCAGAAGTCGTTAGTGAATGGCCGATGTTAATTTTTGGGACTGCCTTCGTATCGGTGCAGAAAGTTTGGCTATTTTTCCATTTGGAAAAACTGACTTTCCTCAGCTCCCAACCGGAAATCGCAAAAGGTACACGATAGTATCGTTTGCACCAAGTTGTATCGCTGTACATTTCTTTACATATTCTCGACTTTATATTCTCGAGTGTATCATCAATATAATACTCGACACGCGAGATTCCTGAATATTGTAATAAACTGTATGGTACAATTTGAAGTTTACAAAAAAACTCGATGGATGATTAACGAACAAATCTACCGGTAGTCGCAGCAGAGGTATATTACATGCCGGTAGAAGGAAAAATATTCAAAGTAAATAGAACGTTGGAGAATCGTCGAACGAACCAACTAAAAAGATCATCGTGAGCAATTGTTTCCGAATTGTACTTTTTTTCGTGGTTCGAGCATCTCGCGTCCCCCTTGTCTCTAAATCGACAACTCGGAGCGACCATTTTTCATTTCGATCCACGCCCGCAGCCACTGATCGTAGATTCTCCGTTTATGCGCTCGAAAATTTCAGGTTTCGCTCGGACGTGTTTATAACATGGCCGAGCACGCTGTAAAAGTATTCGAACGTTATCAACCGTTCTCCTATGGACAATTGCTTTCAAACGATCCCATAAATAGGAACCATTTAGTCTAATGGCTATCCGAAGCGTTGTTTATCAACATTGCCACGGGAAACGTTCGGACGAGCTCGGTTTTTGCAGGAATTATTACAAGCCAAGAACAACCATCGCGTAAATATATAAATATGTATAATAACTCGTGCAAGAATTATTCGAGGAGAAAAATAACCACCACGAGTTCATACGAATAACAGTAACGAGTGTATACGAATCTTTGTTCTTCCAGGACCGATTTGTCCTTCGAGCAGGCTCGGTGTACACTTTCAGCAATGTGTACAAACGTTGGTCATCCCACCGGTTACTCTCCTCTGCGTTCATTTTCTTCGTAGCTCCGCCCATCGCGTCTACGTAGCAACGAAATGGTGTGTGGCGGGGACGAGCGCTCAACGGCCAATATTTTCTTCCGCGCGTCAGCTCGCAGGTCGCTTTGATGTCGTTCCCGACTGCGCGCAGCGAATCTGAGCCCGGACGCGGTACACGGTCGTCCTCTCGTTACTTTTTTTTTGTCTTTTTTTTTCACCTTTTTTCACGCGTTTTGCAAACGGTTCGTCGTAGCGGCACAAACGTATCCCTCGGGTGTCGGCGAGTCGCGCTCGATCGCGCGGAACACGACGCGCCGGTGTGCCGAGTCGGTGTGGTTTTCGAGAAAATCACCACACGGCCAAAGGGGTGGGTCGATCGTTCGAGGAGAATTTATCGTGCTACACGCGTCTCGTATCTGCATCCGCGACTTTCGCACGCGGATTACGTGTCCGTCTTCCGTTTCAATGGGCTTCGTTCTATTTCCGTCGTCCAGCCACGGAGAGCCACGAGTTTCCACGCTTGTAAATCTTGAATCGAAGATGCCCGCGCGATACGAAGACGACTCGATTCTCGACGAGGAACGGGGGCAAAGCGGCGAAACATTCGGGGAAACGGTCCGAGATTGTATTTCGGGCGATTTTGTGTACGTTGGAGCGACGGTGCGTGGGCGTTCTATAAATGGTATCCGTGTCGATTCGCAGTTTCGTTTAATTATTGCGGCTTTCTACTCGATATCGTTACGAATCGTTACGTTGATGTTATTTCAATTTAAACGGCGTAATATTTTCTCCAGGTTTATTTTATATCGAGAATCGTCGATCTTTCGCGTAGATGTCTCTCGTTCGATCGCGCGCACCTTGCAAATAATGAATTATAATAACGGTGCAAACAATACCGGACGATCAGACGCGACACTGCGCGAAGCGTTTCTATAACCGTGGTTCGTCCAACGAGACGAAACACGACGTAACGAGTGCATGATCGGATCAGGACCGACTTTACAATACTCGGACACAATGATTACGTAGAACATTTTTTTTATACTTCATTGTTATTTTTTCGTGATTTGAATTATTTGATTTACAATTAAACGACTTGTATAATCAACGGCACACGTAGTAAAGAGAGTATGTATTCGAACGATCGGTTCTCGAACAAATATAAGATAAATATAGGGTAATGATGGAATAAATGAAATAAGTTAGAATAAGTATAATTATAAAATAAGTTTTTGTTATTGAAAGTTTTGAATCACTGTTTAACTACTACTACTACTACTACAAGCTGCTCGAAAGAAGACGTGCAGTTTGAATTTCGAAAGCTCTTTCAAACTTTCGATTTATTCCAAGAGGAAGAAAAAAATCCTCTCTAAACGAGTAAGAATCATTCCTGGATCTCAAGAAAATGAACCGATTACCATTTCACTGATCACACGCGCTGTGAACATTAACGTCGATATGGTCCGAAAATATTTCGTCCCACAGTACGGGATCACACTGTCACTGTACACCGTCACTTTCAATCGTTGCGTTCACCGTAAACTGATATTTCGATTCAAATGTTCTGGAAGTCGCGAAGTCGTGAAAAATTCTCAACGTGCGCGTACAAAATGCTCGTATCGCGAATCGTCCCACTCGTCGACACAGATTTTCTCGCGTTGCTCGATTCCAATTTCCTCTCGCGCGCCAAGGGCTTCCGCGAACTTCCTCCGAAAACCGATTCACCGATAGCGCGGCGAGAGAAGGGGTTCGAAACGCGCGTGCAAAAAAAAGAAAAAAGAGAGAAAAAGAGGAAAAAAAAAAGGCGGTCGAGCTCGGAGCGGCCTCGTCGAAAAATCAGAGATCGCTTTCACGACCGACACCGCCCGGCGCGCTTAATGTCCAATAAACGAGCGCGGATGATCAGCGAGAGAGTACGGCTTCTTCCGCACACAACCGCGAGCCAGACACTCCCACAGACGCGATCCTGTGGGATACGAGTCGCGTAGCGTGCCTCGAGTGGTTCGTCCCGCGTTGATTCACGCACCAGTGGTGTGGCACACGCACGTACGCACGTACGTACTCGCTCGTTCGCTCGTTCGCTCGTTCGCTCGTTCGCTCGCACGCAAGCACGCTCGCTCGCTCGCTCGCTCGCTCGCGCACCCAACCACACGCCACGGGTACGAGCGTTCGCCGCTTTGTCACGCGTGCGGTCGCCCTGTCTGCGTGCTCGTGGCTCGTCTCTCGTCTCTCACCTAAGTTTATTGTTAGAGGGTTCGGCCGGCCGCGGACGTGCCACCAGGATTTAGTGCGTCTTGCACGGCCATGCCGGTACCACGCGCGTCGGCACGCTTTTTATTCTCCTTTCGATCCGTTCGCGATCGATCCCTCGCGCGTCGTGTTCGCGACAACGCGCTCGCGAGGACCTAACCGCGTTTAGGTCGATTTTACCGAGAATTCGAAACGCACCGCGAACGTCCGACTGTATTCCTCCTCGGTAATATCGACGACAGTGACGTCAGGGAGAGACGGTTTTCTTGTTTTTCTGTGAATCTCCCGTGCTCTCCACTCCTCTCCCGGGGGATACGATGTCAATGGTGCGAAGGTAGAAGTGAAATCGCGAAGCTGTTTTTTTTCCTTTTCGTTCCGTATCGGTACGCGCGAGGAGATACGAATAAATCCGTGCCTCCTTTCGTTAAATTCCCCTTTTCCCGCGTTTTCGTTGTCCTTTATTTCGATCCGCTCGGTTCCCTCGATTCTCTATCCGCGACACCGGCGGCAGGAAGTTTTAATTCCATTTCCCTCGGTCCCGTCCCCCTCTCTTTCGTTGGCCGCAAAAAAGAAAAAAAGAAAAGAAAAAAAAGAGAGAGAAAGAGAGAGAGAGAGGGGAGGAAAAAGAAAAAGAAGAAAAGAATCGCGATGTCCGCAACGGATATCGCGCGAAAGGGACTTCCGTTCTGTCGGATGACGCTGGGGGGTGGCGGTGGTGGTAGCGGTGCTGCTGGTGCTTTCTACGGGACGTCGAATCGAGAATGAAAAACGTGAAATTAGGATTTCGAGGACACCGGAGTGCTCCGAACACGAAAAACCAATTGCAGAAGTGCACCAGCGAACGGGTGGGGGCGAGCGGATGGGTGTCGAGCTGCATAGAGGGATGACGATCTGTTTCTGGGGGCGTGAGGTGCGGGTCGAACCGATAGGGGTGTCAGGGGAACGTGGCGGAGGGGTGCGACCGCGCGGTGCAACAGTCGTCCTTTGAGCAAATGCGTTTGTGTCGAAATAAAATAGCGAGCCGTGAGTAAAAGTGAAATTTACACGTTCGAGCGAGCGTTTTTACGCGCCTGTAACCCCACCCCCTCGGTTCGCGCGCTCGTTTCAAACGCGGAAACAACGACGCGAAGTGCGAGTGGCTGCCGTCGATGATATTGTTCGTTTCGTCGTTGCATTTGTCGTGTAATTTCATCGGGCGCGATATTCGCGCGATTCGATCCGGAGATTCGTTTAACGAGCCAGCTTCTAGTTTCGCGAGACGTTGGATTCGATTCGAATGTCTTTGCAAAATCGGTGACGGTTATCGTGTCACCTTTTCTTTCAGTAATTTCTGTCACTACGCAATTACGATATTCTTAAGACGGGATTAGAAAAGAGAGATTCATTCTTGTTCGATGTTTGTTGGATTTCATGCACGTGTTGCGTCTATTCTCTCTTTATTCGCGTAACAAGGTCGACGACGATAATTCCAAGCGAATGTTCTATCGGAGGAACGAAAGGACGAATAATACCACGGAAGAGACAATTTTGCCCGGGACTGGAGACGCAGCGACGACTCGACGACTCGAGAAGCATCGCGACGTTATTATCCTGCGTTCGAATTTTCAAATAATTGGAGTACTCGTAACAAGAATGGAACTCGTACGTTGAATTGGATATACCCACCAGTTTTTTAACGTCTTTGTACCTCGAGTAGGGGGTAGTTCCGGTTTAGGTCGCTTTCGTGGTACGGGTCGCGAGATATCGAATATCGCGGCGACGGGATATTTATTCTGTTTATTTATGGGTTTAACGGGTAAGATACGTACCCGTTGTCGTACGGAAGATAAATAATAAATACGATCGTATAAGACTCTCGTAGGGCGATATAAATTCGAGGAGCTCGATGCAAACGCGACAACGAAAACAGTTTAGAAATTCCTAGGGATTATTCGCGTTAGTAAAAATTCCGTTAACGTTATCGAACCGATCGTAAAGAGCCTTACGAGGTTCTTGGCGTAAAATAGAAAATGTCTCAACGCCGTTATAAAAGTGTTCTGATATTGAACGAAAAACAGTTTCGGTCATTGCTTTAGAATCGAACGGTTGCTCGAAAAATCAAACTCCAGATAAGTAGTCGTGTAAGTAGTCGTCGAGTAGTCGTGGAAGAATAATCGCGTTCGAAAACCCGGTACAGGGTAACACGAGCGTGGGAAGCTGAAATTTTGACGAAGAGATCTACATCGAACTATTTCTAATCTCGAAGACATCGCCCGTCTCGGTGAACGAACAGATACCTAGACGTAGGGCCAACCTCCGTCGCTCGATATTAACCCTGTATTCAACAAGTTACCGCGTAACCGTAGGAACCGCGTTCCCGTGGCGTTATTTTTCACGGAAAGTACACGAACGGGAAGGGACACGCGACCCTTCAGATTTTTCGCGACTCTCTCGGTCTCGAGCGTTTCGTAGCGTTTCAACGCCGGCTCCCTCTTCTTCCTAGCCCGGTTTCCGCTCGCTAATACATCCTTAAATGCGGCCCTCGCCATCATCCAGCACTCGTTCTCACTCTCTTTCATCTTCAAGGCCCTAATTAACTTTGGTAATTATGTGTACGCTCGGACAGAAGGGCTTTGCGCTCGTTTCGCCCAAAGGTGGTAGCGGTAATGGTGGTGGGGTGTGAGAGGGAGGACGGAAGGTCAAAGGGGGACGAAACTGGAGGAACAACGATGCACGCGCGTGCAACCGGCACCGTGTCAAGCGTATCTCGCTATAAATAGCGCCGCGAGAGGAGATCTCGCGAGATTTGACAGCTCGTGACGAGCAACCGCTCGAATGGATGCCATTTCGCGAAAACGAGGGGGAGATGGGGGTAGGGGGGGTCCTCGCTTGTTCCTCGAGGGTCTTTTTCAACGTGCTTCCCGCGGAACGACGTTTATTCTAATATCAAAGGGTTTTTCCCGCGTGCGTGCACGGGAGTACAGAACCGCGCGTGTTTTTCCCGCTGGTACGCTCGCGTGGTGATGCACACCGCTTCTAAGTGGCCCGTGTAGTTCTCGGTTTTAAGCGCGGCGTTAGCCCGCGACGATAAACGCGGATGCGTGCTGCACCCACCGATCTTTTATCATCTTTCCTCCGGTTTTATTACGCGGCGCTATAACGTAGCTGTGAAAATGAAAAGCGCGCGGCGGCCAATGGCGAACGACCGACGACGATTCCCGCGTTATGTCCGAATATCGACACGATGTTCGACTCGAGCTACGAATTTATAATACGGGATATATCGGGCGCTGGTTGTCCTCGTTATCGTTCGAAATCGCTTGGGAAAGTTTCGGGTGAAAACGACGGAATAAAGTATGGGGAATAATGGAATTGTTGAACACGAGAGAAAAGTAAATTGAACGTTTGTTTAAATTGTGGAAGGGAATAGAGTCATGCGGTGAGGCATGGTCATGATCGACTGACTAGACCGTAACCAACCGAAAAATATCCAAGTTAAGGATTCCGTTACGAATTACTACTATGACTATTTGTGTGCACAACAACAAGGCTCGCTATCGATGCTTGTGTATTAACTTGAGGTATACGTATTAACTAAGGCTTAAGTATTAACTTAAGGTATACGTATTAACTGAAGTTTAGGTATTTCTTAAGGTATACGTATTAACTAAGCCTTACGTATTTCTTAAGGTACACGAAAAACACTTTAGGTATTCGTAGTAGAATCCGTAACGCGAGTCATTAGTTAGGTGCACACGTACTCAACTAAATTGCAAACTTTTCAAATTTACAACGATGCCTCGTAAAATCTCCCTGACCTCGTATCACGAATTACAGATCACCCTGTATATATTCGTGAAAATTTGGCTGCATCCGAACGCAGGAATCAAAAGTGTATTTATAAGTACCTCGACGTTTCGAAGAATAGAACCGCTTGGAACTATTATTCCGATCCTGAGAGTTGGAAACGTATTATTCGGTACCTTGTTCCGACGAAAGTAGCTCACGATTATCGTTCCAATACGGGCACTTCTGTTTCGTTGGAAGACATACTTCTCAAGGTAGGAAATGTCGCTAATAAAAATCCTAGTGTATCGAAATATAAAATATCGAATATTGTTTCTCGGTAACGGGGAATATTAAAACGATTTTACAATTTCGCTGGTTCTCCGTTTATCGCGATTCAACGAATCTACGTTCCGTTAGACGAATAAAATTGTCTTTTAACGCAATTCGTGCAATTCGAAGGGAATATAAAAATGCTCCGCACGGTTCTCTTGAAAGTTTCGAAACTGTTTGTCGAAGGTTCTATTCTACTGGAAAGTACCGTTCTCGTGCTACGAAGCACTCGTAGAATTGGAACTCGTGTCCTTTAATTTCTATCCGTAAGTTTCTTTCGTTTCTCGAAACGTTCGCGTACGGTTTTATTTGCAATATTCTTAATTTCCGGATAGTGACCTAGTTTCGATAACCGAGTAAATTTGGCTGGAAATTTTTTTCGACATTTTCAACAATTTCAAACGGAGAAAGATATTTCTCGGACGTTCGCGAAAATACGCGCTGGTACGAGGTCGAGGTTAAAGCCACGGGGTTTTAACCACGGTGGAAACAGGGGTATTAAAATTTAGCGATACGAACTTCTCGTTGAAACATTAGTCTCTAGTTCGAATTTTTTCTCGGTCCCCTGACGAGAACAAGAAGGTGCCGTGTAAGCGTTTCAATTTTAATTCGGCAACTCCTGAAAATTTTGTTATTCCCATCGTGGTCGTAGCTTGCGCGTCATACGTTCGCGCGAGAATACGCGACGTCTACGAACCTCGCAAGTCCCCCTCGCAAATACACACACACACACACACACACACACACATACACACACAACGGTGCGATTTACGTGTTCCTCGGCTTTATGTCCCGGCAGTGCACCTGTGCAACGCGTAACTCCCACACCATCTCTTTCCGTCTTCGGATATCTTCAACCACGGGGTCGTACATTTAAAACACAACTCTAAATTTCGAAGCAGAAACTGTTGGACATTTTTTTCTCGAAACTGCGTTTAAGGTACGTCCTTCTCGGCGAGGCAACGAATCCTTAAACGCATTTACGGTTGTAATTATTTTACAATATTTGTGTTTCTTCCTCCACATTATCGCGAAATCTGTAATATCGATTCAACAGGTTCGTTAGGTTCTGTTTAAGTTGTTCGTCGCGAATAATTCATCGAACTGTTATATTTCGCGATAAAAGGAACGTCGAAGGAAGGGATCGTTCAATAAGGGACTCCTTTCGTCGATGCTAATTCTTTTTACACGTTCGTGAATCTTCCGTAATTAAAATCGTCCGAGATTTTTTTAAATCAACGCGCGACTTTATACTCGTATCGCATTTGTCGCGGTAGCAGTTCAATGTCCTCGAAATAACCATCGATTGAAATTCGTTCACTTTTATCTTGAAATATTGTCCCCTAACACCGTGATATCGTAACGGGGTTACGATAAATAGAACAACTTGTACGCGAAACACATATTGGGATTATCGCTACGTACGTTCGGATCGAGTTCAATATTCCTTGTCTAGATAGCAACGATCCAAGTGTCGATGGTTATGCCCCGATACGTTCGATAATCGTTGAAAAGCTTTTAGAGAACTCGAGCATCGAAAAACAATTACGGACCAATTTTGACGATAAATTGAATACAACGGTGGTAAACGAAAGTTTCAACGGACTAATCAATGAGTTAAATGCGTTCAGATTGGATCACGACAGTTGCACCTCGGCTATACGTTTCCACAAAGTTCAATAAAGCTCGAGCGAGAAGAATAAATTTCGCAATTATTCACCGTTAATCAGTTTCATTTTTATTAAAACACTTTCGAGTGTACGGCTACGTAATAATACAAGGCGTTCGTTCGTAATAATAGAAGAATGCAAAGATAATGAATTTTTCCTTTCCGAAGGCCACGAGAGACGCATGGTAGTTTTAATAAAGACGAGGTCCGGTAAAATTAATTACCATAAAAACGATCTACTTCGCTGTGTTTTGTACGTAGGTCAAAACTTTATCTACGTACAAAACGGACAATTCTATCCCTGTCGAACTTCCTTTTAAAATTACTTGATTATTAACGGTGCTTTCGCAACGGTGTCCGTTGAGAATTATCGAAATGGAAAACAAATTATATTCGTAAATTAATTCTCTCCCTTATAATTTCAAAAATACCCGCGTGTACGTGTGATATTGGTCGAAATAGGAATACCGGTTCACCGTCGGTAGTTTCAATGTTAAAACGCAGAACGGGAAAGGTCGATGACCTTTTCCCATCTATCGGTCAACTTTCATATTCCATTTCGATGGAATAGAATAGTAGCTCTTTAAGCTACATAGAAAGAAGTTTCTATAAACGCATCGTCGAGATGCGATTCAAGTGTTCATTTAAAGTACAATAAGAGACGACGTTACTCATGAGTTGACCTAATACCTTGCAGGATTAATTTACAACTGGTTAGCTCGCGCAAGAATCGGTATTGGTCACGAAACCGACCCTTCTGGTTTTAAAAGATTGGAACTCCTTCCCCTGATGTTCCTTTTGGCGTTTAGCCGGTGTTCAAACTGTCACGGTGTACTGTTACGGATGACAGTTTGAAATAAATATAAGGACGTAAACTGCCAGGAAGAACCGCGTTCCGAGAGTAAATCGAATTTCACTCGTACAGTTTAGTTCTCGGTTTCGACTTAAGAGCCACGATTATTTATTCAAGCTCGAATTCGCGTTAAGTTTTTTCCTAACGAACGTTTCCTTATTCGTAGAAAATCTAACGAAGAATTGCGATCCCACGGTGACAAACGCGAATACTCCGTTTCGAAACTCGAAATGTTCCGCGGGAATTTTTGCGGTTCGACTCGCTCGTCGTTCGATAAAAGTGCTGGCCAGCTTTTTCCAAAATATGGCTACAAATCTTCCACGGTCGGGTGTTCTTTCGGTAACAAGCCGCGTTACAGGCACCGCTGATACTACGCGAGCAACGGCGCGTCAAACTCTCTGACCCATTTTCTGCCAGAAATAATATTTTCAAGTCGTTCCGAAAAGCAGTTTACCGATTTACCAACTCTCGGCTTGGTTCGATCTTTATCGGTTTCGGGCGCGTTCCCCGGTAAAAACAAGACGAAAAAAACGCGACAGCCGGAGACAAACGGTGAAATTAAACGAAATCGAGGGAAAGTTTCGCTCGTTGAAATTTCCCGGCATCCTGTTTCTTCCGCGCGGGGACTGTTTTCCCATAATGGTCGCGCGCCATTGGATCCAGGAATGCGGGGAGCAATGTTTGTCGCGAAACGAAGTCATTGCGGGCTCGTAACGGCATATGTCGTAAGACGTTGATGGTCGATACTCGGCGAACGTTGTTAAGCGAATTAAATATCTACGGATGGAATGTATTTCTTTTCTTGTGTCGAGCAATTCAAACCTCGGTTGAGCTTTATCTCAGCTTACGAATATTGAGTAAACACAAAGTGTTCTATTGTATCAATGTAAATTACAATTACGATTTTATACCTACATATTTCTGTAAAATGTACTTAAACGGTATATCGTAAGCAACGAAAAAGGAAAGCGGATGGAACTCGAAAAATTGACGGAAAAATAATATCGAAAATTGCAATCGATCAAATTCAAACCACAATGGATCTCTATTTCCGAATTGGGCTCGAAATGTGTATAAACTAAACTCGACCACTACATTCCACTATATTTCTACATTCGTGTAATATCGTATCGTCACGCGTCCAATTTCCACTCTCGCGCTTTAACGTTTCGACTATCGTCCGTCTTGCAACGTTATCGGGCAGATAATAATAATAACGTTTCCTCGGTACTTAAAACGAGTAGTTAAACGCGTCGCGACGAATTTGGTACGTCTTCGTCTTCTTGGTGTCTCGCCAACGTCAAGGTGGTTCTAAAAATTAATTAACAAGGCGATGTAATTACCTACTTGGATCCGCTTTAATTCGAATTCGTCCGAGTTGATCTCTCGACTGTGTCGCGCTTCGTCGGCCATGGCGGCGATTCTGTCTCGTAACGAATTTGCAAGGATTCGAGCGCAAGCGAACAAATTAATTTACGGGTCGCAGTTCGAAGGTCTCCGTTCGTGACGATCGGTTATTTAAATTTTTCCCATTTTTGGCAAGATCTTCGTCGTTCCTCCGACATTCACATTACAAGGGGCTAACTATTTAATTAAATAATCGATACTCTTACGCGTCTTGTGATTTAATTTCGTAGCGAGTCGAGATCAAAGACACTTGTTCGTTCTCGTCGGGATATGGGATTCTCGGTGGATCGATGTGTTAAATGAACACTCTCGCGGGGAAAGGAAATCGAGATCACTTTATTTTTTACTCGATCTATTTAAGATCGTTGTTAAATATTCCTGGTTCGAACGACGAGCACGTCACGTGATTAGAGTTTCGCTCTTTTGTTCGTTGATACATTTAGAACTGGAAACTCGTAGCAGCCGGTCGCGTTAAACGAATCATCCTATTTGCTATACGTGGAATATAAATCGAGTTTACTCCGGTATTTTCGAATCACCGTTAAATATTCCTAGACCGTGTAACGAGGAATGACAGATCCTGACCAAAGTTCTGCTCGTTCGTTTCATGACCTGTTGGAGATGCGAAACTTTTAATAAATCACCACGATAAATTAAATATCCACGCGGCGGAGTATACACTCCGATTAGTTACTTTCTTACTTAACCGATTCGAATGCTTTTACGTCGTGGTTAAATCGATCTATATAATTCTTCCTGTCACGAAGGAACAATTATTCGAATTTATCTAACGAAGACGTCAAAAAGAATATTTCCGATTTACGATCAAAGTTTCGTTCTTTGTAAAAACGTTTTTCAACCTCCTAGAAATTGGGAACTTTTATTAGTTGGTTACGACAAATAAGACACTAGAATAAACTCTCGAGCACCTTCGAGCCTGTTGCGTTCGTTCTTTTCAATTCGACCTTCTAGTTCCCGTGTTTAGTCGTTTATAAATGAAACCAGAGCACCCTGCACGTTGAGATTACACACAACGTTAACAAAAGTAGGGCGAACAGGTGTAGAAAGAGATTCGAGTATATAGCAAAGAAAACACCAAGCTTGTAGGTTTTATGTAGAGACAACGACAAACACAGTGTCAAGGTCATTTCGATAGAGATTACAGCACAACTCGTGGCTACGATTCAAAGAGATCTCCGTGTCGTTCCTACTCGAGAGATCCTTTTTCTGTATTCTGTCTTCGAACGCAACGTAAATACGTGTCACGATTCCATTCTACAAGAACGAAGATTCACCGAAGCCGAAAAGTAAACATTTTCGAACCCGTGACTTTTACGGGATTCGGTTTGCTACGACGAATCGTTCAAGCAAAAACCGCTGCCTCGTTAAATTCCCGCATTATTATCGTTCAATTTCCACGACAGACATTTAGTTTCAATTAAACGGGCAATGTTTGTCGCGAATGAAATTCAAACATTCCACGGGCCGTTTCGCGATGTAATATTTTATTTTAATTAAAACATCCTGCTGACCGAGTTCCCCTCTCGAACCGAAGAAAAGAAAACAAGCCTCGTTTCGAGCGTCGAAATTCACCCCTGGAGAACGCGAACCAGTCCTCGTACCGATTTTCTCCGAACCGATTCACGATTTTTCAGAACCGTTCGCTGGTTCCTCGCAACGAGCTCCTCCGTCTCGTCGCCATTACGCGATGTGTCGCGATAACCGCGAGCGTAACGGCGCCGGGTTATTAAGAGATAAAAATGCAGTTAAGAACTATTACAACGGGATCAGACGCGCTGTTTCTCTCGGAGGAAAATCGCCGTTACCGGCGATGGAAGCTGTGCAAGATTTCCAAGATTCCTCCTCTGTACAACGTGTCACCGATGACCAGTTCCTTAGGTAAACGAGGTCTCGTCGCGCAGCCTTTAGCGTGATCGGTTGCGAGAACGTGACGCGTCTAATACGCCGGATATATACGCCTCTCTTATCCACGAAATCGTCGTCGCGGTTATCTTCTATCCCTGTTGTCCGAAAAACGAGAACCAGTACGACTACCCTTAAATAAACCCTGACCGACGGAGTGAGAAGCTTGACCAAGCGTGCCGGAACTATCGAGTGTAGTGTTCTTCGGTGAGATTTCCGTGTGTCGCGCGACGAACCGACCAGAAGAACCACCACGAGTATCGCGAGCGGTGCCACGCTTGCGTTCGAAAGTTTGGTCGCGTCGAGGTCGTTGCGAAGTCCCAAAACGCGTTACGTGCGAACAGGTTACCGACGAAGGCAGAAAGGAAGGAAGGAAGGAAGGAAGGAAGGGAGAAAGGAAGGAAGGAAGGAAGGAAGGAAGGAAGCCGCACGAAGAGGGTGTTATTAAAGTTTCTCACCTCGTCCCCTTTCTTTACACCGCCCCCTGATTCGAAGGTGTAACGTTTCGCGTTTTACGTGCCCGGTGCGAAAACTATGAGGCACGATGAGGAGGCCAAGAATCGGTGGCCTGCCGAGCGAGAGAATGCTGGATTGCTGCCAGGAGACTCGTCACGGTTGGACAGTGTTGCTGCTGGTGTACTTGGCCGTCTGCGCCTCCCTGCCCGTCACGATCTTCTCCGGTTGGTATTCATTTTCATCGTTTCTTCCTCGTTCTCTTATTTTTTCGCCCCCGACGTTCCGTTCGCCCGTCTCCACTTTCGCGAAACGTCGTTCACCGTTTTCGGAAGCCAACCGCAAACGATTACGCGAACTACGGAGGCGAGCGTGAAATTTCAGACCCGTGGATTCCGATCGAGGAACTCATCGGTCGGTTCGGGTGCACACGGTTCGCTGTTGCACCTCGACGGGGATGGTTCTCTTCTCTTCTCGTCACCAACGGCTTCAAATTAAATAGTAAAAGAAGATTGGCAAACGATAGTCACCATGTTCCTAAACATACTTCTAGAATACTAGAACAGTATTCCTCGATTTACGTTTTTGATAATATCAACGCAGATCGTGCGTTACCTTGAATTGCGATATATGGACGTCCATTAGTCGCTTCGGATTCGTCGGTTTCAACGTTGAAACAATGCGAACTTTGCAATGTTTTTCCGCGGTTTCACGGGTGAAATTTAAAAACGAGACATTCACCGTTTCTCTTCCTAATATCGGGTTTCTTTTTTTTTCGTACGAATGATTGTTTGCACAGGTACACATTGAATCGAAACGCTAACGAGATAGAAGTGAATCCAACGATTCTTTTCGTCGACGAGGAGAAAAAGAGAGAGAGAGAGAGGGGAGAGACATTCGGTTCTTCGACGTAAAAATCGTGGAAAGTTCTCTGCATTCTCGATATGAACTCTGACGGTTCCACCTGAGAAATGAACCGTCATGAATCACGACACGCTCATCAAGCCTGCTGTGGTCTCAATTTTGCCGAACTTTTCCAACAAATCGTCGCGCGCCGGCCAACCGACGCCGACGTCTCGAAAGAATTCTTTTAAAAAGCCCCCCTTCCTCCTCTGTCGTGAGAGACGGCGTCAATTTTAGAACGACAAAGACATTTTTTCCCCCCTGTGAAATGGAAGCTGCTCGCGTAACGAAAACAAAGCGTCGATTATCGTAGATATTTAAGGCGTCGTCGATTCTCGGTTAAAATAATGGTAAAAGTTTCTTGGGCGTTTAATTCGAAACGTTGAAATGTCTCGTCGAGTGATTTCGGATTCTTTACGTTTCTACGTTGTCGTTATAAATTTGGATACCTTGTGTGTAATTTCGGAATAGAGTTGTATCTGTTCATCGAATGAAACTCCATGCTCTTTTCAATGCATTACTAGAATGCAGCTGTTTATTCTATGGAAAAAAACCGGGAAATTTTCCGAGATAATTTCCCGTTAGACTCTCAATTTAACGGATACTTTTATTGGAATTTTGTAAATTAATATTCGTACACGAGTATCGGAAATATTGCGAAACATCGAATATTGGAAACTGATTTCTTCGTGGAAACATAATAAAGAATGTAGAATCGTACAAGTAAAGCTTGCACGGTTTACGAACTCGATATATCTCCGAGATCGGTGATTCTATGGAAGAATACGTTGATATTCTTTTTTTTAAGGGAACAGGAAACTGTGTAAAATATCGCACCAAAAAAGTGAAAGGTTTTCGTTTAAAAAAAAAAAAAAGAGCAAGTGTAACTCTATCGTACAATTGCAGGCATGCGCCTAAATCCGCAACAGTGACATAAATTGAAAGCATCGAAAACTGCACAACTCATCCGTACATAGTTTTTCATATCGCGTGCTGCTTGGACAGCGCAGCTCGTTGCAGTTCTCAAACGATTGAATACGGTTTAAAATAATTGTAGTTTTTACTCGTTCGGAGTAGTATTTTAACAATTTTAACGCGTTCCTTTTCCGAGTGTTTGCGTGTAAAAAATAACACGCAAACAAAGTACCAATCCTTCGCTCGTTCTCTATTTCACTTCACGGTTTCGACGACGACGAATTTCTGTAAAAAGGACGATTCTTTTTCTAAGAAAAAAAAAAAAAAGAAAAGAGAAGGTGCAATTGCATCTTGCATCGCTCAGAAATTCGTCGTTCCTCCGAAATTAAAACCGATACTCGAAAATTTCCACGCACCCGACCAATATCGTGACCTGTAGAAAACGATCATGGCTCGTACGTAATTTCGATCGTTCGGCATTCCATCGATTAATTCGAACGAGGGATCGACGGTACGTTTTTCATATTTTTTTTTCTTTCTCGCTGGATCGATTTTCCCACGGTGCCAGCAATCCGCGTCCCAGTCATCGAAATTCCCGTTCGCTGTCAATTAACTGTGTTTCGCGTTCCAATCTGACGCTCGATAATTAATGTAGAGAATTTTAATCAACATCGCGCCCGATCCGTTGAATTCGATTGAACGTGGACGCACGTTAACGAGCCGCTGGACCGTCGGGTGGTTGGAAAACTCGTTGTCCGAACGCGACGATCGGTTTGTCGTCGAATCGAAATACTCGAACCGAACGACTCGGATCCATTTTCGAGGCACGCGGAAACAATACGCGAGGGTTCCTTTCCCTTAAAAATAAATCGCGGGAACAAACTTTCGAGTTCGACGAGACACTCGCGCGAGTCCCCGGCACGTTTCAACGAACGGTTTCGAAGAACAAACAATGCGCGTACGCGATAGTTTAAACCACGTTGGACGTTCGCGATGCAAATTGCGAGCCGTATTAACAATTACCTCGTAATTGTTCGCGACAACCAGGACGAAGGATTTGCGAAGCAGAATTACATTTCTGCCGCTATATTCCATTACACGAACGTCACTCCGTTGCCCCGACACTCCATCGTGGATCCTCGCCATTGTAACCCCGCTCGCTTTGTTGCAATTTTGACGATTTAGTCGTGCGGTCGACCGTGAAATTGAATTTTTGCTTAAAAAGGCGACGCGCCCGCTCCCCCGCCCACCCGCCGCGCTTTGTTCCTTGAGAAATTGTCCCTGTCCAACGCGACGGTGTCGTTTCGTCGACGTTTCGAATTGTTCGAAAATTAAACAACAACCCTGGTGTTGTACGGTCGACTTCGCGTCCATTATCGGCGAACGAAATTCCTCCTGTTCGGTGTTTCGAGAGCGAGGCGGAAAAGTTTAGAAAAGTTAGTAACCCGATTGATAAAAGTAAACGAATTATACGCTTGTCGACGAACGATGGACTCGAGCGAACTGGTCGTGCTGCGTCGAAATTTCAAAATTTACTCCATCGTTTCGATTTGCTTCTGGGTGTGACATCCTGTTCTATATACGACGGTACAGTATTGTAATACACACGACAAATTTTGTCATCGATCTTGTTTCAATTTCAGCCCGATTTGTTCAACTGAGTATGTTAGAACTCGACGAAACAGGAATAATTGCACGATAAACTCGACCGAATGTACTCGAATTATTAATTCTAGAAAATTCAGTTTAGAAAATTTAAACGTGCACAGGGTCGATCGAGACGTCCCACGGGACTTCTTCTAGGGTTAACCGGTCGAATCATCTACCAAAAAAATTTCCCTCGAAAGAAATCGAGCTCCGTTCCAGTTTCACCCCGATCGTCGAAGGTCGAATTATTTCAAGGATCGCGACCCCTCGAATTTACCCCCGTTTTATTCTGTAAAAAGAAGCAAAGTGTATCCACGAGTGACACGCTCCAGGGACGAATTTATTTTCGAAATAAGACCGCCTGTCCGTCTTCGTTTCCATGTTTTTTCGAGGAAACACTCGCTTTATGACACGCACGTGCTGCCATAAAAGTCCGCACACGCTCGTCTCCCCGCACACCGACACGTTCCTACGGCTTCAGCAATTCCAAATGTGCCAGGCTGCATAAGTACTTCCGTTAAATCTGTGTCAGAGAGAACACGGACGACAATTTTTTCTTCGCCGCCGTTCCCTTCACGGTTCGTACATCTCCGGCGACCTAATCTCAATTCTTTTTTTGTATCACGCTGGGCGCAATTAAAAGATACGATCGAATTAAATCGTTCGCATGTGTCCCGTAATCACGACCAAGGTAAACCTGGCCGAGTTTAATTAAATCGGAAGCTGAGCGGACGGGAAACTTACTCTTCTTTTCATTCGGACGTACAGAAATTTCCAACGGTCTTGTTCTGTTTTATACTTCGCGAGCAGAATGTTTCATCTACGTTGAGACATCGCGAGACCGCCGTTGAAAAATTCCTCGAAGAAAATCACGTATAAATATCGTGGAAATTTTATTTGAAATTTCATACTATGGAGGTAAGGTGTCTAATCGCTCGTTGTTCATTACTCCTTTATTTTCGAATTATCGACCGTGGAATCGGTGACTCTTCTATCGTACTATTCGTTAATTTCGTTATTTAGCGTTAGGATGCGAAGGAATTGTTGAATTTATTTTTAAATTTGGTAGAATTTATATTTTTTTAATTAAGAGAATATCTGCTCGTGTGATTTTGTTGTGAAAACAAAATTTACCGTTAAGAATTTTTTTGAAATTCGTGTAATAAAATTATTTCAGAATTTTATAGTTTTCGAATAGTTTTCGCAGAATTTTTATTAAATGAGATTCCGTAAAATAAGTAAGTCTACATTATCGTATATTTCAGTGTTACAATGTGAAAGTTTACAGATTGAGAATCTTTTTACGTATCCATGAATAAAATATTTTAAATTTTCAAATGATATTTCTTAAAGAATTTGACAATATTTACGAATTTTGAATGTTGAGTTTGTCCCCTTGAATCGTGTTGGTTTTCGCGATGACACGGACGATTATCAAGTTTATTAAACTCGTTAAAACGTTTTATCCTTTCCGTAATCCTAAATAATTAGTTTCATAATTTTATTTCGGTAATAATCGAACCACTCTACGGTTTTCAGAATAGGGGATTTATTTAAGTCAAAAGATAACGTTGACGCGTCTTAATAAAAAACGTTTAGTTTTTTCTAGTAAACAGGTAAACAGAGTTCTATTTAATTACCTTTAGAGTATAATAGGCAAGAAGGGTCGTGTTAATATCTCGGTGGTTATCGATTCTACGGAAAATTTGTACGCAACAAATATATTATCAAATTCAATGATCAATAATCACAATAAAAATAATCACTTTATCTCCAAAACTTCTCTTTCTTCAGCCTGTAGATATATTTCGAGTTTTGCGATCGATTCAGTTGTTCTACCGTGATGCTGCAACAAACATGCTTGTAGTACCGTTTTTCAATCTCGATTACCACCGATTCCATTAAAGATTTGTATGGGAGAAAAATGTTTTGTAATTTAATTTTCAACAGCGTTTGTCGTATACGTTTTTGCTGTAAAACCAACGGTAAGCAAAATAGCGTACACCGGCACGCGGTAACAAACGGTTACACACAATTACGTTTTATTTAAATAGACACAATTTTTTCTGACGTTATAACTATTTCCTAGAACAATGCTCGTTCCGTGAAAAAAAAAAAAAAAAAAACTCATACTATGAATAGCCGTATAAGCATTTATATTCGAGCGCTGTAACAATTATAAAATAACATTTTGCAACGCGCTAAAAAGGAGTCATATTCGGGGTCGAAAACATTTGACCAAAATAAACGTTTGCACGAGTGCCGGAAATATGAGAATTTTTTCACAAGTTCTATTCCAAGGGACACACCTCGTTTAAATTATAGAAACGATGTTGCTTCGAAACCCTTAAATATTATCCGTGCTCATGATTTTTCTCGAAGTAACGAATAACAGACTCGAATGTCGTCTACGTGCAGTCGAGAACTGCTGTTTCGTACGTATGCAGAGTGCGAGCCAATAGGTTCACGTGTTGATAACTGTTTTAAAGTGCACCGTATAAGTAAGGAAGAGTCTACGTGACGCACGAGTGGCGATGGGAACACTTACCTCTCTTTTTTATTATATTTTTCCACGTCTGCGTAAATGTCTGCACCGTAAGGAGCGGATCTACTCAAAGCTACTTACCGTCTTCGAAACGCACGACGATGAAAGTTTCGTATTGCGTTTCTGGGAATTCGTTACGAAAGATGTGTACTCCATGGAGAAGCAACCGAACGTTACACGACGTCGTTCGACGATGGTGGTAGATAGTAAGTAGCGTTAACGTGTCCCCGAGGCGAACGGTGCGCGATATTAATCGGTTTCTTGAACCGAGTGCCACATTCGAGCTAGTCCGTGAACTAAACATCTGGTTTTAGCGGTATAAACAGTTGCGTCGAAACCCAGCCTCCTCGTTCTCAAACGGGAACACTGAGTTAAAGCAGTGTTCGAGTCCGACTGCGCAAATAATCATACGACCGCGCGAGTCTTTTGACACGCGACTTCTTCAAACACGGTGTCCATTACGTGCCAGTTACTTACGCGAAAGATCGTCTCTTTCGTCTGGAATGTCTATAAATTTATTGCGCGGAACGGGTACACGCGTTGCAAGGATTGCACCACCTTAAAGATTTCTAAGAAAACCACCGTTTCGATATTCAAAATAATTTACTTTGACCACCGTCGGATACCACCGTGCTCGTTCTATCGAGCGTTAAACGAACACTCCTCCCGGTTTCGTAAAAGAAACAAGGCAGGGGAACGATCGGGAAGAAAACAAATTTTGCCTCGAAAGAACATTAAAGGGATTTCTCGTTAACGGTGACAATATTAATATCAGTTTTCTTAGCACGTTCTCCATTTCTCTGAGTCAAATAGTCCTTTTTTTTTAATATGCACACATTTTTTTACATTACTAAAGGTTCGTCCATATTGCACGAAACGACGAACAAATATTTCTGTAATTTCATCCTTCCAAGTTACCAATGAAAACTCCACATTTGCGTTTATTATTTCTGCGTTGAACTCGTTCGTCTTCGTTACGTTCGTTCAACGTTTTCGGTGTTCTCAGATATCCGCTAATTATTCGAAGTACGATTCGTAAATTGCTTTCGTTTCGAACGATAAGAAAAGTTTCCACTCGAAACGACGAGTTCACCGAGAAAATGCAAAACGGTGAATTTACAAGTTGAACAATTTCTGGATGAAAGTTTCGAGTTACACGGCGTTGTTTAAAATTCAGAAAACCCCGCCGCCTTTTTACCGCACTCCCGACAGCGTGCACGACTAGAACTATTTATACGTAAATAATGTAACAGACACCGTTCGTAAAACTCTTATCCGTGTCAGTTTAGGGAAATTAGTTGTGCGAGAAGTTTCATCTCGCTGCGTATTTAATTTTTCGCCGGTACGGTCCGCAAAAACTTCTCTATATTAAATTTCACGCGTCACGCCGGGGAAATTCAAAAACCGGCGTTCAAAATACGCGTGCGAAAACTTACAGAGCGCGGTTCCAGCGAAAGTCGCGCATTAGCGATACTTTCGGAATATTTCACGGTGTTGCGCAGTTTCAATTTGCATACGTACGAAACATCGTGGAAAAGCCCACGGATCCGTGGGAAAATTAATCGAGGCCCGCAACGGCTCGTGTAACGAAATTTGTCTACCATAATTGTAATATGTACCCACCCTAATCGACGCGTGACTTCTCATATGCAAACACCGCGTCATTCGTTCTCGTAAACCCTGTATCATCCGTGCGGTACCAACGCGGTGCTATTCTAGATCTTCGTGTCCCACGCGAGACTATTTAAACCTCGTTTCGTTTTATCGTGTCTTATCTAGGTCCAACATCCGTAACGTTTCTCCAACCCTCGAAGTATTATTGCTTCGTTTCCAAGTTCAATTTTTAGCGAAGTACGAATTAATTTAAACGTCGAGGTCCAATCATTGAATATTTCTCAATCTCACTGTCCGGTTGCTTTCGATTTTTATTCTTCTCAGTGGACCACTGAATCATCGAGCGAACTTTAACATGTAAGTGTAATGTACCAAATCGAAGATTGGTAATACAAAGAAGGTGGTAGAAAGTTTTTGGTTCTCGAATCGGTTAAATATCTTGAGCGAAACGTGAATTAGGGCTATTTGTTCAGGTTTTCTCGTCGGCGACCGGATATCGCATTAAAGGACCAGGCGTCTGGCCAGCAAACGGTCGGAAATAGACCCTGCAACCTTCGATAATAAGTTTTGCATCATCTTTTAAGAAGATTTAAAAGATGTTCTTTCCCGATGGAAATAAGTGGCTTTCGAATAAGTGCGTTCAATATTGAATTATCTTCGTACGGTTTATAAAGTTCACAGACTTTGTTTTCGGATTTATAATAATAATAACAATACGTTTCATTGTACCGAGATTATATACATAAAACGGGGAAAGGATAACAATACAGGTATTGTATTAAAAAATTACAAGTATCTGTATTACGTACGAACAAAATAGCGTTTCTTCGTTTAACCGAAGAACTCACTTAAAACGAAACACATTGTACGAGAAACTGACAATTTTCGTTAAAAGAACGTCTTCAAATTTGTCTTGAAATACAACACACAGCTCTTAACAAGCCATTTATTATTTATTCGTGACAAATGTCATCTGTTAAGATACTTGTTCATTTCTTGACAATACCTTATACTCCAAGTCCACCTCGAGTATATAACTTTTCGTCCGATACGATTTTTCGATCTTTGATTCCTTCTCGGTCGAGATCACAAAATCAGTTCCCTTAACGAGCGTGTCCTCTTGCAGAAAATAATGAAATGTTCCCGAATGCGAAAAATAATTTGGAAAATGGCCTACGCGTACTCGCCGAGCGCGTAACAGTTGTAATATCAAATTACCGCGGGCAGGAAAGCAATTAACGTTACTGACTGGTCTCGACCTCGGGTCTTGAACCTCCAACCTCTTCTCCCTTAATCGCGCGCACGCATGCTTTGCATCGCGAGCTCGCACGCGGTGCTTGAATTCCTTCTTTTTTAACCTTCTCCTAACCTTCCACCATCCCTCCACCTCTTCCTTCTCCCACACACCCGTTCTCTTACCGTTTTCGTTTTTCGTTCGTTCGTTCGTGGGTTCGTTTCTTTTTCGGTTCTAATTTTTCTTTTTGTTTTTTTTGTTTTATTCGAACCTCGAGCACATCGTCGTGGCACAAATTAACGCGACAAACAAACACGCGCCGGTTCGACGGCGTTTAATTGCAATGTTTGTCCATTGTCGGGACACGCGCGCGTCCGTTCGTTCACGAAGCAAACGTTAAAGGATAATTTCGCGTGCACGATTTGCCGGGCTGTATGAATCCGGATAATTAGAGGCTCGCGCATTAAATGGAGGGTATAATTTCATGGATCGTCACAGCGATTTCCATAGATTCGTGCCGGTGAATCGAGCTCCAGCGGCCCGTTTTATAAAATTCCAATTGCGTGTAACGATATGCAAATTTCGGCCATGGATTGTGGCGTTCTCGCGATTTCGCCTGGGATGGGAGTCATGACTTATCGCGCGGTCAAATATACTTCCGACCGTCGTTTTCGATTCATTCGCGATAACATTTATTCAATTTTCGATCGTTTCTTTAATCGTCGAACGTTACCTTCATTTTTACGAACGTTTTTTTGTTCACTGGCCGCTTCTACTCGCGCGCGGTGTAATTGTTCCAAGCGATTCGTTGCAAAGCTTACGACGGTGAACTATTGAATTTGTTTTAAAAAAAGCTCCGATAATGCAAATTCTCTGAATAAATTTATGATGTTCGAACGTGCACGGAAGCTTCGATCCGTGACGTTCCACTGGATTTCGAAAAAATTAAAGTAGCGTTAAACTTGTTAATCTCGTGGGCAAGGTGGGAGATCGTATCGATAAATTAAAAGCTACCTCGGACGAACGTTAAGACGAGAAGATTATTAGTACAGAGAAAGAACGAGGTTGTTCGCGTGCACGTTCTTTCGAACCTTTTTTTTTTCGTGGTTTTTTTCCTTTTCCGTGGAAAGAAATAAAATATTCAGTAGCATCGAAATTAATTGGCTCCTCCGCGTCGGTCAAAGTCCTCTATTTGTTTAATCAGCGTGCCAGGAAATTAGACTTTTAAAACATTTACATCGGCCGGAATGAAAGTAGAAACGAAATATGTGAACTCATAAAACATTCAGGAATATTAATTCGTGTTCGCGTTGGTTGGCTTAACGCACAAAGTAACAAGCAGAATAAACATTTTAAATTTTTAGACGGACGGAAACGAGGAGACAGAAAACATAAATACACGACTTTTCCAATTTGAAGTCCCTCGTTCCTTTGAGCGACATGCAAATATATGAATACCCGAGTACAAGGTAAACAAATTCGGGGTACAGCAAAGTTTAACGATCTCGCCAACGTCATTTCTCGTGGAAACATTCACAAGAAATATTTCCGATTGTAGTGAATCCTCTAGGTCAGGTGTACAAAGAAAAGTACACGTATGTACACGATAATGCAAAAGATTAGATACGAAAAACTGGCCACTTAAATTTTAATTCCTGGATCTTTTCTCATTAGAGAGTTTATCTCAAAGCCAAATAAGAAGAATTTTTTCAATATTATTCCATCAAACGATTCGTCGTTAAATAATTTTAAACAAATCCCAAGAAGTTCTCCCTGTAATCTCGTTCAAATTAACCAAACTTTCTTAACTCGTAAATACGCATTTTCTTAGAAACCATTTCTAAAATATAGCAAGATAGAATAATTGAATTCCACATTGGTAGATTTGGCAAAAGCTTTCCTTCGTTGCGGTCGTTTGGGAGAATGCAAACTTTGAAAAATATTCGCCTGACCTGTAACAGTACACAGAAAAAGAAGAAGAAATTAAGGATCGAAAGGAGAAGAAAAGTTACCAGCATCAAAGGTTTGCGAATGGATGTACGTACGCGAGAGAAATTCGATTAAAATAAAAAAGGGATGGCTCAGAACGGAGGATTTCGACCATGTATTCGAAGAGAGGCACCCTTGTCGCTTTTACGATCGAAGAAAAAAATAAAAAGACTTTCGAAAATCCGACGCGCGCGTTTCTTCGATTTGACGTCAGTTAGCAATAGTTCGGTACCGACTATATCGATATTCAATCGCAGGGTCGCCGGGTACCAATTCGTTCCTTCATCGATATTCAAAGCTCTCTGCGTCTGTACCGGTTCATTTCTAAGTCAACGTTCCAATGCTGTAACTTTTTCAATCACGATATCGTTACTACCGGTTCGCTCTCGGTTCCGAATTCTCGTCGGTCGATCGTTGATCGTTGCGTTAACCAGTGGTGGATTATCCCGTGGACGAAGAGTTCCCCCACGATGAAGTCGAACCGACGAAAACAGTTATTGTATAGTTTTCAAACTCGAACTCGCGCGAATATTACAAAATTATTTCGAACGTAGCATCGACCAGGCCCGTTTGAAAACATTCACCAGTGACGTTTCTTATTAATATAGAATCGATCGTTGCTTCGTCTACTTTTCTTACCACGGAAATGAAAAGTTCAAAATTAAAATCCGCCTTTCGCGATACTCTAAAATGTTAACTACTCTGTACTTTGTTCGCGCCAGTGTTCTTTCAATCCATACTCCGCCATCTTGTTAACTCTTTGGAGCATAGTATGTCAAAAGATGTTCCATCTTTTTAATACTTCCATAAGTGTGATATTTTTCTACCCACAATGAAAAATAAAAAGAACTCCGTACAAGTTGTACGGTGAAACCGTTAATATTCCATCTCGTAATGAAATATCTAATTAATTAACTCGAAAAACGAGTTTCGTCGCGTGCACATCCTTCTGCCGCGCAAAGTGCATCAACTGCATCGCGATTGCATCCGTTACGAATAACGACGAAAGAGACGAGTTTCACGGTCAGTTTCAATGATCTTTCAAACTACGGGATCAATAGGCTGCAAAATAATAACTACGGAATAGAAACTACCCCCTCTCGTTGATTAGAAGAAGAGAAACCCTTCCGCGATAAATATCCGGAACGAGTCCTCCCGTGCGGTTACGCGATACGAAAAGATACGCTTCACTCTCGAGCCGACGAAAGACAATGGCCGACCAGGGGTGTCAAACGGTGAGAACAAACCGCGGAGAATGGAAGAGGGAGGAAGTAACCGGTCTTTCGGAAACTCGTCTCTCGGCCAGACTTCCCGAAGAGTGTCCCGGTTAAGGGAAAAGGACGAGCGAGAAGCGAGAAAGAGAGATAGAGAGGGAGGAGCGGCCTAGGCGCCGGCAGTTACTTACGCTTAGGACAATTTACCTTAATTAATTAACCGGCGTTGCGACGGGCCGCTAATTTATGCTCATGAAATGATTCACTGCTCTTTCTCGTCTCTTTCTCCGTTTCCCTCTCGAGTTCCTCTGCCCCGGGCCGGTTCGGGCTGGTGTCTACGCGCGTACCCGGCGTCGGTCGACGGGAACGAGAAACGAAAATTTCGTCGGTTATATCACGGAGACAGACGGGCCGAGCTGCTCTAATTAGAAGTCGTCTGGAACGTTTCGGATCGCAGCCGAGAATCCGTGTGACCGGCCACGGCTCCGTTTCCCAATCTTCGCCGCGGCGGTACCGCTTAAACGACTCGACTCGATTGTCCCGGAATAAAATACGCCGCGAGGAGAATACCGTCGCCGTTGTCGCTCTCGGTACGACCGTGCTGGATGGGGATCACCGACCAGGGGAGAAGCTCGGGGAGTTTACTTGTTGCTCGTTTCGATGCGTGTTAATTTCCGCCGCGTTTTCGCGCCTTGTGCACCACTCTCTCGCATTGTTCACCGTTTGGAGCGGACCGACTCCCCGACGAATCGAACGCTTCTTTCGGCGTATTCGAGGCGTTGGATTGTGTCGAGCGCGACACTGATTTAATTCTACTTTAGGATTCCGAAGTGACTGAGCTATTTACTAAGCGTTTTTCTTTTCTTTATCCATACTGTTGCTTGCTAAATGTATCGGAATGGATGCAACAACGATCTTAAGGGTGCCAGATGTCGGTGTCAGTTTTAAGTATAGTATAGTATACACATTTGTTCGGACTTTATATTATTATATATACAATTACTATACTACTAGATACGCGAGATCTCTGCATGTTAGAATAAACTAGATATTCTAATCTGAACTTTGCAACAAAATGATATTGCGTTTTCTTTAGGTACACGTTCGGTATTGTATCAATTACGTTCGAACGATTATTGGCGACGTTGATGTTAATAGCGGAGGGACGTAACGCGATTTAAATATTATCCAGATGCATTGTGTTCCAATTTCGCGACCGATAATGAAATTTTCTTTCATAGTTGTGCTCGATGACCGTTCGCTTCGGAATTCGGAGTATTTCCCGCAAATTCAAGATAATGTGTCTCGTTGTAATTCGATTATCGCGCCCGTTGGAAATTGACGAGTCCGTTTTGGAAATTAAGTACGAGCGAGCGAGTACGATTTGCTCCGTTCCGTTTAAACAATAAACTATGCGCGACACGAACCGCTAGAAACCACCGCCTAGATTAACTTCCGCGTCGTTTACTTCGAATAAAAATGTTTCGAATACGATACGAAACGCTCGGTGAAAATCCTTCTCGCTCGATCGCGACGAGTCGTATTTGAAATATTTTATACAGAAATGAAGTTGAATATAATTTTCAACGACGATTACACTCCAAATCGATACTTTATCGAATCGAGCGACTTTTTCATTCAAAAGTATCGCGAGTCCAATCATTAGGAAAGTTTAAAAGAATCGGTGACGATCTCGTTTCTTGAACACACTCCGGTATTCCTGTTCTGTAACTGTTAACACCGTTAAAAATCCAAGATTATGGTCGGTTTTTGATCATCTGCCGGAACCATCGGCGTTAAAGTCACCTAATCGCGCGAGGAATCCACGCTCTGGCGATTCCTTCATCGCTGTAAAACTTCTGCACTTTTGACGACCATATGCGCGTTTCTATGTCTCGTATTCGATAACAATCGTAGAAACAACGATAGATTAATAAAGAAATATTTAAATTTGAAGAAAGAGATTTGTATTCAATTTCGACCGTGTTCAACGTTTCGTTCTTGGTACCTTTAGCAGGGGTGGTTCTGCGAATCCAAGATTTTGTTTCGATCATTCGGTATACCATGTGCGAGCATAACCAATTCCACCATGAATGGAATTAGCAGTAGCATCGAAACGGTTCTATAGACTTTGATATTTTGATTGGGTGTTGAAACTCTCTGGAAGGATTTTCACTCAAAGGCAGTGTTTAATATTAGGTCATCCCATAAGTAACGTCGTTTTTTGACGACTTTCGGTGAAAAGAATTAATACTTACATTCATTTTGAATCAACGATATTTTTTGATATATTCTCGATCGAAGCTTTCAATGCCTCAGATCAAAATCACCTTTTCGAAATTTGGAAAACCATCTTCGACCCTTTCTCAAATTCAAAGCACGTTCACCGTACACTTCGCAAATGTTTTCAACCGTATCCGTAGTTGTACTATCTTTTTTAAATTCGTGTAACACACAATGCCGCAAACGAACTTCACACGCGCTCGTTTAAACATTTTTTTTCAAGTGAAAAATCTCGATCGAACTGCATCGAACGCAACCGATAGACCATCGAGAGAGCACTCTTTGAGCTTCATAGAAAGAAGTTTCTATAAACGCATCGCTTAGATGCGATTCAAGTCCTCGTTTAAAGTACGATAAGGGACGACATTACTTACGGGACGACCTAATATAAAAAAGGATCCAGCTGCGAGTTTCTCCGTAGATTGCCGGGATTTAATACGACCGCGTCACGGCCAAATGATTTTAATATCACCGAGAACGGAGGTAGAAGTATTCTCTATGTTTGCCGTTACACGCGTACTCGTGACTCTACGACCTCGTTAATGAAACGCCGTTAGAGAAATTCCCGGCTGTATCCACTACCTTCCGGTGGATCGAATCAAACCGGGCGACAGATTGCGACCGAGATAGAATAACAACGGTGCGGAGGAGTTTCGTTTAGTACGGTTTAATTCGACGTGCAAATCCGAGAAGCGATACGACCAGAGCCAGACTTCATTTCCGCGGTGTTTTCTTTGAATTCGGTTCCGTGGAACGGTTCGAAAACCGTGGCGAAATTGCTGAGCCACGCGATCCACCCTAGCGAGGATTTTTTCCAATTTCGAACTTCGACCGGAAGTCACCGGTCCTGCATTCGTTCCTCGAAACTTGGAACGGTCTTTCGTCGGAATCTCGCGCGGAATACCGTTTCTCTCGGTTTTGGTATTTTAGTGCGGAGTATTGATCTCAGTTTCTCGAAACGCTCCGAATAGGACAACCGTCGAACGGTCGTCGAACTGTTTTAAAAGTGTACAGTCAAATAAGGGATCCTCCTAAATAGGATTCGATTTAAAACGCGGTTCGTTCAATGGATCGTAAAAAGAGAACCGTCTCGGTCGAGTTTCGATATTCCATTTAGACTTCGGGAGCGTTAAAGGGCAAACATTGAAATTATCACGGTTCTTTCTCTGTTTTATCCGCGTACAAATTTTTGAATAGAACGCAAGGTGTTCTAATTGCAAAGATACGCGTTGTGGAATTTTCTGAGAAAAGCCAAGTTGTAAAAACTAAAAAATTCTAAAAAGAAACGGAATTAAGATTATACTTTTCTACGGTAAGTACATATCGTTTCGATTGTCTGAAATTTTTTTCAGACGTTTCAGTTTTGCGTGCCGTGGTTAAAAATGTTAGAAACCGACTTTCGCCCGATCCTTTTTGTTCAATTTCGAAAGAGGTTCACTCTGAATCTACTTTTTAAAATACCGCAAGGTACGAGTACTTTAAACGCGTGCTCTCCTCCCAGATTATGCACGTACTTCTTCATTTTTACGTATATTTTTCCGTATAAGTTCGGTACAGCGTTTTAGCCGCGCGTTGCCTCTTTGCGCGCTTTATTTTCTCGCATCTCGTCTTTCACGGTAAATAAGAATTTACTTTGTGTGCGCACAATACCGCAAATTCTGCGCAACAAAGCCGTTTAAATAGAAATAAGAATGTAAACAAATTTTCCGAGAGCACGTCGCTCCGAGCATCTTTATTCTATTCCAAGTTTCTCGTTTCGGTGTCGGAGTCATTCTCGGTGATTTATTTCGATGGATGAATTTCTAAAAATACAAAAGTAAAAAACATTTCCAAGTAATTAACTACGGGAAGAGAAGAAACGAGCAACGGAATTCAACCGACCGTGATTTAACCGCGTTCCCTCTCCACTTTGTCGCGCAATTCGCGAAATTGCAACAGTTACTATTTTACCCCCAAATATTCGGTTCAAACTCGACAATTTGAATGGTAAAATGGCTGCGTCGTTGTAAAAAAAAAAAGAAAAAAAGAACAATAGTACCGCGGTTTACATTTTAATTTTACTCTCGCAATTTCTTCTCAATTGATCGAAGAACGATCCAACGTCCATTGGATTATGGTTCTTCATTCCGTTCGACCGATCGGTCGAACACTTGTTTTGTCGGTTGAAGCGCGTACGCGGAAACAAGAACAACCGTCGATAAACCGGATGAAAACGGACACTCGTGACCGAGAATAACGAGAGTGTATCGAACCTAATGATATTTACAAACACAATTGTCGTTGATTAATCCGTTAAGTGATTTCGATCGAGACTCCATCCCCCAATCGTCCAGTTTCTCTACGTTCGGCCGTTTAACAAGCGTTATCGGAGTTTCTCTCGATTCGTCTCGACTTTTTCCAAGCTCTCCACTGTCGAACGCGAGACGAGAGTCGGTGGAACTTGGAGAACTTGTTCTCGAAGAGCGTTCGATGTGAGCCTTCTAATTGCGAATTAAGATCGCCGCGCGTGCCATGACGGGAGCTGAAAATCTTCGACGTTGTCGTCGTCGTCGCGGTCGGGACGGTTTTCCTTCCGAATTTCGCCTTCGGGGGCAACCGTACCGCCCAGGATTTCTCGTTCGGGTAGTTAGAAACCGTTTGCCAGAGTTTCAAGTGCCAACGAAACTCGAGCGGAGTTCCACGGTCCGTTTATGGTTTCACGGATTTACACCAACCCCGAGCGCCGATCCGCAGCCAATTTCGAACGAATTTTCGAAGCGAGAAAACCTTGGTCGGTCGTATTTTTTTACACGCGTCTCGGGAACCGGTAGAAGGGAGGGGGCGGAGTATGGGGGAAAGGAGACGTTTTCTTACCCCCGACACACCGAATTTTTCTCGCATTAACGACCCTTAAGATAAATGGTCTTTTTTCCCGGCACGGAGTCGCGTCCGCCCCCGCGGGCCGTGACGTCGAAAAACGCGAACCGTCGATGTACGTTCGTTAAATTCGTGTCGTTATATAAATTGTTGTCTTACCAGAAGCCAGGGGATGGTTGACAAAAAAAAAAAGAAAGAAAGAAGCGGCCGTAAGTGTCGCTCGTCTACAATTTCACGACGGTTAAAGCGCCCTCGAAAAACGTACGCCGACATCGGGGACGAGGGGCGAGACGATGCTTTGATTAATGTAAAAATTCCGGTTAACGAGCGTCTTAACGACAAGATAATTAAAATAACCCCGGTTGTAACCGGGTCCGTGTACGCAATTAACGGCCCTCGTGCGGCTAAAGAGTCGAAAGGTTAATAAACGACGTTACCCACGAGCGGATTATTTCGCATTTTTAACGTCGACCACCGGAAGTGGAGCGAGAGAGCTGTTATGGTAAACTGACGCGGTCGGCGAGCGTATCCGAGTTCTGTTGCTCGAACTCGAATTGTTTCGCGAAAGGTTGAGTCCCGAAACCGGGCTGCAACTTCTTTTTAAGCGAAGATAGATCGAAGAAGTCGAGGTTAGGTTTTAATAACAGCAGTCGTACTTCGGTGTTTACGAACTTGTGTACTCTTTCTTTGATGCGTTTTTATATTTCTATTCCTGTACCTTTACCATCGCGTAATAAAATTGCGGAATAAGAAAAAAGATTACCAGAGAGGAATGTTACGAGTACAAAATTTCGCGACCGTTTATTTATCCAGGATGTAATTTTTCTTAAATGGAATCGTTTTCTTTTGCGAAATCCAATTCCTCGTATTATTCAACTATTATTCGGTTGCTCGGTATGTCATTTTGTTTCTTTTTGGTGCAATTATGAAACACGATTCTTTTTGAGTGTATAAATATTTTATTAAATTATTCTCCATTTTGGAAAACGAAATCACTTTTCGAACAACCGAGTACTTTCAAACGGGCTTCCTTGACTCGTTTATTCGAAGTCGATAATAAATGTTATTGTTCGGAAACCCCTACAGGAAAAGTACTCCTTTGCATCTACGGACGAACACTTTTGTACGCTTTCATCTCAGAAAGAAACACTTTCTCCGTTCGAGAAAGACGAGTCATTGCATAGATGCATTTTTTGGAAAATGCACTTCCCTCTACCAATTTTCTCTATCTCCATTCACGAAGTAGTCGCGTGTACAGATCGGTTCATTTTTTCGAACTCGAGTCCCCGTGTTCGACGACAGAATCATTTCGACTAGGACGCGATCGTTTCGTTTATCGCACAATTTAAATACATTGTATTTCGAATTGCGTATTAGCGATAAAGGAAAGGAACGTGCGCAGAAATCGTAACGACGAAATGTATCGTTCGGTCGGATTTTCGGTCGGTTGTTTGTTACGCGCTCCTATAAATTTGTCCGTTCGCGATGAATAAAAATTACGGAATGAAATTTGTCCGTAGTACGTTCACGGTGGACGGTATCGCGCGTATGCGAGCGGAGAACAATGCAATTACCGTCGCGCGTGGAAAAATATCCTTTCCATAGGCGTGGAAACATTTTTCCACGGATCGAACGTGCGCGACCGACCGGTTGGCTCGTCCTCCTCCATTTTCGTTCGATCGATTCTTTCTACACGTGTACCGGCCGCGGATTACGCGCCGTAAAACGAAACGCGTACGCCTATCGACTTTCACGATCGTTCGCGCAATTAAAACGAATTCTCGCGGCCGTAATAACGATCCCGGTGTCCCCCGGCCGTGCACGGAATTCCGCGTGTCCCGCACGCGCGAAACGCCAACCGGATGCGGGGGAAATTCCAACGCGACGTTAGGTCGAATCGCGCGTCGGGAAAATGGGAAACTCTCGCCACGCTTATCCTCCCAGAATACGGTGACGTTAACGTACGAAGCTTCAGCTGGCCACGAGTAGTCGTTCGGTTTCATTCGACTAGTCGAGTTTCGTTCAATTTTCCGACGAGTTATCGAGTACTCTGCTTCGGATACGGACGAATCGGCTCGTCGAATTTCATTTTTCCACGTACTTCACTTTTGGCACGCAAAAATCCCCGCGGTCCGTACGCGGTCCCTGTCGTTTATGGCTTGATTAGCAAGATTGCAATCCACCAGCAAGCTAACAATTTTACTTGTGTTCTTCGAGGTCTGGTAAGCAGCTGCGGGTTCATTAAGGCGACTTTCGCATCTTTATAATTTTTAACAAGTTTGATTTCCAGGAACCCTCGGTTTGCAACTAATAATTCCACTCCAGGTGTCCCTTTCCTCCGACACAGTTGTTCATCTCTCAAATTCCTCGGCCAATAGGATTTAAAGCCGAACACATAAAACGGAGGGTTGACACGCGGAGGACACAGTTTAGACAGTGAAACAATTTCTGTCAAGACACATAGTTTTTTCCAACCACTCAACTAAACAATTTTGCCAATCAGTTTGACACAGACTCGAACAAGCGAACATTTCGCCATCAGTTTAACCATTCTACTGCAAGAAACATACAAGTTCGACAGTTACACAAGACACAAGAGCTCAGCACGAGTTACAAGAGTTCGACAAACAAACTACAACAAAGCAGAGTTCGGTGGCTAGAGTTCCGTGGCCAGTTTACGCAAAATATACAACCTAACAACTTTTGCCAACTCTACGCTAAATACAACATTGTTGAATACAACAATAAGGCTTCATTTTTTAAATTTCCAACGATTTCGACACCCCTAAAAGGGGTACCAGTCAACGATGTTCGAAACCTTATCGCACGCGACAAGTGCAATCAATGCATCAGCCAGAAATAATGCATCATCACCGTGGCGTCTATACGGAATCTTTTCACGATAATTCGGGATATTTTCATTCGATAATTTTAAGTATATCTCGCGTAATGGAATAACGAAGAAGGAAAAAGCAGACGCCGTGACGAAAGAGGAAACAACCCTCGTACCGACTGAAACAACACCCTAGAACCGGTGCCAAGTCCGTACGAACTACGTGAAACTGCTCAGGAGAGAAGACCGGAATAGAATCTGGACCACGAGCGAAGAAACGTAAATTTGGAACACGATGCAACACTTTTATCGAGCACTGCGCCGAGATACGTAACAGAAATAGTCGCGATCAAGGATTCGCCAGGTTCGCGTTCGACTATTTAATAAATCGGAACCACCGTACCGTAATCTATGCCGCTATTGTATATTAACGATCGCTCGAATTCTATGCAAATGCAGAGAAACCGAGTCGCTTGGACGAAAATACGACGTAAATCCAGACACGGTCGCAACAGTTCAGGATCGTATAATAAATACGATAAAGTATCTCGAAGGAACAGCCGTGTACCGAAAAATACAGTACATCCGCGCGACCCCGTCGCTAATGACTTTGCGAGGCGACGCGACGTGAAACTCGCGCAAGAAGTAAGAAATTGCTTCCAAGGAGACAAATTAACCGCTACGATTCCGCAAAAATATTTTCTTCTATTCCACGACCGGTATTCTAGTAATTCACTCGTCGGTAGCGGTACGTTACCGTTCGTTTACACGGAAAAATGTAATCGTGGATCATTCGACGACCCATCGACGATACAAAATTCATGAAAATCGACTCCGAAGATGCGGTGTGGTTTGCGTTTGCGTGGATCTCTTCTATGCGTCTAATTTTTACCCATCTCCGCGTCTCGAACCCGTTGCATTTATTTCCAGTTCGCGCAAAGTTTCCCTCTCTTTCTGTTACAAAACCATCCACCCTTCCCTCCCCTTGAATCTATTGAATCGAGTACAATGCGCGAACGCATTGAATTCGATACGATATTTTCCATGGAAACGTCAAATATCATTATTCCGATTCCGTTGCGAAGGGATATCCAATTTCGTATAAAATATGCACGGGGAACGGTTGTTCCGCGGAATAAAATATCGTCGGTGTAAGTTCTTCTCTCGCGTTCGTTCGTTATCGAAGCGTCTAACGTTCACTTCGATTCCCCTTAATTTTGTTGGCTCGACGACGAGAACTTGACCGCGGTGCAACACCGGCTCGTTAATTCACCGTAACATCCCCTTCAACTTGGGATACGTTTGCTCTACCCTCGAACACAGTGTGCCAGCACCATGGAATCAACCGACAAACAGGGTCGACGAAATTATGGCACAATATTCGACACGTCCGGTAATCCAGCCGTATCCCGCAGCAACCGGGCAAATCGAATTTGGGTCACGTGTTTTGGACGCGTAGACATCCATCGATCTAACTTGTCGGTGCAATTAATCAATAAACGTGGCGAAGTGCTCGAAAAGGCGATACGTTGACACGTTGGCGAGGAATTCGTTCCGTGCACCACCGTAACGTTCATTCGATCTCGCGGGAATTAATTTCACCGTGAAATCGGAGCCACCGCGTCGTACGTCTGATTACTGGAACATCCATTGGCGAAAGAATTAATTTCGCGGTAACCGGTGAACTCGAACGGACGAAATCGAACCGGAAACCTCTCGATTACGAGCCACACTCCAATTCCTCCTGGAACATTGCATTTTTTTCGACGTTGCGTTTCTTTGCGCGACAACGTACCACCTACCTGCTAATAGGATAATTATGATCGATTATGATCGAATAATTCGATCGGTAAGAATTACGACCGAGAGTGAAACTTTTCCCGGGGAAATTATTATCGGAGCAGTTCTCGTTAAAATAATTTCGATCCCATCGTTTTTCAATGAGAATCGTTCGATACGCGTATCGTCGTGTCGCGACACGACAGATGATACGTTATTAGTAACTATTTAGGCACGTATTAACCTATTACGGTAATACGCCACATCTGTACGCTCTGCTGTCACCGGAGCATCCCTGTCAATTTGTCAATGGTCGACGATCTTGTGTGTACGCGTCGAATAATATTTACCGATACGTTCTCGTCCTGTAATATTTCTAATAATCTAATAATTTCTAATAATTTATTTATAGAAAAACGACGCAAGTAATACGAGTGTTCGAAGAACGATTGTTCCCGATGGAAGAGCCCTCGATGACACAGTGTAACACTTTGGTCAACGACCTGCCTACTGTCGCATCCCCTTTACATCTCAAATGCACAGGTGTATGCGCGGCAAAATGTAACGCCAGCGGGCAGGTGGTGATTCTTTTTTTATGACAAAAGTTACTCGATCGCGTAGAATAAAATTGTTCCGCGTCTGGTCTCACTTCGAGGTAATCGATTTAGAAGAATTCGCAGTACACGCGAGCGATCGGTACCCTCTGGGTAACGTGTCTGTCCGATGCTCGCTGTTTCTACTTGTGTCGGTGACATCTGTAAACATTCACGGTGGTAATGTACTATCTGTTTTAACTAGTTGGAAGATAGTTGAATCGATGGAAAATACACAACAACTGTGACAACGTCAATATTTTGTAAACATAAATACAAGTAGAATGTGTAGATGTACAGGCACGTTGTGACGAACTTGCACTCAATCGCGCGTGTGCTAGGTTCATTTTTAAATTCAATATACCCTAAAACGAAGGTAATCGAAAAGTTCGATTCTACGTTTTCGGATTACTTTTACACGAAGAAACACTCCACTTAATCCTGATACTACACGAGATACAATATTCAATTTACCGAACCTAAATTTGATAAAAGTGAAGATAGAGTAAGATCCAAGAATTCTTTCCGAACAACCGAATGCAACAAAAGTTTCCTTAGAAGAAACCTTCATTTTTAGCTTTCCTCTCTTCGGTATAGAAAAATCCATGAGTTTTCACCCTGACTGTAAAGTTCATTTACAGAAAATCCCTTATTTGCTATTGGGTGTAACTTTCTCTAAGAAAGCAAACGAACGATTGAAATATCGATCGGACGAAAGGCTAGATTCGTGGTATGACGTTAGAGGGTGCGATAGAGGTCGTAAGGGGATCGAGTCCGAGGGTTTGCAAACGTCACGGTCCGTGGCGTAGTACCGTGGATTGTTAATTCGAGTCCGAGGCCGTGATTTAGAGGTGTCCCGCGTTTACACACAATGCGCGTGTTGTGTGCACGCGTGGGCGGACACGGACGCGGACGCGGCGTTCCACCGTATAGAGACATGCGTGGCTGCGCCTTATGTATTCCAGGACGCCGCGAACAAACGAATGTTTTCCTGTTTGCGTGGCCAGAGTCGGGTTCCCGATGAACCAATGCCGTCGTCGACCCCGTTTTATCACCGATTTCTGGATCGTATCAGCCGACGAGACCGTTACCGAGCAAACTATCCGATTTCATCGCCAAACCTCGATCACCGTTTCCTTCGCGATCGATTTATCGAGGAATTTCATCGATCGTTTTCGAAACGCGGCTTCGTCGAAATCCACCGCGCGTTTCGTTTATCATCGAACGTCGTTGTTCAACAGCACGGTCTTTGGCAATTTTAGCAACGGGGGGGAATCCGTTGCAGCTTTCCTTGGAACGCTCGTGCTAAAATTAGGCATCCCGATATGTTTTTACCGAACTACATCTGGCGATGACGGGGGCGTGATTCCGACGGACGCGCGGGAAGAATTTTTTCCGTTTCCATCTCTCGCCTCCTTTATTTATCTCTCCAGCTGGCCCGGTCGCTCTGCACCCTTCTGGTCACCAGATCTCGTTGCATTTACTCCCGGTCGAGCGTTTCTCGCTTTCGTATCGTTTCGTGCCACCATCTGTCCGCGCGCACGCTACGCCATCGTGTTCTTCCTTTTTACCGAGTTACGAGAAATATTTCGCGTTTCATTCAGAGACTCTGGCCGACTGCACGACCTTACGATGAAAATATTTGTCCCGCGCGAAATTTTATCACGTGGCTAACCACTGCGAATGTACATTCCGAGATGCCGAAGGAGGTCGCGTCGTGCTCTAAAACTTTATAACCGGAACCTTCCTCGATTACTTTCACCGTTTCGATACGTTACTCGGAGTCACGTTCCAAGGGAATATACTGCTTTGGGGATGTGGGTCGTAGGTAATAAATAATTGACGCAATACGAGTGAAAGTCGAGTGGATAGTTCAGCAAACGGAAAAGATACTTCGCTCTTTATTTTACGGGCGACCTCTGCTAACTGGTATTCGATCGCTGCTCTGCTATCTTCCAAGTCGATTCTCGCGATTTCTTTCGAACAGCGGTGATTCATTTTAGTCAGGTGCAGGCCTCCGTCGACAACGATAAGCTAGTTCGCTTGTTTATGTTATACGGTGTCGTGTCCTCTGCGCGATTGTCGCGCGTCAAATTATATTTTCGACGCATAGATATACTTAGTCGAAACTATCCGGAGAGGTCCACTACACTGCCCTTCCGCGCTTTCTCCCCTTTCTTGTGTATATAATTTTGCAACCGTCCTGTGAGAGACATATTTTGTTTACTTTGCTCTCGCACGAATAACAATTAGGTGAAGGTCTCCCGGTACTGACTTTTTTCAGCTTTTTCGGCGCAACTTGGACCAGAGTCGGTAAGATACAACTCGAAAAAAATTTGCAGTGAAAATGTACTTCGACGAAAGGAGGAAAATTGTATTTGAAAATGCAACAAGAGGGATCACCAATTCCCAGAAATGAAAATGTAATTCACGGTACCGAGAAATTCTTCCCCGATCAATAATTTGGTCGGTAGATTTCGTAGAAGATATTTACGAAATCACCTGCTTTCGTAGAAGATATTTACGTTAATTTGTAGGTAGAGATTCACCCGGTTTGTGAATACGCGAAGTTTCGTCGGTACTTGGTACCTTTCTCTGCGTCGTGTACGCTGCCACCTTGACATTTTTTAGAATACCGCTTTCTACACTGTTCGAATATTCGTAGAATCTTCAGCGTTCGTTTCTTCAACGTTGGCGAAATATGTTCCCGTTTCACCGTTCGTAATTACACAATCTCGTACCGAGCGGGAGTTTCCGAGCGAGAAAAGCCGAGCGTTCGAACGAATTCACAGCGAACGAGCACCCGAGCATCCGAGCACTCAACGCATCGGAACGTTCAAAGGCTTTCGCGAAAGATTCGTTTCATTTTTGTTCCATCTTCTTTATTTATCCGTTTCCATCTCTCCAGTCGCTCCTCTCGTTTCTGGTGACCAGTTCTTATTGCATTTCCTTTCGACCTTCTTTCTTCCGCGTGTTTCTTGTCTCAGCGTGTGCAAGCTTCCCCGGGCTTTCTTATCGTTCCCTCTGCTACGAGCCACCTCGCTCATCGCCCACCATTTCCACGCATTCTTGTAGCCTCGTTCGTTCCTTCTCTGACGCGCGGTGCTCGCAGAAGCGGCGCGCTTCGTCTTTATTTTCGTTCTTTCACAATTTCGCCTCGATACGCTCGTGCTGACGGGCCAATGGGTTTCCGGAAAGCATTTGCTACGGTTTCTTCTTTCCATCTTACGACTGGTACAGGATACGGTGGGTCGGACGTGCACGTTAAACCCACCCTTCGCCCCACGGCCGTCTCGCTCCACCGTTCGCCTTTTTCTCCCGCTTTTATGCATTCGGCGCGCGAGGCTACCGCGACGAACAGTATAAAAGTGAAAAATGGTTCGCTCGGAGACATTTTCGGTTTCTGGACCGCGGGTGGCGTTCTCCTCGACGCGTCACTTCACGAGTCTCTTGGCGTTTGTCTACTCGCTTGAACGCGGGGTTGGTACGCTCGGCCGGTTTCCACTCGGAGCCGGTTCGGACGTATGCAACACGGACCGTACCGTCAGAGATCAAAATCACACACGATGGATCGAAAAAGTATTCGTACGATATATTGCGAGGAAATTCTACTAGTCTGCGAGACCGATTTTAACGAATGTTCGTGTGAATGATGGGCCGCGTATGACGTAATCTTTTTCTCGACAAACATTTTCTCCAGAGGAATGAGGATTTTCTCAAGAGAAAATTGTACATTCGGGGGATTCTTTTTACAGTTGAACGATAGTAATACTAGAAATGAGGGTTTCTTCTAAGGAAATTTTTGTTGCATTAGGTTGTTCGGAAAGTCATTTCGTTTTTTCTTTTTTTTTATTTCTAGAGTGTATAAACATTTTTTTATTAGATTATATATTCTCCGTTTTGGAAAACGAAGTCGCATTCCGAACAACCGAATATCTTGCACGATTACGAAGTTGTAAACAAGACGAAAGTCGTTGCAAGCTCCACAATCGTCCGAGATCGGTTGAGATCAGCCTTTACGGTGCCATTTTCTCTTCGAGTTTTCAAACATGATTTCGTAATAGCGCGAAGCAGTGTAAAACTTTTCACACGAGTAATATGAAAAATGTTCAGCTCTTAAGGCACTATCGTTCCGTTGCAAACGGTCCCAAGAAAAGTTCCATTGAAAAATACAAAAAAAAACATTCGAACTCGATTTCATCGCTTCGAAGAAATTTCCTGCGAACAAAAAATGATATGCATTGTTTTGACTGCTCTATATGCGCACAAACTTTCATTAAAATCAGTCTTACAGGTAAGAAGAATTTCGCGTAGCGTACGAATACTTTTTGGAGTCACTATGCGCACACGTACTCTATCGTGCGACCAAAATTCCACTCGAGACACTACAAAAGAGTTTTACGAGCGAACGAGCACTCGTGATTCGTCGATGTCAGTTTGCGGCATTGGGAAGACATTTCTGTACTTTGCACGAATTTAATAGAGAAGTAGTAAGAAAACTCGTAGATAATCGAGATTCGTTGATTCTGGGCTACTGGAAGAAATTTGTATACTCTTCATAGAAGAAATTTCTATTGGAAGAAATTTCTGTACTTTGCACGAATTTAATAGAAAAGTATTAAGAAAACTCGTAGATAATCAAGATTCGTTGATTTTGGTCTACTGGAAGAAATTTGTATACTTTTCATAGAAGAAATTTCTGTTGGAAGAAATTTCTGTACTTCGCACGAATTTAATAGAAAAATAGTAAGAAAACTCGTAGATAATCGAGGTTTGTCGATTCTGATCTACTGGAAGAAATTTGTATACTCTTCATGGAAGAAACGTCTGTACTTTGCACGAATTTAATAGAGAAGTAGTAAGAAAACTCGTAGATAATCAAGATTCGTCGATTCTGGTCTACTGAAAGTAATTTTTATACTGTTTACGAATTTAAGAATATAAAAACGACAACGAGGGAAATGAAATAACGTTTTTCATGAACAGGTGTTCATTGGAGGTGTCGTCGATGTCACTTCGGAGTATCGGAAGATATTCGTACCCGTAAGTTATTAATAAAATGTCGTTTAACGAGCGGATGTAAACTTCCAGACATTCGAGGTTCGCCGATACCGCTCTGCGGTATTGGAAAACATTTCTATATTTTGCACAAATTTCGTAATATAATAATAATAGTAAATTTCACAGATACTCGAGGTTTATCGATGCCGTTCCGGTGTATCGGAAGATATTCGTATACATCGTTGGAATTTAATTACACAGTAATAATGATAATAATATTACCAGTGAGAGAAATTTTACACACAGTGAAGTTTCATCGAGTATCTTTTCGCGTTTCACTACTAGCTTCGAAAAGCCAAAACAGAGGTTCCTAACTTTATTCCACTTGAGTTTGTTCCATGGAGTTCACCGTATTGGTTTTACCTATCGCGGTCGTATCGAACAGAACGACGAGCCCTTCTCTCCTCGGTAGGCGATCGAGCCAGATTTCCAAAGTTTATCATTTATTGGTATTTGGTAAACGTAAACAATTGCATCCCTGATAGACCGATATTTTCTCTAAATTGTAATGCTCCTCGAGACAAGTTTCTTTCGCGGTTTCTGCGTTCGTTTAAATCGAAACTACGAGCCATCAAGCTGCTTTGAGTTTCTCAGAGCCAGTTACAAAAGTTTGTTCCGAATTGCGTTAAAGTGTCTGCTCGCATCGTGTTTTACAACGTCTATTTACATTTTCGATGAGGATAGGTGGCATTGTCGAGCATAAAACGATTCTTCGTGAAAAAGTGAACGAAAAGTGTCCAGTATAATTTTCCAATACGAGGTTTCGTTTTCGAGGTACACGACGTTGAACGTTTCTAGGCTGCAATTCGACAAATGTGTTCAGATACATCTCTTCGATCTCTTTTCTCGACGATCAGCTAGCTTTATAATTCTATAAAAACAAAGAGATCTGGAAGTCGAATCATGTTTATGGTTCCCTGTGATCTTCCTTGTGGCTCGGTATTCGATAACGTATCTTTGACTCTGTTTCTGATATCTTCTTACGGCCTCGACGTTCGTCGATTATTCGTGTCGTAAAATAAGAAATTTCGTACAAGGAAATAGGTCACCCTTCTGGAAATACCGATGCTTACACGCGACATTCGGTTTCTTCCTTTTACCCAGCGTGTCCTTTAAAACATTACGTAATGGAAACTCGAGAGAAAGCGACATCTTATATTTAATAAACGATTCGGTGTCCAGATTGTTCCTTTTCGATACAGTGTTCTTTAAAAATGCACACGATACGAAACTCGGGGGAAAATAACATTTTATATTCACAGATCCTATAAATGGCACAGAAGGTACATCCTCGAGAAAATTCCGCTTACGCACGGTAAAAAGAAAATCAATGCCCGTTTTATTCGCGTTGGAGACTCACGTCGAAACTTATCACCACGGTCGAATCTCCCCAAATATTTCCCGCGCATCGAACAATTCCACGGTGGAGAATTATTAGATTCCCCGTTGCCGGTTTTCTGTCTCTTGTCTAATCCGTTTTCAGAATAATACATTAGGAGCTGGCTGCACAATGATCAAATTACCCGAACAACAGGCATCGTAATGGAATAATACCCGCGGTAATTACATTGTGCAACTAATTGGAGGGATGTGCTTCGCACTTTGGCCGGCCCGTGTATTATCTTTGCGCGGGAGAGTTTCCTTTTGGAACGCGGGCACCGACGACACGGCCAGAAATAAATTATTTGGAATGCGTCCTCGTCATATGGCTTTCACGAGCAAGTTACACTTGGCGCCGTGCATGGGATCTTTTTTCGTTTTGCGACTTCCGCTTTCTGGCCTTCAGAAACTAATCTCACAAAGGTTTACAAATAAACGTTCGCGCAACGTTTTTCAACCGCTGCGTCCACCTTTTCCTGGCCCCCGTGCTCCACGACTAATTTTACATATCGCTCACCGCTGTTTAACTGCTCCCCGGTGTCGTTTAAGAAATAAGCGTCGTCGTTCCTGACGATATTTTTCGCAACGCTTGTTACCTATTTCGATGCTTTTTTTTTGTCTCGTCGAGTTCGATTCCACAGGACAGGTTTGCAGTTAACGTGCAAAATATATTCGTGCAAATGTAGTAACGATTCCAAACGTTACGAAACGTTCGGTGAGGCTTGGATGAAGTTTTATTTTCGACGAGGGGGAAAATTCTTTAAAGGGTCGGTTCGAAATTGACACGCATCGCGTGTTGAAAAATTCATCAGTAAAATTCTTGTTTCTTTTTCCCGCTTTTGGAAATGATCGTTGAAATAATTTTGCGGGAGGTTCGTTCGGACGATATCGTACGATAACTATTGTTCTTGGTTCCCTCGCGGTGACGTTAGTCGCGTTGCTGTTGGTCGATCGCGTTCTACGGCCTTGAAATCTACATTAGACATTGAGGGGTCAATTGTCGTTAATGGCTCCCTGCACTGCGAACAAGTAATCCTATGAACGGAACAGAACCAAGGGTACTTCTTTGTACCCTCCTGTAATTCATCCTCAATTTAACTCTCTATTAGATGCATCCATCTTAATCTACGTTTAAACGAAACCGATAATCGCCGCGTTCGTCGATTTCTCGTTTCATGGGATCCAAGAGAAAAACGAGGGAAAATTCGCGCTTAAAATCGAACTTGGAACTGTTTCTCTTCGATACCCTCGAACCGGAGAATTAATTTGTCACCGGTAGATCTCATGGTGGTAATAGACTTTGCGACCGGATTCGTTGGATCTTATAAGATTTTGTCTGGAAACTTTTTTTTTATTTAATCGATACATTAACAAGAAAACATAAGATTGTTTCCAAAATTCGATTATTTCCAATACAGCGAACGTTTGTATAGTACTTATCTATATTTTAAAGATTAGTGTAGACCGGATTCGTTGGATCTTATCATAAGATCTTGTCTGGACACTTTTTTTTATTTAATCGATACATTAACAAGAAAACATAAGATTGTTTCCAAAATTCGATTATTTCCAATACAGCGAACGTTTGTATAGTACTTATCTATATTTTAAAGATCAGTGTAGACTCGATACCAGAGATGGGCAAAATTATATTCGAATAATAGATGACTAATTGTAAGTTACTGTATTCGGATAATAAAACAGTCGGATACGGTAGAAGACTAATAACCTTCCAAGAAAAATAATTAAAAATATATCACAAATTTACACATTACGCAAAGAGATTTTTATCTGTGGATATCGCATAAGGTTAAAATTCGTTTACAAAAGAGTAGCACGATAGAATCTTATTTATCGATGAGCTATCGATAGCTGGTTTGGTAAATTAAATATCATTTATTTCATGTATTTTTGCACAAAATTCAAAATCTACCTTTGTCCGACACTCCGGACACTTTTCATCTCTGGCACGAGTTTTAAACATCGAGTTCGCGATACAGAAGCGAGTCGATCGCTTAAACGGTACGTTTGTAACCAAAGCTGGAGCGGAATAGTTATTATTTCAACGAGAAAGAATTATTCAGCGTTTCAATGATGGATAATAAATTGTAGGATTTAGGTACTCGTACAGAGCTGTTCTGTTCCATTACGGATTCATACATCGACAATCGTCGTCGACTCCGATTCAAATTACGTTTCTTTCGTTACACGCTCAAAAACGGAATATCATTTTGGGGAAGCCCCGATAATTTTGTGGTAACCATTGGTACCATGGGAAGGTAACGAAATGCGCGTGGGTCTTGAAAATGTTAAGCGTTTAAGACAGATGAGCGAGTAAACTGTATCGAAATACGTATGAATCTGAAAAAATGTGAAGAGTGTTCGAGACAGACGAGAGAGTGAAGTGTCTTCGAGGCGTGAAAGAAGAATGCTTGAACGAAATGACAGAATGCATGGACTGAGGTTCGAAAGACGAGCAATTGAAATGGCGAGGAAGTTTGTACAAATGTGACCAGATGCATCGAGTGAGAGAGATTAAAAATCAGAACGAAATAGAACAAATGCGTGTAAGAATACAGGGTGCGAGAGAAGTATGATTGGGACACTTGGACATTTGTCGAAATGAGACATTTGTCCAGCGTGAATTATAAGCGAACCTTTTCTCTTTAAATAAACTTCTTTTCAAAGAATCCTTTAAATCACAACATACTGGTAATACTAAAGCAGTTCCTTTACTTTTCAAACCTTTAAATCTTAGTCACGTGGAATTTAATAAAGATAATCCCTATTGATCATTAGGTATTGATCGTAGATTGGTCGAGTCGAGTCGAGAGAAAGTTCCCATAGCAAGCGCGGTAATAATTCGTGCGCGTGGCTGTTATTTCATTTCGATTATTCAACGTTAATGTACGTACACTCTAAAACTCTATTTACCTTATCTCTGGTATCATTTATAAAATCGGTATGCTACAATTTCCCGTAGTCCCGTACCGGAAAATGTTCCAGCCCGTTTCGTTCCCCACGCGATCGTTTCATTATTGCCGGTTACCGAGGACGCGCAGCGCCGAGCGCCGAGCGGCGCACGGTCATTTATTCGTTTTCTGCGGAACACTAATTAAAAGCTGCCGGCGGGCCGCCGATCTGGATGTCTCAGTCGGTAGTTTGTAATTAATTTTATTGAAATCGAACACGGCGAAGGTGGGGAGGCGCGACGGGGCGAGGCGTGGCGTGGCTGTGGCACGGGGTGCGTGACGCGAGAGGGGGTCGGGGGTTTGAGTTGGTCGGTGCCCCGGTCGCGCCCGGGGGCAATATAAAAGTTGGGATCGCGGAAATCGATCCCGCGGGACCGGGTGGTTGGCGTGGGGTTGCCGGAGGTGGTAGGGGAGGGGGTCACGCGGGACAAAATATCGGTCGAAACGCGAGTAGAGACGAGATTGAACTTTCGACCCGGTCTCTCGCCGGGCGCTTCAGCCCCGACAGCCTCGCACTTGGTGCAAATTGCGAACTTTGATGCTCTCCTCTTCTGCTCAGCTTTTTCAATAAACCGTGGAAACGCGGGAGAGGAGAGAGAAAATTGCCCGTTATGCGCGAAAGGGAGCGCGGATCGGCGAAAGTGAAAGAGAGAGAGAGAGGTGGGAGGAGGGGTGAGAAAAAAAAACGATTCGCGATAGTTTCTTCGAACGTTATTCCGGTTCGCGCGAGTGCGGCGGAGACACCGACGTCGTTTCCTTTCAGTTGAAATTCTTCGCGGGTTATTCTTCCGCCCGAGGCCTCCTCCTGGTTGTGGAACCGATGGTGGCTCGCCTCGATCTTCGCGGATCGGTCGTCTTCCTCGAGTTGGGATTACCACAGGTCTCTGTTCTGTAAGGGGTTATCCTTAGCGGGTTCTCGCGGTGTTTACAGACACGATTATTCGGCAACGGAATTTCGTTCGAGCGAACGATATTTGTTTCACGATGAGAAGGAAATAGAATATATGGGATGTATTTCCTTCACGATGATTCGGTTCAGCGATTCTTCCGCGGTCCATACTTTTTTTGTGACTTGAAAATAAATTGGCTCCGAAAGTGTTGATACGACACACGACGTATCTTTGAATATTTCGTGAGGTTCGTTCTTCCTTTTTTTAATTTTCTACGATCGATTATCCATGACGATGATCAAGTCTAGCGATTCTTCGTCGATTCAAATCCACTTGGACTATTATTTCGGATTATTGTATTATACACTTGGCAAATAATTGTGTAAATTTAATATTCGACAATCGTAGTAGTCTTTGGGTTAAAAATGTCCTTAATGGGTGAGACTGGTTCACAGATATCGTCGATCGATTAGACGTAAGGCAAATACACTTGACAAATAATACAACTGTGTCACTTGGACTATTATTTCGGATTATTGTACCATGCACTTGGCAAATAATTGTGTAAATGTAACATTCGACAATCGTAGTAGTCTTTGGGTTAAAAATGTTCTTAATGGGTGGGACTCGTGTTCACAGATATCGTCGATCGATTATCCGTAACGCAAATACACTTGACAAATAATACAACTGTGTTCGCGTTACATATCAACATTTTACAATCGTAATACAGTTTTTTCATCAAAGTCTTTGGATCGAAAATGTTCCGAATGTATGGAACTCGTGTTCGTAACTTTATAACACGGTGAGAGGACTAAGAAAATTCAGAAACATCTAGTTGCATCTGTTGCGGTAACTTTAATTATAGAAAAACGATATACAGTAACCACACGTTATTTCGGCGCGACGTTATCGAATATAAATTAGCAAACAGGAAATAATTTCCCATCTCCATCTATCGACACATCTAATGGAACATTAGTAGGATATCCGGTTGAATTATTTCTAGGTGTTGGAGTTAATGCAACAATGATTTAAACAGCACCAGATGTTGTTAACCAATGGTCGATGTTAGTTTTAAGGACTGTCTTCGTAGTGGTACAGAAGAGGTTTGGCCATTTTTCCTCTTAGGTTTTCTTTTTTCGGTTCCAAGTTGAGTGCTTGTACCAAGTTGTGTCGCTGCATATTTGTTTATCTCGACTTTATATTCTTGCATCTAGAATCATTATACTACTGCATACGCGAGATCCCTGTGTATTGTAATAAACTGCATATTGCAATCTGAACTTTACAACACGATACGGTCATTTTTGTCCACTATGAACTGTCGAGAGGATCACCTTGTATCTAGTTGGGAACATATTAAGAGAAATGAAAATTTATGCGATTTCCTCGTTACGTAATGCCTAGAAGACCGAATGCACTCGTCCTGAAAGAAGATTACAAGGTCCTCTTATATTCGAGGAAATCGTCTTCTGACATTGATATCATTTTTCAATGTGTGTGTGTGTGTGTGTGTGTACGCGCGCCTACGATGCGTCGAGTATTGTTGAGAGTATAGTTGGACTTTTTCTTGTAGAAAGATCCCCGATATTTTTCGGTCGTACCCGAATCCTTGAAAATATAGACAATTTCCAAATGCTCTAACCACGGTCTCGAAAATGACACGGTTTTCATCGACGCAATGTGAATCCAGTCAGGTGGCCGTAATATCCTCCTTGAGCTCGAAGAAAATATTTTCCAATCCTTTCCTGATCGGTGTAACGTATCGAGAAATACCTCGATCTTTCCGGTGTACGTTTGTTGGTATTCGAGTTCTTTTGCTCCTACTCCTGCTTACCGTGCTCTCGGGGAGATTTAACTGTATTTGGAGCGGAGCTGTTGAGGATAAAGAAGGGGCAGGGAAAACGGTGAAAAGAAATGTGTGTTCATCGTGTAGTATACTCCAAATCAATCGTATATTTTAGATTCTTCGTGTTTTCAATTGTCCAAATTTGCGGATCTAGAAGTTCTAGGTCTGTCCTTGATGTATGTTGTTGTTTGAGTTTCGGTTTTGCTCAGAAGAGTTGTCGGCAAAGTTGTTGCACGTACTCTGCCCGGAGCAAGGAATTGTATTTTGAAATTTATAAATGTACTAACCGCGATAAGAGCGAGTGTCCATAACATAACATCAATCAGTATTCTTGCTTTCTATTGCAAAGTCTGCAGTTAATTTTGGGTCTGCAGTAATAATTCTTCGATCTACATTCAAGACAAGGTACTTTCTGTTACGGTAATTAATTCTTTACATTTTTAGAAATTTCTGATCGCCATTTGTCTACTTTTTAAAATAGTAGGAGCAAAAGATACGATTACGAACGAGCTATATTTATCGTGAATTTTTACGATTCGTAAAAATATTAGTTCTTGTCGAGAGTATGTATTGTACACACTTTTTGCAAACAGTGTACATACTTTGTCCTATATTTATCATGCAATAATAAGAAACATAGAGCCCTAAATATTAAGGGACTGAAAATATATAAAATTCCAACTTATTCAAAGAAGAATAAATAAATTTCCAACTTATCCAAAGAAAAATAAATAAATGTCCATTTTGCATATTGTTTGGCATTTTGCTTCTATAATTGGTATTATAATAGTTACATCGTTAAGTAGAAGATCGTTCGGATAATTTAAGTTCGAACGGTGGTGGTTCTATTGCACTTTCGGCTTCAGAATTCTCGTTGAAACTTGCCTTGTATTTAGAAGCTATCGTTGGAATATATTAGATCGTTTTACTACAAACGAGCTACGGTTTCCTCGTTCGTATTCCAGTATTCGCGTTTACGGAGAACGAGTGGCTAATACCGGCCATCGAGAAACGAAAAATTAAATCGTCCAAGTAGGTTGGCCAATTACGAAACTTCGTTGATCAGCCGAACTGGTTTACGATTTTTGAACTGATTCGTGCTCACGGTGGATGGAGCACGAGATGGATTTCGTTCGAAGGAATTATGAAGGAATTAATAGTCAGCTGGCCGGAAACCGGGTTATTTTTTATGTCCTACGGATACCACTGTCAACGCTCCGTTGTTGTTGTTTTTTTTTTGTCAACTACAAGCGATGCAAAATATTTTCTGTTACATCGAGAGACGAAATTTATTACACGCTGTAAAAATACTTCCCTCGACATCCGCGCAACGTTAAATACCCAACAGATATTCAGTTACCAAGAGGATATATTCTGCTCCGTTGTTCTTAAATTCCAGTATTTTTAAATTGCAAATTTTTTATCAAATTCTATGCAAACGCTTATTTCTCCAATTACTTACGCTTCGGTTACATTAAAACACGTAAAATAAACATTGTTTTACACGAACTAGAATATTGACCATTTCGAACATTTATACGATCCTCTTCGAATTCTGAAACAATGGTAAAGGTAAAGTATCTTCCATCAACTATCGTTACGTTTCAAAGTCAGTGGTTGGATCAGAGATTCCTTAGAAGCAACAGGACTCTTACTTGTGCATGTGTGTACCGTATATGTTAAAAGGTCCATGGCAGAACGTTCGTGGCAATAAAATATTTATTACGATTCGTGTGCTAAGTTTCACGAGTTAAGCGGTTCTAGGTTACTTTATGAATTTATTTCTCCCATGTTTGAGTTCCTCGTTTATAATACGACTCGATAAGAAACGTGTTTCCTGCGTCGATAATTCGAACATTTAATAAGTTTATCGTCAAGCTTTGTATACAAATTTCCCACGGGTATACTTCCGGTTTTTTCATAATTTACTATTTTTCGAACAATAATTGGATCGTAAATTGCTCGATGAAAATTCTAACGAAGCTGGTAAATTAATCGGATACGAGCAATATTTAAACTGTACATTTTAAACGTTTCGTTATTAAAGCTTTGGATCTCTTTGATAAACATACATATCGCTCGAAATAATGTACAATTTATAAATATCGCAAGACGTACCTTAAAATAATTTGTCGACTTAAAGATGATGACTAGATGATCTCATAAAGAAAGATTTGCTCAGATTCGGTGACATGCCATTCATTCTCCACCGATCTCATTTTATCACGTTTACGTTTCTCGTATTTGATTTCTATGGACGTTAAACAGCATTTCGTAGAGAATTTATTCGTATTTCGAAATTCGAAACTTCATGAAATTAAAATTCAAACGCTGTTCGCGATTTACTCGTGTCCGGTGATTCGTTCCCTTTGCGATTTATTTCTCGATGTTGTTCCATAAATTTTTTTTATTCGAGTCCGTAGTGTTGTTTCGTGGATAGGAACAAAGGCTTAAAGAACGCTACACTCGCGTTAACGATAAGTTCCGTTCAATATCGAACGCGAGCGGTCTCCGCGCGATAAAAGGTGGTCTATCAAAAGGCGCGTCGCTTTTCAAATCGATCGTTGCGCATTTATTTCACTGGACGCGAAAAAATTCCTCATCACCGAATAGCTTCCGGTTTGACGTTGAGATATCGTGTTCCGTCATTCTGACAGGCAGTAGTTGGTCGCTGAACAGACCGTTAGGCAAATAAAAAAAAAAAGTAGACTGGACCCGGTCGAGTGATTTCTTCTTTTTCGAAGTGCGAATAGAGGAAAGCTTTCTCGCCTTTTCCGCATTTTTTAAGTTTCTCCCGACTGGTCCGATCGGTTTTCCTCACTCTCGTGTTCCTTACCCGGTTCTCTTTTCGTCCTTTATCCACCTTCGTCCCGTTCAACGTTTCTCTCTCTTTCTCTGTTTCTTTACACTCGTATCTTTTTTACCTTGCCTTTTTTTTGCCACGCCGAGACAAACGTTATCATAATTTCCCAACGACCACGCGCGCCACCGGCTACAACACACGCTCCCGTGCAACGAGCCGAGTCGTTTAATTTTATTATGTGAAATACCGTGGGTAACTGCAAGCACCGCGCGGAGAGTTAGCTTCTCCCTTGCCAACGTGAATTACTCGCGAGCATTAGAAATATACTGTCCTTCGAGTATTTCTCGTTGCATCTTTGAAATCGTGCGACAGTTTACAGCGATAAGGATTCCTGGACGAAATTAACGCAGCCGATTCGTTTGCGTTACGAAACGATCATACGTGTCAGATAATTATTATTCCAAATCAATTATCGATGGTGTATCCGTGATCTTTGGAAATAATTCGTTTATTTTTTTCAACGGTAGAATTTATTATAGGTATCACGAGCGTTGGAATTACGTCGTCTTCCGAGTGTTTTCCATTGCACTCTCGAAATCGACGTCCAACGACGGAGCGATCGAATTACATTATAATGCATTACTGATTCACTAATTATAAATGGGATCGACTCCGCGGTAAATTAACATTAATATTTGCGTAGAATTTGTAGAAATTATTGCGTTCGATTGTACTTCAATTAGTTCTCTCGATGCGAGAAAACGAGATAACTTGGTGCCGATCACAGTATGTCGTAGTATGTCGTAGTATGTCGTAGTATGTCGTAGTATGTCGTAGTATGTCGTAGTATGTCGTAGTATGTCCTAGTATGTCGTAGTATGTCGTAGTATGTCCTAGTATGTCCTAGTATGTCCTAGTATGTCGTAGTATGTCGTATTATGTCGTAGTATGTCGTAGTATGTCGTAATATGTCGTAATATGTCGTATTATGTCGTATTATGTGGTATTATGTCGTAGTATGTCACAGTATGTCGTAGTATGTCACAGTATGTCGTAGTATGTCACAGTATGTCGTAGTATGTCACAGTATGTCGTAGTATGTCACAGTATGTCGTAGTATGTCACAGTATGTCGTAGTATGTCACAGTATGTAACAGTATGTCGTAGTATGTCACAGTATGTAACAGTATATATTGCTAAACAGACGTAATAAGCCAGGACAGTTGAAAATACGCCCTAAGACGAGAGACTTGAAAAAGACGTAAGACGATCAAGACGATTAGCTCAGTCTTATACACACTCGATCTATCTTTAGTGAAAAGAGTAACCTGTTACCAATACCACGTCTAATACTAATAACACTGTAACACATAATATACATAAATATATACAAACACACAAGTGATAGTGGAACAATTTTTTGGATGCTCGTAAGGGGATCGAGAATAAATTGGAAAAGTCGTGTTTTCCACGAGAAACGAATTACGTTTTTATCGCGATAGATGTCAGCACGCGTGACCCGATGTCTCAAAGATTTTTCCGTATTATTTTCAAGGGGGTTACATACTCGCACACATCGATGCAAGCGCAACGCAGTTCTGTGGCTCGCGATGAAGCAAACTGCACGGAAGAATTTCTTCCAGACGTTGGAAAAGAACTCTTAAATTTTTGCCCCCCTCGCCCGGTTTTTCCTCTCTGTTTCGCCACCCAACCCCTTTTACTGCCCCTCCGCTGTCGTTCCTACGAAGTTGAAGGAGCCGAGTTTAGTTTAGTTTTATTAGCGGCGCGCGCTCTCCTTTTCTTTGACCGGAGTCTCCGTCTTCCTAATTCGTCTTCGTTTTCCGGACTTCTCAGGTGGTACGTCAATTTACCCCGTTTCCTTCGACGCAGGCTCTTTTTCCACGCGAACCTGTTCCCGTCTAATTTCACACAGACGGCTAATTAATTGAAACGACGCGAACCATCGTCGCTCGAGTGCTCCCGGTCCGTAGCAAGATCGTCCCTTTCGACGTTAACGAGTAACAATAATCCAGACGGAACTCGAGGCAGAAATTTAAGTGCGAGGGTAAGAGTAGATTAAAATGTATATATATATATATATATATATATATATATATATATATATATATATATTTAAAATTTTTAACGCTTCGGACTCTTGTCGCGCGTTTCCGTCGAAAACGACGTTAACCTCAGAGAATTGAAAAAAATTAGAATGAAATATAGGTGGGTGTAACGGGCCAAGATTTTTCGTTGTATTGTTCAGAAAAATTAGAACGATAAAAAGGAAACTTTTCGTAGCGAGGAACGTTCGTCAATTTTGTTTTGTCAATTTCGTTTATTCTTAATTCGAACCCCTTTCCAATGATCGTCGATCGAGATCGCTTCCGACGAGTACCCGAGAACACAAAGAATTTAAAGTACACACGCGAAACGAACTCCTTTCCGCGCACTTGGTTTTTATTCGACAAGCGTGAAATCTAACCATCGGAACGAGAAAAAAAAAAAGCGGGCTCGTTACGTTGGTATACGGGAGCCGTGTAATTCCCCGCGGCAATTTTCGTCGACGTGGAAAATTCTTTTTAAAAAATACGCGGCTTCGCGAAGCTTCAATTCTACGGGATCGAGCGTTCGCTCGAAGAAATGCGAAAACTGCGAAGAAAAATATGCACGGAATTACGCGCGTTACCCGGTGGCGTAGAGTGGAAAAGGGGCGACGTACCCGTGCCAACTCCGATCCAGGCCGCGCAGCAACCTCCTATTTACTCGGTGCATAATGTGCCGCGACTGGCGAATTTCACTTGGCCGGGGCGTACGCAGCCCTCCGTTTCATCGCGAATTACGCGACGTTTATAATCCGTAACGCGGTCCTCCCCTGGGCGACGCGACGCGATGCGGCACGATGTTGCACCGCGATGCGTGCACGACGAGCACGTGTCGAGCACGTGGCGTGCTCACCGGCACCGTGACGAGAGCGACTCTCCCTGTTTACATCGTGTTCGCTCGTCGCGGGAAATTTCACTTTTCGCTCACGGTTGCCGGCCGTGTCTATCCTCGATCGCTAATTCTCTCGTTCGAGCTTTCCTACGGCCGTAACCAAGTATGGACGTGATGTATGGCCGGTCTGCTGTAAACTGCGCCGTGTCGTTGAAAAACGAGCCACGCTGACGAGTGCACCGATGCACCGAGTCGATGCATCCGAACCGAGAGTTTTCCGCAAATTCGGACGCTCGGACGGGTGTTTCGCTGTGCGTAGTCGAATTTCGACAGTTTCTGCGGGTACAAATTATAGCGAGTATTATCGCGAGTCTGTTAGCGATCGATGGTTCAAAATTTTTTGTAAGGTTACTGGAATTAAGACAACACGGCTACGTTACGGTTATTTCGAAGAAAAATTTGCGATGTATTTTTTCTTCTTTTGGAAAAATATTGGGTAATATTGGGAAAATTGGGCGTTAATTATTCGATGAAGTCTCGTTTCTTTCGAAGAACATTTAAATCGTTATTATTTTGACCGAAGGAAAATCGTTCTCGTTGATTTTTAAAATGTATCGCTGTTATTGTCGTGACTTTAAAAAGTGTTGATTCGAGTAACTTTGCCCAGCGAGGATTTTACTTTAGTTATTCGGGCTGCAGGAGGAATAGTTTAATTCTCCTAATACGGTATGCGAGAACAGTCGCGCGGATTAAATCTCTGGAACGAGTCGCATAAAGGACGCTTGAACGTTAACAAATGTATATTTGATAACGAATTAGAAATGAAACGACAAAAGCTACGGCTATGCAATATTAAGCAATAGTACTGTTTGTGTAATAGGTGAAGTCGTGGCGTGCAGGTTTATTCCACGATTCTCTTTCATTGTTCGTTAAATTCCTCAGTCATCTTTCAAAAGCACCCACGTACATTGAACACGGTTTATGGTCAGTAATAAGTCACATTCAGCGAAGAAACAAATGGGTACGACGTTCGTAATTATTCTTCCATAATCTATGTGTAAATCCGTGCAAAATTTGGATACATATTTCCCATTAAATCGACGATTTATTACCCAGTGTTCGCAACGTTGATGTATAATCAACAAGAATCGACGAAATTTATCCAACTGGTAGCGTCAACTCTGATTGAAAAATAAATCTCGAAGAATCGCGCGAATTGTAATGACATTCAAATCCGAGCAAACTTTATACACGCTTGTACCTGTAAATTGACAATTTACAATAGCGTTCAGTATTTGTAACGCAACGGTCGTATAATCGATAAGATTTTTATCGAGTAACGTCAATTGTAACTACGAGGTAAATGTATTTTAACGTGCTCGGGAGTTAGGGGAGAGAACGCCCTTGAAAACGCATTTTGTCTCGAGTCGATATCTCGATCGGTTCCGAAAATACGAGGCTTCGAAACATGTCGCATAAGATGCACGGGGGGATGGTTGGCGTAATTCCCGGAAATAGCGTGACCTACTTTTATTCTAGGAAATGCGTACGCACTAGCGGTAAAAAAAAAAAAAAATAATATGCTGACTCAGCTTCTCGCTACTGACCACCGCACAGGTGTCGCGCTTAGACTAGGTCAGCGCAGACGCTTGGTAGCGAGAGCTGGGGAGAGAGAGAGAGAGAGAGAGAGAGAAAAGAGAGAGAGAGAGAGAGAGAGAGAGAGAGAGAGCGAAACTTTTTAAATTACGCCTCCCTTTGAACGACGATATCTCCAGAACGAAACGTCGGAGAAACACGAAATAAAAGCCACTTCAAAGGGGAGACTCCAACCTTTCTAACTGCGTCATAAATGCAGTAAAAGCTGGGACAGTCTCGGAATTACACGCGTGCAAAGTTTCGGGTTTCTCAAATACGCGTTACCGGGCCATTTATGGAAATATTACCAACGTGTAAGTCAATTATCCGAATAATTTTAACTGTAACGTTTCCATTACCGACAGTGATTACTTCGTGAAATTTCGTACGCCTCGGGAATCGGTGGGTCTCCGTTCAATTGGACTCCAATCAAAGTATTATTTATTTCGATAATATTGACGTTAGAAATTTAGGTGGCCGACTCTACGTTTGCGTACGAATAAATGAGGAACAATGGAAAACTATTTTCGTTCTTTGCATTATTACGGATGTAGGAATTATTCAATACTGGTGGTTACAAAATAAGGGTGAATAATATTCTAGGACATACGTGTATTGAACGAGGTAGTAGTAGAAACAAAACATTAACACATAGATTTATTTATTTAGTTATTCGCGATAACTAATTAGTAGAATTAAATTGTAGATTTCGAGAAACACCAAAAGGGTGAATGTTTATTGGTAAGAATTAACTGTTATTTTTAACAAGGATGTGCGCTGAAACTTTGCGTCTACCTAGACTTTAGCAATATACGCTATGGTATTTCGACCAACGGTCACTAGGGATACAGACCGCACCGTTGGTAACCTTATGAGTAGAGGAGTCCAACAAGAGTGGTTACGGTTACCACAAACGTTTCATTCAGAAAATAATAGGGGTGAACTCGACAAAGTGCTACCCTCCAGGTCCATTTGAACAAGACTCTTTTTAATCGCTTTACTACGACATATGAGCATCGAAAAAAAAATTAATTAAACAGGTCCGTTGCGTTTCGATGAGCTCGAAAAAAAATTAATGAAAATTAATTCGTCTTAGTAAATTCGAGTTGGTACTGTTACCGTTGCCAGTGTGTAGCTTTACGTTCAGCTTGGAACTGAAAGGAAAACTCGAAAAGAAAAATGGTCAAATCGTTCGACTCTTCTGTATACAAACACAGTCCTTAAAATCAACATCGACTATTCGTTGTGTCGAAGGACAACAATATACATCGTCGCGTTGCGTCTTCGATGTTTGGAACCCTGACGATAGCGGATCAAATATAAACACTTGAGAGCCGCAACGGGCTAACCGTCTCCTCGTTTGACTCTCAATTTCTAAAGTTTCGTTCCAGACATCGGATAGAACGCATCTTTTCTATAATTGTATTTCTTATTTTCTACCCTTAATTAAATTACTATTTCGCTAAATAGTAATTTAATTAAGTGTTTTTTAACATTAAATCTACAACACCCTCGCACCCGTTACTCGTCTTGGAGCGAACGCAAGAATGATCTAAAGAGCGCCAGATGTCGCTAGTGTGTCGTAATTTAAGGCTAAAAAAACACTTGATTAAATGACTATTTCGCTAAATACGCGCGAACTGTGCGTGTTTTCTAACCTTAAATCTACAACACCCTCGCACTCGTTACTCGTCTTGGAGCGAACGCAAGAATGATCTAAAGAGCGCCAGATGTCGCTAGTGTGTCGTAATTTAAGGCTAAAAAAACACTTGATTAAATGACTATTTCGCTAAATATGCGCGAACTGTGCGTGTTTTCTAACCTTAAATCTACAACACCCTCGCACTCGTTACTCGCTTCGAGCGAACGCAAGAATGATCTAAAGAGCGCTAGATGTCGTTAGTGTGTCGAAGACTTAAGGCTAAAAAAACACGCACGGTTACACGTATTTAGCGAAACAGTAATTTAATCTAAGGATAGAAAATGAGAAATACAATTATAGAACGTATATCTGTCCGATGTCTGTAAACAAACTTTAGGAACTGAAAGTCAGAAACAGAAGACCGGTTAGCCGGTTGCGGCTCTCTAATGTTTATATTTGACTCAACTAGCGACAGGGTTCCAAGCATCGGAGACGCAACACGGCAATGTATATCGTTGTCCTTCAACAGAGGGACGCTGCGCGCGCAATGTGGCGCGAGTTTTCGAATCTCGGTGACTGGGAACGAACCAATTCCGAATTATAGCGGTTAGAATTTTTTCCCGAACGATCGGTGGAACTTGGCGGATATCGTTTACGATCTTGAGCCGTAGCAGTTAGGGCACGAGGAGAGTTACCGAGCGAGATGGGGAAAGTTCTCTGCGGTTGTGCGCTTTCTCTCTCTCTCTCTATCTATCTATCTATCTATCTATCTATCTATCTATCTCTGTCTCTCTCTCTCTGAAGCGACGCCCAACAACAACGAAGATGACGCTCACCCGTCGTTCACTTTCGTTGGTTCGATCGTCTCGTTGTACGCGCGGGCGACAATTAAGCGACGCTTCCGCTTTAAGCATCGTTACCGCGCCAGCACCGAAAACGCTGCTCGACAGCGTCACGGAGTGCATCCATTACCCCCGCGAGCTGCTTCCAGCGTCCAACTACACGTATCCGTGCCCCCTCGTCTCTCTTCCTCGTATACAAAGATCTCGCGCACTCGAGGACGCACACGGACACGCGGTGTCGCGGGTGTAAATGCACCGTATGTAAATACACGAGAGAAATCTGGATACCGTAGATGCGGGCAAGATTTACGGGGAGCTTGCCACCACGACGGAGAAGCTTCGAAACCGAGAAGTTCTTTCTCAATGGCCGCGTGTTGGACCACTTTTGCCATCGGATGGCCACCATTACGATCTACTTCTCGACGTTCGGGTCTGTGTGTCCTTAACTTTAATGCGTTCTTCCGTTTTGGGGATGTTTGGGTAAAAAGTGTCCCGGTTGTCCCGGGATTCGTATTTTTAAATTTATGACCCAGTGAGGGAGATTCCGGGATTCGTGTCGATTATAATGGTTTCGATTGTAGAAAGGTGGTGTATTGCTACAGATAGGAAAGAATCTGGGGATAAGGTTAACAATGAGATTATTAATAGGCTGTTCGACCTTATCCAACGAATAAGGTCCAAACTGGTAGATCTGCAATGAAATTTATTTATTTAGTTTATCTCATGTCGATATTGGTCAAATTGCGCACCCTGTGTAGTATAAAAGCCTGTTTGAATACACCCTGTATAAAGAAAATGGAACACGGAGGAAAAACAAAATTAGATACGCGGAAACATGAAATAAAAGTGCACGGAGGTACGGTTGAGTACTCTTATAAAATTCAAACTGAGAACGTAGAAACTGAATTACGTGAAACCAGATCAGAAATTAAATACGCATAACTTAGAATGAAAATAAAGCGACGACTATGACAGTAGCGACACGAGAGGAACAAGATGTGCTTGGGTACCGGTGGGACGTTACAAGAAGTTAGCGTGGATCAGATTACGTAGATAGGGTAGCAAACGATTGGACAGTGTTCGGTAGACGACACACGCGAGATGGAAACTCGGTCTGTGCTTTTACGTTGAACCAGGATGATTTTATAAACAAAAGAGAGACGTGGAAAAATCCGTGCGCACAATAGGAGGAACGAAGAATAGGAGCCAAAATGGGAGGAAAGGGATCGAGAGAGGAGGAGGAAAGAAGGAGTTTCTGGGGGGAGGAAAAAAGATGGCTGAATGGGTATAGAATACGAAGTCGAGGTTAGGCACACGATCCCTTTATTGTATTTATTTGTTTCGACGTTCATTTTGTTTCATCGTACCGCGTGAATTCGTTTTCTATTCCTTCGTCGTTCGACACGACAATGTTTCGTTTAAACGAGCTATACGTTCGTTTGTACATTCGTTCGAGTAAACATTTGTCGCGACGAAACCAACGATAAATCAATCGGCTGAGAAAAGTTCAATAATTCGAAACTCCAAATCGGATAGAGCGTAAAATTCACGACTTTTTACGCGGTTCGAAGAATGGATAGTGTACTAAGTTTACAGCGGGAGAGACTGAAGATATTTTATGCAAAATGTAGGGCGAGCCAGCAACCAGGAAGGAAGATTTGAAAGGATTTAATCTAAGGCCGTGCGAGGAAGACCAACTTGAAATCCTATTAACATCAACAAGCTCGTGTTTGTGCGACGTCAAAGACTTGCGTATCATCTGCATACATGCACGCCTGAAAACATTCGCGAACACGAAGGAGATCAACGACAAAGATATTAAATAAAGGAGGTCCAAACGAATAGAAGAAAATCATGGTTCGTAAACGTTTATCGTGACCCGCTGATTGCCATTCGAAAGATAAGGGAGGATTTAATAAGATTTCACGAATCTTGACAGAGACGAAAAGGTAGATCGAGCCACGATGGAAATTCTTGATAAAATCGTCGAACGATAAAAAAAAGCAGTACGCTTTTCAGAAATGTAATTCCAGTTATAATGCGATATAACAAAATACAATTACAATTAAACGTGTAATTGCAGTTAATATCGAAAGAAAGTAATTTCCCTAGCTTTAATTTTGATCGTTCTTCGCACATAGTCGATACATTGAAGTTTCCAGTCTCGTTGGCATTACGAATCTCGCGTTAATTCGAACGAGCGAAAAGATACGCGAAATATGACAATTTCGAAGAGAAGAAAATCATACCAAATGTTCCTGGTACATCCAACATCAATCGTGTCGGTACTTCTCTTAGAACGCGCTTTCACCTGTAACCACGTTTCTTCTTCGAACCGTGTTTTCGGAGGCGGTTCGCATAGATTCTGCGGCATAATTGTGGTAATACTTGGAAACGCAACGAAACGGGCGTGGTCTTGAGAAAATGTGAAGCGTTTGAGATAGACGAGCGAGCGGTGTTTCCGAGACGTGGAAGAAGAGGGTTTGAATGGAAAAACAGGGTGCCCGAATTAAAATGTGAAAGAGGAGCGGCACGCAAAAAGCCTATAAAGAAATATTTTGCTATACAATATTGTGTATTAATCGTTTTAAATAGTATATTGTTAATAAACTCTATAAATAATTATGATGCTCGTTACTGCACGTACGATCAACCTAAACAGACTAATGATGCAAATGGGTTAAACGTGTATTCTTTCGCAGCGCGTGTCTCGAGACTGTTCGCGAGAAAAATGATTTCGTTCGATTTCGTTCGTTGCGTATACATCGTGCGTGAACGTAAGGTGAACTGGCTAACGTTCGTAGAGGAGCACGGTTCACGTAAGCTCGCGCCTCGATGTAAACTTCGGGCCCGGGAGCTGTCTCGATGACTGCGCGTTGAACCGTCGCGTCCCGGCGCAACGTAAGGGTTTTCGAACCGATGCAAAGGGGTTTGCGGCTCATGGGTACGGGGAATTACTTCCCGCTGGCTATATTTCGCGCGGGTGAAACGTCGTTTCCGGTTAGCTGTCCGCCCGGGCCGACTGTTTGTCGATCGAAATCCCGCGTCCATTGTTATCAGGAACTGTTATTATATTACGGGACGTGTACCGTCTTGAAATTACTCGACGCTGTAACGGGATATATAGGGTTCTACGGTTATGTCGATAGCGGTGGCCTAGTTCCGCGAACAATGGGGGCGAACTCCGCTCGCGACTCTCTCTCGATCTATCTCTCCCTCCATCCCTACCCCTCTCGCTCACCTGCTCGCTCCTATGATAATTAAAATTGTATTAACGATTGCATCGACGAGCGGAGCCGATAACTCGATTCCGCGTCTTTTCTCTCGCGCAAAGGCGATGCCCGGGACCGGTACTCGTTTCGCGCGTTAGTTTCGCCGTTGTCCCTTCTGCTCCCCTGCACAATTGTCTCTATCGATTCTACCGATGTCTTTCTCTGCCGACTGGTTATACGGGTCTTTGTTCGCCCGGTTACGAACCCGGTGACGGGTTCTTTCTCTTCGCGGTGCTCGAAATTTCATTCTTTTCGCGCGTTTCATCGGGCTTCAAATGTGACCCGCGACGGATCACATTTTCCTAATGAAATTTCGAAATTCACACGCTCGATTCTTTTCCCGTTCCTTTCCTGGGTAGGTATCTCTCGCGCGTTCGAAAAGGACGAAAAGACGCGGAGAGGTGGGAGGATGGTTTCTTTTCCCCGTTTCGCGCGCAAAATTGGCCGTTGGAAGTCCAGGTGATAGGAAGGGCGGACACTTCGTTCCGTAAACAAGACACGTATCCCGGAAACAAAACGCTCGAGCGAACGCAACTTTACACCGGTCGTTCTCGTTCGCTTCGGCGACGCACAGAATCGACCGACTCTATCTCTCTCTCTCTCTCTCTCCAGTCCTCGTGAACACTGTACCACGGAACGTTATCGACACTGTACATGCGCATAGAGCTAATTCCGTGATCAGAATTGTTCGTCGACGCGAGAACGGAGCTACGATGCAAGTGCCGGCGCGAATGCACGATCGCTCCAAGTTCTCTCGCGCGCCAACTTCCCTCGCTCGGCAAACGACGAACAAAACGAGCCTCCTCGGATTCCACGGGGCTCGAAAAATAGCGACGGGGTCGACTTGAAATACTCCCCCGTGGAGCAGACGGCCACTCGAACACGGTGCATCGGGGTCGCGGTGAAAATTTGCAGCACGTGCGTGATTTTACGGGGGCGAGGACGATCGCAACACTCGCGAACCGATAACGAAAGGAAGAGAGCCTCGTCGTGAAATTATTTACGAGACTTTACGAAACGTTGTCGAAATTCGAACTGTTATACCAAACCGTAATCATGCTACGATACCTACTGCATTGCGTTCTTAAGATTAATCTTTGTCCTTATGCGAGGAACAAAGTTTGATTCGTTGAGTTACCTCAAAGATTAATCTTTGTTCCCATGCGAGGAACAAAGTTTGATTCGTTGAGTTACCTCAAAGATTAATCTTTGTTCCCATGCGAGTCAATTCATAGAAGTCGGATAACGTAAGGCAGCGAAAACACTTCTTGAACCAGCCTACGTGACTCCCCGTGTTAACCTCGTGCTGGGATCGAACTCTTTCTTTGTCAACGAACGATACAAATACCCGTCGAAGATCTCACTCTTCTCTAAGTCGTGTCTAAGTGCTAAGTCCGTGAAATTCTTGTCAGTCGGTCTATAAAATAGTAAATAATAAAACCTCGGTAAAGTGCCAAGGGATCGTTGAATTCTACACGAGTGTTCCTTCGACCCTTCCCTCCTGCATAACAGAACGATTTATCGATATTGCGACCGCGAAACTAATTACCGTGAAGTATACGCGAAAGTAACGCGAAATAAACGATGCATCGATCATTGGAGTAAAAATCTAAGGAATGATATTCCGATGTCGAAAATGAACATTTTAACACACTGAAAAGAAACTTACTCCAATATCGATCGATGTAACGATGCAAATATCCAACTGTCGCGAAACGATGCGAGTTTTGTAACGCAATTGCTTCTAGCGTCTACTTTGCATCGTTTTGCGTTCATTTCTGTAAGGTTTCTTACAAAATTATTTCTCGACTTCGGAAAGTCTTTCACTTTCTTTTTCTTTTTTGTATCTACGACGCAACGTTCGGGTCGCTCCAGTTTATGGCGTCGCGCGACCTAAACGAAAAGGCGAACGGTTCGGTGCGTTAATAATTAATTTCAGCTTCACCGGTGCTTTCTTTCGAGCTAATGGAATTTATCTTCTACTCGCTGATCGTTTCTTCGGGCCGATTAAAAGATACCTTCGGCTCTTCGACGGGGAACAGAATCTCCGAGGAAAAGTTACTTTTCACGACGGGGGAACGTAAATTACTCGCGACAGGGTCTGACGAAACGAGAAGCATATGTAACAGATCCTCGTTTCTAACCGTTGTTGAAGTTTTGCGAGAGAAGTTTCTGCGCAAACTTTTCAGGTCTTTGTTTCCGACTTTCCGCGCTTCCTTGGATAATTGCTCGATAGATAAGACAGCTTGAAACACGATTGCCTGGATATAGTTCGGTGACAGTAATTTTCAAGTCTCTCGTGAGAATTATATTTTCCAAGGCTTTACAATTTCGACCGTAGGGCAATTTTTTGGTAATTTTTTGTCGCGTAATGTCCAGTAAGATTTGTAGTTGCATCCGTGGTAAAATTGATCGCGTTTTGTACTACAGTTTGATATGTAACGCTTTTCGAAAGAATTCATTTCTAAAGTATTCAATACCTAACCGAAGCGCACGCAACTATTGGATCGTCCTATAAGTAATGGGAAATATTTCAATTGGGAACTTCTACCGTACCCACCATACTCTCCGGATCTTGCCCCGAGCGATTACCATTTATTCCGGTCGATGCAACATTTTTTAAGTGGAAACAATTTCAACAATAGCAACGATGTAAAATCAGCGCTGAACGAGTATTTCGATTCGAAATCGCAGAAGTTTCTCGAAAATGAAGTAAAAAAGTTGACCGGTAGATGATTGAAAACAGATGTAAGTATTAATTTGTTCCATCGAAACTCACCGTCGAAAAAACGACATTACTTATGGGATGACCTAACAGAAACTAAATAAATCGTAAGTAAGCAGTATTCGAATTTCGACAAAATTGCTCAACAGTCTGAAAGTAAAAGCGGTACAGGTGACAAAATTTTTAACTCGCGAAGATTGCGGATAAAGTTAAACTTTAATAGAAAAATCGCCGCGTTTTCGTACCTACGCGCAGAGGGTTGACATATTTTTTTCGAACGAAATACTCTTTTTTAAACGCTACCCTCTGTTCGTGTTTTCTGCCGTAACCTTTTTCATCCGTGCCGTTTTCACGATTTTTTCATCGCATTCTACAGAGGTGTGACCGTTCTATTTTCGTAGCGTTCGCAACGCGAATTCGAAATGTTAGCAAGTTTTTTCACGGGATAAATATCGTTCCCCTCGCTTATCTCGTTTTTCGAAAACCCGCATTTCTGCCTCTTTGTCACTCTCCCCCCTCGATTGGAATCGGCTCGGTTAGATCCTGCCAATAACTACGAAGCCCGCTAGACCACAATTGTCCGTATCGGGACGATATTCGCGAGCTCGCTTCTGTTGGTACAGTATCTATCACCTATCGATAAAAGAGAGGTATTATAAGAGAGGTTGGTGGACCCTTCGAGTTTTTCCGCTTCGTTCTACCGAGCCTCGCCCGAAACAGTTCGAGAGACACTGGCCAGCGTCTACGGGACTCGAAGTTTTCCATTAAAACGAATTTACTCGAAATAAGGAGAAGTCGTTTAAAGCGTCGCTTCCAGGAACAAGCATCGACCAACGTGTCCATAACGTCTGCGGTGAGAGGATATCGTTCCGCGACGAGACTCCGGCGATTCCTTTTCTTCGTTTAACCCCTCGAGCCCGAACTCGGCGTCGCGACGGCGAACCGACCGATGTATCTTAGCTAGCGACCGGACTCCGTGCTGCAAAAGTCATTTTTACTATTCTCGTAAAATACTTGGTCCCCTTTGTATCGAGAAACGGAATTAGTTAGCAACCGGTCGAACGATCGGTATCACCGAGCGCGGAATAAATACCGCGATCGCTTGTTTAGAAATTATTCCAATCGATGATCCAAAACGTGCCTCGAATTATCTGTGACATCGATGTTCGGTCGACGATCGATATTCGGTATCGTTGACGATACACTATAAAATTGTCCAAATCCGTCGCACGCGGACCGTTTCCGCCTCTGAATGCAAATGGGTTAGTTTTTATCAAAAGTTATCGTAAAATGGTTTCAAACGGTGGTAAACGTTTCGATAAATAAATTTTACGAGACCAAATGATCGTAATACTCGTATAAAATTGACCGTTTCTTCAGTGGTTTATTTTACAATATTTTTCCTAATTCGTACGTCACAAAGAATATTGGCGTTTCAAAGTCTGTTTAGATACTCCATTTGGAAGGTATTTAATTTTACGACGTAATAAGAACTTTGCATAGATCAGCAAAGTGCTGTAAACACGTGTCTTGATATTTATTCTTGCAGCTACGTATTAAGTAGTACATTGTTCAGGAAATACGGTAAATTTTATCATGATTTTAAATGATTTACAATTTTTCGTATTTAATTCTACCACATTGTTCAATGAGTTACGCTATTATTATAGGGGTTAGTGTTCCCGCGTATATCGTAATATAATGTACAATATTTTCCACGTGTGTACGTAGTCCGGTATTGAATAAACTTTTCCTTTCATAAGGGAATACATTCGTTCGACCTTTAATTACCTTCTAAAACTCAAATGCTATTAGGTCGTTCGGAAAGTCGTTTCGTTTTTTTCGGTGAAAACGAAACACGATTTTTTTAGAGTGTACAAACATTTTATCAAACGATATATTCTCCATTTTGGAGAACGAAATCACTTTCCGAACAACCCAATGTATTAAATGTATTCCAGGGCGAGAGGAAGATCGGACTTGGAAGTAGTCGTTGCTCGTACTGGGTCAGACGTTTTGGTCAGTCTTCGCGAAACCCGCGACAGAGTAACAATTAATCGATACTATCCACACTCCCATAGCGTTACATTTCTTTCTTCAACTCGCGGCTGATACTTCTCTTTCCCCGCGATACGTAGTATTTTTAGATTTCCATTTACGCGAAAAAGTCTAGATCGAATTAACCGTGCAGGTCTTATCGTACAAAAATGGTCCCGCAATAAAATCATTAATATCCGCGTTACGTTGCTACGTTACTGTCGTAAACTTTAGATTATAGTATACAGTGTATCGTTACACGCAGGGATCTCGCGTATCCAGTAATACAGTGATTGTCCATACAAGAATATAAAAGTAGGATAAAGAAACGTACAGCGATATAACTTGGTGCAAACGACAATTTCGAAATCGAAAAGGAAAACCCAAAAAGAAAATAGCCAAACCGTTGACCGCGTAGCTGGCGACCCTTTTGCACTGATACGAAGACAGTCCTTAAAACTGACGTCGACCATTCGCTATCGACATCTGGCACTCTTAGGATCATTGTTGCATTCGTTCCAACGACCTCTAAAACAGAATGTAAACACTCTGATGTTGAGTAGGAGAGCTACCATCGCAAGGTAAATCGAAAAGAATGTAAAATCTATTAAAAATGTTTCAGAATTATTCGTAAGCATACGAGTGTCATTTAAGGTGCACGTTTATTTATAAGACACCACGTCGCATCGCGGATAACGCTATATTGTCGTCGACCGGTGGTAGAAGGTAAAAAATTAAAAAAATTTGTACCGCGCCCGAGGGGTTAATTTCACCTGCGGTCGTAGAGCGGACGTGGCCTCGAGGACACGAGATTCAAAAGAGAATCTTTTGGGCATCTGGCACCACGTGTCATAAATCTCCATTCGAAGAAGCAGTCATTGCGAGGGGCTGGATGAATATCGACCGGTCGAAACCACGAACACAGAGAAAGAAGGCCATAAAACTACAAAGCAAACCCGCCGTTAATCTTACGTCCGTCTCGAATCGTACGACAGTTCGTCGCTCTTAAACCGGACCACCGAACCCTTTCCAGAGTCTCGACCACACTCTCTCTCTTTCTCTCTCTCTCTCTCTCTCTCTCTCTCTCTGTCTCTCTTTCGCCACTCGAAACAACGAGGACGAAACTTTACGGTCCCACTAGGCCACCGGGAGAATCATATATTTTCGCCACAAAGTTCGTAAAGTGCGGTCGCTCTGCCAGTCGACACATCGGTGGTCCGGTTGCGTGGACGCCTGTACACGCGACAACGTCGTGTCAGCGATGTCGTTGCACGCTGTCGCGAAATCCTATAATTTCTGCGAGAGTGGAAATTTACTTTGTTGGCCCGTTGTCGCCCACTGTGTTCCTCCGCGTAACATCCCTCCGGAAAACGAGGGAAACAATTGGTTCGTTGGTCTCTTCTCCGCTGGACGATTCCTCCGTGACAAGGTTGAAAGGTCGAGAACAGACGAGAGTAGTGCGTTTCGATTTAGGTTCTCCGAAACGAGAAGTCACTCTGCTCCGATGTCTCTTCGTTCGACGATTTCTTCGCGACAATGTGAGAAAAGAGGGAAAGCGAAAGATGAGGGATGAGATTAGGTGGGCGTTTCGATTTAGGCTTTCCGAAACTAGTCTCGGTTGGATTCTTTCTCGTTGGACGATTGCTACGCGACAAGGTCGAAAACGAAGGAGAAGAGAACAGGGGGAAAGAGCAGAGTGGTAAGTTTTGATTTAGGCTCCCCAAGGCGTGAAGCTACTCTTTTGAAATCTGCAAGGCAAAGCCTTCTCCTGTCTTCCCGATTAAAGCTTTCTCTAATTACCTTCTTCTAGCCCGAGGTTCTCAATCTTCCCCCGTGATTAATATCTTGTTGGCTCGCTGTACAAGTTACTTCGGATAATCTTATCCTGCGAGCGTTTCTGTACAAAGTCGATATTAATCGACGTTGGGGTGGTATCGTAGTGGGCGTTCTTAAAACTTATCTTAACGTTCGAGTAACGATTCGCTGAATTTATTCTTATCGACGATCTATACAGGACGGGAATATTCGTGACAAATGGGGCGACTCGTTTATTTTTACGGACGAAATGAAACGTTCGAGACAAAAGTTGTTCGATTTCATGGGAGATGCGCCGTGCCGAAGTATCTCGGTTCTGAGAATATTTCAAGCTCGATGATTTATTTTTAAATTAAACGGAGCAACCGTTTCGTAATACTTTCTTCGTGCTCTTTTGAGGATTATCGTCGAACGAAATATTTGGATCAATGTCTGTTAAAAATGTTTCTTTTTGAAAATCAGCGTGTGCCGCGCTGTCGTACTTTTAGGTTTTACCATACCTCGTGTCGATCGGTCGTTATTCTTTCATCGTTCGGCAGGGGAACGTTACGTTCGAATGAACTATACTCGCGTTTATATATCGTTGGAACGAATGCAACAATGATCTAAAGAGCACCGGATATTGTTGACGAATGGTCGATGTCAGTTTTAAGGACTGTCTTCGTATCAGTGCAAAAGGGTCGTCAGCTACGCGGTCAACGGTTTGTTGAACGGGGATTGTAATATACGTATAGGTAAAAATGAATATCTCGCTATTCTATGCTGTTAAGTAACACGATAAGTGTTACTTAACTATATCGGAAACTGTTGGAGCGAACGATGCAACTGTGAGGACCACCAAGCGCTCTGAAAAGACCGACACATAACCCAAATAACAGAATAATCGATAATCAAAAACCATGTATACAAACCACCATAAACCACCGTCCGCTGAATAGAGATTCATTCATTGTGCCAGCTTACTCGAGTAAGCTATCTTACGTTATCTTAATTATCAATTAACGTGTATTTATCGAGGAATTACAAATACTTTACTTTAAAGAAAAGTTCTCTTTTGCACTACGGGAGTGTGGATAGTATCGATTAATTGTTACTCTGTCGCGGGTTGCGCGAAGACCGACCAAAACGTCTGACCCGGTACGAGCAACGACTACTTCCAAGACCGATCTTCCTCTCGCCCTGGAATACATTTAATACATTGGGTTGTTCGGAAAGTGATTTCGTTTTCCAAAACGGAGAATATATCGTTTAGTAAAATGTTTGTACACTCTAAAAAAATCGTGTTTCGTTTTCACCGAAAAAAATGAAACGACTTTCCGAACGACCTAATAGCATTTGAGTTTTAGAAGGTAATTAAAGGTCGAACGAATGTATTCCCTTATGAAAGGAAAAGTTTATTCAATACCGGATTACGTACACACGTGGAAAATATTGTACATTGTATTACGATATACGCGGAAACACTAACCCCTTTTTCTATTGTTTTTTTTTTCTATTCAGTTCCAAATCGAGAGTCTTCTTTCTATTCTCATACGTACAAAAGCTCTACTACTGTATACGCTAGATCCCTGCGTATCATAATAAACCACATATTACAATCTGAACTTTACAACACGTTCGAATAAACATTCATAACTGACGAAAGCAACAACGGTCAATTGTATAAGAAAAGTGCAATAATTATCCCCGGTAGATAAATGTTTACCCGTCTACCGATCTGTTCATGGTAGGAGCAAACGGGTCACTCGATAATTCCGATCGTTTTTCTAGCTTTCGCAGCAGCGACCCGCGTACATTTACATAGTACTTAACCGAGTCGAGAGGTTTTTCAACCCCATCGTTCGTACTCCTTTGCGGGTTCAGACGTCGTTCGTCATCGTTTCACCGGGACGCGACGCGAGGCGTTCGAGGCCAGACGAACGGGGGAAGAAGGCGCACGAAATACGCGAGGGTAGCTGAGGAGGGTCGGATTGGAGATGTAAAGGGGGAGAACCACGGGATAATGCTTCCGGAAAATAAAAAACTCGTTTCGTGGGTCGAGGATGAAAAAAAATCGGTCATAATAGACGGCAGAGATTTCGCGAAGTGGGCGGTGGTTGGGAGGTAGGAGGAGGAGGAGGAGGTGGAGGTACGGTCGAGTCGAGTGCCTACGAAAGATAGCGTAACGCCGCGAGATTTAGCACGTAGTAATTCGCCTTAATGCCGACGTACGTACGCGTCGTCGGTGCTCCATTCGAAAGCGATATTTGTATTCCGGGGACGGAGCGCGCGGCCTGCTTATCGAACGCCGCGAGGAAATTCACCAAGCGTCTCCCTTTTATCGGATCCCTTACGTTGCAAGCGGAACGAAACGAGTGCTTTTTCCTTCTTTCGTTTCCTTTTCTTCTCCTCTAGCCAGCTTCTTTTTTTTTCTTCCTTTTCTTCCTTTTTTCTTTTTATTTCTACGCGACGGAAGTTTTATCGGTTTACCGGCGTCGACGTTAAACTGTCACACGTTCCCTTTATTCGATGCGTTCTAAAATGTGACCCATCCACGACGACAAATGCATCGATTGCTACGGGCATCCGAAGGTATAAACGGTGGAACCGTTAACGTATCGATGGAGAGGGGGGAAAGGCACCGAGAGCTCGAATTGGGAAATAAATAGGCGAACGACGCTGTTGGGACGCGAATTAGGTGGCGAGCACTCGAGGGGAGCGGGATGGAATTCTTGGACAGCCCGTGAGATAGATCCTTCCGGGGCTTCGTTGGGAAAGAGAGCCCTTAAACCCTTATTTGGCGCGGAATGATTCTCCAGCGTCTTATTGTTCCCTTGGAAGGAAAGGTGAAGGCTTCTTCCTTTCGGAGCACAGGGAAACGTAAAACGGGGAACAAGTTTTCCAATTTGTGTATACTTTTCGTTCGCCTTGGAACGCGAGAAATCAAATTTGCGAATGTTGCTCGTAATTGTTTTCCACGCTCGATGGCGAAAGATGTAATTTTTCGCGAATCTTCGGATCGAGTATCGCGCGAGCGTACACTGCGAGGATGTACGTTCATGAAACGGTACGAGGCTCGGGGAACCTCGCGACGAGAGAAATCCCACGCTCGGGGAATACCGGAGGTACCCGTGACGCATTGAAAAAGTTTCTCGGCTTCTGTATCGAATGGGTTGCGCCCATTATGTTTTAATTACTCGCGTAATGACCGCGGGCGATATTCGCGGTGTAATTCGTCTAACCGAGCCACCGATGCTAATGAAAACGAAATTCAACGCGAGTTCGGCGTTAACGGTGCTTGCCCAGCGGCGTTATTCTCTACGAGGATGGCCGGGAACCTGACGGGAAATACAGAGAAAGATGCTCCCTCGACGCCGCCCGTAAAATGCCCAAAGAAAAATATTCCGCGGCACGGCGAGCTTCGTGGTAGCAGGGGAAACGGGGGACAGACGGAAAGAAAATATTCTCGGTTTACAGGTCTCCGCGCTGCGGTTTATAATATTATAAAGCAACGAGAAAAACGCCGAGCGAACGAGTCGTGTGCGGACTCTTTTTCCACCAGCATCGGATAAAAAAGTAGAAATGGACGATGCTTGGTCGGACAGGGAAAAACCGGACGCTTCCGGAACCGGAACAAAGCGAGCTCTACGACGAAGATATTTTCGGAGAAGCTCGTCGAGATTTCGCCAATGAAAATTACCATGATTAATCGCGAGCGAAATCTTATCGTTTTGGAATAAAAATTTTTAAACAGCGATGGGTTAAATCTTAAAAGCTTAAGATAAGCTTAAAATAAGATAAATTTGGAAATTTTTCTGAAATCCAATACGCAATTTTTTCGGAATGTTTATTCGTTATATAAATGTGCACGGTTTGGGCTAGTGTACTTTGTTTTATTCAAAGTTTTCATTCGCGTGAAAGTTACGGTCAGTTTGGGAGAACGTATCTCTTAGTATTTTTCTTTTAGCGAAAAGTTGCATTTCTAAGCCTTTTCTTCGTCTTTTCGATTCTTTCTCCCAGGCTAGAGGGTATTCCAAAGGAACTTTTCCCGCGCGAAGCTCCTTTTCCGAAAAAGCCGATACCGAGAGGCGAGCGAATGGTATCGGTACTCACGAATACGAACAGGAGTCGAAACTCGGACCGCGAGAGCAAATGCATTTTAGAGATTCTTGAAATTTATTTTTCGTACAGCAAAAGAAAGAATACCCTGTTAAATAAATCGTATACAAATTAGCAAACAGAAAATACAATGTACGGTAGTTGTCTCGTCGCTAACCAACAATTTCCCATCTCCATCTATCGATACACTCAGTGGAACATTAGTAGGATATTCAATTGAGATCATTTCTAGGTGTTGGAGCGAATGCAACAATGATCTAAAGAACACCAGATATTGTTGACGAATGGTCGATGTCAGTTTTAAGGACTGTCTCCATATTGGCGCGGAAGGGTCGTCAACGGTTTGGCTATTTTTCTTTTGGTTTTTTTCTATTCAGTTCCAAGTCGAGAGTCACGAAGACCACACAACACTATCGTCGTTCACGTCAAACCATATTACTGTATACTTGTTTCTTCTTTGTATTCTCATATGAACAAAAACTATACTACTGTATACGCGAGATCCCTGCATATAATAATAAACTACACATTACAATCTGAACTTTACAACGATAAATCGTTCATTTTCTCTTCTCGACGTCTCGTAGCTCAACCTCACGAGCCAATCGAATCTGTATTCGTAAGATCGAGTATACGCGATGCATCTTCGCGTACTTGCATCAAGTGTGCAATTACAAAACTACCTAACAACATTGTCGAACGTACACCGTACATTCCGTTCCGAAACGTTCCAAACGCTCTCAATAAGTGGTAAAACTCGCGGTTTGATTCAAGATGGAGGGTTCGTTGAGCGAATTCGTAGTCTTCCTTCTTCGTCGTTGAATGTTGTCTCTGGCTCTCGAGTCCGTCGATTCGATGGGGCCCCGGTAAACTCGTTACCCTTCAATTTCGAGGCCATTTCCCGGTGCAACGGGAACGGAATAAAGAGTGCAGCTCGCCGTTGCGACAGTCGTCGAGCGAGGATTTTCGAGCGTAGAGCTTCGCGGCTCGTTCGTATTCGCGGGGCTCTGCTTTTTGTCAATTAATTTGGAGTTATCAGTGGGCCGGTCAGGGGAGAGGGGAAGGTGGAAAGGTGGAAAAGGGGGGGTGCGAGGTCGAAGCTGACCGTGGAAGGAGGGGTGTGGCGGGGAAGGAGAAGGGAAGTTGGTCATTTGTATGACGCCGGGCGTGCTGGTGTGTATATGGGCGTTATCTGCGCACTGAGTTCACCCCTCTCCTCTTCATGGGGCTCGGAGCGGGCTCGCGGCGCGTTAACTCGAGGGTGAGAGAGCGAGAGGAATGTTGCGCAACGATAGAAACGGGATACCGCTGTGTTTGGGCAGGGACGTTGTTTATGCGAAACGGTCAGCGCGGGCGAGTTACGATGTCAGCGGCTCGTTCTGGTTGGGTTCGTTTGATAATTCGATAGCAGTTTTGCACCTCGTGCTGCCCGCTACACTCTCTTTCTTTCCGCATCAAGCTGCGCACACGCTCGGCTCCGGTCCAATTAAATTTATCCGGCTGTGTTTTCGACCTCGGGGGAAAATACGCGCCGCGATCCGCCGCCCCATAAAAGGAGAAAGGAGAGGCGAGAGCATGCGAGAATGCAATTAGAATTCTCTTTCCGGCGTGGTCGTTTTTTTGCACCCCCCCCTCTTTTTCTCTTCTTTTTTTTTTCCCTGGAAATTTTTAAAGCTCGCGATTCGCTCGTTTCGAATCATCGTTGGTTGACGCACGCGCCACGGTCGCGGGGGACGGTCCAATTTGCTCGGGGAACGGTCTTTCGTGCTTTTCGAAAATTGATACGCCTCGAGAACGGATTGGAGCTTCATCGGTGCGAATTCAAGGGCTTTTCGGGGAGAACGAAGCTCGGATCGGGCCTGTCCGAGGCAAACCGTGCAGCAAGGGGTGGTTTTCGCGAGGAAACATTCACGAGAGCATCGTGCGAACTGAAAGAAAAGAGAAAACAGGGTCACGGGGGTAAATGTACTCGTAAAGATGTTTTACCGTGCTTTCTTCGAGACTTTAAATGTCCGTATTCGAGGAATTAAACATTTCTTCGAGCGCAGTCGAATCGATCTGAAAATTATTCTTACGATCCGTTACAAAGTCTAAGAAAGACAATTATTATTCTAAATTTTTCTCTCTTAGACACAAGGTCTCGGTACAATTTATTGGAAGTTTAAAAATCCAAGGGTCTGAGAATAAAAATTATGTTTACGAAAAAAGAATTTCCAAGTTTAAATGTGTGTATTCGAAGAATTAACATTTCTTCGAGCGCAGTCGAACGAATCGATCTGAAAATTATTCTTACTATCCGTTAGAAAGTCTAAAAAGGACAATTCTTATTGTAAATTTTTCTCTTTTAGACACAAGGTCTCGGTACAATTTATCGGAAGCTTTAAGTCCAAGGTTCCGATCTGCGAATAAAAAGTATGTTTAGAAAAAAAGAATTTCCACGTGTAAATTGAATTGCTCCAAATATCGATAAAAAAGGCCGTACAGCAAACTGTTCAAACGATATTGACGAGCAATGGTGAAAATTACTTTTTCGTATTTAATTTAGCACAATTCTGTCCGTACTGTAAACTGCGTGCCGCCAATTTCATTTTACTACTCTGCACGGAATTGCTCGACTAGGCTGTATATAGAGCAGTATTAATTCATTTTACACATTACACTTGTGCATACAATACTCGCAAATAGGAAAATCACGACGTACACAGTTTGCACCTCCTCGTGTCGCGATAAAACGCAAATATCGCTCTCGACGTTCAATTTTCGAGAGTGACGAGGATGGATAGCAACCATTGCTCCGTAAACTCGCTGTAAACCGACCACTCGTTTAGGTCCTTGGTATTATTCAGACGCGGTCTCTCTATTTCGAAGGACGCGCAAAACGTAAACCAAAAGAAAAGAGAAAACAGGTCACGGGAGTGAATACACTCGTGAAGATGTTTTACCGTGCTTCCTTTCCGAGTTTGAATGTGCGTATTCGAAGAATTAAACATTTACGTTTAAGAATTAACATTTAACGCGTGAAATTTTCGAGAATAACGAGAATGGATACTAACCATTGCTCTATAAACTCGTTGTAAGCAGACCACTCGTTTTGGTCCTTAGATTTATTCAGACACGGTTTTTCTATTTCGAAGGACACGCAAAACGAAGGGAGAACCCCTTTCCTTCTCTTCACTGCGGTTTGTCCCGGTGTATTAGCAAAGTCGTAGTCAAGGGAGGTTTTATTACACCAACTTCCCTCCTGGATCAATCCCTGTCAACTACCAATGGATATCGTCGCTCGGTCTGATGATGATCGATGATGATGGAGAGACGGTTCGAAGGTATACTAACGAGGCAGCGTTCCGAATAGACCGGCGGCTATTCGACGAGCGGAGGCCATTCGGGGAACTCGAACAGAGATTACGTTACACGTGTCCAGATATCTGGCAGGAAAGGGAAGAAGTCGAAAGGGGAGAAGAAAAAAATGAATCCCGCAGAGAGAATTTAAAACCGGAACGGCCGACCTCGTTCCCAAGATTCGCGGAAATTAATCCGCGAAAAACACGAAAGTCTAATGATTAATCGTATTAATAAGACTGTTCTTCTGTATCGAGACGAATACAGGGAGAGAAATTATTATTTCGATTTACCAAGACGAAGATCGACTCGTAAGAGATACGATTTCAAACGGTAATTTATTTGTCGTTTCTTCGTGAAATTGTTTTCGTACCATTTTAATCGGGCGATATGATTACCAGAGGGGAACAATATTTTCATAAATATGTTTTCGCGAAACATTTGTCGCGTATGAATTTAAAAAATGAAAGATGTATAGAAATGGAAAAGAATGAGGTATCATAATTGAACTGATAAATTATATATTTGAAAGAGTTAATTGTTTTCGATCGTATTTTTAATAAAATGATTCACAATTTTTCGTATTTAATTCCACCATATTGTTCAGCGAGTTACGCGGAACGTTCGTAGGGGTTAGTGTTTCCGCGTATATCGTAATATAATGTACAATATTTTCCACGTGTACGTAGTCCGGTATTGAATAAAGTTTTCCTTTCGTAAGGGAATACATTCGTTCGACTTTTAATTATCTTCTAAAACTCAAATGCTATTAGATCGTTCGGAAAGTCGTTTCATTTTTTTCGGTGAAAACAAAACACGATTTGTTTAGAGTATATAGACATTTTATCAAATGATATATTCTCCATTTTGGAAAACGAAATCACTTTCCGAACAACCCAATGTATTAAATGTATTCTAGGGCGAGAGGAAGATCGGTCTTGGAAGTAGTCGTTGCTCGTACTGGGTCAGACGTTTTAGTCGGTCCTCGTGAAACCGGCGACAGAGTAACAATTAATCGATACTATCCACACTCCCGTAGTGCAAAAGAGAACTTTTCTTTAAAGTAAAGTATTTGTAATTCCTCGATAAATACACGTTAATTGATAATTAAGATAACGTAAGATAGCTTACTCGAGTAAGCTGGCACAATGAATGAATCTCTATTCAGCAGACGGTGGTTTATGGTGGTTTGTATACATGGTTTTTGATTATCGATTATTCTCTTATTTGGGTTATGTGTCGGTCTTATCGAAGCGCTTGGTGATCCTCACAGTTGCATCGTTCGCTCCAACAGTTACCGATATGGTTAAGTAACACTTATCGTGTTACTTAAGAGCATATTCATTTTCCACTTATACGTATATTACAATCCCCAATTACCAAAGATTACAATACCCAATTTCGAAAGAATATTCACCATTTACCCGTATTGCGATCGAAGAAGTCCCAAGATTAATGGAAACAACGCAACGCGCGAAGAATACTGTTCAGCCTCGCGATCGTAAAATGGCGGTTGGAGCTCGCTCGGAGGATTTTCACTTCTCCACGGGGAGGTTGGTACACGAGCGTTGCATAATCAAGTATCCGCTTAAGAAATGAGCCGAGTTTGCTCAACCAGTAGTAGTTTACTACTCGCTGATGTAATGCATTCGGATTCCGGTATCTGAGCTACGGAAGAGGTATGCCTCGGACAGAAGACACCGTGTTTGCATTCCTCGTGGGAGAAGATGCCGAGTGTCAGCTTCCTGTCCAGAATTTGCGTACAAGTTTTGCCGAGAATGGTGGCGCGTGTGGTTCACAGCGTGTTTTCCACGATTCGCTCGCAAACCAGAGATTACAGAATCGTTCTACGTTCTACGCATCCTTTAACCTATCCTCGTACAAAATTGACAATTTTCGAAATGCAATCGATAATTATTTCGTATACGGAGATACCGTAGTGAGTTTTCCTTTTTTTTTTTTGAATTTGATTTAATCATCGCGGTTGCAAGTCCGTGATTTACAGGGTTGAGCCTTTAACGAGTAGAGTTCGTCTTCAGGAGACACCATTTACACACAATGGGAGATTACAGTCGCTCGAAACGATCTTCCAGACATTTACTCCGAACAGTCGCAGATTTCAATATTTAATTAACGTGTATTTATCGAGGAATTACAATTACAAATACTTTAAAGAAAAGTTCTCTTTTCCAAAAATCCTATATTCAAACGCTGACAGTTGTTCACAACGCAGTATGTACACTTTCTGGGTGCGTACTCTAACGAAGAAAATCTTCGTGGCAAAACTGTCGATCTGTCGTAACTACACGCCTCGCAATTCCTTTCAGACTCGATTTTCTTTTCTCTTTAGAATACTTTCGATACACCTAACTCCGCTAACTTCGATCGCTACGTAATCAATTCTTTCTATACTCTTTTGTATACGAAAAGAAACCTTTATCGAATATCCTAAATACGTACACGCGTGTACAATGTATACGACCCAAGCGGAGGCAACAATTGTGTAACCCGAGTGTTCCGTGCTTTGTATTCCGGGATAGAGACACGGACACGTTTCTGGAATTTTATTCAATCATCGGATGTTTATATAAAATGAACGATGTTTGAGTTACAGCCTTTGAGTAATCACCACGCGTTCTGAATTAATAGCGCCGGAACACGTTTACGGAATTTCGCGTAATTATTCGAGGGTCACGCGTTTCTCTGTAAAATTAATTACCCGTGCGACGCCGCTCTTGCAAAATTCCGTTACATTTTGGAACACCGCCGCGAGACCGATGTTTCTGTAACTTCGTAAAATTATTCGGAATTTTGAACCGTAATCGAGGCTCGTTCCCGCATCCATCGCGTGGCAGTTCGCGAGAGAGTTGCGCCGAGTTAACAATGGAAGTTTCGAAATATACCGCGGGGAGAAGCCGGTTAATTTTTATTTCACGAGCGAATCTTGCCGTTTCCATTTTCGCGGAGGGATTGGTAAATAAAAATTGCTGTCGAGACGGTTACCAGGGCTTTTTCCACTCGTCATCGCGTGGTTCCGTCACGTTGCCGAGTGCCGCGTTCGACTCGCGCGTTGTTTCTGCACGAAACTATCGGAACAGGGCGATACATCCGACTGAAACATAATTCCGTGTTGTTTTGCTTTCAGCCCCGGTGCAAGTTCGTGAAATATCGAGGGAGAGCTCACAGCGGCGCCCGAACGACGCCAATAATGACTCGAACGAGGGAGATTCACCGGTGTTCGAGCAGACCGCCGCGAACGTCAGCGCGTTCGTCGGACAGACGGTCTACCTGCCGTGCCGTGTGCGAAATTTGGGTGATAAAGTGGTAAGCTGCAACGATTTCTTTCCAAACGCGAGAAAAGTAATTGCCAATTCGATGGTGCCCCGTGAGAAGGGTTCGAAACAAAAAAAGGGTTGTTTTTCTTCCCCGAATCGCATCGACCACTCGTTCAAGACATCCGACACTCTTTGGATCATCGTTGCGTCACGGGACCGTATCGGATCACGAAACAAAAATTGTATAGTTTGAGTATACAGTGGATTATTATACGCAGGGATCGTATATCCATATTTCCATAGTGCTACATTTCTTTCTTTAACTCACGACTGATATTTTTCTTTCCCCGGGATACATAGTATTTCTAGATTTTCATTTATACGAAAAGGTATAGATTAACTGCGCAGGTCTTATCGTACAAAAATTGTTCCGCGGTAAAATCATTAATATCTGCGTTACATTACTATGTAATGTATCTAGTAATACAGTGATTGTGCATACAAGAATGTAAAGTTAGGATAAAGAAATGTACATGTAATATAACTTGGTGCAAATGACCGACAATGTCGTGTCCTCTTCGTGACTCTTGAAATCGAAAAGGAAAACCCAAAAAGAAAATAGGACTAGTGTGCTTAGTTAATGATCCCTGTACAAGCCTCCAAATAATTGTACTCGTGCGGTGTATTGATGTATATTTAGGAATATCATAAGTTACAGTGTTATTAGTATTAGACGTGGTGTTGGTAATAGGTTTCTCTTTTCACTAAAGATAGGTCGACTATGTATAAAACTAAGCTTATTTCTAACTGTCTCGTCTTATTACGTCTTCTACTCGACATACTCTCCACGTCATACTACGACATACTGTCTCGTACTGTCCCCCAAACGTTCCTCTCGCACTCTACATAGACACGCACATTCATTCTCTTTCATGCTAATCCTCAGTCTCTCTCTCACCTCAAACATTCGGTCACGTTCAACCATCCTAATCGTTCGTCTTTTCCAAACATTCTTCACTTTCTCCGAACCACATGTATTCCCTTTCATCCCCATGCATTCTCACGCTCGCTCGTCTCGCAAGACCCCCTGTAAAGGAATACTCGTGCCTTCCACGAAACCTAGCGATCAAGTGTTTATCCTAACCCAGGTGTGTCCGCACGCGCTATCTCTTCTAGGCCCGCGCTCAAAACAGGCCCAAACGAACACGGAAAATCCGATACCACAAAAGAAAAAAAAGAAACAAAAGAAGGAGACCGAGTCCATCCGCGACGCCCGGGCAACCAGCAGGGGGTCGAAAAAGAAGAGAGATATTGAGCAACGCTCTCCGCGGAGGAAAAAAAATTCGTCTCCGAGCCCATATTTTATATAACCGCGGAGTTTTATAGCCGATATGAAAAGTTACATCGTAAAGGTACCGCGTAAAAATTCCGAGCCGAAACTGTCCCCGAGCCGGCGTTTCGTTAACCAACGCCAATAAAGATTCCCTGCGCTTTTTAAAATCCTAAACTTCCGTCTTTTTTTTTTTTTAAACCTCGCGTCGTTACGCTACCGGGATGAAAATTTCCCGCGTACCGTGTTTTTCGAAAGTTTAAACAACCATCTACCGAGCACCCGTGAGAGATTTGGTATCCGGTTTGATTTATTTATTTACGGACAAGAGTCCCAGCAGTGTCGAAAAGACGATGGAGGGGAGTGCAGCATCGATCGATGGTGCTTTACGAGCGTAAAATGTAAAAGGATATGGAACGACGAAGAAACAAAATAGTGTGTACGGTGATTCAGTATGAACGAGATTAGAGAGTATTCTTTCTTAAAAAGGTCCGAGTTTATCGAGTAGTAGTTTCGTGCAATCGGTTACGAAATTAGCGATAAAAATGGGAAATGTTTTCATCGATTATTATTCTATATTGACTAGACAATACAGGAAGAAAAGAAATATTCTTCTCGTATAAATTAACCGTAGTATTATAGGTAAAACATTATACATATTTATAAATTTTTTACACCGATGCACGTACTACGGTAAAATCTATTCGATTTACGGTTCATACCTGCGCAATATTTCCTTGCAAGAAATATACCCAATCGTTTATTTTTTACATTTTCCTCGCAACGTGCGCAAACTCGGACACTTCTCTTTTCCCAATTTCTCTATTTCCTCCTCTTAAATCTTTTCTTTTCGATTTGCAACACGTAAGATACGTACCAAACGAGCGAATACGTACCTGGAGAACGTTAAAATCGATGGAAAAATGTTGGGGAACAAGTCGTAAATAAAAATAATGCCCAAATTAAATCCGGTCGAACGTGCGCTTCAAGTTGGGCAACTCGGCCATCGCTGAGTTCCCGCAACGGTGCACTCGACCTCCTTACTGATTCCAAATATTTTTTCGCGAGTGTGTTGCAAAATTACCATACTATACCCTCAATATATAAAATATTAAAATATTGAAACAAACTACACGTAATCGATTAATCAGCGCGTTTCGAATCATCTGTTGCGCTCCGAAATGTAAATCGATCGTGGACTCCGGTATCGCAGTTAACGTTAACGACGCGATAAATCATCTTATCCGTTTCAAGGATGTATTATTTTCTACGGGTAATTTCTACAGTAATTTCGTTCGAGATCCCCGCGAACGATGAATCACGTTAAACGTGCGGCACGTTCGTAGTCACGGGGCCTCGCGGTTTCGATTACAGTCACCCACGTGTCCCGGCACGCGCGTCGCGAAGACCGTGGCAATTAATTTTCGGAAGTTGCTCGAGTCCCCGGTTCCCATTCCGCGTAGGCCAATTTCTATTCAAACAGGTTGTCTCGCGTCTCCTACGACGACATCGCGGCCCCTCACCTCCGTTATCTGTACAAAGGGGGGTCCCCCGTGTAATTAATACTCCGCTCCATGACAAATCGTCGTTTCCGCAATAACGACCGACCGATAAATATACAACGGTCGCGATTAGAGAACCGAGCACGAAAATGTAGATGCCCCCGGCTGCGATGGTGCGGCCGAGTGCTGGCCTAGCGTGCCCGTGACAATCGATCAAAACGAGACGCTGGGACACAGACATCAGCGTGTTCCCTTCGGGGCTAAATATCTGCCGCGCGATGTCTATCTTCAACGAGGGGTGGACTCGTGCCACCGCGTTCCGTTTCTCTCCTGCAATCCGTCCGTTATCTTAATTCGCCCGTGTACGTTAATAATCTCGTTTACGTTCGTTCGCGCCGATCCGTCCTGTCGCGACAATTACAATTCCGAAACGTTCAAAAGCTGTGATCGGTGCACGAGTATTCTTTTATTATACGTGTTGTTCTTTCCTCTCTTCGGATCACTTCAGAAGAGATCTTAGTTATAAATCCCCGTACGAGCCCCCAAATAACTTGTACTCGTGCGGTATATTGAAGTATATTTAAGGATATTATATATTACAGTGATATTAGTACTAAACGTAGTGTTGGCGATTGGTGCACGAGTATTCTTCTATTATACGTGTTGTTCTTTCCTCTCTTCGGATCACTTCAGAAGAGGTCTTAGTTATAAACCCCCGTACGAGCCCCCAAATAACTTGTACTCGTGCGGTATATCGAAGTATATTTAAGGATATTATATATTACAGTGATATTAGTACTAAACGTAGTGTTGGTGATTGGTGCACGAGCATTCTTCTATTATACGTGTTGTTCTTTCCTCTCTACAGATCACTTCAGAAGAGATCTTAGTTATAAATCACCGTACGAGCCCCCAAATAACTTGTACTCGTGCGGTATATCGAAGTATATTTAAGGATATTATACATTACAGTGATATTAGTATTAAGCGTAGTGTTGGTGATTGGTTTCGCTTTCCACTAACAATAAGGTGGATCGACCGCGTATTAAACTGAGCCAACCGTCTTTGTGCCTTCGGCACGCGTCTTGATCGTCTTTGTTGCTCGAGTCTTATACCGGTCTTTCGTCATAGTGCGTCTTTTAATTGTCTTATTGTCTTCTTACTCGTACTGTTCGCGACACACTCTCCGGACATACCCTCGGTGTCGTACTCTTCCACTCGGGACACACTGTGTGTCCTAAACCCCCTGTAAAGGGATCCTCGGGCCTATCGTAAAAGCTAGCGGACAGATCGACACCAAATGTTTACCTTGACCCGGTCTGTCCACACGTGCTGCCTTGTTTAGGCCCGTTTCTTTTCGTTAAACGATAAAAATCTAAAATCGAACACGATAACGTTGACATTTTATTTCAGAAAGTGTTCAACGAGACGATCGATAACTTCTGTATGTTTTCGAACGTACAAATATATATATACATATTTTCAAATACGATCAATGAATGTCAGTTCTCCACACATACACACACATACATACATATCGAGCGATAAATGAATAATTGTATTGCATTTTGCATAATGTCAAATGTAAATGCTTCAAATGTTTGTAAAAGTGCTTTCAAATAAAAACGTTCAGTGCATGTGCATATGCCTTCCATTACTTTCGACACAACGAACATAGAAAACTGACATTCATCGATGATGTTTGAAAATGTATGCAATTTAACGATAATCGTTTCGAGCACTCTTTGAAATAAAATCGGTGCCCATTCGCAGTGAAACGTGTAAATTTAATATAATTTCGTTTTACTCGTGTAAAACATGTTTCTCGTTCGCTGTCGTCGACGAGGCGATGGTGTTGCAATTTGTATCGAACGAAACTGTTGTTTTATCGTATTTTGTAATCGTGCCCCCTCTTACACGCGTATACATGTTCTTAATTTTCCATTTTTAAAGTAGCATTTTGCATACGTTCCCATAACAACTCATGAGACTCTTTCCGTTCCCATAATGACGCACTCCTTACACAACACAGTACACTCGGAACAAGAACAGATACAAAAACCCGACACACAGGAGACAGTTCAGTCTTGACCCGTGATTGGATCCGCACGAATCTACGACCGACGGTACCGCAATTAAAGTGTAATACAAAAGAAAATAATAAATTCATTCGTCTCCCGTTGGAGAACAACATTTTTCGTATCAAATCCTTAATTATTACACGACATCAATACCGTTTCCCCTCTCTCTCGTCGTTCCGCGTTAAGACGAAAATGATCCACGCGAAGACCTTTTATTTATCCACGGTAATTACAATTAGCGATTTCCGAACGAGCGGCCATCAAGGAGAAGCTTCTTCTCCCTCTCCCTCGTGGTTTCGCGTTTCGCGCTTTAATTCGTGTTCCCGCGAGTCGAGCGCATTTTTCAATTTCATGGTCGATTACAGCGCGGGGGAAAAGTTGCAAAACGTAGCTGAAAGCGGTAATCAACGATTCTACGTAGTCAGCGGTTCCCGATAAAATCTTCTCTGCGTTGCGCGATCGCGATGGGGAGAACGTTGCGGGGTGGAGACGGTTAGGGTGGGAGACTGGGTCGGTGAATGTAAAAGTTTTGAAAATCGATCGCCTAGTTAAAGAGTCGAAAAGAATCGGGGGTACGGGAACGAGACAGCGAGAGACAGCGAGAGACAGTCAGAGAGAAAGAGAGAGGGAACTGGTGGGTGGGCGAGTGGGTGGTACGAGCGCGATATAAAAGAAAGCGAGGGGCGGAATTTATGCTAAGCGATGATCATAATCATTTCACGGGCACCACGGATCGTCGCGTACGGGCAATAATCCCGTCTGCTTGATACGTTTTGCTCGTAGATACTCGTTAGATTAAGGGTCGCTCGGCGCCGTGTTCGCTGCTATCGCTCGTTTCCCTCTTCCTCCTCCTCCTCTACCGCTTCGTTCTCTGTCCCTCCGCACTGTCGAATGTCGAGCTGTTATTTCTAAATTCCCTCTGAAAGCCGGCATCAAACGCAAAAAACGCGTCGAACGGAACGCTATCAATTTTTCCAACATTTCCTGTCCGATCGGACCGTCGCGTCGGGGGTTGGTGGGCAAAGGGGTACGATTGATTCTTTTTTTTCTCGCGCGCGCTCGCAGGCGTTTCGATGCTCGGAAACGGTACACGCGGACACAGACGGAAACGTGGTCCCCCTTCTCGTTGACCGTGGCCGGAATATCGGGGAAATTAATGCTCATCACCGATCGTCTGGAGTTAATTTGAAAATTAAATGAAGGTTAATCGCGGAGTCTTATCGGGACGACCGGTCGATTCCAATTAGGTTCGGTTAATTCGGCTTCGCGTCGAGAGAGAGAGAGAGACAGAGAGAGAGAGAAGGGAGCTCGTAATCTCGTTTCGAATTAATACGAACCTCGAGCCTCTCCTGTGCCGCGTAATCGAACGAGGATTTCAAACGTTTATTAACGAGATATCACCGATCCGGCTAAAAAGGTTGGAAATTGTTTGTCCCGTATTAGCGGTTACCGGGTCCGCGGAACGGTTGGAACATTTTTTTATTTTCATTTTTACCTGTTTGCGACGGGTTCTACGTATGTTTACTAACGTTGGTATTAACGCTTCGACAAAGTCCGCTTTTCGTCGGGGATCGATGTCGGTGGACGTGGTACAACCACGTATGCGCTTACCTATGGATGTTTCGTTGCTTCGAATATCGATGGCGATGATTTCTTTTTTAATAATATCACCGACCCTCTGTTTCGTTCAGGCGTTCAACGAACGTATTCCTGGTTAGGTTTTTGACCAATTTTCCCCGTTCGAAGCGCGCCACTTTCTCTCGATTCTTTCTACAAGCGTTATCCCTTAACCGGAATCGTGTGTCATTATCGTGTCATTGAACGATAGATTCGGTTTGATCGATTTAAACTCGTAACGCGTCAACCGATTCGCGAGAATGTACAAGTCCAATATGGTTCGCAAAGAATTTCATATACGGTGCAATGTCAATTAACGGAAATGATACGGAAACGAAACGTTTCCAATAAACGATGCTTCATGGACGATAATAAAAACGGTCGAACATTTGAAGAGCAGGTGCAATTCGCACCACCGAGCACGGTTACAATATCGTGATGGTACGCATATCTTCCCAAACTCGAACACGTCGAGAGCAGTCCGAAAGGACCTCGACGTCGTTAGTGGACGTTGCAACAAATTTATTCACCCCGTCACGGAATGCTAATGCAACGGTGAGCAGAATTATTCGTAAACCTCGATACTTGTGCATACATTTTCCCGATATTTTACTTTTCTTGTAGACGTACAGGCAAACACACATGTATCGTTTCCCAATTGCTTGTATTCATAAACTTTTACGTTAAAATATTCTCCCGTTTTCTATAATATTGCAAACTTATCGAGCTTTCGTAGCACACTGAATTTCGTCGAAGATATAATGTTAATAATCGTTCGATACTCGTTCAAGTACCACTTCTTCTCACGTTGGTCACTTGAGTCACGTTAAAGTCACTTTAACCGGTCCAAGTTATTCTCGACCAATATTTGTTGACGTTGAACCATTTCGGTGGCGAAAATTCGGAAGTAAACAGAGCAAAGTGACTCATGATTTGTTGACCTTGTAGGATAACAACCGTATCTGTGGTTTGATGGATGACCGGAAAACGACATGGGGGTTGTCTCGCTGTTTATGTAAAACTCGCGAAGCTACTGTCACGCGTCGCCTATCATTTCCGATGACGCGCAAACCGTGCTCTGCGACACGATCGGATTCCAATCGTCACGTTTTTCATCCTTTTACGAACTGCACTCGAACCCGAACAACAATATCATTTTGGAAACTCGAGTTTAAAGACAATGCCCGGTGTATAAACTTCGCGACTTTTACGGGCAATGCTGCATTACTTTTTATTCGTTCGCTTCAATATTCTTTTTTCTCGACAAATAAAATTTTATTAAATTCTTTCTTTATCGAAGATAATGGAGAACGGATTTATTTAACCGTAATATTTCCTTCATTCGAGAATTTATTGAAAGCCAACCACCAGGATCAGAATGTAAAACGTAAACAGAGACTATTGTCGAGATTTATTCAGCTTTGTTAATATACGTACACGCGTACGAACGTGAATTTCAACGTTCGATAAAAGAAAAAAATATCTTTTTTAATATTCGAAGCGCGATCGGGGGATTCGGTAACGAGCGTTTTTGCACATTTTTTTCGAAATTTTTCCCGATTACAATACTTTCTCGTCTTGCGGGTCAGGTAGTAAAAATAAAGACGTGGTATCTGAGACAATTATGGAAGGACATATAAAACATTTTTTAAAAATATCTATTTCCAGCGTGTAATTTACTCTAATTAAAATCTACTCTAGGCCTAACCCAGACTTCTGAGTGCCTATTTAAAATAGATATTTATAATAAATATGTATCGTTGAGCAAAGGTCCCGATAATTCTCTATGACTTTTTATTCCTTCGCTTCAGTATTTTGTTTCAACAAATAAAATTTGATTAAATTCTTTCTTCATCGAAGATAATAGAGAACGGTTTCATTTAACCGTAATATTTCCATCATTCGAGAATTTATTGAAAGAGAGAACTTGACCGAAGAACTTGACCGAATAGAGAACCGTGGACAGTAGTATAAGTCAATCGATAGTCAGACCGTCCGGTAACGACAAAATTTATAGCTGGCATTGCGACAATTACTCGGTGAATCTGCTCGTAATTTGCATTCAAAGGGAGAGGGGCGACTATACTTTACAAAGCAGAGCCCTTCGAATAGAGATTCTTCGGAAAAATTCGTTCATTTGACCTTTCATGTTAAGAACGTAACAGTCGCTGTTTTCGTCAGGCACTTGAGACTGAAATTAAATTCTCGGTTTATCAGAAATCACTTTATTATACGGTAACCTCATAAACTGGGATTCTTGGATCTGGAAGATAGTAATGCTGGTAATGAAATCTATTCGCAACGCGAGGAGAGAAACCGATGTGCTCGTCGATGCCGGGGTGGATCAAATCACCCTTACGAAGGGTGTTACGTTCATGTATTTTTGTTTCTCGTGTTTGTGCTACTTCCTTTTACTTGAGACGAGCTCGAAATCTTTCTTGCACCTCGACTTGACCCAATTTGTTTCTAATTCCGGTTTAACTCGTATCAAATGATATGGTTGTTAGCGACGTTGTTCTATTATTTCTTTATTATATTTCGTCTATTATTTTTGTGTTCTCGATACGTCCAAGAAAATTGTGTATTTCGCTGGAGTCGAGATTGTCTTTAAGTTGAGGTTTCAAATTGTGTAATCGACGATGAACGTTGTACCTTGTGAAGTGTAAAAGTAAACGATCGGTTGTAATTGGTTTGTTGCAGTTTTCGCGTACAATTTCGTCTTTCACAAGAGGTAGAAGTGAGAAATTTTTGATTGTCTTATACGAGTAACGACAACCTGTTCTTTCCTAGTTTGAGATACTGTATTGTATTTTCGGAAAAAGGAATCGTCTAAGAAGACGAGAAGATCTACTAGTTTATATTTCAGTTTTCTAGCGAGTCTATGTGTTCTATTTTTTATGCTTTCCTCTTTCAGATATAGGTAGATGTCTGTTAGCGTTTGAGTTAAGGCTGGCACAGTTTGGGTATAGTCTAGTGGTATATGATCAGAGTTTTCGACACTATGTGTATCTTCCATGAGACTTATAGTAAGTTGATTATAGTTGAGGAGATAATGTGATCGTGAATCATTAACCTTAGTTTTCGCTGGTTCAAGCGTGCTCCTTATTTTGTCGGTGAGGTCTTTAATAGTTTGATAGGCTTAGTGCTTTTCTTCTTTATTTTCAGAACTTACGAACTTGTTTGCTACTTTGGGTTGGAATAGATTGATTCGATTTGTCATTGGCAATGAAGATCTCTTTCACACTAATAGTGGTCGATGAGTGAGCTCTTTTGTTACTTGGGTTTGTGTTTACACTATTCGTGTTTCTTTTCTATAGTAGACTTCGTTCCTTTTGGGCATTGTTTGGCTATGTGACCTGTTTCATTACAGCGGAAACAGCTGAGGTTGTCGGTGTTTGTAAAAATTCTGTATGTTGTTTCCTCGTAGGTGACATTGAAAGATTCTGGTATTTTGTTTACATCTTCTGGATCGACGAATATTTGACGTTTAAAACTTGTGTGCTAGAATTCTGGTTCGCAGATACCTGCACTCAAAAAGGATATTTTTAATGCGATCCTGATTTTGTAGTTTTAGAAGGTTTGTTCAACGATGTCGTGTGGAATCGTTGGAGAAACGTTTCAAAGTATGATACGCTTAGATGGAGTGATTAATGGTTTTACACTAACAGTCTTATTGTTTATAGTGATAGGTCTGTGATTTTTCACTATGTTGGAAACAATCTCACGAATCAAGATAAACGTATTCTCTGTTGTTTGAAATTCGTGAAATAAATGGAATGGAAGTTGCCCTGATAATTTCTCCCAGTGCGTTTGCATAGACTTTAATCGAAATTTCTTCGAGAGAGTATACAATTATTGTTTGATCTTTCTTCGGAAAGTTATCGTTAAAGACCATTGATGCGTATGAATTGAGGAACGGTTGGATCGAAGCGGTTTGATTTTCTTCTTTGGTTGTCATTTGGGGTTCTTTCGTAACACAATGGTCCCTGTACTCGGAAACCATTATAGATTGTGTATCTTGCTTGCTCGTGCACTATGAATGCAGAGACTCGCAAGAAAGAGGGAGAAAAGAAACAAAAAATTTGAACAGCCTTGACTGATTTGTCTATTATTATAGAACTTGCAACTGACAGACGAAACGCGTTTTTTCAATGAACTAACTCAAGGCAGACTGACAATGGAACTTGTTTAGGACTAAATTTACAAATTGCATATTTTTTTCTCGCTGTTTCGAACTCAAGTACCTGGTTTGTAAGTATCTTCTAACGAAGTGATTAATATTGTTTGAAATAATGAACTTTTTAAAAAGAAGTCAGATTTGAGGATCACAGTTGAAGCAGAGGCAAGGATAATGCACTTTTTTAAGTTAGACAATTTTATTTGAACAGAATAAAACATACATGTTATAGAGTAGATTACTTTATTCGATCGGTAATGCATTCCATGTGTAAGACAACTTTACACTTGAGATATTGTCGTTTACATTTGTTTTGTACATTTTCTTTTACGTTTTTCTTGACTTGTCCTTTCTATGAAATTGTCTTACATGTAGGTTTCTTTTTACAGTTTTGGGCACGTATTCTTGCGATGGTTTTTGCAATCAAGGTTTCCGAGCTTTTTCTTGATTCTACTAGGAACATCTTTGGATCGAGTATCTTCCAAGATATCGTCAAGAGTATTTCCTTCGTTCGCAATAACATTCACTTCTTCCGTTAGTAATCTTTCTAAATAAAATGACTTCGCGATTCCAAGAAATTTCGAACAATTCCTTGACCTGAACATTGTGCAATTCTATAATATACTCGAAAATCTAATTTTCGCTTTTGTTGGGGAAACTAAATTCACCTGCGTATAAATGTCCACATTAATTATCTATTCGTTAGAAAGTAATGAATACTTTTGTGGTTTTCGGCACAGATTGCAAGAATGATGCTTATTAACCACAGAATAATTACTACGATTAATAATCTATCATTTATTGCCAAATTGGTGGCGATCGAAACCACACAGTAACCGAATGGAGAATGCGGTAGTCAATTTGTTAAACGTTCCGTGGCTAAATATACGATGGACTTATTATTGTTGAGGACTTTACGTTTCGTGGTCATGTTAATTAAACTATGAATCAATAATCGAGTAGATTAACTAAACACGGTTATGTCGATTGAATCGTGCAGTTTAACAAATTTTCGGCGATAAAATTTAATTGTTAGAAATTAAAGTTGATTGGAGAACTTACGTCGACTGAAACATCGTTAAACGTTTACTTTACGCAAAATTCTTGGTAACAAAGTACTTGAGTTTCTTGATAGTACTTTGAGAGAAAATACCGAACCACATTTTTGTGACTCGATGCCACGTTCTTAAATGTGGATCGAATTTCAAAGGTAGGTCACACCAAAGAGATGATCTCAACTTTCATCGCTCGTTGTTCACATAAAACTCGTATCTTCTCGATGTTTAGTGGTTTTCTCGTTTGATTACTACAATGTGGTTCACGGCTTGTTTTTTCTATTCTTCTCGTAAATTTGATCGCATTAGTCTTTTAATGTCCTGGATGACCGAACATGGGGCAAAAATGGATTCTTTGTATTTTCTACCCGCTTTACAAGGTTCTCGTTTCTCAGACTCCTATTTATAGTAAGCTGAATTACGTACAATTCAGTGCAGGTAAAAGAACCACTTTTGAGTTAAGAATAATATGGTATTACGGATAAAAGGAATGTGGAAAATGTCGAATAATTTTTATTTCGTTGCAGAAAACGTCTGACTCGATGCGTCTCGCAATCGTTTCCAAGACTGATCGTTATCTCTCTCTACAATACATTTTGTATATATCTTAGTTTCGACTATTAATCGTAATTGCGTGCTCCTCTATGAAAATAAAAATTGAAAGAAAGGGAACTTTATTTATCCTGTAAACACCTATACACACAATACCGGTACGTGTAACGCTATAAGTGTCGCGTTCTACTTAAATCTCTCCGTTAAATTTCGAGCTCACTTTCCTCGCGTGTCTGTTTTCCATTCAAACTATATCTCCGTCAAGATACGTTCCTCGCAATTCTACGCTCCGTGCAAAAATTCCCATTTCCTGTAACACTCGATCTCGATCTTCCTCTTCCGCACAGCAGCAGCATTTTGTCAGCCGTTCTACTTCCAAGTTTTACATTATAAATCCGGAGTGACGTTGCGAAACGATAATCCTTCGACCCTTCGCGCTGTTGCGTCCCTTCCACGTTTTCTTCGTAAACTGGAATTAGGTTTCGTTACGGTGGCGAAACATTCTCTCGAACGAAAGTGTAAACAAAGAAATACGGAAACGTGACCCGAAAAAATTCCCGGCTCGGTGGACGAGTCGCAAGATCGCATCGAAAATTCCCTTCTACCACCCTTCCTGCTCGAACTTTTTCGCTCTACTCCCTATTCATCGATCGATGGATTCAGTGTTCTTCGAAAGAAACGCGAAGCGGTCGAATACGGATCGATACTTATCATTTGACGCGATCATTCGGGAACGTACAATAGTTCCTCGTTCGCGATTTGTCCACTCGGTACTCTCCACTCGTGCTCTAGCGTTCTGGTTCTCGCGTTCCGGTTCTAGCGTTCTGTTTCTAGCGTTCTGGTTCTCGCGTTCTAGTTCTCGCGTTCTGGTTCTAGCGTTCCGGTTCTAGCGTTCTTGTTCTAGCGTTCTGGTTCTAGCGTTCCGGTTCTAGCGTTCTTGTTCTAGCGTTCTGTTTCTCACGTTCTGGTTCTAGCGTTCTGGTTCTAGCGTTCCGGTTCTAGCGTTCTGGTTCTAGTGTTCTGGTACTAGCGTTCCGGTACTAGCATTCTGGTTCTAGCGTTCTGGTTTTCACGTTCTGGTTCTAGCGTTCTGATTCTAGCGTTCTGATTCTAGCGTTCTGGTTCTAGCGTTATGGTTCTAGCGTTCTGGTTCTAGCGTTCCGGTTCCAGCGTTCTGGTTCTCGCGTTCTGGTTCTAGCGTTCTGGTTCTAGCGTTCTGGTTCTCGCGTTCTGATTCCAGCGTTCTGGTTCTAGTGTTCTGATTCTAGCGTTTTGGTTCCAGCGTTCCGTTTCTCGCTAATGCGTTCCAGGAACGAACGAAGAACGAAGAAACGAATACGGACACGTTGAGCTCGAACGACCTCTGCGTAACCGGGGCCAAAAGTGACTCGTGATTTGTTGACCGGTCGGACAGGCCAAACACCGGTGTCATGATGGATCGCCGTGAAAAAGAGAAGCCTTATCGGGTCAACGAGATTGATTCCCCGGCGTGTAAGACTCGAGCTGATTCCCCCACCTTTCCACTGTCGCTGCGTTTCTACCGCATAAATTGAACAACCGCGAATTCCGGGTGTGCATTATTCATGGCGCCAGCGGCGGCGGCGGAGGCGGCGGAGGCGGCGGAGGCGGAGGAGGCGGAGGAGGCGGGAGGATAAGTGGATGCCAGCCGGCAGGCAGCCGTAAATACGATTAATTTTCGTTCCGTTCCGAAAAACCAGGTGCTCCCACTACGGCCCTCTCCACGGTTCGGGTGGATAATCAGCCGGCCGGAAATACATCGCGTTTACGAACTCTCCTCTTCTTTTTCTCGTTTGCCGGCAGCTCGCGGAACACCGCGGCCAATCGAATCCTCGTCACGAGTTGAACGTCTGGAGGAGGGTAAGGGACGGTTATCGATAGGTCCCTGGCACACGACGGATCACGGTTATCGATGCCCCCAAACCCCCAATCCCCCTAACAGACGGCCTGTTCGCGTTGTTTTACGTATTAGGTTCGTGCACGGACCCTGTTGCACGGTGACACGAAACGAACGTAGAGATGGATATCGCCAAGTCGGAATATACGATTGACAATGTATTTCGAACGGATGAAACAAAAAGGGTTTTGAACGAGTATCGTAATCCTATTCGTCGACTTCTCATATACTTACGTATACATTCTTGTTGTACTTTGTAAAGCGTTGCGTGCACTTTTTAGAAATAATAATGCATTTGGTCTCTGCTGTACGGTTATAAATATTCCACCCTCGATTCTGTATTACTTGGAATAGTTTGAATACGTATACAGGTGCACACAGATTGGTAAGCTTTCAGTGTAAACCGTGGATCGGACAATTGATGTTCGTGTTCTTTGTTTTTTTTTTTAAACGCGCGTAACAAATTATACAGAAGGCAAATGTCATTACGAAAGTATATTTAAGTTCTAGTCGGTGTTCTTTTAACGGCCTCCTCCTCGACGCAATCTCGAGCACGGTGAATTATTATCGTTTATCGTCAGACTCGAAAGAGATACCTCGATAGACGGAAATACCGCAACGGAGTGCGGAAATGTTTGCATCGAAGGAAAATGCGGGAGTATCGTGAAAAATAATTGATTTATGTGGAGTACGCCGCGCAATTGGGACGGTCGTGTCTTCCGTTTCGTTGCAAGTGGAACGAAACGGTTCAACGGTATGAGAAAATCTTCTTCTTGCGTCGTTCAATTTTTCGTAAGCACGATCGATGCAGCTGTGACGCGCAATTGCACCTTTTCCTTGAAACGAAACCAATTATTTTCGCTTTGCACTCTATTTACAACAGTATTCGAAGGAATTGTTTCAAAGTTGCGCAGTTTGGAAACTATTTCGTATTCTTTGAAAAGATTACCTCGTATTTCGTATAGAAACGATTAATTGTCTTTTATTGGTATTTTTATTGAAAATAAAATATTTGTTACTCGATGCAACCTAGATGCAATGCAATCTGGATGATCTAGATTCTAGAAAAAGTCCTGGAGTGTTCTCAATCGTTCTAGATTAAATGCTACCCAACGTAGAGGATAACAATCTGTTTGCAACTTTCGTCTTCAATTATTGGAACAACGAGGAGACGCAAACACCGTTACCGATTACCCCGACATTTTCTGAACAGCGTCGGCCCATTATTAACAGCTTCTATATATTAATGAGGACAAATATTTTCATATTTCCCTCGTATTTCCCTCTCGAGGTACGAGGGAACCTCTTTAACCAGGTATATGCTTCGTTAAATCGAGTGGTTGCCATCAAAGATGCAAACCTTTTGGGCAATCGACAATTTTATCCACCGAATCGTCCTCTGCTCCGGGTTAATTCGTTTTTAATAAAAGCCACTCGTTTGAAACTACGAAGGTACATTTTTTTAAATCCTATAAACCCCAAAGAACATTCTCGCGCCACTTCGGCGGAAAATCTCTATTGTTTGTCCGTTCCAATTTCACTTTTCAAAGAAAATTCGGGTAACGCGTGCTCCATGTTTTTCGCATTCGTGGTAGGTTTTTTCATCATGCGACTTGTATCGTTGCACGATAATATCGCGTAAAAAATATCCGCCAGGGAAATGGTTCGCTTACATTTTTACGATCCGGCAATAAAATACGAGCCTCTCGAAAAGGGAAGACTTTTGAATTTTTCAAGAGGGAACGTTAATTTGACTCTGCATTGAATAAACGACGAAGGGCGTGGTATAAATTTGAAAAAATTTTCGATCGTAATTCCTACTCCGAACGATAATTCTTCAATTTTACACACGCCTGAATCGTATTCGTTGTTTCATTTTTTTTCACCGTGGTTGCAGTCGTGCATCGCTCGCTAGAAATTCGTCTTAGGGGTTGCTGACGTACGAATCGTCGAGGAATCGTCGAACCTGTGAAAGCACGTCCAGCGAAGGCTAATCCCAGTCAAGGATTCGAAGGTCGATAATTTACGATCGACTGTTCGTTCCTCGAATTGCGAAGCTGAGCAAACGAGGACCCAGGAGCGTTCGTTTCTAACAATTCGAGCATTGTTCGAGAAATAAGGACACTAAGATTCCTGGACGATCGAAGACTACGCGTGGGACGATCGTGATCATGGTTCCTAATCGATCGTTGCAAAGAAGAGAAAGGTTAGCGCGTTTTCTCTCTTTTGAGAATTTCGTCAGTAGCAAAACACGCATCTGCAAAACAATCAACTGAATCATCAACTATCGTTTCTACCGTTGGAGCATAATGCAAACGTTTACATAATTAAAGTTTATACAAAATATAATTAGACTCTAGACAGATCACCTTTAGACATCGTGAACTGTGCGTTAAAAAAAAAACTAATTGGTTTTCAGAAACAAATAACAGGAACATTACTTAGTTTGAACAGTACAATTTGTATTATTTGGAATAATAATGCTCGTTATAGAGCGATGTATTTACCAATGTATTCTGAATGTAAAGTATATTATCTCTATTTTTGCAACGATAAATGTCGATCTAATTAAAAGGTTACCTACCTACGTATCTACCTAAAAGATTAGAGTTCACGTAGAGCAGAATAATTCTCTGTACAGATCAAATTACATTAGACGTCACACGTTAGATCACATAGAAACACCATGTACGATGTATTATATTACAATGCTAAATCACGAACAATATCCGATATAGTAACACGGATTAGAAACGAGTTACGTCGTAACTTAGTTATTTCGTTGTTGAACAATTTGTATTTGAATAATTTTATCTCTGTCAATACCATATTTGAAAATTTGAATAATCCAATGGCAATAGAAGAAAATCTCAAACACAAAAGTTTGGTTTTCGACGTGCAATCGTTGCAACGAATGCCACTGCAACCAATCGGACACTTACACAAGTTATACAATCAAACAGTTCAAATGTTAAGATTATCGATAAATGTGACTCGAATCGTTAACACGTGCCCACGTTAGAATTAAAACAATAAGAAGTAACTTTTACCACACTTATTCCACTCAAGAAGAAGACGCGGATGGTTCATCGATTGTCTCCGTGTTCAACATTTTCATCGATTTCGTTGAGTATAATTCTATTTCGCGGATAATAATCGAAAGTCACGTAGCACGGGAAGGATTGCACCGGAACAGAGTTACGGAACGAATTCGTTTACGGTTCAGAATGATTGTAGAGCAATAACGTGGACGTTCGTTCCTTTGTTTAGGAGGATTTTCGAAAGGCATTTCGCCCGGTTTGACATCCTGCCGGTTGAATTGCTTTTGGAGGGGCGAGCCAATTCGGTACAGTTTTCAAATTCTTTCAGCGTACATTGAAAAGGTTCGAAACCGGTCAATTGCATCCAATACACCGATGAAAATGCCTTTCGTTACCGGTAAAAAAATCGGGAAAATGTATTTCCCTGTGCGTGGACGAACAAAAATTCTACACGTAATATCGGTCTTCGCGCGGTTTCCTTGTTCCGATACAAAAGTACCAGTGAATCATTCGTCGTGTTTCGAAAGCGACTCTCCGAAATTGTGCGACAAAATTCGGTGAACTTTCGTTCGGCGATTCGACGTGTATATTGGAATTTTTGGTCATACATGCGATTAAATAACAGCTGGGTATTTCTATTTGATCAATGAACGAAACTTTCTAAATATTTCGAAAGGTATACCTTTCGCGTGTGTTCTTAACGAGATTGTGTTCTTTCAGACTAACCGCGAATCGTTGTTCGTTACGGTAACGAATAAACTCTTAGTTTGTTTATTGAACATCACGTATCCGTAGAATAGAATCTTCTAAAAGATACATACATTAATATATTTCTATATATATATATATATACACGTACACACTTACGGCTACCGGAGATGATTTTTGTTGTATGATCTCTGGATGGTATTGGAGATTCAACAGTGCATTTAAACTGCATTCGTCCCGCTTCAATAATCACGCGTAACAATTACCCCATAATATCGTTGCGTCGACGTCTTAGTTTCCTCTTAACCCTTAGTTTAGCAGCCGATGAATTATTCGCGATAGATGTGAGAAAATCATCGTCCGTTTCGTGATCATTACCCCGCGAACGAAACCGAAATTCCCAACGACTCTCAGTAAACAATCGCAACTTCGTATCCTCTTCGATTCTTTCGACGATTGGCGATGCATCGACGCGCCGTTGCGGACCGTTAATTATCGAATGACACGACGTATCGTTAATTTAATTACGCAGTCTCGCGGTCAGACAGGCCACACGGCGCGGGCGTATAAATCTTCTCGACGGTGAAAGCGTGGAATCGTCGCTGGTTTCAGACAGTGGAGACCCACTTCTACCACTTTTCTACCCTTTCTTCTTCTTCTTCTTCTTTTTTTTTCTCTCTCTCCTTTCGTACCTTCCTTTTTCCATTCATTCTTTCCCTCGTTCTCCCTTTCCTTTTTCTCTTTTCTCTCTTTTCCACTCTTTGCCACGGAAGCCTGGTTCCTCCTTCGAGCATACCTCGTGCATTTAGTAAGCTGTGAAAGTAAAGGAGTTCCTTCTAAGCGCAAAGTGGTCTCTCATCTTTGAAATACCTGGGCTACTCTCGCCCCTCTGTTTTATACGCGTGCATTCTTCGTTGCTTTCTTCTTCCTACCGCCTGCCGTTTTTCTCGCCTCGTGTACTTTGTTTCGTTCTCACCCTTCGTACTCCTCTCGACTCGACATAACAGGAAAACGAACATTTTGTTTAGAGAGAGAAAGAGAGAGTGAGAGAGGGGGTGTGGCAGTGGGGGGATAGATAGCGTGCACTCGGTTGAGTGTAATCTTAATGAAAAAAGCCTCTCTTCCTCTTTCGAGTCTTTCTTCGAGCGTCCCCCATCACCACACCCCCCCCCCCGACCCGTGTAATTAAAATTCCAAAGCTCTGTCTTCGTCTCGCTCGTTCCTTCCTCGGGCGATGAGAATTAGCCCCCGTCGACTGCATTATTGCAACGCGCGAGAAAGTTTCTCCTTTACCCCGAGGAAAGCGCAACGACTCCCGCGAATAATTCCGGAGAGGCGATCCCCTCGCGATTACGCGTTTCGTGCGGCTTTGAATCTTCTCTAACCGTCGTTCACTCCCGGATACGTATTTACCTTGAATTACATCGGTGCCCGATCATTGCGAAACCGTCTCGACGAACAGCATCGCTCGATCGACGAATCTTCGAATTTTACAGAACTTCTCACGCGAGGATACGGAACACTGAAAATAATTATCGATAAAGATATTAAACGAGGGACGAAGAGTTCTCGAAGTCGAGGACGAAGTAACAGGTCGGTTGAATATTTTCAACGTGGAAAATCGTGTCGAATACGAAGATCGTTTAACTTGTACAAGTGTCCGATTGGTTGCAGTTGCATTCGTTGCAACGCATGCACATCAGAAATCAAATTTTCGCGTGTGAGATTTTCTTCTATCGCGATTGGATTTTCGAATTTTTAAATATGGTTTGACAGAAATAAAATTACTCAAATACCGCTACTTTTTTTTATTAATAAGAATACTAATAGATTTCGATAGATTTTTACTAAGAACTACAATTCAATTTCTAGTTTACACAGGGTGAGTACACTTTACAGAGAACTTGGAATATTATGTATAATATTTGGTCACGTGTCTTTTTTCCAATATCTTGCTTGCTGCTACAAGAAAAATTGAACGTTATTTTTGGCTTTTCGTTTCCCGTCGCAAAGAATAAAACCTTCGAAACGGTTACTGTAATTAAGAACCATCGTTTATCTTAATCGACTCGATTAATCGCTTAAGAAGAACACGTTGCGCGTATAAATGTCGGTTGCGACATCGGTGTTTTCGGTCGTTCGTCTGATCCTACCACGAAAACTATCGAATTTATGAAACCGCCGCTTGCCATCGGGTACGGGGGAAACTCTGTACCCCGTGCAATAAACCAGTGATAAATATTTAAAAGAAGCGTTGGCCTTGCTAGAATTTAATCTCGAAAAGAATTCTAGCGTCGCGTGTACCTGCGTATACATTTTCCATTGCGGCGCACACAATTTCCGTGAAAGGTGGGACGTTCGAGGAGCAAGTTAGTCGTACGAGCTCTTCACCGACGTGTCACAAGCAGAGCAGATAAACTCGACTGGTCGGGAAAAGCTGTAAAGCACTAGAGACGAGGAACTGTTTGACGTTCGCGACCGTCCCAAGATGAGATTTCAAGCTTTGAGACTAAGATTCGACTTTCTTTCCTTTCGCGTCGCTTCGACGACTACTCGAAGAGATTCGACAGTCCCTTTGATAAATAAGGTAAGAAAAAAAAAATAATAATAATACAAACGATGACGTACCACGCGTTTATGGACGATTATGTGAACGTACTTCTCCATTGTATCTCCATCGAACGATTCTGCTGCGTTAAAGGGACAAAAGGACGAGAAACAATATACGCAGGTACGGAAAACATTGCGTTCTATAGAAGCAAATTACAGGGACGAGGTTCGGCGAATATGGTTGCGCTACCACCTAATCGATAGGTGGTATTTTAAAATTCTAAATTCATCTGTTTCGACACAACACGTATTATGAAAACTTTGGTATTTTCAGAGGAGAAATGAAATAACTGTATTTACAAGTATTTGGACGTAAATCGTGCAAGTTGATCGGTTTAATATTTTTAAATGGTTAAAATTCTAGAAAACGAGAGTGGAAAAGGTTTGACACCATTGAGCACATCCTTTTGAGTTTATTGAGAAAAGTTGCACCACTCTACGAGAGATCAAAGTTGAATTTGATACTATTGAGCTCAACCTTTTCAATGCATTGGAAAAGGTACTCTGTGAGAAGCCAAGGTTGTGTTTCACACTATTGAGCTCAATCTTTCGAGTCCATTGAAAGAAGTAAGATCGCAGAAAAGTTACAGCACTCGATAATAGGCCAAAGTTGTGTAATTTAGCGATCAATAACATTAATCGCTTTCGCAAAGTCTGAATAACCAACGCGTGCAACATCCCCCGAAACTTTACCCACGATGATTGTTTCGGTGTTTTGTTCCCAGAAGAAACGTCTTTCGTTGAAGGATGAACAGCGAACGGAAAGAAATTTTTCAATGAGTTTACGGTAGACGGAAAAGCTGAACGCTCGAATCGATCCGACGAAATTCAAAATAACGAGGTATCGAAAGAGTTCGAGATAAATATCGATCGACCGAACCGACTTTGAATTTCGAAGCCACGTTCACGTCAGTGGACCTCCGAGTGAAAAAACTTTTCCACCCGACCAACTTACAATACAAATTTGATCAAAAGTTCGCCTCTTCTTTTTTGTCGCGAGTTTAAGAAAATTTTTAAGTACTCGACGCAACATTTTAACAATTTACCGTCGCCGCTGTGAACTTCTAACGGTGCAAGTTCTCAGCTTTGGAAAGTTAAAATTACAAGCAGATTCCGGAGTTGTTCAATTATTGTAAAATTCTATTATACTTTTTCCTTCTTTTGTCGCTGACAGTACGGAAGCGCCAAATTGCCGTAGAGTTCGAGTTACTCGCGATAATGCGAGCAACGGCTGAAACATGATAAAGGAACAAATTTTCCTTCGCTCGATACTTTTTCAAGCACTGCAACCAAGCGTTCGTGAGTTCTCGTTTGCGCCCCAAGAAACGTCCTTTGTACAACTGCGAAATAAAAAAGACCGCGATATAGAAAAAATACAATAACAAAGCTGTCCACCGAAAAGGTACGACCGGGACAAAACTTTCCACTTGTTTTGATAATTAAATGTCTGTAAAACAGATTTCACGACGGATTTCGAGATGGAAATACTGTTCCGCGAGGTGACTGTTAATATACAATGAAAAGAGTAATGACGCGAAACAGTTGCACTGGTTCTTTCTTTTCGTCTTGTTTTTTTTTTTTTTACAAAGACCGAGAGCTTTGAAGTAAATTATTTCGTTATTTTTATAATGGTCAATTATTTCAACGTTGCACGTCCCCATGCCGTGCTAGTTTTAATTGGAACAAGAAAATGAGAGGGAAGTTAATTAACGAAGAAGGTCGAAAAGAAGAGTAAACATAGTTGAAAGGTTTCTTTCGTTTAAGGTCGATTCGAAAACATGTCCCAATGCGATGGACATTTTCGCGAGTAAAATTCTGAAGAAAATTGCAACGCGTCGATTGCATCGGAATTATTCCAACGTGTACGCAGAAATAATCGTAAAATTCTATTCGATGTGACGGTTGAAAAACGATAAACGCGTTTGAGCGAGTAATGACGAGCAAGTTATAAAACGAAGCCTTAGTCGATTGTCAGATCTAATGGATATATCCTCGATTGGAAAGAGAGAAAAAAAAAACCATCGAACCGAATATGTTTCGAGCGAAATCCAATTTTTGCTTGCTCGCTCGGACAAATTTTCTCCCTGTTGTTTTTTTTTTCCTCCCGGGAAGATTTTTTCATCGGAAAATCATCAATTTGGCGTACATCTGCATAGCGGTTGATTCGAAATCGATGTCGTCAAATTTACAAGTAATAGAGCAAGGTTATTCGATTGGAGCTATTTGGAAATTTAATCTTTTTTTCCATACAAATTGCAACACCTTCGATTTCGTTTGGGTTTCGATAAAAATTACAAACAATACGACGAAAGAAATTGGAAGTTATTAGATTATTATTAGGAAGTCGTTTCGTTTACCAAAATGGAGAATATATAATTTAATAAAATGTTTATACACTCTAAAAGAATCGAATTCATTTTCACCAAAAACACGAAATGACTTTCCGAATAACCCAATAAATATTTTACAGGAAAATAAATACATTACGAAAGTCCAATTTAGGAAAAGTGATTGTCTATTTAATACACTGGTTTGCGTCGAAATAAAATTCAGCAAACTATCGCCAAGTAACGATAATTGTCGATTTGCGCCTTTCTTTGTCAAACTTTATTACGTTACGCGTTATCACAGTAATCGTATTCGAATAGGTCACAATTACCCTGGACTTCTTCGAGAAAAATTAACCTTTATAAAATTTGAATTACCACGACCTATTGACCATCGTGAATACCTTACGAAGGTAGAATACCTTCTACCCTGTACGCTGTATAAGCTGCTCTCCTTGAATGTTCGACAAGAGATCAACTTCAAATGTTGCCTCAAACGGCGCGAATAAAATCGAGAGAATGTCAAGACGGGAGTAGAATCAGCGAAAAAAGTATATGCAAATCGAACACCGGTGCGAGGTTGATGCACACGTAAGTGAAACGAATACGAGAAACACGAGATATTAATCGGAGTAAGCTGAGAGCCGATCGTACATTTTCGAGGTGGATACAATTTTAATTACCACTACCGTTCATAAGTCGATCCGTGTGAGAGATAACATTTTCTCGGTTTAATTAAGCGCTCGGCGTTTCCGCTTTGCTGAGGTTTCTTTTGCGAAATGAACGAACAGCCCGTTGGACGTCGATTTATTAACTCTTTGCGGTAAGCTTTTTTCTGTAATTCGACCGGCACCTAGTAAATCGCTGCGTTGTACATAGTCTCTACAAAAATTAAATATAATACCGGCGGAGATTCCCGTGGACGCAATATTTTATCGACGGAATGAAAACTGTTCCTCGAGGTATCAAATCACCTCCAAAGGAATCGATCTCGTCGGAAATCGTATCCCCGATCGATCGAGCAATCGCGCGAACAATTCCACGATTCGTCGCTCTCGTAATAAATAATACTGTGTTCAATGGCGCGCGCGCGCGAGCGAACGAGCGTAAAAGTTCGAACCGGTAACTACTTTCGGCGAGCGAATTTCACGTACATTGGAATTACAACACGATGTAAATATGCAAAGCAACCTCGCCCTTCGATTCTCGGGGACGACCACCGGTTATTTAGTTAGCCACGGTTTTGGTTCATTAGCGAAACTAATTTTACTCCGGTTAAACGACCCTTTAGCGTCCTGTGACGTTTCACAATTTCCGCGTATACGGATTTATAATTTCGATTCGTAATTCTCGTTTCGGTGGTCACCGAACCGAATACCATGACGATTTTAGACGCGTACCGTTTTTGCATACATCGTAAACACATTAACCGTAATTCGCTAGGAGAATTTCGTATCGAGTATTGCCAATTTTATTTCGATCCCCCCTCCCTCCCCCGCCCCTGCAACGTTCCACCTGCTATCTCTCGTTCTCCGTTCGCTCGGTCGGGCTCGATTTGCAAGGTACGGTGTACCAACCCGCCTCCCCGGTTGAGCGACGGAATAAGGATCAATAAAACGTTATCAACGGAAATGGGAAGACGTGACTTCGATCGAGAAGAATGGCCAAGGAGAAAAATTGTGGACTCACCAATTAAATTCTGGAACGCTGTGTTTGGCGAAACGTCGATGCCATCTGGCTTCATACTTTACTTCCATCTGGCAGCTACCTCGCTGAAGGATGTCGATAAAATCCATCGAGAGGTCATCTAATTGTTTTCTTCGGGAGAAGCTTCCATCGAGGGCGTCTCGACGCTGTGACAAACGACTCCTCCCCCTTATCCGACACTCAGTTATTCCTAGGGGGGGAAAAGAAAAGAAAGAAAAAAAAAAAAAAAACACATCGACGATCAAAGACCAAGGGAAAAGTGGCCCGGTGATTTTTCTGGAAATGCCTCGCGAGCCCGTTTCTACGCTAAGGACACGGTTCCGTACAATTCCAAATAAGAACTTCCGTTGTTTTTAATGGCCGCCGGCGAAACCTGGCTCCGAGAGAAGCGTTCGCAATTAGAAAAGTTTTTTGAAAACGGAGAGAGGAATGGAAACCGGACAATTAAGAAGGGAAAATTAGAATTAAAAATTTTAAGCCCGCCCCGCGGTGGACCGTCCCGGACACGCGTGGCGCGAAACTCACTGGTTTGCGGAATTTGAAAATTCAGGGAACAGTGGTGCACAAAGAGAGAGAAAAAGACGGAGAGAGAGAGAGTTGGAGAAAAATTACATCGTCCCGCTCTTATGAAACGTTTTCGCAATTTAAAAGAAATATTTCCAGAACGATTTCGACGCTGAAAACGAAGCATTGAAATTATACGAGTCGAAATTTTCAGAAAAATTGAGATATTAAGGTGATTTAAAAATTTTAAACGACGCGTCACGGTACTAAGACACGATTCAATGACCAGCGACAAAGTGATTCGAAACTCGCTCGGATAAGTAGCAATAAGCAATACGTTGGAGAAGTTAACCATTGCTAAGTGCACGCCAAATATATTGGCCGTTCAAGGACGTTTAAGGATAAAAGATTTTTCGTCTCGCAGTGCTGCTGCTACATATCCTTCCTGTTTCTTAAATCTGCAAGTGTGTAATAATATCGTTAGAGAAAATTTGTTACACTATTTACAGTTGAAACAGTCACAGTACTTCACGCGTTTGCATCCCGAGTAATAATCGTTCTACGAGTGCAGAAGTTGGAAGAAATGATACACGTTTCGATGGTGAAAGTCAACGTCACTTTGACATTTTGCATAATACAAGCTCTGAACGAGGTAAACAATGTTTCTATTCCATATGAAAGCAATGTTTGTTAAAATCAATAAATGACAAGTTACATCGGATGGCGATTGTTATCGTCTTGTTTTGTACAGTACCGAGTCTTCTTAAATAGAGAAATAAATTTCGAAACGAGCAATTTTTTACTCGGTCGGTGATCGATCGAGATATTTTAACAAAATAACGATAATCTCACCTCAAGTAAACCTCAAGTAAACCTCAAGTAAACCTCAAAAAAACACCTTTGGCTCGTTCCCCTAAAAAAAAAAAATAAACGTCAACGCGATCCAAGCAACATAAATCGAAAAAGCAAACCCGAGAATAAGGAAAGCAGAAGAATATCCTCCTGGTCGATGATTCGTCATGGTGTCACGTACCAATCGTGACACAGTATCACTTTATTCTTCACGAATGGACCTTTTCTGGTCGCATTGAACCCATTTTCGATTCCACGAGCGTGGATTTAGTTACACCGTTGCCCGTAGAATTAAAACGCTAATAACCAGAGGGCGATATTTATTGGACAGCTTTCGGGGTAGTTAAAGTCGAATCCGACCGCTGTTCCGCTCCGTCCCGAGCCCCTCGGTCTCCTTTTTTCTCTCGTTACACTCCTGTGCCTCTCACCCTCTCCGCAAAGCGTCCAAAACTTTTACGAACCCTCGAGAGGAGTCTGGTAGCGCCACCATTGTTTCCCAAACAGGGGTTGTTACCACTTTTATGAGGGAGATTTCGAGCTTAGCCGGGCAGATAAGTTCGGTACGCTCGTCGCTTAATCGGCCTCGGCCCCTGACTCCTCCGCCACGCCTTCAACCCTTTTTCGAGGTGCAGTTTTAACCCCTATTCGCTCGCGGGTCCTCGTTCCACCGGTTGGAATCAAGTGATTTTGGGATCAACCGGAACGGACCGTTTCTGCTTCAACGTGGACTGTTTACGAGGCCCGATTCCTTTTCCATTCTGCGTGATGGGAATATGGAAATTTCCGGGAAATTGTTTCCCTCCTGGCAGCCGGACAGGTGATATTTTCGAGGCGGAAATAACGCCGAGCCCCTCGTGACGTGGCCAAATCTGCTGATCCGTATTCATAATTCGTTCCAAGCTTCGACCGTGTTCTTCGTCGTGTTACGTACAATTACCGACCATAATTATCAAATTACCTCGCTTATTGCTCGCGTTTATTACCGACAGTGTTTCTCAATGTATTCGAAGCGCGACTCGAAATTGCATCGAGTTCCTTGCGTCTCTGAGTACAATTCTTTACGAAAGTGTAAAGAGATCGAAGAATTGTATTATTTATATTGCTGGAAAAAATCAGTTTATCAACTGTTTCGGTTCGTCGTTTAAATTTCACTTACAGTTTCAATTTTTATATATAGGTTACATTGTATCGCGATACATAGTGGATAAACGAAGATACTTTTCTTCCGTGGAACGAGATTTTGGTTTTTCTATAAACTTTCGTCCCATAGTTTACACTGTACACGCGACAACAGCGAATATATGTGCACGAGATTCAATTTTTCATTAAAAATATAGAAACGGTTCTATAAATTCGGGCGAGCTCGTCGTTGCTTTCGACCGAATTTCTTCGGTCGATCCATCGAGTTTTATCGCGGCATAGATGTCCCTTGAGGGGAATATCGTGCAGCGAAAATTCTTCGGTGAATTATGCAGGAATTTTTTTTTATCGTTCACCCGATACACTCCTCGACTTAACCTTCGAGCTGCCATTCGCGGCACGCTGTAAGTTCCTTCGAGAGTTGTTACACGATCTCGCCGAGAGATCGATGTTTCTTTTAATTATCGGATTAAACAACGTTCCACTCCTCGGGACGTTTTCCACGTTCCTCGAACTCTTTGAACGCCTTTTGCCGCGCAATACCGAAATTCGTTCACCAAGGATATAGTTATCCCGAGATTGTAACGTTACAAAGGTATCGCGTGGCTCGTCTAACGCATCTCGTCGGGAAGACGAGTACGTCCGGTACCGCGTAAAGGCAAAACGAGTCCACGGTGTATCAGTAACCGGACGAGGGTCAGTTTGTCGAAACGCAGAAAGCGCAATACCTTTCATGAAACGAACGAGCGACTCGAACGAACGAAAAGACACCGGAGACACGCCGGTCGTACAGAGTTTCACAGGATCGCGTATTCGTTTTACGTCCTTGCGTTTCCCCGCTGCGAAGCTATCTCTCGATCCGACGCCACCGTCGTTTCTTTCTACTTTGAATAATCCAGACCGGATACCTACGAAGCCACGCGGACTCCCTGAGAAGAATTATTTAAAGTCGCTTAGGATCAGCCGCGTTCAACTACGTCGGCCACCGTGGACCCCGTGGACTCTTCTCCAACGTTCTCCGCGGTGACTTTGTAATTTCAACTTCCCCGTGGTCTTCGAACAGTTTAATCGCGCACGAATTATTCCGAGACTTCGCGGAAATTGAAAAAAAATCTGAAACGCAACCGTATTAATGGAATTTCCAGTCACGGGACTAGTTGGGCGTTATTCCTCGAAGAAGATGGATATTCCTCGTGTCTACGGGGATTGTTTCGTTTCCGTTTCAATTAAGGTGTTTTCTTTTCAGGATTCGATAGTTCCGTGTCTACATCGACGAAACGAACTCAACGAACTATTTCCATTGGTTGTGTCGAATGTAAAAATTTTAAGACAATGTAGGGATTATCTTTATTGAATTCCACGTGAATAAGATTTAAAGGTTCGGAAAGTAAAGAAACTCCTTTTGTATTACCACTATGTGGTGATTTAAAGGATTTTTTAAAAAGAAAAGGTTCGCTCATAATTCTCGCTGGACTCATTTCGACAAATGTCCAACAAGTGTCCCAATCGCATTTCTCTTGCACCTTATATTCTCACAAGTTTTCTTTCGTTCCAATCCTTAATTTTTCTTACTCCATGCGTCTGGTCATATTTATCAAAGATTCCTCAGTCTTGTGCCATCCCAATTGCTCGTCTCTCGCACCTTAATTCGGAAACTCCGCCATCTCAACACGAAAATGCACACCTCGAAAACACTTCACTCGCTCGTCCGTTCCAAACACTTCAAATTTTTCAGACTCCAACCTATTTCCTTACTTTTCTACAGTAATTTTACAATACCTACATTATTTACTCTTCCTTCGATTCAATTAACGAGAAGACTTTCTCGTAATTCTTCCACGTTTCTTCTTGGTGAATCAATTGTTTCTTCCTACGTGTAAAAAAACGCGCGAACTCTCGGCCATGTAAATTGTAAAAGATTTTCAAGATAATGTTACAGATATGCAAACATTTATTTTTCGTTCGTTACTGTTAAAACACATCTGTTGCGTGCAGATACGTTTCACGAACGAATTCACCGGGCTCTGGAACACTAAAAAATTTTGTTACCGGTTCTCGTAGTTTCCAACGCAAACAACTCGTAACGTTGCTCGCGGCCCATCCCGTGTAATATATAACCGGATCGAGTGAACAAAATATGGTAAATATCGGTCGTCGCGGGTTCGTTGGTCCGTTGTCTCTCGTAATTTCGAATCCCTCGTCTCGTCGGGTATCGGGTATAAAAATCGGGCTCGCGACGTTAAGCTCGACGTTTCATCGTGACGAATCGATTCACTGTCATCGAGTACACGGTCCACTGTAAATTACATCGTGATCAATGCGCTTTCAACGTCTTGTCGCCGGTGAAGACGTTACGAGGCAACGTGTCGTTCCGGCGTGCCCCGGGCCGGCATCGCGACGCTCAAAAGCACGCCGATGGAAAATAAATAACGGAAGGAAAAACGTGCGGCGAATGGACGGAAAATGTGGTAAACGCAAGAAAACACAACACGGGAGGACGCGCCCTTGAGAGAGACAGCGAAAGAGAAATTGGGAGAGAAAGCAAGAGAGAAAGAGAGAGATAGGATAGACACTCTTTAATTTATTCATCGACACCACGAGCATTTTAGACAATGAAACGGTATTGGTTTTTCTTCCCGTCTATATCGAATCGAACACAGCGGTGGGGCGCGTGGCGAAACGAGCCTCGTTCTCGGGGACTGCTGTGACGCAGGGGCAGTAGGGAAGAGGATTGGTGGCCAGAAGGGGTGGAGTTAGTTTCATTTAAGCGTATCAACTGGCGAACGCTGGCCGGCCGGTGTTCCGACCCCGAGGCTGAAAACGCCTAAACGCGACTTCGCTATCGAACAGTTCTCATCCCCGATTAACTTTAACACCGGGACGACCTGGTCTCCAACCGGGCTTCCGGCTCCCAGCGAATGCATAAAAATTTCATCGAACGGCGTATCGGTTAGCACGGAGAGAGAGAAATAAAGAGAGAGAAAGAGAGAGAAAGAGACTAACGCGCGCCTAATGAAAGCGCTACACGTGCCGCGAGAAATAACGATCCTCTTTTTTCTGTTTTATCACTTTTTTCTTTCTCCCCCACACCTCCCGGGGGCTTGCTTTTTTTTCTCTCTCTCTTTCTCTCTTTTTTTTTCGATTCGAGCGGCGAAAGTGTCGGTGGATGGAAATGAACTGCACGCGCTCCTGCGCCTGCGCGCGTACACAACCTCCCTCTCTACGGGTGCTTCAGCATATTTCGGTAATTGATATTTCGGATTCACCCGGCCACCACCGCTCCACGGTCGTTTGTTTCCACTGGTTTCGATTTTTCGCAAGGGACCGCGATTCGATCGTGGAAACGGGACCGCTCGATTCTCGTCCGACCGTTCCAATTGTTCGCTCTTTTTATCTATGAACGAATCGTCGCGAATTTCTTTCATCGGTGCAAAGATCGACCAGAGACGTTTCGAATAAAACAGATGTTCGTCAAACATTCAGATCGTCTCTTCTATTTGCCACGATGGATAAAGTATTTGTGCGCTCTTTCAAAATGCAAATACATCGGAAAATTTTTATATTACCACTCCTTTAATATTACCACTATGTTTATATAAAAAGAAAAGGCTCGCTCATAATTCTTGCTGGACTTCAACTCCTACTCATTTCGATAAATTTCCAACCGCAAGTGTCCCGATCGCGCTTCTCTCGCATCCTAAATTCTCACACGGGCTCGTTTTCTTTCGTTCCAATCCTTAACCTTTCTCACTCCGTGCATCTGGTCAAGTTTACCAAAAATTCCTCAGTCTAACGTCGTTTCAATTGCTCGTACTTCGTACTTTAGTTCGGGTCCACCAACATTCTGTCGTTTCGTTCAAGCATTCTTCTTCCGCGCCTCGAAGACACTTCGCTCTCTCGTCTGTCTCGAACACTCTTCACGTGTTTTCAGATCCATACGTATTTCCGATAGATTCGCACAGTATCGTCGAAAAAGGATCCGTTCCAAGCGGAACACCCAGTACGCGAGGGAGAATTTCCGTTTCTCTCTGTCGAGTGTCTTTATTCGCTCGCGACGTTGTCCAATTTGCGCGTCACGGGATTCGTTACCGAACGTTTCTTGTCTTCGTTTCAAGGGTGGGAACTCGGGACGAACGGTCCCGGATACTTTTATTCGACGAACTTTCGGTTCCCGCTACGCGGAATTTCGGCAATAAGACACCACTTCCGTTCCCAACCCCCCCGTAGCAATCCTCGAAACTGAGATTAGTTCGTTCCGGAGAGTAAGCTTATCGAAGCTGATCAAAGAATGCTGGATGGAACGCAAAGGAGAGGACGGTAATGAGAAACGAAAGGAGGGACCAGAATTCACCTCATAATCTTCGTAACAAGCGCCTCCTTCGTCCACCTTTTACCATCGTTCACGGCGAAGGGCCCTCTTCAATAAATCACGTGCTCCAACGCCGTGTAAACAGGGCTGACTTAATAAATCTAATTATCCGCGGAAGGAAAGCGCCCCCTACCGGCCGTGGAAAAATAATTTATCGCGGAGGAGTTTTCGGTGCGCCGATATCGCGCCTCTTGCTCGATCGACTTTAAAACTGTCCGTAAGAATATTTATTAGTTCCAGGAGGAGAGACTTCGTTGGTAACTGTCGAAGGCCACCGCATACAAATTTTATGGAAATATTAAAAATAACGTCGAGGCGACGTCTCGGTGGATGTTACATCCACGCGCTCGTTACCAAATCGAAACGGAACGAACGATCGTTTGACCGGGAACACGCACGTTGTTCTTTCGATTTCGAAATCGGTTCCATCGGCGAGATCAAACGAGAATTATTTAACGGATCGAGAGGAAAGAGCATTCTTCTTCGTCGAGTCGTTCGATCCAACGCTTCGCGCGTGTCTTCGCTTCGCCTTCGCGATTACGTACAGGGCGCTCTTGCTTCACGTTCGATTTCCACTCTTTCCTCGATCCCAAGCCCCGTTTCCGCCGAGAACTTTCCACCCAACTTCTTGATTAAGGATTTCACGATGTTTTTTATGGTATCTCCCTTGACGCAGAATTCGAGGGGGTAATCGCGGCGAACTATCTTCGAATTTAGGTCTTCCCTATCGACTACCCCTTTTTCTTATGGGATTAAAATTCGGAACTCAATTCTCGGGACGAGATACCGTTCGCCCGCAACTCGCGAAGTAACGAAGATCGAGACTTACCTTTTGGGTTTACGGTTCTTTGGAAAAACGCTCTTGCACGAAGGGGAGATAATTGAACATTCGTACGAGAATTTGCGCTAGCGGTATTAACGTTCGTTTGGAATTGCGTACAATGTTATTGGTGTTTCGGGGACGACGAGTCGCCGATTCTTTGATAGTCGAGGATAGAATTATCGTTCGAAAGATTGGTCTTCAAATCGCGAGCTTTTAATATTGTATTTCTATTTTCGACGTCGAAAATCGTCATTACAGAGCACTTTTGGACGAAAAGGATCGCAATCAACGATCAACAGTTACGTTTATCATTGCGATCGAGTTAACAATTAACGATAGTATTACCGAATACCTCGATAATTACGAGCAACGAATAACATTAGTAATCGAAGCAAATTTGTCGATTACGAAATTGTCGAGCAAGAATCTACGCATACGTGCAAACTGCGATACCAATATTATTGCATTAATTTCTGAAATGTCAGGATAATGCCACGAAACACGCAATATGATCATCGACTACAACTACTCTTTCGATTGCGATCGAATGGGTCGTAAGAGAAGAGGCGAGTAAAACTAATTGCATTGCCTCGATTCAAACGAACGATTATAAATGATCGATTATTCGAATACGAGTCGTAAATGTTTTCGACGATTACCAATTATTCTACCAATCATCGACACTTCCACCGTTCAAACGCAAAAATAATCAGAAAATACTCAATTATTTCCCAAGCTCCGGTATCGAGGTTAGAAAAGCTAGACGAGCAAGAAATTAGGAATACAAGGTCTCTCCAGAGGCAAAATCCTAAATTCTTTCTTGACGAGAGGATTTTCCCCGTACGATGCAATTCTTGCATCGGCATTCAGCCAGGAATAGTTCTCTCTCTCTCTCTCTCTCTCTCTCTCTCTCTCTAGATCTCTCTCTCCTTTCTCTCATCCTTTCGACTGCGAAACTTAGCTCGAGCGCGTCGCTGCTCGACTCGATAGGAGGCTCGCCTTTGCCTCCGCAAGTTCTACGCCCTCTTTCCACCCACACGGCCCTTGGTTTCACGACATTATTTTCCTCGCGCTCCAAACTTCTCGATTACTTTTATTAGAATGCAACTCCGGGAATTAACGTGGCTGCGAACGTTCCCCGGAATTGTTTGCGACTCGACTCGGTCTTACGGCCGCCAAAGGTCCTTCAACCTTGCCTCCTTCGACTTTCAACCGAATTGCAATCCCGGCTACGATCTCCAATAACAGACTTCCTTCACGATCTACCAAAGAGTCGAGACTTCGTTCCGTCTACTTCTGAATTTTTTCCCGCCGTTTCATTTCTTCCGGATCCGCTTACGTTGCTTGTTCCAAACGAAGGTATCCATAACTTTCGCGGATCGAGAGTCTACTCGGCTTTCGTTTTGCTACTATCGATCGATCGAAGCGAGCAATTGAGCGATAGTTGCCGATCGATGATCCACGATACCTGTACAGAATATCCGAAATAGAGGTTTCTAAAACGAGAAGTGTGATGTACGGTATAATAATATCCGGACAACTTTGAATTGCTACAAATTTCGTCCTTAGGGATGTTACAAAGTTGACTCCGATATCGTCCACCAGCTACGGTTCACGAGCAAAGTTGCTAACGAGCCAGCAAAGTGGAAAGGTAAAATTTTTATATTTTCGCACCGCACACGCGTGCGTTTACTTTTTAAGTAATTTGTGGGATTATGGAATTGTCGAGCGCAAGAGAAAAGGTAAATAGGACGTTTATTTTAGAGATAAATATAATACGGTCGTGCAGCGGAGTATGGTTACGAAAAATTGAAGAGTGTAACGATCACGTGGGCACGCTAACGTTAAAAAATAGGAAGGTCGGTATCGAGCTCATCCACCATGACTTCTCTAGCGTTGCATGGGTCAATGTCGTTGTATTCCAACACAATTTCAATTGTCGTAACATGGATGCAACTACTGAAACTGCAGCTAGACAAGCCTAATTAAGTTTCACGATTATACAACGCGAGAAAATTATTAAAAAATTGATAGACGTCGTGGATCAACAATGATAACTCGATTCCGAATGGGGTCATCGGATCTGGGAAGTTCTTAGGAAGAAAATCCTATCGAACACGAACATATCCGATTTAAGTTGGACCGTAATCGAACATTTGTCGATAAAAAAGCAAAGAACAGTTTTATCTCGATTCTCGCTTCGCGGCTGTCCTTTGGGGATACAACTACGTAAATATCGTTCAATGCTTTACCCATATATTTTTATAGAACACACACCGCGTGTTTTCGGTTCTATCGGTTCTGTGTTCTCCAAACCGATTCTCTGTTGGCGAATACTCGAATTATCGAGGCGTATTTGTTCCTCAAAACTGTATCAATCCCTCTCCCATGGGACGCGAAGTCCCTCGACGATCAGGATCGAAAACAAAATTTTACTCATCCGTCCTTCGAGCTATCGCGACCGATTCACGACCGAGTAACAACACGAATAACATATAGTAATAGCGTTAACCGTCAGTCGGTCGGTTTATCCTCGAATTTGTCGCGATACACTTCGACCAGGTTGCCTCTCAGCCAGGTTCTCGTTGCTTTTTTCCTCGTTTCGTCGCGCTCCCTCGAATCTTATCAGCGAGTCAATTTACCAAGCGTGCTATGTTTAAAACTCTTCTGTTCCGGCTTGCTCGTAGGTTCGCGCGCTCCTTCCAATTTTTCCTCAGGACTGTTTCTCCACGCCCCTGGTCCCTACCGCCATCTCGTTCCCCGAGCCGTATTTTCTCCCTGTGTCGTCTACCTTGTGCTTGTTCCCCTCCCCGTTGTCAGACTCGCTCCTCGACGAGCTGCATAAGGGCCCGTCATCTCGACATTACCCCCGTGGTGGAAATAAAATTTTCCCGTAGCGAACGTCGTTATCCGCGCGCACGCTAGCGGCGAGAGAGAGAAAGAGAGAGATAGAGATAGATAGAGAGAGAGAGAGAGAGAGGGTAGGGGGAGACTCTGAGCAGGGGGAAGAGAAAGAAAGAAGAGAGACACGGTCGGAGCAAAGCTTTCCCACCCTCTTCTCTCGCGAAATCACGTATATAGGAGAGTCCGTGTAAAACTGTTCCGCCGCGGAACGGAGTTTTAACAAGTTAAATGGCACCCTTCTTCCACTCCGCTCGTAGAGAAGAGAGATTCCGTCCCCCTAATCTGGCCGTGGAAAGCGCGATCGATCATTTTCTCGTGCCTGGACTCAGCCGCGCCTTGCCTTAAAAACGCCGTCGCTCGAGATGAATGCAATCGTTACCAAGAGGGTGGCGAACGGAGGAAGGGGGTTGGAAAAGAGGTGCACGCCCGTCCCCTCGACAACGTTGAAGCGCTCCGAACAGAAATTCTTCCCATTCGAGAACCGAGAGAGGATGCATCCTCTCCGGTTTTACACGCCGTCTTTATCGTCGCTCCGCTCTTCCCCGGCTCGCTCCGAGTCCGCTTCGGTCCTCCTGTTCCCTCCCGCTCGTTTCTTCCGTCCCTCGTATTCTGATACCGCGCGCATTTCTTACTTCGAGGAATTACTCCGTCGCGTTACTTATCCCGAATTAATACTGCTTTCCCCACTTTGACGCCGATTTTCTCTTTAGACTGCTCCGTTCGGGATAATTTCGCGTAATGGAAGTCGTCGTCGGGGCATCGAGCCGGAAAAGCATTGTAAGAGAAAAAAAAAATAACGGACAAATCGGTCGAGTACCTGCGGTTGTGCGCGCGAGGCTGCGAAAATGTTGTTCGATGCTCCGAAAAGTGACGAAGGTGTTCGAATTAATGCAACAACGATCTTAAGGGTGCCAGAGATCGATGTCAGTTTTAAGGATTGTCTTCGTATTGGCGCGGAAGGGTCGTTCGTTACACGGTCAAGGGTTTGGGCGTTTTTCCTTTTGGTTTTTCTTTCTAGTCGAGTTCCAAGTCCAGAGTACTTGGAAGCAGAGTCACGAAGACATCAAGACATATCACTGTATACTTGTTTCTTCGGAATTTGTATTCTTATATGTACAAAAACTATACTACTGGATACGCGAGATCTCTGCATATTATAATAAACTAGATGTTATAATCTGAACTTTACAACAGTAGGTTAATTTTCTCCTGTTTTATACACCGAAATATTGGGAGATCGGTAAGAATCGTATATACACCGATCGGAACTGGTAGGGGAACTTGCGTGAAACGATCAACGGTCAGTTTCCCTATGGTGGCAAGCGTGGGTAGTCACGCCATAACTATACGTTACTCTTTAGCCTGTGACTTACCATCCTCGGTCAAAGTTACACTACAATCGACCACACCCTAAGACACTCTAGATTCAACAACCTCATTGTCCAAGACGACTGCCTTTCTTATAGTTGTCCATGTTTTGGAGTCTACGTGGTTAGACCCCAAAACACGGATAACTATAAGTCTAGTCTACTACCTAGGCCTCACGTCTCGAGAGATGGCGAAAGAGTGTAGGCCAGGCTCTCTCAGGTGGATGCTAAACATTGAGCCTGTACTATGTCAGCGTTGCGAAAAACCTAGTTGATCCATCGTCTAAACTCGAATTGTCGTACCTAGGGCCGTTACGACCTCTCGCAAAGGGTCATTCGTACTGTCGTTTGCCCCTGTGCTTTCTTTCTCTCACAGTCGTATACATTCGCTAGCATTTTACAGTACCGATAGACATTGCCACTTTGGTCAATGGCACGTTGCAGCTGGGATTGTGTCAGTATTGTGGAATAATTTACTATTTGGAATAATTAATACTTAGACAGTAGTTGGATAACAGTAACTATGACACGACTCTGTACAACGCTTCACGACTACCTTTTCAATGTTACTTTTCCTCCTAAAGAAGGAAAGACCCTTACACGCTTTCTCTCACTCCCACCACACACTCTCCTGCATCTTTGTTCATCACTCGCCAAACTTTGCCAACTCATCGAGTCGCCTGTCGTCAATCGTCTTTTCCTTGGGCTTGACTCTAACCTTTGTCCACTTCCGTTTTCTCTTCTATTGCCTCTTTTGGGCACGGTCCTCGAAACTATATTCTCTTAAAGCTACATTTTCCTAGACCTACCCAATCTTCAAATCACGATACTACAGAATAGTCGTATTCTCCACTCACAATGCTACGTCGATCGTACTACAGTATAATCGTATACTATACTTACATAGTATCTTACAGTTACGATACTATGCTATAAATCAGTAAGACAAATCGGATCCTCAGCCTCGTCTTCTCTCCAACTTCGAATAACACGTTTACGTCGTGACGAGTTCATTGGCCCGTTTCGCGCCTAAGCTCAAATATCGGTCGATCGTTCGATCGACTCGAGACAATCGGCGATAATATTTACATTTTATCTCGAGGACTCTACGAGACTTTTCTCCCGGTTGCATCGCAAGACACGCTTTCGTCGCGATAGTCTGAGCAATTGGAGTAGATACGGAGGGTCTGCGGGTTGTCCGTGTAGTTACCTAATTCTCCTTTGATGCATGTTCCGTGCAATCTCCTTACTCCGTGCACGAAGGACGCGCTAAATCTACTTCGGTTACATGCTTGGTAGTCGCGGTACATTATATCTAACGAGTAATTATACGTATACTAAGGAGACGGGCAGGTAGGGGGGACGTAATGCTGGTAAAATTAGCTTCGCGTCAGGATACAGGCACCGCGGATTCGCCATTAGTTGCGCCAGTCGACGATCATAAATTAAAAGACGTTCGATCATCCTGGAACCTTGTCTGTTTTCCTTCCGATATTTTTTCTTCCTTTCCTCGATCTTCTCGTTCTCGTCTCCGTCTCACTGGCGTTTATTTTCACGCACCTGCGCCGCTCCCACGATTCCTTCTCACAATTTTAATATTTTCCATACTTATAATTCTGTACCGACCTGTTCGCCAATTAGAAGCTCGATAAGCGAGTACACGAAACGTAGTTGGATTCTACATATCTACAATTACGGAACGCGTACAATTATATTCTTGTATTCGTTTTCGAGGAAGAGATATCGTCAATCGGACACGATACCCAAGTATTCTTCGCTCGCTTCTCAAGACGTTCTTCGCTCCGCGTTAAACCTACAAAATATTAAGCTATACGGTCCGTTTTAACGTCTAACAACGCGTTGCAGTCTATAAAGCGGCTGTAAAGATTTAATGCGCCGGTACTCGCGCCGTTGCACTTCTGATCCTCGTTCCCCGACTTCGAGGCGAGAAATTATGCCATTCTCCGTAGATATTTCATCTCTGGCTGTTACGCGCGTTTTATTATGACACGGAGGGGGCGGGGGACGGACCGCCGACGGACGTGATATTTTTATGCAGCGATTTGCTCGCAATTTCTCCACACCCGTACACGGCCCGTATTCAATATCAAAACCGGATGACGAATTGCCAAGGGTCGTCTCGTACGCTTCCCTACGCCTAGAGAAACTACTCTTCCCGGTGCTGTTTCGCCCGGTTTACCGTTTTCCCTCGCAACTACGGCAATCTTAACGCCATTCGGAAAATATATACGACAGCTCGACTCCGGAGTGCATATTAAATCCCGACCAAAAATTGTTCCAACATTCGGGAAAGAATGGCAACTCTGGTGCACTTCCAGGCCCTCGACGGTTGCAAAATTGCCGCGTCATTGTCGGCAATCGGAAAAATCTTTCGCCCGGTTCTCGAGTCTCTTCAATATTCAACGAATTAGGTATAGGTCACCGATTCGTGGCCGGCTCCCGATCGTACGAATTTTAAACACGCTACCCCGGTAATTGATAATTCTCTCCCTGTACTTTTGTATTATTTATATATTTCAATTCGTTTCCCAGGGATATTAATATTCAACTGTGCTCGGGAGCGTGTAATCGTTAACGCGTAAGAAAATCCGTTCTCTTATTCCCGTACTGTCTCGATCGTTCGTGATACTGTTAACGTTATTATTTTCTGTTAATATTATCGTTTACGGTAGTGTAAAAGATTTGAAATTATCCCTGAAAATTACGAACGATCGTAAGAGAAATTCCGTCGAAACTCTCGTTACGAATTTCCGTTGTAAATGGTTCCCGGTGGCCGGTCACGCGAATATTATCTTACCAGTCCGTTGAATCTTGTCTGTCTAAATACACGTGTCACGAGTGGCGATTATAATTTCATAAAAGTCCGCGAGAACGGTTCGTTTCGTCGCGGGGGTGGACGTCGCGCGTATTCGAAATGTGTACGCGATAACGGTATTTTGCATAAATTTGAATCCGCGCCGGGGACACGCGAACTGACGCGAATCGATCGACCGTGCCATCCACTCGCCCAGCTACCCCCTTTGCCCCTCCACGTTTCGAAAAATCGTGGCCACGATCAAAATTCTATGGTTCGTCGCGGCAACACGGCGAGATAAACGAAGCCTGTTTGCCTCCGTCCTACTTTCGATTCGATTTCTGCGCCCGGAATCAAACGGAAAGATCAGCTCGGAAAGAAAGAAGATATCGGCGTCTCGGAGGAGGGACGAGCGTCGTCGATATCGTTCGGTTTACTCCCTTTGCCGGATTTCCACGGAGCGGAGCGTCCCATCGAAACGAAATTTCGTCAAATCTCGTCATTTCCGATCCCGCAGTCGACGTTTCTCGTGGAAAATCAACGGGTCAACGAAAGAAATAGAGTTTTCCAGGTTCGACGTTGTACGCGGGGCCCGTTAACCGAGCGGGGCAATTTTTCAAAACTGAGAATCGCAATTTTCGTCTCGAACGGAGACCGTGTGGAACTTTGTTCAACGCCATTTCACGACGATTAACGTAAACTCGTTTGTGTAGGATTGACGGGGTGTTACCAATTGGAGTTACTCTTTGTAAAAGATTAATAGGATTGTAGAAATATCAGTAGATATGTATGTGTCGTTCGACTATACCAGATTACAGGAATAGGTAAGCGTGTAAGAGGCACAGATAAGTTACTATTGCGAAAAACTAACTTCCAAACGACGCCTTTTCACGTTGCGTCCCGATCGAGGAACTCTCGAAAGTATAGAAACGGTAGATCGGTATCATTGAATCGTAATTGTTAATTCGATCCAACGTATCGTTTCGACAATTGTGTAAGTATTTCCTTTGGCTCCTCGCTGCACGATATTTTCTCTATCGAGAAAAAACATCTACCTATATCTTTATTAATTCCAGTTACTCGCGCGTGCACCACGATTTCGAAACGTAAACGAACATTAACTTCGTTCCGTCGCGTTTCGCGATATACTCGAACGAACGGCGGAGTTTGACGAATAAAGCGAATAAAACTGGTAACGTATACCGGTGCGTTTTGCCGAACGAAAATTTCGGTCGTTGCGGGGAAAATTTCGAAAAAAGATACAATTATTCCCAAACCGTGTTCTCCGTTAACGTAGTCGCGCGAGATACGAAAATCGTGGGCTCGAGATACGTTGATCGGTGCGAGAGGGGGGGAAGAAATTGGAATTTTGCGATCGGGAAGCGTTTATTGTAACTAGGATCAGCCAGCTCCCCGTTCGTTTCCGAAATAATTACGCTCGATCGAGAGTTCAGGTGGCGAGGGGGCTCGAAAAGCAGGGGGTTGGCGAGAAAGGGTGTACTTGGGAGCACCGGTACGAAGTTTCACGCCGTTTCGCCCTCGATTTCCTCGTTAAGGTACGAGTTGAGTGTCGAAATCCCGTTCGTTCGTTCGTTCGTTCGTTCGTTCGTTCGCAGCCGTGGCTGCAGATGTTGGAAAACTCGAAACGATCGCGCACGGCTGCCGAGTGACGCCGGGGATGGTTTCATCGAAGTTCTTCGATCATCGTAATTGCGGCCTGGAATAGTACCCCTACCGTCCCTACGGCTACGGGAACGACAAATCACCACGTCTGCGGTCCGTTCTCGTCGGACTTATTCTCTATGAATTTGTCTTCGAATGTCCGAAATTCAGGGCTCGAGAATCGTCGCGGAGCGTTCCAACCGAACCGATCGCGGAACCAAAATCTAGAGGGTTGTCTGTCGTCGATGGATTCGGTTCGGGGGATCTTCGTGACGTCGTTACTTTCGATCGCGCTTCGATTTAATATAATTCGGTTGATATACTGGTCGTGATACGACACAGTGCTTGGTATTAGAATCTAGGTAATAGAATAGTTTCGCGGTATATTTGCAAGAGAACAGAGATGTTTTCACTGTTCTCCGGTTGCGTTGATTGTTCGATGGTTTGTTCGTATATCTCTAGTCTCGCGGCTGTCTCGTCGTTGAAAGGTCGGTTGTCTCGAGTATTATTTAAAGTGGATATTTTCACCGGATTTTTCAGTCTTGGTTCACGCGGATTTTAAGCGGTGATGGTACGCAATGTTAGCTAGTGATTATATGCTTCATGTATCGTCGAGGTGTTGCATGGAGTCTCGGTTTATGGGGCTGTCTGCCTCGATTGGTCAGCTGCTCATACAATTTTCAAAAACGAAGGTTTGCACATTTATAGGGGACAGTAGTTACCTCGTCCCTCGTCCATTGTCCAAACAATTGAAAAAATCACTCGAGAGGATTCTTTGCATCTCTGTCGTTCGATTCCCCCCGAGATTTAGAAATTTCTTCGCGCGCGAATTCGAGAGTAAAAAATTAAAGGAAATTTCAAACAGGTTGCTTCGATAAATGAGACGAAAGTGCACGCGTATTTCCAAGGTTTACGATTTCGATCGGTGAAATTCTTGAAGAGTACTATACACGGACGTTGCACGAGCACAAATTGTTCGTATTTTACTACGTGCATCCTTTCCGCGGCATACAACTCGGTTGCGCGTTTGCAGCGAGCCTTGTACGCAATTTCGAAACATCACGGCGGAGTACCCGTACACCGTGTAGCACAATCGTGCCAGCTGTTGCGTTTATTATTTTTTGTTCCGGAGTGAATGAAAACTGTTTCTTCGGGAATTGATCTATTCCCTCTCGTTGAACGGATATTTGAAAAATTGATACAAATTGGGAATATTAGTCAAATCGAGCCGAGAATTGAAGTTTCTGGAGCGCGGAGATTGCACCGAAACTGTATCCCTGGATAAAGGAATCGTTACGAAACGATTTCTTCGTCGATGGAACTACTAGGAAACTCGAGCAACCGAATTCCTAGGGACACGAATTATTTCCAACGCTCGGAGAAATTAATTTCTCAGAGTAAGAATTAATGTCTCTCAATGATCGACCTGTTACGTTGCATTTCAAAGAAAAAAGTTCCGTGACGCACTTGATTACCCGCGGATAGATTCACGAAACGGAGGAGCTCGATTCGCGCTGCTTCAGAACAGGAGATTCGAATGCTCGATTTTCCGCTTGTATTTGTCCAGCTTTACGGTACAATGTACGAGGGAAATCGATCTTCACGATCCTGTAATAATTTCGAAAACTACGCGAGATTCTCTCGTTGATGGTTGCTCGATGAAAAAATAAATCTCTTTCGTTTTCGACGCGAAACTGTTCTCCGTCGCGGTGATAAACTCGTAAACCTCTACCGAAAGTCGTATTTCGTCCGAGTATAAGTGGTCCCGCGGTTGTAGGATATAATTAAATTAGAGACTCGTGATTTCACTAAACCTGCACGGGAACGATACCCTCCGGGTATCGAAAGACCGATACGTTCGTTCTTCTGGCCGGTGCAACACGCGTGGGACTCGGTGGTAGACGAATCGAATCGCAAACAGGGGAGAGGAAGCGGGAATTCGAACGGAGAAAACTGCTCGCCGGTTCTCCCTTGGCTATCGTATCGTATTGTTCTGTCGGAATATATGTTCAGAAGGTTGATTCCCGTACTCTCGATCCACCCTTCGAAACCTCCGTGTACCTCCTATCCACCTATCCGCGACTTCGCTACACTATTTCCGGCGAGATTGTCCAAAGGACCGGTACGAAGTTATATCGTATTTCCGGTCTCCCTACGGTCCATCGATACTCCAACTTTCGGTAATTGACGAACCGTGGAGAGCGTGTATCGTTGTTATATACACACCGGTCCGAAAATCTTCAACTTCGCGTTATTGTCAGCGTTTCACCGTCCTCGGTTAGCTTTATAACGAAAGACACTTCCCGTTGCGGTATAAACGTATCCACGATTCGACGGAATTCCGACTACCAGCCGGGTGAAACTTTTCACGACACTTTTGTTCCATTTTTCAGCGATATTTGATCCCGTTCGTGGAATAATACGGGCGATATGGACGCGCTTGATCGGTAACGCGGTCGTCGTTCGAAAATACTCTCAACGGGCTTATATGGACATATTTCGTTCGAAAATACTCTCAACGGGCGTACACGGACATATTTCGTGGTAACTCGCGGCAAAGTACCGGTTACACTCGCGATACAATGCGCAAATGCAATTACGAAGTGTTGCAACAAACTGTTGGTTCGAACCGCGAGTAGATTTTAAACGGTTCTCGAATCTTTTTTTGGCGCGTTAATTTACGATGTTGTGTATTTATTCTTGAGGTATTCGAGAGTTTGTCGACACAGTGTCATCGGTTGTTGTTGTAAAGTGAGGATTGTGATACTAGGTTTGTTATGTAGGTATCTCGAGTATCCAGTAGTACAATGATCGTAGATACAAGAATATGAAGTCGAGATTAAAAAACGTACAGTAATAGAAATTGGTGCGTATGACGATAGTGTCGTGTACCCTTTTGTGATTCTCGGCTTGAAATTAAAAAGAAAAAGTTACATAAAAGGAAAGACAGTCAAACCTCTGACCATGCAACAGACGATACAATTACAGTCCTAAAATTAACGTTAAACATTGGCCAACGATGTTTGACACACCTTGACATCATCGTTGTACTTGTTCCAACAGTTGTCCTATCTTTTTTCGATCTAATTCCAAGTATTTTAACATTTCGATATTTCTTAGATTTTTTTATATTTGTGTCCGAGTACATTGTATACTCGAGGAGGATCGAACGACTTTACGATCGAAATTAATAATTGATCAGCTTTTAAAGTTATTCTAAACATTGTAATAAGTAGGTGTTTACGCAGGTAGCTTGTTACGTATGAATTAGTATTTGTAATTACATTTATCTACGATATAACTGAACAACATCGCATCGTTACAATATCGGTCGATGTTCCTTAGTATTTTAATTCATTTTAACCCATAAAGCATCGGAGTCTTGTTTCGAAAGACACTTCTCACCGGTATTAAAATTTCTTTGAATGTTATGTGACTTTTAAAGTACAAAGTTGAAACCCAAGCACTGTAATCTTTACCTTCCTTATAATACGTCACGAACGAAGAAAAGTATTACAGCGATAATTTCCTTCATTCCTCTAATTTCATATATTCCCAGATTTCGGTTAACGTAATTGATATTATCTTATATTACAATTATCCCCCGAAAAAGATGTTCACAGGAGCTGACAGTACCATTGCCTATCGTTGTACACTATATTCTGAACAATTATCTCGACTGAACAAATGAATTCGAGTTAAAAGTCTCGAGTCGAGTTACATTTAAAAAAAAATACTTCACCTTTTGTCGTTTGAAAAAGGAAGCAATAATTTGTATTAATTCGTCTCCGAAGGGAATTATATTCTCTGTTCTTCGAACCTAATCCACTACCATTACGAAATCGATCGATCGAATTCGCGATCGAGCGCGTTTCGCGAACAAGGGTGAGAAAATCGTCGAGATGGTGGAGTTCTCGCGATTCGTGGATCGCGAGTCGTTCGAGAAAAAGTGAATCGACTGTACGGTCGAGAGGGAATGGTGCGCGGCGTTGGATCGATTCGTGGATCGATTCGCGAAACATCCAAATCCGGATGATCCGACTGTATGACGTTCTCTTATCCTCTCGACGATAAGCCACGGGTCCGGGCGTCGTCGTTGCAAAAACCGGCGCCTTCCGAGGGTTTCCGTCGCCCAGGCGCCTTTCCGGGCGTCGTTTCCCATCGATAGCCCTCTTCCACGGTACAAAGTTACAATCTTTTGAACGTCACGAAGATTACTTATCCGGGACGGCGCGAAAAATAAGTTATTGCCCCGCGATAGGTAGGATTCTCGACCGCGATCGATAAATGGGGAATTTCTCGGCTCGAGAACGGAGATATTTGTCCCCCTGATACCACCATCTCCGCACACCTGATTCGTAATACTGTTATTGTTGCAAAGTTCAGATTATAATATCTAGTTTATTATAATATGCAGGGATCTAGTAGTATAGTTATTGTATATATGTAGGGACGAGTTTTGCGCGAACGAATCGCGTGAAGTTTCGATCGAGTGAGCGATTGTTTCGGTAAATCGATAGCTCATTGAAGCCCAGTGCGAAAGACAAAAGTTAGAGTTGTAATGTAACCAGGGACCGATACGGACGCGAGTCGACCGGTATTGGGAAAAAGTTAAAAAAGAGTTTTCGAGGAAACGTGTGTGTGTGTGTTTCACGGTGCGAGTGGGTTTGTGTTTTCCTTTTGTACGCGTCGTGACTTTAAGCAGACCCTATATTTCCATGTGTAATCCACAGGGAATATATTATTATAACAGAGGAATAGGCATATTTTCCTCTATATATATAAGAATATAAAGTTCGAACAAATGCGTATACAATGATACGTATTGATGTGAACGACGACAATGTCGTGTGGTCTTTCTGACTCTGGACTTGAAACTTAAAAAGAAAAGCCAAAAGGAAAAACAGCCAAACCCTTGACCGGATGACGAACGACCCTTCAGCGCCAATACAGAGTTCTTAAAACTGATACCGACATCTTGCACTCTTAAGATCGTTGTTGCATTCATTCCAACAGTTACAAAACCGGTAATTACGCTCCTTTGTCGTCGATGGTGTGTAGCGTAAACTCCGATTCGAAACCCGATTGATGTTGCAACGTTATCGAAAACTTGGTATTGTGCCCCCGTACGAGAACGAAATTGTCAGGTAGACAACGCCGAAACATATAGCCGGCCAGAGCGTTTTGTTGCGTCGGACGACGAGCTTGTTATTGTTTTCACGAGCGCGCGCGATATTTGTTTTTTATTTATCAGTATCGGCTCGTCTCACGTGTAACACACGACACGTAAGTACCCTTCCCGGTTTTCACTGAGCGGAATGAAATTGTTTATTCGCGATCGTTAATCATCGATATATAATATTTTTCCTCGTTTTTCGCAATGGTTTTCCGCAACGATTCTTCGTTTCTTTTTTTTTTAATTCTTTCACTTCTGTGCTAAGAATTCAGGGCGAGTTCTTAACTACTTTCCAGGATAATGGATTCGTGAACTTTCGAATAAGTTACAACAAACGACGGACCGTTTATCGATAATTAATACCTGTTTTATTTCGGTGTTTTGGCAAAGAGAGAAATGCTCGTATTATTTACCGAATACTTCGACAGATTCTCGCAAGGATAACACACTCGAGGCTACGACGAGAAAACATTCTTTTGTATATTATAATATTTAGAATTATAGCTTCGAATTTCGAAAGAAATAAATACTTGGGCTTGTCAGCTGTCGAGAAATAAAAAAATATATTAAAAATATTTCAATTTCAAATTCCCGATTGTAGACGACCGAACAGAGTCAAAGAAGATCCCCAGCGTCGCTTGGTTAACCGCGTTGCAACCTCGTTGCACTCTTTCGAATTCCGTGTTGCATCTGAGCTCGCTGCACCAAACTGGCCGCGTCGCGAACGATTAATCTCGACGACTCGGGCGTATTTCGACGATAAAAGAAATCAATTCGCGCGGTGGTAAATGCCACGAGGCTGTACGCTCGTATATTCACCTCGAGAAAACGCCTCGGTTTCGAAGCAATTTTGAAAACGGTGCGGTTGGTATTTCGTTGAAACGGTACTCGCGGTTTCGTGAATTTGCGAATTCGCCTCGTAACGGCAACTCTCTGATAACGTCGACGAGTAACGACCGTCGAACTTCACGCGTAAAGAGGATACACGTCTGAAAGCACGGGGTTTTCGGGGTGGGTGTGGGGGGGGGGAAGGGTTAGGGGGCCTTCGAACTTCGGGCATTCGGTTTCGAGTCGAAACGTGGGGACCGACGTGCTCCTAATTGTAAAGCCTCCATCGACTCGTTGGAGTTCGATCGACTCTATGGGAACTTGGTTATTCGCGATACGCCCGATATGTTTATTGTACGAGCGTTTTAATTGACTTCCGCCGAGGGGTGGATCGTTACCGAACGCGAGATACGCGCGATTACAACTTCTTGAAATTGCAATTTTCTCCCGTTGTTCGTCGCGCGATGGTTTCCCGGACGTTGGTCTCGCGAATATTCGAAAACGGAAGTAATCGTCCCGATTCGATCGATCGTCCGTGAAACGGGATATGGACTTACATCGGAAAACTTGTGGACCGTTTTCGGTGTTCATTTTTCAAATGTGACGGTCACGAAATAAGTAATTCCATGGGAAACCGGAATCAAACTTTCCTCGATACTTTGCCTCTTGCCCCCATGGGATAGATTCTTTGGACAGGGTAAGAAAAAATCTTATGCTCGATGAATTTGCGTTAACTTCGACAGAAAAACTGATTCAATAATATACGTCTTTGCAATTGTTGGACAGTTGGAGATTGGTCACAATTTAGCACGTAATTGACAATATATACGTATACACATGATAATAGAATGAAAGTATTATAGAACAGGGCGTGGAATAATTACAGAAACAAGGGACGAAATAATTCATCGATTGGAGCACTATTCACGATGCGAGAAAAATCCGAAATGTTCGTCCATAAATTTCGTCCCCACGATAGCAACGCCATTAGTCGTTAGTTTATGCGATACGAAATCTTGACCAACAGTGAAACGAGCTTTTTCAAAAATTCTGATCGTTAAATCTGAATTCCATTCAGGGGCGTTCTATCCGGTATAGGTAGTTCGAGGCAGGAAAAGAGGCAGTTAATTTTAGACAGTTGAATATGTGCAAAAGCTCTGGCGATTTAAACAGCTAAAGAATCATCCCCGTATAATATTATTTCATTTCCATTATTGAAAGCTAGGGAAACAAGGAATGTAAATATTAAAGTGTACTAATATTTGCCGATAATAATCAATCTAAGTAAATACTATTATGAAACGACACGATGCAAGAAACAAATTTCAAACTAGTCAATTGCTCTCGTACGGTCACCGATACATTATATTTTCCATTTTTTTTCTACATATCTACCCACCGCGATCAAACGGTCAAATATCTTCCACAAATACTACAAATTCGTCTAATTCGAATCCGATAAAATTTTCAAATTCGTACAACAGTCTTGCGCGATACGAGACATCAATCTCGACGGAACTCGTCTTAGTATCGAATCGATATTTCGCTCGAAAACAATTTTCAGAATTCTCGAACGTTCGGAAAACCTGATCCAGATCCAACGATCGAAATCATTTTCCTGTACGATCAATACATAAATCGCGTAACGGTGACGATCACGGTTCACCGTTTCGGGTATCGATACCGTCGGACTTCCACTGGTAGAAGAGTTGCGCTGAAAGCTGATCCACTTTCCAGAATCGTACCGTTGGTATTCGGTGTCATTGGCCAAAGTGGTTTCGCGGATTCGCGATCCCGTGTTACGCGCACGCTACCGATAACATCGAATTTCGCGCGCTGGATCTACCTACAAATCAAGCAACGACAGTTATCTCGTTACACTCTCGATACTTACAGTATTTATGACGCGACACGTAATCTATATCGAGCGATCCTCCATTGTAGAGATTGCACCTGAATTTGCGCTATCGTGACATATTCGCTTCTCGAATATATTAACTTTACTGCCTCCATTGTCGACTTCTTTCGACGATATTTCACGCGCTACGATCCAACGAAATACAAACAACCGGATTTCACTTACGGCGGATTTACTGGCAAGTGTTTCCTCGTGGTCAGGGGTAACATAATTTTCTGCCCTCGTTTCGATCGCCAAGAGAACTATTACGTAATGGAGAGAAATTTTCGAGAAATTTTCTTTCGGGAAAGAACACGTTCGAAGACCCACTGGATCACGTTTCGATTATCAAAAAGAAGAATTTATCTCTAATGCATGTACACGCGTGTATCTTTAAACGATTTTATTTGACGGCTGAATGTATTTTAACGAAACTTTGTATTTACGTGTTACGTCCCCGTTTTGAGATTTTGTTTCAATTCGGAGTGGAATCGATCCATGAATCGACAATTATGAGTATCTCTTATGAAAACGTTTTCCACGAAATGTAAAGTCATGTACTAACCGCATTTGTTCCACCAAAGAGAACTATTTTCAACGCGTAATTCGCGTTAAAAGGTCACGCTGGGGAGAAATAATTTTCCATTACGAAATAATTAAAAACTGTAACACGAGCACCGATTTCATTGCCAATCGTACCGAAACCGTTGTTTCGATTTTTAATTGTTCGGTTGTGTAAAAGGTGTGTAAAAACCGTATGAAATTTTTCATTAAATTTCTTTAACGTTGAGCGCTGGGCTATTTTTATAATCCCGGTGGGCCACAAGCTCTCGAAAGCTTCAACGCGAGGCGCACCGGTTGCGAAACAATTTTCATTATTCGTCTCGCATTGATACAACGGCATTTACTGTCCGATATCGAATGCGAGTAATGCCCGCTATTCCAGCGAATAATTCTATTTGCCGGTTTTTAGTGAAAATGAAATACCCAGGGGCTCGATTGCGACGAAACAAGTATTACCCGTAACGATTTTTATTTCGATCGTATGTAAGCATTTTTAATGCTTCGCGGGCTAGCTCTCGGGTGGTGTTTTTCGACACAGTTTTTGCCACGTTGAAATCAATATCTCGAAAAACGAATCAGTAATCAGTTTACGTTTCATTGAAGGAAGCGACGATATGCGAAAAAATCGCGCGAGTAACTGGAAAGTCTCGGAACACGCGCTGAATATAATTACTCTGTTTCGTCGGTATAATTCGTTCTTGTTCGCGTCGCACTAATAATATTTTCACATATCTTTGATCTCCTTACTGAAGCCTGTCTCTCAAACGAATCTTTATGGACGTCGTTAAACGTGAAACCTGTCCGATTTTAAATATTCTTTATTTTTACGTTACGTTCTCTCTATCTACCCTTCGTTGAAAGGATGCGGTTCTATTTTTAGAGAAAGAGAGAAAGAGGAAGAAAGAGAGAGAATAAGAAAAAAAATTACCTCGAGGTCTGTTCTAGTTTCCGAATCGTATCAAATTTTTATACGTTTCCTTGCTGTAACAACGTAACGGAATGTATTAAAGCGACGCGTTTCCACCACACCGCCCTATACGCGCGCAACTGTTTTACCGGAGGATGTTCCGGCGAATAATAATAGTTATAACACGTATAATTAATAATCGGAATAATAATATGTAGTAGCGTATACAACGTTATAATGTTCACGTTACAAGCTGGTTCTCCTACAAATAACGGTAGCAATAACAACGCCGGTAATAAGGGTAGTAATTGTCAACGAAACGAAATCCGTGAGAAAATAATGAGCCGAGCGGACCACGCGCGTGTAAAATGCAAGAAACGAGCGCCGGGATACGCGTACTTATTCGATTCAATTTATTTCAGTACTTGACGTCCAGTTCGTGTATTCCAACAAAATTTCAGACGATTCGCTTTCCATGCGGCTGATAAACTTTATCGGAACGAGATCAAGAACAAATGCGCTCGATGCACGGATACTTGTACGCCTCGATCTTCGATTTGTACTCTGCTTCGTCAGTTGTCGTGGTCGTGAGGCACTTCGATAATTTCTAAAATTGAAAAATAATTTTAAAATCATTTCGTTGGTCTTGCATCGAAGGCTAAATTTCATCTCTTCGTTGGTTCCAAATTGAAAAATAATTCTAATCGTTCTAGGCAGGGTTACATTAATAATTCGAGAGCGAGTTAATACTCTAGTTTCTTGTTTTTATATGAAACATTATATATATACTTATTGAGGTACATATGTGTACTTAATTCTTATTTTTTCACTCAATATACTATTATTATATTTATCATTTTTGAAACAAGCTTTGTATAATGAAAATGTGTCATTATTATTATTATTATGTATTACAATATTTTAACGTATTTCAAATATTGTAACATGAAAATTACTACGAAAATTGCAGACAAATAATCGCAGTAATATTTCTCAATAACGTAACACGGTCACGTGTTTGTAAAATTTATACACACTAGAACGCAATTTCAACCGTTACCTATTACGAATAAAATAATTGGTCCCCGAGGAGGATAAATTAATCGATATTATATGTAAAATTGCTTCGTTCCAGAAGTGAATTACTTCATTGTTTTTTTTTTAAATTATTTTTGTTCACTTACCTGTTACGATAGTAAACAACGTGATCCAATTCACATCTGGCTTTTCTGAAGTTGAAGAAGTAAGTCGAACAACTGTAACAGCTATTTTCGTGTCCTGAGAATTGAATCAATACCATCGAATTCGAAAGTTATCGCACGAATTCAAATTGACTGTACGCCTTTACAAACAATTTGTGATTTTATTATTCGCATCGAAGATTGGAAAATTACTTTATTATTCTTAAACCTGAAGGGTCGGGTGTTTTCTTGAAAAAGTCATTCGTCGATATTACGTGTTTCTCGTCAGCGTTGGTTTAACGATTTAAAAATTGGCAAACGACAAACGATCACCAGCAATTAATCAATGGATCATTCACTTGGAGCACTTTAGATGCTCGTAGATCCGTCACGTTTCTGTCGATCACTCGTAGATCCGTTTCTCTCGTTTACTCGTATATCCGTTATGTTTCCGTTATCCTGTAAAATATTTTAATATTTATTCACGTTGACAGCTCAATGGATCATATTTCATAGGTATATCGAGCGTTACGCTATTAATCCCATATAAATCCCACATTTCATAGCGTATTACCGGTTATACATAATTCTTTTGTTATATTAAAGCGTCGAGTGAAAGTGTCGGGGGTGCTAGACGAAAATTAGTTGTAGGTTTTAAAAATCTATACAAAAGGAAATAAATAATAACGAATTTTATCGACAACGATCACATTAATCGGTAAACGATATTCTATTACACGATTCGTGTATATTCACTTTATAAATCGATTTTAATTCCATTCGATAAATATGGAAATCTCTTTGTATTTCAATTTTGCTTCGCTTTCAATTTTGTATAACTTTTGTAATTTTAAAGGGTAATTTCTCTTTGGAAAATATATACATATTTTTTTTCATAGAACATTAAAATTCACGCAGCGCAGGGTTAATAAACGCAACAACAACGTAATATAATTCGCAACGATACGCACATTCGTATGAAAATTGTACGATCGTTGTCATTAATTTCCCCGCGTTGAGTTACCCTCGTGTCGTTCCTCGACCGATATTTTTCGTCATAGTCCTCGAATTAGCGTCGCGGAATCGCAATGCGATGAAAATCGTTCGAAAACTTCGAATCGAATATTGCACCGGCCAGTGCGCGCTGCGTTTTCCATTTGGATCGTTAAAGAGACGTGGAAAAAAAAAGGAACCGGTTTCAATCGGTTAAATCGGGATCGTTTTTGTCCGCTCGCAGATGAATTTCCATCATAGAAACAACGAATTAAGCGCCACCGAATTTCGCGCGGCAATAAACGAGCTGGTGCGCGCATATATTCGTCGTACGCTCGCGACGACGTTTCTCATTCGCGCTTCGTCGGTACGATACCGCGCGCGGAATTCGAACCGATTCGTTGATATTCTCATTCGCGGGGCATCAAATTTTTTCCTTTTTTTTTTTTTTCATTTCTCCCGAAACCATATTTTCCCTCACTGGAAACATTTTCGCGCGTTATTACGCGCTCGAGCCGCGTACGTATTCGTTGACATCCAATAATATTTGGGAACAACGACACCCGGACGAACACCAAATAAAAGAAAATATATATACTCAGCAAAGGACATCTTCTTCATCGCGCGTGGTAAGAATCAAATTTTCTTTGCGCAATTTCGATATTTAATTCTGTAAATTGGAGATTGCGAATAGATTTCGTAAAATACTCACCGTCTTCCGTGTTTTCTCGATTGTACGTAAAATGTTCGCCGATGGCCCCGTAACGAATCGTTCGTTGTTCATCTCGAGGGATTCGGGGAAAATCGAGGAACGGTCCATCGATATTCCCAGGACTCCATGGGTCCATTATCGTCCTCGATCACCATGACAATGCGGCCAGAATTCACTCGGGAGAGTTACGAGGCGAGTCGACGCCAGGCGTCGTGATCTTGGAGCGTCGAGGCGGGCGCGATCCACGCCCTGTGATTCGCACGATTCTGGCATCGTTCTCGGCCGTTCGTCTATACGGGTCGGGCCGAGCTCCTTCCTAATCTTCGTAGTATAATTCAGGGAAGACAGTTTAGTATTCGTCGAACGCCTCGAGCATCGTATTCGGGGGCGTCGTTGCGCGCCGGGATGCAGGAGGTGCAACGATTCGCCTTGTCTCGCGGTTAATAAACACCGAGGAAACTTGCCGATCGTCGTTCCGCGGGAATCGTAATCCGGAAACTGGCTTGGAACTTCCGGAGTACCTGCCTAAGTGTATTTCGGATCTGTAGCCCGCTTTCAAAGCGGCTTTAACCGCTCCCTGTTCGCCCGTTTCATGGACGTTTGCAGATTACGGTCGAAAATTAATTACTCCGGACAGTTTTTGACAAGAAATCATCGTTTCTCCCGCTGTATCCGCCAAATGGCTCGAACGTCGAATCGATGTGTTTTTTACGCGCGGGGAATCGTCGCTCCGAAAATTTTTCAATTTCCCACGAATTTCACCCACGCGCCAAGGAATTATTTATCTTTCGCAATTCGTGTCGACCCGCGGGCGAAATTCAACTTCGAAGTCCATTTGTGCTTCGAGTAGGTTATCGCGAAATCGTTGGAAATCTTATTCGAAACTTACAACGATTGTAGATTTACCGAACGGAATATCTGTCGAGAAAAATATCGATATTATTCGCAACATTTTTGAGTAATAAATGTAAAAGAAGAATCACAGTATTGATTACCGTTGGATTTGTTTCTGCTCCTTCTACAACAATGTAAAATACAAACGATATTGTACTATTTAAAAAGTGAAGTATTCTGTCGATGAAAAGTAATGTTTCGCAAATATTAATTATCGTAGGCGGTTGAAATGGGGAACAATTTGCGTTACCTTGCGTACCTTCCGAATCCTAAGTAGCACGTAGAAATAAATATCGTTGATAATTTGATCTCCCGTTGGATCGAATTAAGTTGAACGTTGTACAGATGTCGTAGAAATTTGCGAGGAAATCGTATCCTTCGAGGCGTGAAACGTGTCACGTACATAAGCGCATTGGAACGCCCGTAGGCGGCGCGGTTCGGCGTTGGAACGGCAAAGAACAATCGCGTTTGCGTCGTTCTCGGGCAATAATATTTTTCACCGTCCGTTATCGCCGCGAGAGCGTTTTCACCGGCGAGACGCGATCTCGTGATTAATACTAACCGCGAGGAGGAACGGTGTTCACAGTCGGCCCGTTATCGATATTCACATGCGAACGCGCAATAAAATCCGATCGTTGGGAACAGCGATCTCCCAGGACTCGCGCTGTGGCCAGAGCCGTCGTGGAAATACGAGAAAAGCAGAAGGAGACGAAGGGACCGAAGGAAAATCGAGCGTAAGGGAGTCTAATCGACCGTGTACAGTTATTGCTATTGTCGGATACCACGATCGGCGAATAGTCGACGCCGCGGATCGCAATATCGAACCGAAGTGAAAACAGGGTCAAACTGGTGACACCGTTCCCCGTTGACGTGCCTCCGAGAGATTATTTGAACGAGCAGTCGATCCCGACCCAAATACAACGCCCGCCTGTTGTCTACCGTTCGCAGGAGGGTATCGCCGAACTGTTACCCCGTCTATCCGATGCGTAGCTACGATGGCCTCGTAACACGCGCCACGTTTTTCTTCCCATCGAACAATAGTCTTCCGTATTTTTTCATTTTTCCAATAATAGTCTATCCCCGCGATTTTTTCCAAATTTTTATCTTATCGTCCGACCAGCGTGGTCTGAATCTCCTGCGCGGTTCTCTCGCGTAGCATCGAATTAGCTCAGGTAATTTGGTAGTTTTCGTTGGAGCAGAATCAAAGTAATGATTTCAAGAGGAAAGTGTACCTTTTTCTTTTGGTTTTTGTGAGTGATTCTCGAACGGATACGTGATATTCCTCGGGAGAACTCATGGAAATCTTGAAGATTAAGAAAATAATATTGAAATTACCTACTAAGTAGGAAGAAATGAAATCATCGTTCATTTAGCGATGTGAATCGATGGTAGTAACTTATATCGAAGTTAATGGTTCTACGTGAGAAACTGAGTCGAAAATGTACAATGAAGTACGCTTTGTACACAGCACGTAAGCTTTGTTGATTCGACTCGACCAATTTTACTATATCTACCTTCTATTTCCGTTTGTATTAATTCTATTCGTATGCACAATTGTGTTCTTAGCGAATTTTAACAAATATTTCCGTATATACCCTTCCGTATTTTTAATCTCAGTATTTTTAATCTAATGTAATAGCAATTATTGCACATAACTGCCGGATAATATGATTTACAAAAAAATCCGTTGAGATTTATACCAAAAGAGACACCAAATATTCAAAGTCGTGTATAAAACAAAGCATCGTGTAGAAAAAATATTGTATTCTATATTTTTTATTCATATCCTCGCGCAAACTAATCGATCGCTCGGTTACAGTTCCGGTACAGTTACCGGATATCCAGGTGATCAAGATAATTCGCTTATGTTGTCCGACCGGTGTCGTCCGGATCTACTAGCTATCTCGTGCTGTCTAACCACCATTACCCACTGACTGTCCTTGCGTCGCATCTGACTACTGTCGGCTGTTGCAGCAGGTTAGACTTGTGTTATTTAACCAGCGTTGCCTGAATATTCCCAGGTGGTTTGTCTAATATTGGACGATCACCGATGTCTCGATCACCTATACAGACGATTCGCTGTACATTGTCTCGAACAGTATTGCACGGATCTCTTGCGTCTATGTTTGTGTTTGTTCCGTCGCACTCTTTGATTCATTATTAGCCGAGTCGCGTGACGTCAGACAAACGACGATGCCCGAAGCTCGAAAATCGATAACGTGGCCCGTGCCGTATGAAGCGTGCTCCCCAATTTTACGATCTTGCGTTTTCAAATTGTACTTACGACGGTTTCCTCGGAAAGCTAATAAAATCGACGCGAGGTTGCTCGTATCCGCGAGAACTTATTTCGCCTTTTGAATTTCAAATCACCCGGTACACACCGATGAATCGTAACGACGATTTGTATCGGTTTTACGTATCGATTAATTTTTCGATCGCGCGTCATTTTGGCGATACTTGGGGAGATACTTTTGAAATTTTCTTAAAGTAATCTTACGATCGCGAACTTTATCGCGAAGTTGTAAAAAATGAACGATTCTGTGGAACATCAAAGCTGACGTTTATTCGTCTGTCTAATGTAATATCGTTATTAATTCGAGAAATATCACAGAGAAATTCTTCCAAGTTTCGAATACATTCTCTGGACGAGAAAGTGGGAAGAGTAATTGAATCAATTTTTGAAGACTTCTTGTCGAACGATTATTTCGAAAAATGATTCGCGAGGAATCGAAGTTGTTTCGAGTCGACTTCTTTCGAACTTCATTCTGCAACGTTCAATTCTTCGAGGTTTTTGTATTTCGAAATAAGAATCTCCTCGAGTTTGTCGATCGAGGAAACCGACACGAGAATTATCGTGCCGAACGTGAACGCGAGTTTTCCCTCCGCGCAACGTGCGCAATTAATTTGCATCGCGTTACGAATAATCACTGTACCTCGTTGGAAAAATTTCCACAGCTCGGGAGAATACGCATAATTGTATGTACGAAGTTCAAAATGGATGCGTCGAATAGTTTTCCTGAAACAAAAAATCTCCTCTGGGTGCGGGGTCCCCGAGGTATTCGACGTTGCTCGGCGAATCGGACCGCTCGTGTTCGTTTTAATTCACGGAACGAATGCCGAGGAAGCGAACACGCCGAGGAAATAAAGGGAACGGGAGAAGATGAAAGAAAGAAAAAAAAGAGAAAGTAAAAAAGGAGAAAGAAAACGAAAGAAACGGTTGTCGAAACGGTCGATTTACGGGCGGGAGTTTCCTTTATCAGATTTTCAGGCACCGTTCTTCTCATCAGATACTCTATATAATAGAAGCATGTTCCGGCGAACGCGGCCCTTGTATAGGAGCCACTGAAAAAGGAGAAATTGCCGGGCGTAGGTGAACCTATCATCGAGCGCCATCCGAGCAATACCCGAGAAGCTTTATGAACGATTGGACTCGTATTTCCGACAGAAAGTACATCACCGTGGACGTTTCCACGGTGAAAACAACGAGAGCGAACGAGTTCGAAGGAAATATGAACGGCACGCCTGATCGAGCAACGATATTTCATAACTCACGAGGACGACGTTGCTGAAAAGAATCGTCAAGAGTATCGTTTCTAAGTGGCCCGTGAAATTTCGCCAGCGCTGTCTCTTTCGTTCCACGTCTTCTGTACACCACCTCCGTCACCCAGCTACCAACCACGGCTCTTTCGTTGGTATTTTTTCGCGCGCGCGTCTGGCAACCGACCAAGAAACTTTTGATGCCGCCGCGATACGACCTGTACAGTAATGACCCGAAGGGCGGCACCCTTTGTACTCCTCTCCGCCATTTTTCTCGCTTTTCCCTCTTTATTTACCCTTTTTCCTCTCTTTTCTTTTTTCGTACCCTCTTCTTCCTCTCCCAAGCACGACGATGGATTTTAAAAGCCATTTCATCGGCAATTTACGTCCGGATCCGAGCTAATTAGCCGGAGAATTGTTGGCGGTTGCAAAGGAATCCCCGGCGATTCGTCTCTCCGATTCGCGATTTCTCGCTGCGTGTCCATCGACCGCGTAATTAAGCCAACTGTGGGGGAGTGGCTCCGGTAGCCGTAAAACATAATAGAGGAGAGCAGCACCGGTCCTCCCTTCCGATCTGTTCTTCCGGAAAATGTTAAAACTTCTTAGGAATTATTTGTCGAGAGATCGAGAGAGCCCGGTTTCTACGAGTCTCGGCGATCGGAGCGCGCTGCGTTGTTTTTTGAGAAACGTCCGCTCGAGAGCACTCGGGCACCGTTCGATTAATTTCAGAAAATGAGAAATCGTTCGGAAAAAACCGTTCGTAGTTTATTTGAACAATATCTACCAATGTGGAAGAAAAAACTAAAACTATTACAGTACACGACAGGAGCTACAATGATACTTACTCAAAGGAAGTGTTAAGAAAACGTAAAAAATATGGTATTTTCGTCAAATATGGTACGTTTTCACATTTTTGTTGCATTCCTGTAGGTATTTCGAGTATCGAAACGAAATTTCCTCGGGAATGAAATTTGTTTGACCGATAATGCAAAATTTTACACAGAGAGGACCTCGACTCTCGAGATGTTTCAGCCACTGACGCGAAGGGGTTAGAAGTAAGGAAGAAGAAACACCTTTCTTCGTTTCGGCCTGGGCGGAACTCGATCGCGCGGTACGAGAAATAAACGGTTCGATGATCGTTCCGTTATATCTGAAAACCGACGTCGCTTTTCCGATGGGATGAAAGCTGCCGCAAAAACGAAAGAAAGCTTCGCGCGGTTTACACGGTATTACGGGCAATCCATGCTGATGTAATCCCGACGTGAAGCTTCGTGGCTCTCCGAAGGTCGCAAGAAATTCTCGATGAGAATCGGTAAAGGGATCTACGGGGATTCCAAAGGCTCTTCCATATATGTATGCACGTGGTAATTCTACCCTTCGACCTTTTTCGCGTCCACGAGCCGGGTCATCCGGTCGCCCGACGTTTCGAACGCTTCGCGAATTAATTTGCTCGCTCGAGTAAAAGTAAATCGATGTATTATTCCACGATGAAAAGTATCGTCGCGTTCACCGATTCGTCTTCTACGATATCTGTGTTTCGAAAAAGTGAAATGTTCCCGAGAACATTGAGAAACAAATAAATCTCACGACCGCGACAGCGATCCGTTGCTACATCGCTTCTTTTCACGATTTTTTTCTCCATTAGATTACATCTAATTTAATTTAGTTTTATCGCATCGCATTCACCGTCGCGGTTAAAAACGTGTAATCATTTTTTCGATCCTCCGTTCGCAAATCTGCGCTTTAAAATGGTGCAGCGGTTACGAAAAAACGAGAGACGAAGATTAAATCCGGTGGTTCGCAATATACAGTGCTCTCTAGGAACTCGACAATACTCGGTTTTGATATTAGAATTATTTTTCAACGTTGCTCCTTGTGTTATCGCCTCTTGAAAAACATCTCCCTACTTTCTGAACCTTCCTCCGCAAAATTTGCATTTCAAAATAGTACATAGAATTTTTGAACACCTGAGAATCAAATTCACATGCTACGATCTACAAAATATTGTCCAAAGAAACTAAAGTCGTCTCGCGTGCTGTCCAGAATCGGGTGTCGTATCGGTTTATTTTTACGAGCGGGGGACAAACGGCCCTAAAGTTAACCCGTTGTTAATGGCTCCCGACAATATGTAAATTGAAAGTAACGTCTCTCCGACGTGGTGGAATTTTTTCGACTCGAAGCATGCGCGGATAACGTAGGCTACGTTAAAGTGGGGTGAGACGAGGGAAAGGAAGGGTAGTTCACCGCAAACAAGTTTCTTCCGAATATTTGCGCGCGGTTGTAAAAGAAAGGCAATTTCCATGATTCATAAACTGCCCCCTTCTCCCTGGTCTATTTACTGCCGCGTATGCACCACCTCCGCGAGTACTCGCGCTATTGAGATGCACAACCTGTAAAGCGGCGAGGCGTCTCAAGGTCAACCGAAATTCACAATTCCGGCTGGTAAAAGGATCACCTCGAGATTTCTACGGCGATTCTCTCCTACATACATGCATGTCGTTATGGTAATTTTGATCTTGGAGGGTGCTCGCATGCGCGACGAATTCCACGAGTGCGCGGACACAATGCACGGTGCTTCTTTCTCTTTCGAACGTCTTCCGCGATCTTTCTCCGTGTTGTTCGGTGATACGGGGTTCCAGAGGTTGGAACGTAGGGAAGGTATCCTCGCGGAAACGGTTGAATAATAACAATGTCGCAACTAGTTCCGGATAATAATAAACATCGTCCATGTTGCATAGAGACGCAGGCGGACCAGAAAATGCGCGGCGTACGACAAAAGAATTGCAATTTCCGTTTCCTACTTCGCGGAACCAAATTGTTCCGCGTTTTCCGCGCTCCTGCGTTCTTTCAAAATTTCCATTTCGAGTTTTTATTTAACCAGTCCCTCTTTCCCTCCGCTCCCGTTCGGTTCACCGACCTCGAGCGATCGGAGGAGACGGATATCGTCCCGAGATCGTAAATTTTCGCAGAAACGCGCGACAAGCTCGAATATGTTAATAACTCGTCGCGTAATTCAACACCTATCCTCCAATGTCTGCGACACATTTAGGAAACAAGTTTCCAACAGTCGAGAGAGCTCCTTGTTCGAGAATTCGGTTATTAGGTATAATTTCGTTCGTAGAACGCGCCGAAAGCAACCGAGACGGAGTACGCTCTCTTGCCGCGTACGAATCGGTTTTAAAACCGCGCAATGTCGCGTAATCATTTTTAATCATGGTCCTCGTAGTTCGAAAGGAAGGCTCGGTAATATTTCGCGAACAATCCTCGATCAATATTAAATCGATTATAGGACAGCACGCAAGACGAGTTTAGTTCTTTGGACGATACTTTGCAGATCGCAACATACGAATTTGATTTTCAGGTGTTCTCCAATCCCATGTACTATTGTTCACGAACGAGAATATTAACCAACGTCCAACGTCACTGTCCATGGTGCGTAATTGGGGGTGAAATTATGACGCGGAATTAGGATCCAGTTTCCGATAGATTTTGTAACGGCAATCGACGTAATATAATTGTAGCGATGGTCGATATCGTAGTTACGTTCGGTGATACAACGATACGGTCGCTACGAATATAAAAATGTACCGATTGTGTACGAATTAAACCTGCTAGGATGTCTTACCGATGAGTCCACTAACAGGCCCGGAACGAAACGCTCTCCCTTGCTTTTCCTTTACGTCCCACCTTCGCTATATTTACAACGCGCCAAAAATATCCTACGTATCGTGGAACAGATAATTTCACACTCATGTTATAATATTAAATATATTGCACAGAAATTGACCGAACAAGTAAACTGGCATTCAGAATTGTCGAAAAAGAGACGAAAAATGGACGTACCCGGTGTTTTTCGTTAACTTGTGCATCTAGAATAATATCGTTACCCGCGACCTGAGCACACTCGAGAGCGTGTAGCAGTTAAAAGCCTTAAGCGGCCTTTGAGGACTCGGGGAGCCGACTCGGGTAAATGTTGGTATCGCTTGGAGGGACCGACAAAGAAACGAAGTTATAAACGAAGCCGGTGTGGCTCGAATAAAAATCAGGGGCCAAGGAAGAAGGGTGGTTAGGGCGTCCTCCCGTCGCTGGGAAACCCAGGATGAAAACTCGATCAACGTGGTCGTGGCGGGTCAACGCGAAACGGGCCGTCGAGAGGAGGAGGAAAGGGGTTGGGGACCACCGGGGGTGTGAGAGGAGGAAACGAAAGTCGTCGTCGCACGATGGACGACCGAGAGTGAGTGTCCAACGTCGCGATTTCTTTTCCACAAGTCTCTCTCCCTTCACCCTCTGTACGTACACCGACGTCGAGATATCGCGGCCCTCGAACAGATGGCAACGGGACGGAGAAACGGGGGTGGTTGGTTGGACGACCGTGGGTTGATTTCAAACGATCCTGGATTTCCAAGGGTAAATAAAAAAAAAGGAAAAAAAAAAAAGAAAAAATAGACGAAGGAGAGAGATTCTCCGGAAAGTGAAATGAATTTCCTCGAGCAACCCTTCTTCTTCCCAGTGACTTTTGTTTCTTTCATCCTCCCCCTGTCTCTTCTCCGCCACCTGTCCACTTCTCTGTCTCTCCGATCCTCGTTCTACGTGAAACGATGGTTTCGCGGGATGAGTTTTATGCCCGATGGGAGGAACGGCGTAAGGGGAGATCGAGCGAAACATAGAAAAGCATCGAACGAGAGGGTCGAGGAGGAGACGAGGGGTGTGCTGCGGAAAGACGTAAAGAGGAAGAGAGAATCCCGCGGGGAATGGAGAATTTCAGCGCGGATCGTAGTCGCGGGGGGATGATGATCGATCTTTTTTCGGTGGTTGGCTATCAGGAAGCCAAAGGCTGAAAAGTGCTTTGACCGTTGCCTTCGTTCCAGGGATTCCTCTCTTTGGACGCCAGGGATGCCGTCGATTCCGCTCTCGCGGAACGAATAGCTAAGGAGGAAATTTGTTAAAGGGAAATGAGATTTGATAGTCCCCTTTTTATTTTTTCCTCCCTTTCTCTCCCTCTTTCTCTCTCTTTTTCCGTGACGATCGACGTCTTCTTCCCTTTGCCGAAGTCGTGTCCGCCCGTTAGACGAAAAACGGGGAACGGAGGTAAGGAAGACGTAGGGACTTTGGTTGCCGTGAATTCGCGAATTCTTCGTAGCTAACGGCGCGAATTTCCATCGAACGGGCTCCTTATCGACGTCGATCGATTCCCGCTTAGCTCACGGTATCGGGATCGAAGCCTTCGAAGGTGTTGCGGCTTCGTAGCGTGGCGAGGAGTCTCGTGGAAAACGGAATCGTTTCAATTCCGTGGAATTTCTTTTCATTCCGTGACGAGACGCTCGCGCGTGCTCGCGAGGGCAGCTGATGACACCGTTCGGTATACGGCCATTTTCAAACCTTTTTAACGAGTTCGTTCGAGATTCTATATCAGATTCGACGAAGGGACGACGATTCGTTCTCGGTCGAACGATCGCGAGAACGAAGGGATAGAAGATCGGATTCAATTTTTCGCGGTTTAACATTTGTTCCACCGAGACCGACACCGATATCGAAGAATCGAACGATTATATTTATCGATGTACTTTGAACGCGCGCGTAAATTTTTGTACAATTCGAGAAACGGTCCGAATAACCCCCCTCGAAAATATCAAACAGAGGATTGCTCGATTCGGCCAACAATTTCGATATTCGTTTTCGATCATTAATTTTAACGCGAGTATCAAATCAATGTCAATTATACACGGGATTATCAAAATGATATTTGCACGATGAAATTGGTCCAATTACGTTTTATTTGACACACGTGTTGAAATTAATTATGGTAATATTTCAACATAAGGAACGTATCCTGGGTTCATGATTCGGTGTACCGTTTTAGTTTTGTGTACACTGGTCCCGTACACGTATAATCGGTGATATTGTTATTTCGACTTTCGTAATTTAACGGTCGAAAGTTTAGCCTTGATTATTCATGCACTAATATAAGGATCGTGTTTCCCCTCCATTGATATTGCTCGATTGTTAGTTAAGTTTCTTCGATGTGTGTACAAGCGATACGAACAATATGTTAATTTCGTTAATTATTCATTCCGTTATTGTACAGGGCTCTGTCACGTATTTCTATTGTGGTATTCGTACTATTGTCGTTCACGGACAATGGTTTCGAATCGAAGAATCCATTGGCGCATTATTGGAAACGACACGATTCAAATTATAATCAATATTCGACCAACTCGATGGACAAAATTATCGTAGATTCCGGAACTTCGTTTAAGTTCTCGTAGATATTCCGTGGACGTGTACGAAAGTTCTCTTTTCTTCGTTGTTTCCATTCGTAACGCGTATTCGAATCTGTTTAATCTCGATGAACTTTCGTAACGAACACCGTACACTAAATGTATTTTAAGGACAAAGAAAAATCGGTCTTTAAAGTAATTACGGATCGCATTCGGTCAGATACGTTACTCGGTTCTCGACTTAACGAAACTCACTGGACGTCGTTCTTTTATCCATACCGCAGCATAATTTTTCAGCCTTGGATGGATCTCTCGTTCTCTCTGCAATGCATTGCACTCGCACAATTCCATTTTCTCAATATTCGAGTTCCATTCGACGTTCAGATACCTGTAAAATACCCGACTATTGAATTATCGGAACACACGATCCCCGGTACAGTCTGTGGGAATTATTCAGTTTTGTTTCGTTTGGTGAACGAACGAGAAGCCATGAGCGGGGAAGCTAAAAAGGGGGACTTGTATTTCCCTTTGCTAAAATAGATATATAAATAAGTGCTAAAGGGGGTACAGCGGTCTAGAATTTTAAAAAAATTGACTTCTTTATTAATTTCATTTTCTCAAAGTGTACGACTTTGAAAATATGTGATCAAAACCATTTTTTTCGATTCACGAAAATGTCGATGATACAGAGGTTTGAATACACATTCCTGCTACGTGTAAAATTGATAAGAGTAATTTTAAATGTATTTCTTTCAAAAAGTTAATTTTTAAACTGGCTTCCATGATATCTCAAGATCTAGTTGACCGATTCACTTCACGTTCGGAGCGAATTTTCAATAGATACGCCTTTATCGCAGAAACTAGAGATTCTTAAAAATATTGAGTTCTACCATTTTTTTAAACATGCTAAATACAAAACGAAGCTAAAAAAATATAAATTCAGTATTTAAAGTTCGTCACTTTCTCATTTATCGAGACTTTAATTTCTTAGTTTCTTCTATGACTATATTCTTCCTAATCAAGATTTTTTTCCACCCTATTTTTGATTAGCAGATCGGCTGGAATCGTCAAAATTAACGGAGCATCTTTCCCGAAAGAGCCATTAAACAAGAAGCTATAACTCTAATAATTTTTAATACTTCTAATTAAAAAGAAGATACCACACGAACTTATAAAATGGATAAACACATCAGAAGAATCTTGCTAGAAAATAGTCAACCTACCATTAAAAATATCGTAAAAGAAACCGAAAAAATTTCAGTCTAGACAGCAACACAGTCCTATACGAAGAACAACATTCATCGACCTTTTCGTTCTCTCTCAGTCCTCGTCCATCGACGTCGAAAATTTGTCTCTCTTTTGTGTTCCAACGCGCGCGCGTGCGTCAGTGTACTCGATACCGAGTCGTCAACGTCCGAGCTAGGAATGGCGACCACCGCGTGGTCTTTGAAAAGTCGAGGAAACACAATCCCGAGCAGGTGTCGGTGCACCGTGCGAAAAGGAAGTCGATGTTTCATCGGTCTTCCTCGCGACCGGTATCAGGACGGTATAGCACCTAGGCGCTTCTGGCTTTTGGCTTTGTTAGCTCCGGCCGGCTCTTTCTTCGGCTTGTCGAAACCAGGTGGTTTCGAAACATCCAATGCACCGGTGAAATCTCTCCTTTCAACGTTCCCCGGATCCCCTCCGCAGATTCTGAGAAGTTCACCCGGCCGGTGAACCCCCCAGCCGGTATGCGGCGGGTATTCGATGCAAAAGTACTTTTTCCAAAGCCCGTTTGGCCGGCATCGAAGTTTCAAAATGAGTTTCCTTTGAAATTTAACTCCCGCTAGCAGCGTGAAAGCATCGAATCGTGCGTTACCGAGGGCACGTGTCTACCGGAACTCGAGCGGGGCCTGCGGATGGAAAACACGGGGCGGGTTGGTGCGCCGGCGGTCCAATCGAACGCGGAATTGAAAGTTTCTTCGACGATTCGCGTTTAATGAGGAACGCAAAAGGGCTTCGATGGATACAAGGCTAATATTGAGTCTATCGAGTAGTTTCTACCGCCTCTCTTCCGATACCCAACGTTTTCCCTTCGTTCCGAACCGTTCAACCCTTTGACGATCGGATCTTTGCCGAAACTGAAAACTAGTAAACTTTAGACAGGTATTCCGGGAATCTTGTTTCAAGTTCCATCGTAATGTATTCCACGGATCTTTCCGTGTCGATGATTTTCTATTTCATCGCGACGTGGAATTATAGAAACGCAATTGGTCGTACGATTCGTTTCGTTCTTCTTTTTGCTTTTGAAAATTTACCTAGATTACTTTACGGTGTCACGAGTGAGCGAAATCGAAGAAATTAGCTTCCTTGTTCTCAATGCCGTACGTATATTGAAAACACCTGCTCTCTGGAATGAAACTTGGACAGTGGCGAACTTTTTCGTCAAAAATCGAGTACCTTTTTAAGCGATGGTGCACAGAGGAGACGCATTCGATACGAGGATTCCACGAAGGCGACTCTCACGTTCTAAATTGGTGCAATAATGGTAAAGTTTCTATAAAATACTTAACGGTCACGGCTAAGTGCGCAACGTCGAATAAGCAGGGTGCAACGGAAGGAATTAAGGAGCAAAAGGAAAGGGAGGCTGGAATATCCCTGCGCGAGGAACGAATACTTCAACAAATTCCTCTCGTGGATCAGCCTGGCATTCGTTCTCCGGAAAATTATTGGATAATCCTCTTTCACCATAATAATACGGTATAAACGACGGGACTTGGATATATTTAGTAACTTCCGTCGGGGTTCTCTATCCTTCTTAAGAAAATCCCCCGGTTTCGAATTCTTGCATCGAATTAACGCGCGTGCTGCTTTCGCGTGATCTTACAACGATCGTTGTCATTCTACCCTCGATTTATGGCGTTACACTTTCCTTGGAATCTGATAGGTGATCATCGATGATCGGTCCAGAGGCAGTGAAATTAATTTAGAAAGACTTGGAACGTTTATTACCGGTACAGTCGTAGACCGAGCGAGTTTGATGTGCATTTGGGTGGTACGTTTGGTATCAAAGTAATTCTCAAGTAACCGTTCAGGTGTAAAAGTAACAAACTTCCCTTTCTCCTCCCTTAACCATGTAATCTCTATATATTGTCTAATGTTCCTAATCGATCTAATCGATCGATCGAATCTAATCGATGCGATTTTTACTAATTCCATGTTCACACACTCGCCAATTAAAATTTCCGAAAGTCAACGTTTTCCACAGCTCGGACTAACTCTTCGATAAGCTTTCGATCAAAGTAGATGACCAATCGAACAGTTTAATCTTAAATATTCTTCTTTGAATACAAATTCTACTAGAAGTACCGTGCACAGTTCGCAAGATGTCCTGCGAGACGGTACACAGACTGTCTTTGCACTATCTCGCCCGGTGTTAATAGATTTTATTTAATTTCTTATTTACTCGTTATAAATTGCTTCGATAAATGTTGCAATACAACGACATCGATCCATGCAGCGCTTGAGAACTCAAAGCATGAATGAGCTCGATACCGGCTTTCATATTTTTTCGGTTGGTGTGCCGACGTGATCGTTACACTCTCTCCAATTGTTCATAACCATACTCCGTTGCACGACTGTATTATATTTATATAAAAATAAACGTCCTATTTAAATTTTCTCTTGTACTGAACAATTCCATAATCCCACAGTAAATGATACGCTACGAGCGAAAAACCACGAGGTGTGTTCTTTCGTACTCCGATCGAACAGACGCGGATTCTTTCCGTAGAACTTCTAGTTAACCGCTCAAAGTACACACCGGTCCGTTTCTTTGTTCCCTCGTACAATTTTAGTCAGTTGTGCATTTTGCTAGACTCTTCAAAGATACCAGATTTCGTCGAAACGGAGGTTACTCGGTCCGAGAACAAAGTAACGTCCCCGTACTCTTTTTCGTTCCATGGACAGACTCGATCCTCGCAGTAAAATTATAACCCTTTCCTCTTTCGTTCTCTCGTTATCGGAATCACCTCGTTCCTTTTTCCACCGGCCGTTTACCCGGCGCCGGAATAAAAGTTTTTAATTAAAAATTGAAAAGTTACCGATTAAAGTTTCACCTCTCAACGCGTCTGGAGAAACAGACGCGAAGGATGGAGTTAACGCGCGACAAAGAAAGTTAGACGCGATGTCCGCTCGGCAAGTGAGACGAAATAATCACCGTACGACGTAATCGTGTTTCTCGATCGCAAAGGGCCTGATAGAACTCGATACTGAGCGTTAAAGTAGCCGGAGCTGACTAACGAATCGCAGACGCCGAACAAGCCCGGCGCATTAAGCCGAGTTTCAAGCTCGACTGAAATTTTGAACAAAAGTGGAACGGAGTTACCCTAAGTCGGGTTTACTGGACGTACCTGGGGAATTTCGTTGGCGTTAATTAATGCCGTATCCTGGAAGACGTTCCCCCCAGGGCACGCGTATACACAGAATGCAAATCAAACGGTTTGGAAACGGGGCTGCCCGTTTGGAGCGAATCAGGAGCGATTTCGCCAAATCGAAAATGAAACTCTGTTCACCGTAATTTGAGAGGACACCGATGACCGCTCGTGTGTAGTATTCATATTTTCGATCGTCGATAAGTTTATAAGCGACAGCAAAACGCGCGACAATAATCAACGATACGAATCTAGATACCGAAACGAGCAAGGAGCGTTACAAGAGCACGGTTCGTAATTGCCACGATTTCCGAGTTATCGAAGGTTAAAAAGAAACGTTCCTGGACGTTCATCTTTTTCCCCGATCGGAAGGTCCGCGAGCACGTCTTCGAACGCTTCGAGCACGTTCTTCGGTCGCCTATAACTCGGAAACCATTGTATCCACGAGTGGCGCACGGATGACACATTTCCCTTCTTTCTATAAATTTATTTCACCGAATTAGCGTTCAACGTGCACCGATATCGATTTACAGCTCG